>NW_027468609.1:38832176-40032176 GCF_046254945.1 Alosa pseudoharengus | reverse complement strand
ATCCAAGAAATGAAATTTGAGCCAAAACCAAATTTCCCCAAGACAGCAAATAAATAACACCACTGAACTCTGTCAAATGCTTTTTCAGCATCCAGGGAGATAACAACCCCTGGCTTTAAAAGAAGTGAGATGGATGCCTCAGTCAAAGTCTGTGGTAAATTATTCTGATTAAAAGAGTGATTAAACATTTCAAGTAGGATGGGGGCAAGTTGAGAAGAAAACTTTTTGTAAAATTCCACAGGATAGCCGTCAAGTCCCGGTGATTTGCCACTTTGCATTTTCTGAATGGCATCAACAATCTCCTGCAGTTGTATGGGCTTATCAAGATTGTCTTTAGCAGCTGCATCTATGTTTGGTATGTCTATACTATCCAGGAAAGTGGTCATGTTTGAGTCATCTTGTGGGGATGTAGACGTATATAGTTCTGAGTAGAATTCTTTAAAAGTATTATTAATTTCTACTGGATCTATGGTCAATGATTGTGAAGTATTGCGAATCTGTGGGATTAAACGAGAAGCAGATCTACATTTCAGCTGATAGGCCAGAAGGCGGCCTGCTTTCTCCCCATGTTCGTAATAATGACCTTTTGACCACAGGTGATGTCTCTCAGTCTTTTCTGTTGATAATAAATCATATTCGGTTTTCAGTGCAATCCTCTCTTTATATAACTCTGGAGTAGGGGTGATGGAAAATTGCCGGTCTATGTTTCTAATTGACGAAATTAGTTCTTGTTCCTTCTGCTTTCTCTCTTTATTGCGTGAAATAGTGTACGATATAATCTCTCCTCTTACAACTACTTTAAGTGTCTCCCATAAAGTGGATGGAGATATAGAGTCTGACTTGTTAAATAGCATAAAGTCATCTATTGCCTTAGATATGAGATTGCAAAAGTGACTATCTGTTAGTAGGGCTGTGTTCAATCTCCATGTGCTACGCTGTGTCAGGTTTTGAGCAAACAAAAGATCAAGAGACACTGGAGCATGATCTGACTCAACAATAGCACTGTATTCCGCCTTCTTTACAGCAGGAAGGAGTGTTTTGTCAATTAGGAAAAAGTCTATCCTACTATATGTATGGTGAACGTTTGAAAAATAGGAGAATTCCTTTTTATGTGGATAGAGGAACCTCCACGGATCAACACTACCAGTCTGCTCTGCAAATTCACTAAGAGCTATAGACATCTTAGAGCGTACTAAAGTCTTTGGGTTGGAGCGATCTATGGCTGGGTCCATGACGGTGTTAAAATCACCCGCAAGAATTAGTTTGTGTGAATTAAAATTCGGGATAAGAGAGATAAGTTTATTTATGAAGCTGACATCATCCCAATTTGGGGCGTATATGCTTGCTAGTACTACTGGAGTGTTAAAGAGTGACCCTGATACTATTATAAATCGTCCTTGGGGGTCTGAGATTGTCTGAGATGGAGTAAATAATATTTTTTTATGAATTAAGATCGCCGCCCCCCGTGCTCTAGTGTTGAAGTTAGAATGAAAACTGTGCCCAACCCAGTTTTTCTTAAGCCTGACTTGGTCTACTATTTTCAAATGTGTTTCCTGTAAAAATATTATTTCTGCATTTAATTTCTTTAAGTGGGAAAATATTTTTGATCTCTTATTCGGCCCATTCATTCCTTTTACATTCCAAGTAATAAAATGAGTTGATGTTGCACCTACTTCAGCCCTGACATTAGTTATATCATATGACATGTTCTGTTAAAAAGAAAAAGAAAAGAAGAGAGTGCGCCCCATAATATTTGCCAAAAACCTCCAAAAACATAAGCATCACATAAAACAAAATGAGATACCATTGGGCAGTATACATTCCCCATCCAGTACTAAATATACCATCAATTGCTTTGATGGGCCCCCTCCTAACCCTCAACACTCCTATGTCTGCTGCTAGAACAAGAGCAGACTGCAGGCTCCCTCCTAACTCTTGAACCTTCCGGTACATCCTATCCTACCGTAAACAGTGAAGAGCCTTGACCATTTAGCAATAACATTATGAAACAGAATAGCATAATACAAAGCTCTCAGATTATAACCTTAACCACAAAGTACAAATAATCAAATAACCAAAATCCTTCACCAGTCACGTACACCACTATACACACACGTGTATAGAGCTACACATATATAGCCTATTTATAAAAGAAATGAATCGGCTAGGTTAGCACTATAGCAGTTCAAAGTATATCGTTAGTTAACGTAACCAAATCCAACATGTGGCAGTCGGTGACCATTATCAGTTGAAAAAAATAATAAGAGTGATACTTTTCACGATTCAATAATCATCCTAAGAGTTCCCGTAACCCAGTATGTTAAGCAAAATAACAGTTTACCTCAAAAAGGGACAAGTTCACATTCTCAGTCTGTGCTCGGAAAGTTCTTCAGACGTGTTAGCCACAAGCTAACTGCAGCCAAAGTGGCTGACTCCACAAGGCTATCAGTCCGAAGTCCAGTTAGTCCTAATTGTCTTCACCCATCACCTTTTGGTCGTAGAAAGCTTTTGCTTCCTCTGGTGTGTTGAATTTGAAAGTATTTCCGTTAAACGTGACTCGCAAGATGGCAGGGTAGAGTAGCTGGAATTTTATCCCCTTCACATATAAGGCTTGTTTGACGTCATTGAATTCAGCCCGTCTCCTAGATAAACTGACGCTGTAATCTGGGTATATCCTCAGGGTAGCATTTCGGTATGTAACTGTGTGCTGTCTAGCCCATTGCAGCATTCGTTCTTTTTCTTGAAATCGGTGAAAACATACCACAAACGGACGTGGGGGTAGACCAGATTTTTCAGGTTTTTTGCCGACTCTGTGAGCTCTCTCCAGAGCTGGGGCAGATTCAAACAACGCATTGCCCGTAAACTCCATCAACATGCTCGATACAAATTTGACAGTGTCCTCAACACCCTCACTATCTTCTGGAACACCCACAATCCTCAGATTGGCTCTGCGTGACCGATTTTCTAAGTCTTCAACACGATCCAGCAGTGTAGCATTCTGGGTTCGTAGAGACTTGATAGCTGCTCCGGTTTCGAAAATCTTGCCAAAGTTCTCCCCAGCCAAGGATTCCGTTGCAGTCAGACGTTGAAAGCTGTCCACTGTCTCTTTCAGTGCATTCACTGAATTGTATAATGGCCCAAGAGATTCCTGAATGAGTGTTGAAATATCTTCTTTCAAACTAGCGCATTGTTTGGATAGTTCTTCCACCAGTTGTGTCATGGTTATTCCATCGTCGTTGGAAGAGCGGTCACTAGCCGGAGAAGCCATTGCTGTTAGCTTATTAGCAATTGTGTTTCGTGTGGTCACCAAAGCTGTCTGTTTTTGCCTGGTAGAAGCCATTAGTTGCGCGTGGCCTTATAACGCAATATAATTCTTATATAACTTCAGTCCTGAGATCCTAAAATTAAATTCGATAAAGTAACATGCAAGTTAGGTCGGAGCTCCTCACATGTGCTGCCTACTCCAACATGACCGAAACCGGAAGTCCGGTAATAGACATTTTGACTGATTGGCTTTCATGTATCAAGTGAGTCAATCTATCAAAAAGTAGGGCTACATCTGAATCAGCCATTATTGCTTTCATTTTACACCATAATCCATATCATGTGTTTATGGATTCAGGAGTCTATGGACACATTTTTATTTTAAATAATGTCCAAGCATTTCTTAGTTTAAGACTTACCGAATCATAGAAAAAGCCAGTGCTGTGATCATAGTACATTCCAGAGTTCTCATCAAAAACAAATCCTGTATGAGATAGGGCCTCTTCAGCCGTGGCACGCAGCATATCAGCAATAGATCCACTATTACCTGTCTGCACACACAAAAACAGTACACCCTTTTTATCTTATCAACACAATATATATATATATGTATAGGTTAACATGGCAAAACTCGAAAAGCTTGTCAGACCTCCCGTGCCTAGTGACGGGATGCTAAGCCACGATTGGCCTGTAGCGGTTTTCGGGTGTGGCTTAGCGAAGGGTGAATTGATACACAACCGTTACAAACTTGTAAACTTTTATAAAAAGACATGGTTGTTAATGTTCTGGATGGGCTAAGCTTGGATGAGTGGTGGGGAAAGATAGACAAGGAAAAGCAGGTTAAAAAACAAAGACAAGGAAGTAGAAGTACAATTCAGTGACATTCATATACCGGTACATAATTTAAGTGTAGTGTTTAACAATGAAGATTTACCTTACAGTCAGATATGATTGTATTACATATTCTATAAATAATATTAGTTTGACATACTTGTATACCAATACATTTCCAAAGTAACCTTCTCAACACTGAATGTATGTGAAATTCAACACATTCTTTCTGTTGTATGTGTGGCATTTCTTTAAATTGCCATGAATTTAATTCCACTTCCTGTCATTCCAAATGATAGGAACGGAGACGGAGGACGGGGACGGAGCCAATTCAATCCAATTCATGAATTGAATGGAGGCTAATTCTAAAATTCTGAATTTTTCACAAGTCTACTGAAAGGTTTATAGTTTATCACAAGTAGGGATGTAACGATTACCGGTATAATGGTAAACCACAATATATATATATATAATATAGGCACGTTATATACATATGTATGTTACATGTTCATTCAGGGTCAACAAAGGAAAATATTACCAATTTAACACATGCAGAAAGTATACACTATTGTTAAAATCACTGAGCAATTTTCTGTAATAACATTCAATTGATCAAAAATTCAATCTAAGGATTACCCACCGTTACGGCTATGGTTATGATAATTAGCAGACACTTTTGTCCAAAGCAACATACAAATAACGACAATACAATAGTAACATTTAACAGTAAACAATTTAAAAAGTTGGTAAGACTACATTAAGGAGAATGGCAATAATAAACAACAATGTCAATTCAATAGCCTAATGAAAAAAAATACTATAATATACAAACCATAACAAAGAAACGCTTAATCAACTAAGTGCATGTTGAACAGATATGCCTTTAGACCCCTCTTGAAAGACCCAAAACTATCACAGGAACGGAGAGCACTGGGCAACTCATTCCCCCAACAAGGAACCACTGAGGAAAAGAGTCTGGAATTTGACCTAGCGTTTATGGCTGGTCGACACAACAGATGCTCATCAGAAGACCGCAGTGAGCGGTTGGGGATATACATCTTGATCATTGAATTAAGATAGCAGGGAGCAGATCCAGTCAGTGTCCTATAGGCCAAAGTGAGAGATTTCAATTTAATTTTGGGATAGGGAGCCAGTGGAGAGTAACTAGGAGAGGAGTTACACGTGTTCTCTTTGGCTGATTGAAGACCAAGCGTGCTGCAGCATTCTGAATAAGTTGTAACGATCTCACTACACAAGCAGGCAGGCCAGCTAACAGTGATATATCCAGTAATAGCTGATATTTAATGCAATATTTTCTCATTTTCGCCAGTTCACTATGCATCTGAATCAGTTAGTTGTGCCACATCATCCATGACGACGTCTAGCTCTACCACCGGTACGCTCAGGCCAATCCAAACTTTTCTCATCTGCTGTTCCTCGTTGGTGGAACACACTGCCAGTTCCTACAAGTGCAGGGACATCCCTCTCCATTTTCAAAAAACTCCTGAAGACCCAGCTCTTTAGAGAACATCTCCTCTCATAGCACCACAAGTCTTGTTGATCCTAGCACTTACCACCCGTCTTGAACTGACACTCAACTGTTTAAAAACAGCACTCACTGATGCCCTTATTCTTACTGTACCGTTTTTAAATTGTCCTAAAATTGTTGAGAGAATTACTTTAAAGGTGCCATGTGTAATGTCCGCCAAAAAATCAATTGATACTCCACATTCCATAAAAGATGGGGGCAGTATACCTCCAGAAAGTGAGTTGGTCTTCCCTAGAGTAATAACCGAGACACGTGTATTGCAGTTTGGCCGGTGGTTATGTTGCCCGCATACTGCCTCCAATGGCCGAAACTGGTATTATGACACCTGTCGGGCTGTGGCTAGTAATTTAGCATGCTAATTCAGGTTGATATCCCTGCAGCACTATACTTTGTCATTTTTTAAATGACATCATCGCCCTAATTTCTTCTCATTCTTTTGATGCGTGTAGCTCATTTTTTGGATACTTTTACCTCAATTCTTACACATGGCACCTTTAAAACTTAACTGTTACCATGTTGTTAGTCGCTTTGGTTAAAAATGCGTCAGCCAAATGTAATGTAATGTAATGACGGTAAAATTCATCCCCAGCCCTGATTGGCTAGTACTCTGGCCTGTTTCAATTTTTCTGCGGCCTGCAAGCTGCCTACAAATAAGGCTGCCATGTGTATAGCTAACAGCGATATATCCAGTAATAGCTGATATTTAATGCAATATCTTCCCATTTCAGCCAGTTCACTATGCATTTGAATCAGTTAGTTGTGCCACGCCATCCATGACGGTAAAATTCATCCCCTGGCCTGATTGGCTAGTACTCTGGCCAGTTTGCGGCCTGCAAGCTGCCTTTAAATAAGGCTGCCATGTGTATGCTATGATTAAAAAACAAAAAAACTATCGTGGAGCTACGCATTGATACACATAAACTAATGCAGGGCTAGCGGCTCAGGCAACAGACACATATCTTACTCCTTCACACCAGTTTTCTCACGATAACTTTTCATACATTGATTCCCTCAATGTATTTGTGACTGAAATTAAGACGAGATGCCTTATCGCAGACGTAAGTGGATTAAAACATGCTGGCAACAACGCTACAGGGGAGGTCAATCTGCTTCTGCCTTCAAACTAGCAATAGTGTTTTTTTTTCATAATCTTCAATTACTTATATAAATATCAGTTAGATAAGGCAGAATATGCATTAATTGGAATATGCATATGCATTCATTGGGACAAGGTGACAAGGTCAGGTCTTGTGTTCCTCCCAGTTTATGTTTAATGGAATGTTGTTGAGTCATAATTTGGCTGCAGCTTATTCTGTTAAAAAAATGAGAAATTTAGATTGTGAACTTACAATTGTAAATTGTACCAAATTGTGAATTGAGTGTATTACATCCCTAGTTGGCAGCCCCCCCAACACACACCCCAAACACCTAAAAGGTAAGGAGTTAGCATTTCAAAATTTCAGTGGCTGTGGCAGTGTATGAAACATTGTTCTAGAACATGTAAAGTGAAAAGCTTTTTGGACTTATTTACCTGTGGCTGAAGAGAATTATTGGAATCTATGTTCCCACTTTCTTTACTGCCATGGCACAAGCTCATGTTTTTGTGGTAAACAGTACTGGAATTCTCTGCAGCAGCATCTTCTAAAACTTCCGTTTCTGTCTCAGAATAATGGTAACCTCCAAAGTCATACTTGTTGTGATCTAGGAATATAAAAAGATGGCAAATGCACAAGCAATTTATGTAAATATGGTTGAGTTGTTGGCATGAAAAGAAAGTGTCATGGGGGTCACTAATTGACAGACCTAACAGGCTTAAACATCCTGTTTTGTCCAGTTGGGATGTATTTCACAAAGTTCAACTGCAAAGTTAAACAATGGTACTCTTTAGGGCTGGGCGATATGGCTAAACAATAATATCACAATATGTTTTGTCTATTTCACGATATACAATATATATCTCGATATTTTCAAATTTTCTCAAAAGGACGAAAGGATGAATTCTCACATTTTAACCCTGTGATGTTTTAAATCATGCCAGTATGATGCAGTAGGCTAGGATAAATCATACCAGTCCAATCCCTGCAAATTATATCCACATTAAAACATTCTTGGTTATTCACAGGTGGTTTCTATTTTAAATTTGCATGTAAAAGCAGGGGTAAAGCAGGGTGTAGTTTTGAATTCTTGCCAGTAGCCTACTAAGTTTCTCATAGGGAAAGTGTGCATGAAAAATTTTCAACACAACTACAGTAAATAGGGTACATCAATTGATTTATGTTAGCCTATTTGCAGAGCATTACTCATGGCCTGTTATTTGGCTTTATCATTCTCTTCTTCTTTCCTTGCCTTCTTTGAAAGGCCCCTCTGCCTATCCAACTTTCCAAATAAATTTAACTTGTTTTAATCTGCCACTGATATGTCTCCATATGAATGATGATGGCTTACATGCATAGACAGTAAAAGAAAGGTAAGGTACGGTGTGGTGCGTGCTTCCTTACTTAGTCGTTCGGTTGTTGGTTGATAAATAAGACATGGTTGCGTTTTCGTTTTGAGACAGTCAGATGCACTCATAGACAGTAGCCTAATCTGCCTCAATGCGCAGATCTCATACATTTAATTTAAAAATCAATCTGGAGGGAAGCATTAATGAACATTTAGCACGAGAAAGGCATGTGTGGAGAGTGAGATGTGTGCACTGTTGTTTCAAAACAGTCAGACGTGCACATAGACATAGCACGGATATCGTTGTAACTTTAATTTGAAGATCTCTTGTATTCCGTTTCGTTTTTCATTTTGTGTAACCAAATCAGAACTGCTTCCATCTATTAACCTACCTCATTGTTGAACACTAGTCTATGGTACCCACAGATAGAAATGCTACCGCCGCTTTTGAACTGAAAGTTAGACTTCTTCTCGTCTAAACCTAGATGTCACACCCTCATCTGAATAGATTGTTCAGGATTGGTTGGTGAGTGTGTGATGTGCGTTGTTCACATTGTTACTTAGAGGGAGGGGGAGAGGTTAAGAGAGATGTGGAAACGGCAAAGTAAGTGTTGTGTTGCCGCTTTAAAAAATGATGACTGAAATACTCGATATTTGCGATATAACACTTTAATGGAGCTCACGTACAGCAAACTGCGATATATTGAGTACTGTATATTCGGTATATTGCCCAGCCCTAGTATTCCTATATATTCCTGTAGCAAAACAAAATCCGTCTAGAGATGGCTTACTTTCTATCACAAAGAGGCATATATAGAGGAAACTGTGCGCCCTACCGGAGTGCTCAGGATTTACAGGCATATATATCCTCTATAGCTATCCCTCTTTCCGCTCCAATAGTTTCCTCGATCATGGTGTGTCACTCCCACTTATGTTTTTTCTTGATTGTCATAATAGTAAAGTAAAATCTAGAACACTGCATGCAAAAAAGTATACAATCTATAATTAAATTAGATTTCTTTCATGCACTTTCATGAATATTAGAGCCCAATGAGGCAGTATCAGACAAACCTATTTCTGTCCAAGTGTGATGCTCTGTCTGCGTCTCTGCATCTGTTTGTTTTTTCTCTTGCTTCTGTTGTGCATAAAGTTCAGCACTTAACTTGTTAACCTGAAGGATAAAATCACATTGAAACACAGACACATCAAACTAGAGAATGATTGTACATCAATTGTGACAATTACGCTGAACAAACTTTATCACACATGGGGAAGACCAGGTATGTTTGTAAATAGCAGATGTAACTGCATCTCTATCATTAAAGCTACATTGTGTACTTTCATGGGTTAATTCTTGGAGGAAATGCTCCCATCTAGCAGTGAGATGGCATATTGCAGACTCCAGTACCCCCCCCCCCTACCCCCACTGCAAGCGCGATTTACTAGCTACCATAAATGTCCTAGCTGACGTTACAAGAAGTCATACACTACTTTATTGAGTAATCCTTCTGGTAATGAGGTTATTTTCGAAAAAAATATTTGTAAATTGCATTTAGTAATTTAGTCTGTGAAACTATAGCTCATATACGTCATGCAAGATGAATAATGTTGTTATGGATTTGTTATTTTGGCCTATATTCAGTGAGCAACTTATCAGTGCTAAATTTATTTGACAATACTGTACAAGATATGTAGTTCAAGATAACGCTAACCTGGTCTTCTATCTCCTTACGAAGAGTCAGAGATCATCAGGTGATTCAACATTAGGGGTTTCCCGGCAGCCGCGAGCACAACTCTGTCGTTCGGTAAGTGACCAACAAATGTGAAAGGCAGAGCTAGAATTTCAGGTATGTCCCTCCTTGGTTAATGTATTATAAAAATGGAGGCCTAAACATGGCTGCCGCCATACAGGCGACTCGCTTGTATGTATTCTGAATGGAAGATTCTACGCTCACGAAAATACTTTGATTGGTTGGTGGTAAGTAATTACACAAGAATGAGCACATAATTTTGAAAGAAAAAATGGGTTTTTGCTAAGAATCAACCCAAAAAATTACACAATGTAGCCTTAAGAATAGATGAGCTAAGAATCATGTGATCAATATCATGCATATCATCCTGGCCTTGGGTGTGAAATGGAATAGCTGTGTGAAGAAGTATGCAAAAGCTAAGCCATTAAGGCCAGAGATATGTGGTCAAGAATAACACAAACCAGGTCAAGTAGTATTCTTACATCTCTTTTCCCCGCAAGTCTATAGTGTGAGAATTTTAAACGTTAACGCTCTGAACTATTATCAGAACTTTGACTGAGTAATTTTTGAATATTCCCATTTTGTGCTTAAGTCACTCTGATGTTGTTTCGGCCTTATACCTTGTGTAATTCTCCTATTGATGGGAAAAACCTCTTCCCAGTGGACCCTGGTTGGTCCATGTTGTCACACGCACGCCCAACGTTAATGTTTATTTTGTGTGGCTACTTTGTTCCATTGATGAGTACATTTTTTTAGCCATGCGCTCCAATCCAATTGAACATTGTGCCCCTGGGGGTATTAATTAAAAATAAAGGTGTGGTCACATGCATGATCTAAAAATCGCTATGTATGTATCTAAATATCCTTAATAATAATGAATATCATTAGGGTTTTTATTCAGTCATTCAAACATTATTGGGGTTAAGTATTGCTTTTTTCAGACTATGTTTTCCCTTGTAACCCCTTGTCAGTCAAGTAAATAGTGACTGAGTGTACAACGGTTTTGCCGTTGCCTATGAGACCACTGTGAAGTTAGTTTCAGTTTGGATGAGTTGAATAATAGGCGAGTGCAGATGCATGTAGGCTATACTCTGCTAGTCACACACACAATTTAGTAGAGCAAAGATTAGTGAATCCTGTTGCTGCATACACGGTCTTGTGTGCAAGCAGATTCCTTCAGTTGCACTGACTGTTGTTTGATATTGCGCTCCTTGCTCTTAAAGGAAATGACAGATGTCACTCTCATTGTAATTCAATGGATGTTACACTCAAAACACACCCATGACACATCCCTTTTGAACAATGTGCCTGGTGGTGAGCTTATTATCACCGCCAAAATAGCGACTTTGGACTGACCACACCCTAAACGCTTCAGACCGGGCATTTCAATTAAAATACAGCCCCAAGACTCCTCCACTAAAGGAAGAAAAGCCTTGTTTTAAATAAAGCCAACCAATTAGAGCTAATTTGTTGATACCACTACAACTAGTGGGATCTACCCAGCCCATGTACAATCAAACATTGACAATACATACATGAAAACAATAAATTAACATACATTTGAAAAAGAAGAAAAAAAATAAGATTATATAGCAATTAAGTGCCCATTTGAAAAAAAAAACACTTTTCTGGGATTTGGGATGTTATTTTGTGTCTCTGGTGCTTACACCACACACATACAAACTTGGAAAAAAAAACCATCCATGCTGTAGCGCCATCTACATCATCGGCCGAAACATTTGAATATTCCCACCCACCACCGCCTCCCATCAGAGCATACCCACTAACGGATGGAATGGAACATTGTATGTGCTGCACGTACACGCCCCCTTTTAGGGGAAAGATATATGACTGTTTGGATATGAAACTTATAGAGCTGAAAAGTCTGGACCGAAAAGGGCTTATACTTACTACATTTTTAAACAAATGTGAATAAAAGGCACAAAATAAGGTTGGTGTAAGAGTTATCTGTGTGTTAATGGGATTTAGGTGACCATTGTATTTCTATCTTTTGCTCTTTCCAGTTTACTAACAGGACTGTCACGAATGTAGTCAGTGACGGACTGGGATTAAAAAACGTCCCTGGCATTTTCACCAACCAGCGGCCCACACGGAGACGCACATGCACGCACATGCATGCCCGCAACACACAGATATAACTTCACATGCACAGACATAACACGTTTGTAGCCCCATTGGTGATGAACTCTAACTTTAATATGCATAAAGACTGAACCAAGAACATGGATATATCAATGCACAACTCCAAAAAAATGAATGCAATATGAAATATGAAAATGAAAAAAGAATAGCCTAGAATACATGGATTTCTATGCAACGTCACGAAAACATGCGTGCGCAAGAGGCAGAAAGCACCATAGAACAGCATAGAGCAGTGCTCTCCATGAAAAGAAAAAAAATAGTTTTTGTGCTGAAAACTGCACCAATTCGAAATCACGATGGTTAGAGAATGTTCAATATCCCTAAAGGAATGCATGTCTTCGCCAAAAATGACAAAATACGATGTTAAAGGAACACGCCACCCAATGTCAGTAGTAATATATGTTCTTACCTTAACTTTCACGAGTTGAGTCATACCTCTCCCGTGTCGGTACGTGCACTCAAACGCTCTGGTGCGCGGCTGGACTGTGTTAGCATGTTGCTATGCTAGCGGGCTTTGCCGTAACTAAGCGTAGAAGTAATCAAAAACATCCACGTTTTCCCGACTTAAATACAGTTGCACGAGTAGTTGATAGAAATGCTACGGCCACGCAACATGAAACGTGGCGATTTTCCAAGCGAATAAACAGGAGAAATTCATTTTAAAGCAATTTACAAAAGATTCACTGAACAAAAATGCTGATGTGGTACATGAAAATTTAGCTAAAAATGTGGAGAATGCAATGCAATCAAGCATTTTGGACGATATATTGTCACAAGCTGGCAGAATAGGCAACAGGCCGATGTGCGTTTTATTTGGAGACAGGTTTTATTTGGTGGGCAGGTGCAGTTTTGAAAATTGGTCAAAAAACTTTGGTGCTGATGGATGTTTTGCTGAAGTTTTGCTATGCAGTTATGGTTGAAATAATAGCCCATCAGCGCATCTCTAGTGTGTGTGCCTCTCTCTCGCTCAGAGGGGAGGGAGAGTCTGAGGGTCGATCCAGCATGTAACTCTGTGGTGGATAGGATCTACAATTAGGTGTTAACAATACTACTACACTAGGTCGAAGTACTCCCAAGTGCTATTGGGCCACACATTGTAGTTCTCCTGTTTATTCGCTTGGAAAATCGCCACGTTTCATGTTGCGTGGCCGTAGCATTTCTATCAACTACTCGTGCAACTGTATTTAAGTCGGGAAAACGTGGATGTTTTTGATTACTTCTACGCTTAGTTACGGCAAAGCCCGCTAGCATAGCAACATGCTAACACAGTCCAGCCGCGCACCAGAGCGTTTGAGTGCACGTACCGACACGGGAGAGGTATGAGTGTCGGGAGACGGGAGAGGTATCAACTCGTGAAAGTTAAGGTAAGAACATATATAACTACTGACATTGGGTGACATTATCATTGAGACAACAGGGGACCAGGGGTATATAAAAATTCAGATTGTAGCTTACAGCAGCCGACTATTTAGGTCAAGTTTATAACATTGTGGCACCAAGCGTCTTCTGCCCCACGGCTGCGCGCGAATGTAGTTTTGTTGGTAAACGGGAAACCCATCAGAGCAGCTGCTCCACAAACGTGTCTTAATTGTCATCATGCAGTTAACAAGGTGCGAAGGAGCTTGCTCTTCTCCGCAACCCTGTCTATCACGTCATCAGCATCCAAGTTCATTATAGGACCTCTTTCTCTGTCGCCATCAGCATAAAAGCCTCCAAATTATCCTGTGACAATCGTGTCCTTAGGCGATTCTTGATGAATTTAAGAGTGGAAAAACTCTGTTTGCATGCCACTTGAGTACATGACAGTGTTAGTAGGAATTCATTTGCTAACCATATATAGTTGTAGGCACAGGTAAAGAGGTTTAACTGCTGGAGAAGGAAATAGCAACAGATTGCACAATTCTTGCAGGTAGCACATGTCTTGCTCACCAGGTTTATTTCTGTATCTTCCTATATCTCCGCAGCATCATCAAAGTCCGACGCTTTGACTGTATACTCGTTTAGAGGAGACTTTTTCAGGTTGTCCCAGTGCGTGGCGAGATGTGTCAATTCCGACTGTAGATTTTCAACCGTAGCACCTTCACTGAATTTAAGCAGACATTCTCTTATGTTTCGAAGTGCATTTGGGGGCAGTTTATTAGCATTTATAAGGGGAAAATTCCGAGGATCAAGGCATGCTAGATCGGCAATTCCCCGTGCTGAAGGAAGTAGACGCATTCGGTTTTGAAATTCCCAGAAGTCATTGCTTCATGTAGCCTAACTTTTGTAAACCAATAATAAAATAAAAGATACAGGCAGCATATTTATTGTATTCCAATTTCAAACAATGCACTTTTAAATAATTTGATTGAATAAGGTTACAAAAGAATGTAGACTGATGTAAATATTGAGGGTCACCATGACTGTTGTGTAGAGACTCATGTCTGGTATAAATACTGATCAGTTTCCTACTACGAAGGAGGAAAAGGGAGTTAGAGATAAATGGCTTATTCAAAGCCATGTAACACTATTGATGCTTGATAGTGGGCCGAGAGATATTGTAAAACCGTCCTTACGATAAATGGGCGGCGCAAACCCGACAAGCATGCCGATCCGTGATTGGCCGGCCCAAACGGCCCATGAGGGGCCGCGGTCCTTCTGGCATCTGCCCAAATGCCAGACCGTCCAGTCCGTCACTGAATGTAGTCACAGTCAAGCTGCCTGTGGCTGACTGTATAACCAAGTTCGGCAAGCTTAACTTTACATGTCATAACATCAACTAAACATAAGTCACACCTTAATTCTATCACTTGTAATATGAACGTATTTCCTACAACTAGGTGAGATAATTGGCTATGTTTTACTGAAGTTCCATAGTTAGCTAGCTAGCAAGCTAACCGTTTTAAATGAGATATTATGGTAAGTGTTAGCTACGAGCTAAATGTGTCCTGAACATTGGGGTATTGTAAATGAATTAGGTTGGTAATTTACATAGTTTCGACATACATACAGTTAAGAACAAAATTATTCATACCCCTGGCAAATAATTATTTAATGCAGATTTTCTCTTTATCAATATGTTTATTCTGACTGAAAATGACACTGTCACATGCCAAAAGTTTGTAAGACAATGTGGGCGAAACATGGAATTAAAAAAAGAAGCGTTTTCATCTTTTTTAACATTTTTATGAAAAAAGGAAAGTCCAAAATTATTCATACCCTTTTTAAATAATCAATGGAAACATTTTTATTGGCATTCACAACTCTCAATATGGTTCTTATAATATCTACCAAGCCTCTCTATGTCTCTACAATGATTCTAGACCACACCTTTTTAACAGCAATCTGGGTTTTCAGTCATGAGCGATTATTTGCCATCACTCTGGCCTTGTGCTCACTTGTTTGACGGATTGAGGTCTGGACAATGGCTCTGCCACTCTAAAATGTTGATATTATTCTAAGTTAACCATTTCTTGCCTTGTTTGGCTGTATGTTTTGGATCATTGTGTGGTTTAATGGTCCAATTTAATTATGTCCATTGGGGCAGGTCTCTCGGCAGACCCCTCAGGAAAGTGCAATACTGATACTATCTTATATCCTTTTTTCTCAGCACACCCTAATCAATATGATTAAATAATTGTCATTCTTAACCAACTATACACAAACATGAGAAAAAAAAACCTTTTTTTTTTTTTTTTTTAAATAAATGATTGGGCAAAACACATACCCATAGACTAAACCTTTTTTACTAATTTAAATCATACACACACTTATTCTGAAATAAATACCATTGACATATTTACCTCAACTATCAGTCAGAGAGATATCCTTCCTCAAAGTCATGTTGATAATACTTTCTATAATGCAAGTCAATGAGTGGATTGCGGTCTATTGATGGCGCTGTCGTTGACCTAGTTAATCTAAGTCAGAACATGAACAGAAAATGACTTCCATACAAATGTCCCATGGTCATTTCAGTTTACTTCCTGGTGGTTTTGATGGTCAAAAAATAATGATAAAACAATGTTTTGTGAGTTTTTCCCCCGATATTATATTTTCCTAACATCTTTGACACATTCCGGTCGCGGTTTTTATGTTTTTAAAATGACAATAACGTTGTTTCTACTTCACGGATCAGAAAACCAGCTTAGTGTGATCCCTGAAACCTTTCGATAGACACCTGTGGCACCTCTAGACAACGAGGTTTAGTCTGTTAAAGTTAGTAATTTCCCAAGGGTGCCTCAGCGGCGTGCCGACGTGCCGCTGAAGTTCTCAGGGTTAACGGCATGGAATGGGTTATGAAGCAGTAACAGTGTTTGCTAAAATGTTGTGCAGATGTTAGGTGAGTAAGTTGTGTGAATAATTATCACGCTGTTACGTGAATGAAACAAAAATGCAGTTGCCATGTCATTGAAATAATTCGAAGCCAGTGCAGGTGTGGGTGTAAGCATGTTTCTGTGTTTGTGCATGTAGGAGAAACATAGTCAGTTTAAATGTTGCGGGAAGGGTCAGGCAGGTTGGTGAAAAGGAGGGGCTGCCTTTTCACAACATGCTAGATCTAGAGATGCTAGAGAATTCACATTTTAATTTATTGTCAACAGGAAGCATGCAAGTAGAAATATGTATTCATATTTGTGTAGGTGGGATTGTCTGGAATCTGACAATATAAGAATCATGATGTTGGGATACTCTATGGTTAAGCAATTTACAAAAAATATATGTACTAACATAAAGTCTTGTGACGGAATCATAGGATGAAGAATGTGCTTTATACTCCTCTGCATTTGTAACTTAAGCTGTGTTAAGTAAGTTGTGCTTGCATATGTGCAGATGTCATACAGCCACAAGCACAGTTGATCTCTGCATGCTATGCCCAACTTCTTTGATATGGAAAGGACGTTTATTATTTTGGGGTGCTATTACATTAGAATTTCAGTCCAAAGTTAGAGACAATGTAGACATGTGCTTGGGAATGGCTTATTGTGGGGCATACTTTATATCTTCATATTCGATAAGATCTGTTGTTTATTTTGATATACTGTTTGTGTTTTTGATTTACAGTTACATGTGTTGAGTGAAGAGTTTGTGAGATATCCCACCGTGAGTAATTTGGGTGTAAAGCTGTGTGTAGAATGTAAATATGATTCAGTTTCATGTAAATTCAATGTTGATTTTCAACCGTTTAACACTGCAACTAATGGCTGCTAATATCATTGGAAAGCATAGGTTCTTCTCTTTTACGTGATGTGCGTGTGATATCTGTGTGATGTACTCCGTGAGCAATTCAACAGAGAAGAAGGGCTGTGAATTTCCAGCTTCCTTCTTCCCACTCCGGCTTATTTCCTCATCTCTACAATACTATTTGAACAAAGCCTAGAAATGCACCAGAATAAATTACAAACCTGCTGCCTGAGATCTTCATTGTAGTCATCTGTGTTTTCATGCTGCTGTCTTTGATTAAGTTGATGTTGGAGTTTCTGGAGCTCTGCTCTGCACATCTTCAGCTCATGCTCCAGTGCCTCCACCTTCTGTGTCAGGCCAGACACATCAACACCATGGTCATCTTCTCTACTCATTTTTCAAGTTTGTCCAGACTCCTAAAAGTGAATTTGGTTGAACACATGTTAAAATAAAAAATAGCTGGTTACAATTCTCATTTAAAACAGGACATCTGTGTTTTAATTGAAGCCAATTACAGTATTTTCCGGACTATAAGTCGCACCGGACTATAAGTTGCATTTATTTAGAAATGTATTTCACAAAATCCAAAACCAAAAACAGGGACTGTGTAATTGGACTATTGAGTATGGAAGCATATGTGTAGCTTAATTCAAATGAGAATGCAATCTGCAATATGCAATTTAAAAAGACATTACATTATGCAATTGCCAATTCATTATGAAATTTAATATTGCAATTTGCAATAATTTCCAACAAATTGTATTTTAATCTGCAAAGTGACAATGCAATCCTAAAATCAATTTGAATAATTTTGGTTAAAAAATAGAATAAACATGGATTGAATTGTATTCCATTTTGCCATGGTACTTCAGTCTCAAAATTCAAATGGCAAATATAGCCGCAAGCGGCAATGGCGGGCCCGAGCACCTGCGGGCCGCAACCCGTGACATGTTGGAATCCAACAAAGCACCGAAGTGGTGAAATGTACATATTTGATACGTGTGCTATTTGTTTTTGTATTTTATTTTCTGCCACATGCTTGCTTGGCCAGGTGGGGGCGCAATGCAAGGCAGGCCCATTGGGTGTCATCATAACCATAATATATATTAACCTGAGAAATTTCAGACCATTCATTTTAAGCAAAGAACATTTCTGATGCACTTTTTGGTTGGCCAGATGGTGGCGCTATGTTAGGCATGGAAATTACACATGTGAATATCATCACAATAATGATATCCAAATTTTTCGTAAACAGATCAATCACTTAAGGCATTGTCCATTTTCTGGCACATTTCCTGCTTGACCAGGTGGTGGCGCTATGCCAGTCAGGCTCATTGGGTGTCTGGATATCATCATAATTATAATATCTATTACCATGAGAAGTGTCAGACCATTTATTCAAAGCATAGAGCATTTCTGGCACATTTCCTGCTTGGCCAGATGGTGGCGCTATGCTAGGCCTGTGAATTACGAATGTGAATATCATCACAATAATGATGTCTGATATTTTATAAAGTTTCAGATCAATCACTTAAGGCATTGTCCATTTCTGGCACATTTCCTGCTTGGCCAGGTGGTGGCGCTATGTCAGGCAGGCCCATTGGGTGTCTGGATATCATCATAATCATGATATCTATTAACCTGAGAAGTTTCAGACCATTCATTCAATGCACTGTGATTTATGACACATTTCCTGTTTATGTGGTGAGATATTAAAATCATATCAAATATATAACTTATCAAAAATCCCTTCACAATTTAACATCAGCGACATCTTGGCATAATATTCACCAAATTTCAATTGAATCTGACAAACCGTCTAGGAAGAGTATGTTCAAATTGATCATGTGAAATCAGTATAATTGTCATTCTTTCTGTTGCCAGGTGGTGGCGCTATGCCAAACATGCATTATGGGCATGTGAATATTATCATTAACATGGTCTTTAATGAACTGTGAAATTTAAAACATTTCAAGCCATGCATGGTGAATTATGACACATTTATTGTTCATGTGGAAGGGTATTAAAATTAATAATTTCGCCATTTCGTCAAATTACAACATATCAAAAAAAGGCTTCACAATTTATAATCAGGAACATCTCGGCGTCATGTATACCAACTTTGACATGAATCGGATCAACCGTCTAGGAGGAGTACGTTAAAATTGATCATGTCCACAACGCACAAATTCTCAATTACCTCACTTCCTGTGGGCGTGGCTAATGGCATGTTAATACAAAAGTTGTTTGTTATTGGGAGTTACATACACCCACCAAATTTGGTGTGTGTATCTAAAACTATATGCCAACCACAAGTCACAGTGACATAAGGGGGCGCTATGGAGTTCCTGGGCAACGCCCGGTGCCAAGCTTTTATCCCTGTCTATTCACTGTATCACTTGATGTGTGTGCCAAATTTCATGCGTTTTCACCCATGGGAAGCACCTCCTTTGGCATCATGATTCATCACATATTTCATCACATATTAGTCTGCACAAAATCCCAAATACCTCACTTCCTGTTGGGCGTGGCTAATGCATTGTACATTCGAAAGTTGTTCATCTTGGGGAGATACAAACACCTACCAAATTTGGTGTGTGTAGCTGAAAGTATATGCCCACCACGGGATCAGTCATCTAAGGGGGCGTAAGGGGGCGCTAGCGAGTCTCTGGGCCATGCCCGGGGCCAAGCTTTTTTACCTAGCTGCTTTGTGTGACACCTGATGTGTGTGCAAAATTTCAAGACTTTTCGATTATGTTAACCACCTCAAAATATTTGCCAACCACGGGATCAGTCACCTAAGGGGGCGCTAGCGAGTCCCTGGGCCACGCCCGGGGTCACGCTCTTGTACCTAACTGCGTTGCGTGACACCTGACGTGTGTTCCAAATTTCAAGAATTTTCGACCATGTTAACTCCCTCAAAAACAGGAAAGCAAAAAAGTAGAATAACAATAATAAAATATAGCCGCAAGCGGCAATGGCGGGCCCGAGCACCTGCGGGCCGCAACCCGTGACATGTCGGAATCCAACAAAGCACCGACGTGGTGCGTTTGTGAAATGTACATATTTAATGCGTGTGCTAGTTGTTTTTGTATTTTATTTTCTACCACATTTACTCCCTTGGCCAGGTGGGGGCGTAATGCAAGGCAGGCCCATTGGGTGTCATCATAATCATAATATATATTAACCTGAGAAATTTCAGACCATTCATTTTAAGCAAAGAACATTTCTGATACACTTTTTGGTTGGCCAGATGGTGGCGCTATGTTAGGCATTGAAATTACACATGTGAATATCATCACAATAATGATATCCAAAATGTTTGTAAACTTTCAGATCAATCACTTAAGGTATTGTCCATTTCTGGCACATTTCCTGCTTGACCAGGTGGTGGCGCTATGCCAGGCAGGCCCATTTGGTGTCTGGATATCATCATAATCATAATATCTATTAACCTGAGAAGTTTCAGACCATTTATTCAAAGCATAGAGCATTTCTGGCACATTTCCTGCTTGGCCAGATGGTGGCGCTATGCTAGGCCTGTGAATTACGCATGTGAATATCATCACAATAATGATATCCAATATTTTATAAAGTTTCAGATCAATCACTTAAGGCATTTTCCATTTCTGGCACATTTCCTGCTTGGCCAGGTGGTGGCGCTATGCCAGGCAGGCCCATTGGGTGTCTGGATATCATCATAATCATGATATCTATTAACCTGAGAAGTTTCAGACCATTCATTCAATGCACTGTGATTTATGACACATTTCCTGTTTATGTGGTGAGATATTAAAATCATATCAAATATATTACAACATTCAAAAATACCTTCACAATTTAACATCAGCGACATCTTGGCATAATGTTTGCCAAATTTCAAATGAATCTGACAAACCGTCTAGGAGGAGTATGTTCAAATTGATCATGTGACATCAGTATAATTGTCATTCTTTCTGTTGCCAGTTGGTGGCGCTATGCCAAACATGCATTATGGGCATGTGAATATTATCATTAACATGGTCTTCCATGACCTGTGAAATTTAAAACATTTCAAGCCATGCATGGTGAATTATGACACATTTATTGTTTATGTGGAAGGGTATTAAAATTAATAATTTCGCCATTTTGTCAAATTACAACATATCAAAAAAACGCTTCACAATTCATCATCAGGAACATCTCGGCGTCATGTATACCAACTTTGACATGAATTGGATCAACCGTCTAGGAGGAGTACCTTAAAATTGATCATGTCCACAACCTACAAAATCTCAAATACCTCACTTCCTGTGGGCGTGGCTAATGGCATGTTAATACAAAAGTTGTTTGTTTTTGGGAGTTACATACACCTACCAAATTTGGTGTGTGTATCTAAAACTATATGCCAACCACAAGTCACAGTGACATAAGGGGGCGCTATGGAGTTGCTGGGCAACGCCCAGTGCCAAGCTTTTATCCCTGTCTATATTAACCTGAGAAGTTTCAGACCATTTATTCAAAGCATAGAGCATTTCTGGCACATTTCCTGCTTGGCCAGATGGTGGCGCTATGCTAGGCCTGTGAATTACGCATGTGAATATTCTCACAGTAATGATATCCAATATTTAATAAAGTTTCAGATCAATCACTTAAGGCATTTTCCATTTCTGGCACATTTCCTGCTTGGCCAGGTGGTGGCGCTATGCCAGGCAGGCCCATTGGGTGTCTGGATATCATCATAATCATGATATCTATTAACCTGAGAAGTTTCAGACCATTCATTCAATGCACTGTGATTTATGACACATTTCCTGTTTATGTGGTGAGATATTAAAATCATATCAAATATATTACAACATTCAAAAATCCATTCACAATTTAACATCAGCGACATCTTGGCATAATGTTTGCCAAATTTCAAATGAATCTGACAAACCGTCTAGGAGGAGTATGTTCAAATTGATCATGTGAAATCAGCATAATTGCCATTCTTTCTGTTGCCAGTTGGTGGCGCTATGCCAAACATGCATTATGGGCATGTGAATATTATCATTAACATGGTCTTTAATGACCTGTGAAATTTAAAACATTTCAAGCCATGCATGGTGAATTATGACACATTTATTGTTTGTGTGGAACGGTATTAAAATTAACAATTTCGCCATTTTGTCAAATTACAACATATCAAAAAAAGGCTTCACAATTTAGAATCAGGAACATCTCGGCGTCATGTATACCAACTTTGACATGAATCGGATCAACCGTCTAGGAGGAGTACGTTAAAATGAAGCATGTCCACAACGCACAAAATCTCAATTACCTCACTTCCTGTGGGCGTGGCTAATGGCATGTTAATACAAAAGTTGTTTGTTTTTGGGAGTTACATACACCCACCAAATTTGGTGTGTGTATCTAAAACTATATGCCAACCACAAGTCACTGTGACGTAAGGGGGCGCTATGGAGTTCCTGGGCAACGCCCGGTGCCAAGCTTTTATCCCTGTCTATTCACTGTACCACTTGATGTGTGTGCTAAATCGCTAGTTTTCGACCATGTTAACCACCTCAAAATATATGCCAACCACGGAATCAGTCACCTAAGGGGGCGCTAGCGAGTCCCTGGGCCACACCCTGGGTCAAGCTCTTGTACCTAACTGCGATGCGTGACACCTGACGTGTGTGCCAAATTTCAAGAGATTTCGACCATGTTAACCACCTCAAAAACAGGAAAGCAAAAAAGTGGAATAACAATAATAATAATAATAACAATAATAATAATAATAATCCTTACAAAAACAATAGGGCCTTGCGCCCTTCGGTGCTCGGGCCCTAATAATAATAATAATAATAATAATAATAATAATAATAATAATCCTTACAAAAACAATAGGGCCTTGCGCCCTTCGGTGCTCGGGCCCTAATAATAATAATAATAATAATCCTTACAAAAACAATAGGGCCTTGCGCCCTTTCGGTGCTCGGGCCCTAATAATAATCCTTACAAAAACAATAGGGCCTTGCGCCCTTCGGTGCTCGGGCCCTAATAATAATCCTTACAAAAACAATAGGGCCTTGCGCCCTCGGTGCTCGGGCCCTAATAATAATAATAATAATAATAATAATAATAATAATAATAATAATAAACTTTCCAAAAAAAAATAGGGCTTCGCACCTCTTCGGGCCCTAATTAATTTTGCATTTCAATTTTCAATATTCAGTTTCATCATTTAACTGTCAATTCGTTTTGCAATTTAATATTCAAAGTGCAATGTAGGATTGCATTTTAAAAACATATTTGGCAAAACTGACAATGCCAGCCTGAAAACAATTTGGATTATTTTTGGGCAAAACGTTTTGCCATCGTTTTGAGGCATTTTATTCAAATGGAAAAGAAATAGCGCCCTCTGTGATTGCATTGCACTTTGCCATGCTCTTTGTGTTGCAAAATTCAAATGGCAATTCGATCTGTAATCTGTCAAGTCACTCGTTAAAGCGGGAACTAGGCTACGTCACTTCCGTGTTTACGTCTTACCCAGGTAGCGTTTGCAATGGAGGAGTTAAGTATAAGTAAGTATATATAAGTATATATACTCTTTTGATCCCATGAGGGAAATTTGGTCTCTGTATTTATCCCAATCCGTGAATTAGTGAAACACACACAGCACACAGTGTACACACAGTGAGGTGAAGCACACACTAATCCCGGCACAGTGAGCTGCCTGCACTAGCAGCGGCGCTCGGGGAGCAGTGAGGAGTTAGGTGCCTTGCTCAAGGGCACTTCAGCCGTGCCTACTGGTCGGGGTTCGAACCAGCAACCCTCCGGAGGGGGCATTTGAGATTTTCATGGGGGCACAATTTTTTTTATTGGGGGGGGGGGGGGGGGGGGGGGTGGGAGTGTTGGTAGCACAAACATATCATGTCACAGTGAATAATGTTAACCGTGACCACGAGTAGGCCCAGTGTCCGCGAGACCCAGCTGTGTTCTTACATTATTACGGCTCTTATGTTGCTGCTGATAACTTTGCCTGTCTAACCAGCGGCATCTTTAGTAGCACCCCCCTCCCCCCAGCAATCAGTAGCCTACAAATAAGCATCGTATACAACAATTCAGCGAGATAGATTTGGCCAAACGTGGGCCCCCTTTGCGGTCGTGGCAGCCGTGGGCCCTGAGCGACCGCACCCCCCGGTCCGCTTATGAGGCTAGCCAGACCACGGAGGTTGTGTGTGTGTGTGTGTTAGGGATCGACCGATATGTTTTTTTCAGGGCCGATACCGATATCAATTATTACCAAAACAGGAGGCCGATAACCGATATGTAAAACCGATATGTCATTTGTCAAAAAGGGGGATAAATAGTAAAGGCTATATGATGCAAAAATTTAATTCAAAATCATTTAATTATGCAAACTTTTCTTTCTTCTTTTGATACACAATTGTCTATCAACTTGCATCACTTTGCAAGTGTAAATCATGTGCATCATCAATCCAAGAGCTGAGTGATAGCAATTCTTTTTATAGAGGCCTGCACAATGAGCTATGTGCTTGTTAAGGGACCTGTCACAAAGAGGATGCTTTGCCATCGTGTGTGTGAGTGCACGAGAGGGAGAGGAAGAGGTGCATGTGTGATGGCAACTTAATAAAAGCTTAACTTGTGTCACACTGTTCGCCAACAGCAACATTATCTTATTTGTTTTCAAGTAGCAGGGAATTCAAACCAAACCGCTGCAACTCTGCCATCAATCATTATGTTAAGCCCGCCTAACGACTCTATACACGATTTGATTGGCCTGATAGAAGTTTAATTTTTCGAGCTCACAAGCCAACGGAGAGTCGCTAGACTAGCCCTGGCAGCATGTAATTTGCTGCCGCTAGGGTGCGTCTAGATTTCTAGGCTAGTGTTCTACATCATCGGCCAGAGACCTGCAGCTGCAAACTCCTCCATTGCAAACGCTAACTGGGTAAGACGTAATCACGGAAGTGACGTAGCCTAGTTCCCGCCCTGACGAGTGACTTGACAGATTACAGATCGAATTGCCATTTTGCAACACAAAGAGCGTGGCAAAGTGCAATGCAATCATTACGGGGGGCGCCATTTCTTTTTCATTTGAATAAAATGCCTCAAAAATTTTGGGCAAAACGTTTTGCCCAAAATAATCCAAATTGTTTTCAGGCTGGAATTGTCAGTTTTGCCAAATATGTTTTCAAAATGCAATCCTACATTGCACTTTGAGTATTAAATTTCAAAATGAATTGACAGTTAAATGATGAAACTGAATATTGAAAATTGAAAAGCAAAATGAATAGCCATTTGAATTTTGAGACTGAAGTACCATGGCAAAATGGAATGCAATTCAATCCATGTTTATTCTATTCTTTAACCAAAATTATTCAAATAGATTTTAGGATTGCATTGTCACTTTGCAGATTAAAATACAATTTGTTGGAAATTATTGCAAATTGCAATATTAAATTGCATAATGAATTGGCAATTGCATAATGTAATGTCTTTTTGAATTGCATATTGCAGATTGCATTCTCATTTGAATTAATCAAATCAAATCTCATTTGAATTAACATATGCTTCCATAATTGAGGCCAAAAAGATTAATGTTAATGAAGACGAAGGAGTCAAGGCAGCCAAGAGGAGGGCCAGAAGGTAATTGTAAAGCAAAAGATTCACTGAAAGAAAATGCCATGTGTAGTGCTGGGCGGTATACCGGTTCACACCGTATACCGGTGTATATTTTCGTTATGATATGAATTTTTAATATACCGCCATACCGGTGTATTTGATTAGGACTTTCTTCACACGCACGCATGGTGCCAATGCCAGGCATAGTGAGGGTAAACACAAAACACCTTAAGTTTTTCCCCTGAAGTATGGCCCTTAAGGCTCAATTTCTCCTTAGGTAGGGGGTTTATTTAAGGGTGTTGCACAGAATACCTTAAATTGTTCTTTAGTTAAGGAAAAACGTTAAGGGATACTGCATTGAAAGGGATTTACCGTCACGAAAATTCGATTGAGATTGTTCAACAGCTGTAACCATATGGCTGTAACTAGCTGGCTAGTAGGTGATGTTGTTAGTTAGCAAGCCACCGAACACAGTGAAGTTTAATGTTCTTATCATTCATCTCACCTTAAGAATATTCGCTGAAATTATCCAGGTAGCAAGTAAAGCATGTTATAGACATGCAGTGAGCAATACTAGCTGGCTAGTTAGAAATGATCCTGACTGTCATCAGTGCACCAAAACGAACTTTTTTTGTGTTAATGTTTTGCCTAGCGAACCGAACCGAAGCTCATGGCAGGCTAACAAGAAGACATCCACATCCACATGAAGTTAACGTTAGCCTACCACTAACGTCATGTAAACCACACAATAACAATAAGGCATGTTTCTGATAGGCCTATTTGACAGAGTAAGCATATTAGCAGAGAGGTTTTATTTTAAATTGTATAATTTCCAAAAAAGTATAATTATTGCAAGTTACACTAGCCTGCTTAAGTTCTGTATTTTGACTGCGATTGTCTTTGCATTCTGATTAGATTCTTCATTAGAATCATGAGTGGCTCTTTGTAAACAGCATCATTTTCTGGGGCCATGCAAAACTGCATTACCACTAGTGTGGAGTTATCATCATGACAGTAAAATAGACCATCCTTACTCAATGTAGGCTACTGCAGCAATTCCTCTCTCAACTTGTAGAAAATGCTGTGAACATCTGATTATGCATGGAAAAAAAATACCGTCATATACCGTGAAACCGTAAGAATTTTGAAAAATACCGTGATATACATTTTTGGTCATACCGCCCAGCACTAGCCATGTGGTACACCAAAATTTAGCTAAAATGTGGAGAATACAATGCAATCAAGTATTTTGGACGATGTAGAGTCACAAGCTGGCAGCAGATTAAATGCTCAAGAGAGAGAAAAAGATGCGGTTTTAAAAGGATGTGACCGAAGCAAGCCAGGCTATAGGCCCGACGGTAATTGTAAAGCAATTTACAAAAGATTCACCGAACAAAAATGCTGATATGGTATTAGGGGTGTCACGATTTCGATTTTATATCGAAATTGATTGAAATTATATCTTAATCTCAAACTTCAAACTCAAAAGTAGAATCGACGATGCAGCCACACCCCCAATCTCACGTCCAACATGCCAAGTCGCACAAACACATGCTGAACTGCGACGTCAACACTCCTCTAATTTTTGGCTGCAGCCAGTTAAAATATAGAATACACATCAACCTACCGAAATCAAAGCCCCTCTTGCTACTCTGAAATCACCAGTGTGGAAGTATTTTGTCGTTCATTCACGTTAGCTGCTAGCCTACTCAACGTAGCAATTGAAAAAATGATCAAGTTACAGTCCAAAATTACTTTAAAGGCCGTGTTGCAGGGTTCATTTTCCAACGAATTTGCACAATTTGCTTGTTGGTAATAAACATTTAAACTGTTATCAATTGTATTTGATGTTGTTGGGTATCACAAAACGGAATATAATACAAAAAAGCAGGTACTATTTCACAGCGTTTGAAGTGATTCTCCTTTCCCCCACAATGCATTGCATTACGTCACCTTGGGGAGACTACAGACCAAAGCCCACCTTGAGACCCTTGAGAGTAACGAGAGAGGAGTAAAGAGAGACGAGTAAGGGATTGTTCAGCAGTAGATAGCGCAGATTATAGATAAATAGATAGGCTATAGATAGCCTAGATATGTATATAGACAGGTAGATAGATAGCTAGATAGATCATGTCATATGCTGGTCATGGGGGAGCTCCTCAACCAGCGGCCAAAATGCACTCGCTTCCCTAGTTACTGCAGCTCTCCACCACAGTTTCCATCGGGACGGCACAGCCCACACAAGCACCTGCAAAACTGCGACTTGCCCATATTATCTCCCTCTTTGGTAAGCCGTACCCTGACGATGTCAATGGCAATCAATCACGAGCAGTAGTTATCGAAAATAATCATGCTAAAGACACGACCAGCCTAATCAGCGGCGGCTAGAAGCTAAGTAACTGGGGTGGCTCACAGGTGGGACTAAAAAGTTAGCCCAGCTAGCTATCATGATGCTTCATATTCTGATCTTCTGACTAAGTTTGCCCGGTAGCCTACTTATCTGAACTAACAACATGATCACTATCACTAGATATAAAGAAAATGTTGACTTTCATTCGGTGCTGTTCACTGACAGTAACAAAAAAAGTGTCGAAACGTTATAAGCATAATGCATTGAACTGAATAGCACCTAGGTGCATTATGTAGCCTCATAATGTGGCCTCTCAAATTCAGAAAATTGCATTAAACTAAAATCGGAAGACATTGTTATCTTTGTTAGATCATAGGGTAGCTGTGATATAAATGCTGTGACGAAATTCGAAGTGTAAATATTAGGGATCGACCGATATATCGGCCAGCCGATATATCGGGCCGATATTTGGGTTTTTTACGTGTATCGGCATCGGCCGATAAGCGGCTGCGTTCGCCGATAGTTTTTTCCCGCATTATTTACATACAGGCGTCCACAGCCAGGTCTGTGTTGCTGGAGACGCTGCAATTCACGTGCAGACTGCCCCTCCCCCAAGAGCAGAGAGCTGAAAGCCTGCTCTTCAAGACAACAGTAAACTTTAAACTTTCAAAGCATCTTAACTGTTTGACTTAGCTGAAATATTGCCATACACTTTGAAGGTGGAAGCAAGTTTGTGGGTCCAAATGGAAAATGCGAATGATATAGGTAGCCTACTTTATTTAATGCTTAATGCCTCGTTTATAAAACTGCTTGCCATTGTATTTAGGTAGCTGCAAATAGCTAAGTTGTGGGCTAGGCTATCCATATGCATGCGGTAGCTAGCTGTTACAAACACTGATCATATGTAATGCCAACGTTGTTCCGTGGTATTTGTGGGAGTTTTATTTAGCGACCACCTGGCTGAGTGTTGGACGCGTGTGGTGTGTGTCTCCCTCCCTGAATGCCCCTCTTCTATAAAACTGCTTGCCATTGTATTTAGGGAGCTGCAAATAGCTAAGTTGTAGGCTATCCGTATGCATGGGGTAGCGGTGGTCAATCATATGATTACAGTAAGTAATGCCGACGTTGTTCCGAAGTATTTGTGGGAGTTTTATTCAGCGACCATCTGGCTGAGTTTTGGACGCGTGTGGTGTGTGCGTCTCCCTCCCCCTCTCCCTTCGAGCGGGCGGAGTTGCCATCGCAGTGATATCAGAGCTTTAATAATGAGAGACGTGTTATATGTAGTTGAATATTAATTCATGTTGTTTAGAGCCGTTTGCTAATGTTATCATTATCAATCCAGTTCAATGGTGGTTCGTCAGCTACCAAACAGAAGTTTGTGTGTGCGTCTGGTCTCACTCAGTGGGACACACGCATCACAGCGATATGAGAGTGCTGCGCTACCTGAAGGAGAGATTTTAAAACTGAGAGATATGTTTTAATACCTTTTGATGTTGATGCCGTTTAGAACAGAAACATTTGACACCACGTTATTTTCCTCTGCTGATTTATGTTCTGTGGTTGACAAATCTGGCAGCTTTTTTTAGAAAAATATAGACATAGAAAAATTGAAACCATGCAGTCTTAAATTACAAATCAAGCACTTTATTTCAATAGCTAATTTTCAGGCTTATTGTTTTCTTAAATTATTTAAATGTGTTGACAAAGGACATTTTGTGATGACCTGAATTATGTCTTATAATATGTCAGCAAGTAATGCATCATCAAGGCTGTCTTGTAAGATGTTGATGAAAGCATTTTGCACAGTTAATATTCAGTGCACCCATCCATAAGTTCAATGTTGCTTTTTTAAATTGAGACTTATAACATTTGTTATCATCATTTGTGTAATTATGTGTCATTTGTATGATGTAAATTGAGGGAGCAAAATAAAAGCAGTATCGGCTCCAATTATCGGCTCAAGAAAATCGGCAGCCTGTATCGGTCATCGGCTTAGGCTGATGGAAAAAAATCGGTATCGGTATCGGCACTAAAAAATCCATATCGGTCGATCCCTAGTAAATATACAAACTTTATGTTGAAAGTGTAACCGCAATGTCCATTGAAATGCATTGAAATGAATGAAGCGCAGATCATGTAGTCCCCAAAGTGACGTCATCGCCGAATTGCGTAAAAAAAAGGCTAATGCTATAAAAACAACAAAAACTGGCATTTAACACCATTTGGAGACATTTTTAGAAATAATATACATATATTGAGTGCTTTATGTACCCATTAATCAACAGTGGTGGTTAACCTGCAAAACAGGCTTTAAGGCTTAAAATGCATTGATAAGTACATATTCCATGAACACTAACCTTGGGTTTTTTCGGAGTGTGCTGAAACAATCAAATGATCATTCATGTGTTTCATTTCACTATGTTCATGTCTCTGTTTAGCCTAATGTTTGTTCTGTTTAAATTACAACCTTGCGGTTGGAACGTTTCAAAATTAAAAAGCGGTTTCAAAATAAAAGCCCCACGAAACAGAAAAGGAAAAGGCCAAAATAAAGTAAATAACATAAGGAATGCATTAATACATGGGTTTCCCGTTTACCAACAAAACTAGATGCGCGCGCAGCCGTGGGGCAGAAGACGCTTAGTGGCCGTCCACAACGTTATAAACTTAACCTAAATAGTCGGCTGCTGTAAGCTACAATCGGATTTTTTTGTATACCCCTGTTGTCTCAATGATGACCAACTCTGACTTCAATTGTACGTAGCGGTCGTAGCCCCATGCAGAAACAATCACGCACGCAGGACCACTTTGCACAACAACTGTGTTTAAATGTAGGTTACTGATTCAGCCTCTGAAGGGGGCAAGCAAGCTCAGAAGGGGGCGGCAAGCGACTGGTAGCTTGAGAGCGTCGTGTTGGAGACTCATGGCAGTCTTTCCCATACGTTGACTAATCTGTGGCGGGGCGCCATGAAATCAAAACTGGCCGCCACACATTAATCTTCTATGTTGTACTATTTAAATTTAAAGTATTTAAAGTCTCAACCTCTATCAATATGTCACATGCCCAACTAGGAAAAATAAGACTCTAGATCTGTGCTATGGCTCAATTAAGGAGGCTTACAAGGCCTCCCCTCGGCCCCCTCTCGGTTCCTCCGATCACAATGCTATCCATCTCACTCCTAGGAGGGAGAAAGTAAAAACCAGAGAGATCAAGGTCTGGAATGATGAGTCCGTTTCCCAATTACAGGGCTGTTTTGATGGCACAGATTGGACTGTTTTCATGGACTCTGCTTCAAATATTGATGAACTGGCTGACACCGTATGCTGTTATATCTCTTTCTGTGAGGATACTGTTATTCCAAAAAAGCATGTAAAAGTGTATGCGAATAACAAGCCATGGGTCACTCAATCCATGAAACAAGTGTTAAGGAAAAAACATAGCGCTTTTCACAAAGGGGATAAGGGTGAAAAAAGAGAGGCAATAAAAGAGGTCAGATCAGAAATCAAGAAAGCTAAACTACAATATAAAAGTAAGATAGAGGAGAGACTGGGCAGCAATAACTTGAAGGCAGCATGGGAAGGTGTCAAGAGAATGACAGGCCTGCATAGAACACAAAACAAGCCAGTCCATATCCCAGCTTATGAGAGTGATAGAGATATTTCTGAAGCATTAAACACTTTTTATTCACATTTTGACACTCATGACTTTTCAGATGAACTTCAAAAATTAACTCATGAGCAATCAGTTAGTCAGTCCACTACATGTACATTTTTAATTACACAGGAAGACGTAAGGTCAGTACTTAAAAGAAATAAGGTCAATAAAAGTCCAGGACCAGATGGGATTACTGGGAGATTGCTAAAGTGCTGTTCAGAACAGCTCTGTGGGGTGTTCACTGATATTTTTAGAATGTCCTTAAAACAGAGAAGGGTTCCAAAGATATGGAAGTAATCTACTATAGTCCCAGTGCCAAAAGGCAACACTATAAAGACTTTAAATGACTTCAGACCAGTGGCACTGACCTCACATATAGGGCTAATAGGGGGGTAGAGGATGCCCAAATTGCATTACTTAACCTCCTGTACAGTCATCTGGAAGGTCCTGGCACACATGCCAGGCTCTTGTTTCTGGACTTTTCTTCTGCTTTTAATACTATCCAGCCACATGTTTTAGTTAGAAAACTAGTATCAGAATTTAATCTTGAGAATAATCTTGTGGGCTGGATTATGGACTTTTTAACCAACAGATCACAGAGAGTAAAGGTCAATGGTTGTCTTTCAGAAAGGCGCATCTCTTCCACTGGCTCTCCTCAGGGTTGTGTACTTTCCCCTCTGCTCTACATCCTCTACACAAATGACTGTAGAAGTCAGCATATAAATAGGCATATCCTGAAATTTGCTGATGACACAGTCATTGTTAGTTTACTGCATAAACATGAATCCCAGCATGGGCCAGTGGTTGATGAGTTTGTCAGTTGGTGTGACAAGTCATTTCTTCAGTTAAACATCTCAAAGACAAAAGATATGGTCATTGATTTTAGAAGAAACCAATCATGTTCTCCACCACTGATTTATATAAATGGAAGCTGCATTGAGATGGTTGATCAGTATAAATATCTCGGTACAATTTTAGACAACAGGCTCAAATTTGATGTAAATACCGAGGCTATTTGTAAGAAGGGACAACAACGGTTATACTTCCTTAGGAAGCTTAATTTGTTTAATGTGGATAAGGTTATGCTGTCTTTATTTTACAAATCTTTTATAGAATCTGTTCTCACTTTTTCTTTTATTGCTTGGTACGGAGGCATCAGTCTTAGGGACAAAAACAATCTTAGCCACATTGTGAAGGTGGCTGGGAAGTTGACTGGCTGTCCGCAGTTGTCCTTGCTGACCATTTACGAGAAGCAGGTCATCCAGAAGGCAAGTTCTATACTGGACTGTAAAAATCACCTCCTTCACTGTTCATTTGAAGCTCTTCCCTCAGGCCGGAGACTAAGAGTCCCATTTTATAAGTCCAATAGGACAAAAAACTATTTTATTCCTAGTGCAATACGCCTGCTAAATTTGCACAATTTTGCTTTATTGCACAGAAACGATTCTGATGAGCATCTGTCAGGAACGTACATTGATAAGACAGTTTCTTTCTTTCTTATTTTCTTTCTTAACCTTCTTAACTTATATTATACTGTGTCTTTTATCCCATCTTGTGTCTTTGTGTATCTTGTGCTATTTATGTGTACCTGACTGCGAGACAAGTTTCCCTTTGGGACAATAAAGTTAACTGAACTGAACTGAAATTAAAGATAACATAAAATCCTTTCATTGAGCTGCGCTTTTTACGCACGCAGCCTTTCCTTGCCCGCCCTGCTCCCTCTCGTAACGAGCCCGCTGCCCCTCCTCTGCATGTGCATTTAACAAAACATTAATGATTGTTAAAGGATTGTTGTTGCCACATAGAAGCATTGCATAGAAGATGACGGGCTAAATTGCTACTAAATCCACTTAGCATCGTGACAATGCTGCACAGGCTGGTAAGGAAAGCTGGCTCTGTAGTGGGAGCTGAACTGGAGTGCATCACTTCAATATCTGACAAAAGGACCCTGAACAAACTGATCAACATCTTGGACAATGAATGTCATCCACTCTACAGCACTATTAAAAAGCAAAAGAGCTTAATCAGCTGGAGACTTCGCTCACTGCCATGCACAACTGAAAGGCTGAGGAACTTATTTGTCCCCAGGGCCATTGAACTGTTCAATGCTTCACTAAAGGGAAGAGGAGAGATAGACTTCTCTGCATAGTCTGTCTGCCTCTCCACCCTCTCCATGTTTGAGTACTGACTGCCCACTACTGCTTTACTACTGTTTTACTACTGTCCACAGCCTAATGTTTTTACTACTGTTTTACTGCTACACTGTTTTTCATGCTATATTAGCACACATGACCAATGGCTTCTGCTACAATACTGAATGGCTGTAACCCTATTACCTCAACCTTTTCTTGCACTGACATAGTTTTTTATATTACCTTGTCTACATTATACTTTACTCTCTTATTTGTCCATATTATTTATGCTGGTCTCTAGACCTTATTCTTGCACTGTTGCACTACTGTTTTTGCACCTTCGCCATGACACTCACTCTCTTGAGCACCTTACCATGCACACAGAACTACAGGACTACTGTTGGACTACTTTTTGCACCTTCACCATGACACTCACTCTCTTGAGCACCTCACCATGCACACAGAACTACAGGCCAGTCCTGGCCCTGTCACTGCAATCAACCTGATCACCCTCAAGCACACTGTGGATTTTTTAATTTAATTTATATAGTATATTTAGTATTTAGTTTTGTTAGTTTTTCTTATCTTCTACTGTCTCTATTGTACAGTGGAGTTTGGTTATATGTTTATACTTATATTTACCATTTCTGCTGTAAGTGCATGTTGTGCGTGATGTCTGTATGCTACTGAGACCTTGAATTTCCCCTTGGGGATCAATAAAGTATCTATCTATCTATCTATCTATCTATCTAACTAAATTTGTTCAAAACTGCTGCATTAAAGTTAAAACTGCTGAGGGCTTATCACAACATAGTACATTGAGGAGACTAAACTAAGTTAAGTTATGCAATCAAGCAGTATCTCAAAGCTAACATTAGAATACTGTTTGGATGTCGAGTTTAGCATGCTTCCTTACAGCTGCTTGTCAATTTTGTTACTCATGCAGGGCTCATTTTATTGATTCTGACACTGAATATTTGCAAAATCCCGATGTAAATGGAAAAGTGTTTTCCAAGACTCAAAAGTGCTTGTCCCAAGAAGAAGTATGAACCTTTATTTTTACTAACTACATAGAAAACGTTATGAATTGCATCCATACATCAGCAGCCTTTTAACGGTGTTACAATTGCAAGGGTTCCCTCACAAACGTCTTAAAGTGACAGGCACTCAATTAGACCTATACACTACCAAGACAATCTTAACACACCACTCTCCACACCACACTCATTGAGCCTATAGCTTCCAAAATCACAACACACATCTAGAGCATCCCAAGCAACATACTACACTCACCATGTTTACAATATTGTGTGTGTATGTGTGTGGGGGGGTATTCAATAGCTTCACTTTCATTGAGCCTTGTGCAGTGAAGCTATTGATCTTTTCCAAATATATATATATATATATAAATAGGCTGAGCCAGCTTTTCCAAAATTAACAGATGTAGTATACGTAGGCTATGTTAATGAGGCCCTAGATGTGTGGGCTGATTTTGGAAGCACTAGGCTAAATAACAGTGAAGCTATTAATTTTGATTCATCATGAGCACCCTCTCTCCGAGGTTGTCGACCTGTCTAGGTTATGTTTGCTGCCATCTACGCAAAGCAAAAATGTAAACACCACCTTCTCTTCCAATGACTGAAGTGCATTAAAATGAAGTGAAGTTAAACCATTTGAAACGAGTTGGACTGTAAATGATGGTGTGGCTAACGTTACTTCGGATTAACCTGTAGAAACGCCCGTTTACTCCATAGTTCTATAGACCCCTTCGCAACGGCAGTGAAAACATAAACATTCGGGTGGGCGTGACATCACTGGAGGCAGAAAAAATCGTTTGGATAGTGAGGCGGCTATTTGAATAGTACTAGTGAGGCAGCTAAAATCAGACAGTAATCTAAAATCTTTGCTAAAACGGCTAACGATATAATACAATATGTACAGTCAGTGTACGTGACTGTATTCAAACAATTCAACTGATCCTAAAAATAAGGTATGACCACTTGAAGCAATAGAGGTGACCCCAGTGCCTAACATATGGAAGGCATTAAATTAAGATCCCAATGTGCACCGAGATATATTTTTTCAAAAAAAAAAATCCCATCCACTCCGCTAAACTCTAGGAACGCAACCACTAGATGGCGATGAGATTACTTTCCCTCCCTATAGAGCTACACAGTCCCGCCCACAGCCAAAATGGGGTTAGGTGCCGGAAGTAAGATTCCCATTCATTTGTCCCATTGATGTTTTGGAAAAATCCGTATCTAAAGAGTTCTACAGCACGTCTTATGCCGTAGCTGGTTAGCCTAACTCATAAGCATACAACATATTATTTCGAGTGAAAAAACGAAGAGAAAATCCAAAAAAAGTCAAAGGTACAAGACTGTGTACATATTTTCATTTCCGAGCGAAGGAACTACTCATCCCATAAACCACCACGCCTCACTGAATAATATAAGCAAGGATGAAACCGCGCGAATATTGCCATTTGAACATTTGAACACCTGCGACAGCACGCGAACCCTTTCCTCCAAACAGTGATTTTTATATAGTGAATGTGCAGTTAATAGAAGTTATTTCACGAGTAATCGTGTAAATAATAGTGTTATGATATTGAATTTTATATTTATCATCGTGTATTTTATATCGTGTGTGTGTGTGTGAAAGCGGTTAACGTTAACGTTAGCAACATGGTGCAGTGCTTTTTACCTGACTGTCATCCTATGCTGTACTGCTCAGTCGGACTGATGCATGGACCGGTGCATGGTCTGCTCTTGGACCACCATATTCAGTTTATTAATTTGCCATGAATTATTACACAAAATTTTCATTAAATGCACAAAAAAGTATTCCTAGGTTAATGATTGATATGAATCATACAGTATGAAGGCTACAGTAGCCTAGCTAATGTTATCTAGCAGCACGTTACCAATATCCCTGCTTACCTCACCACAACTTTGCAGGTCTTGTCCCTCATGCTGGCCCTTACAAAACCCACAAGCTGACTCTCGCACCCAACAGTCAATAATGTGACCCAATTTAAAGTGGCTTTCACCCCTTTGGACACTCACTAAAACATAATATATTTCATACCTGTGTTGCAGCATGTAGGCTAATGTTAGCTGCATTATGTAATGACATACAATGTCGGAAATGTCGGCTACCTGAAAAGTTTGAGTGTTTAAACTAACATTTACAGTGGTCTATTTGATAGTGTATTGGCCCTGACTAAGTTTGTGTGATGTATAAACCACAATCCTTGTTGATACAAGTACCAATATTCGTCAAGAAAGTTTTTAATCACATTAAGATTTTCGCCATAGGCAGTAAAAGACTCCGCCATCTTTGTCAATAATTTTCGTTGAGAAAGTTTCAATCTATGACCATAACGGCCTTTCCACCAATCAGAGGCATCACTGTGGGATTGTGGGATTGTTCAGGATTGTGGGCTACTTATCCAAGAGATCGCGATTAAAAGACATTTATCTCAAAACAAGGTTAGTGCCCCATGAACTTTTGGCCTATATGAGCATATACAATCACTTAGTACAGCCTAGCTGGTTTTAAGTCTACCACGTGCAGTTAAGTTTTTATGGCTTATACCGCAATTGTCAATGGAGAAATTGCATTGAATTTTTACTTCCGGCATCGGCTGTGGGCGGGACTGTGATGCTCTATACAGTCTATGAATTCACTGATCGCACCAGAATATCTATGGTCAGTTTCGGTATCTCGCATTTCCTGTGTCAAATGACGTTGAAAGATCTAACCAGAGAATGTCTAATAAGGGGAGAACCTTCACTCTCAGAACACTTCCGGTGTGGTACTGCATCTAGGGGCGCTCGTGGGCGAGTCCAGAATGAATGGAGGTCTATGGAGCTGTACCCCTCAAAATCCACTTTTCTCGGGATATAATTTTTTTTCAAGTAATTTGAATATTGTATTCGAAAGGGGAGGCAAAGACAATACACTTGGTTGAGTATTATATTTTTTAAAGTCACTTAATTGTTCTAAAAAGCCTTTCAAATGACGTCATTCATTAGCATGATCATAGCATAGCATAGCATCAATGCTAGCGTGTTATGGGCAACAACGACCCAACCTGTAAGAAAACGAAAGGACATGACTCCCGGATTATTTCACTTTTGATTGATAATTCATATCCATTTTGCGAAAAATTAAATAAAATCTGAGGGTTTCAGTTGTTAAATAGGTGAAAACAATAAATGTAGCCATGTAGCTCCAGAGGACCCCATGTATTTTGGACTCGCCCGCGATCGCCATCTAGGTGAACTCTGGTGAACTGCAGCCAAATTCGGTTTGTATGGGATTAATAGAGAGTGGGGAGGCTCTCCGTAGACGGGCTCTGATCTAACCAATGACCTAACCCCTTGGCTAAGTTAAACCAGAGCCCGACATTCTCTGGTTAAACGTAATCATGTCCATGTGAGTGACGGCTAGGCAATTTAAGCAGAATACTTGCCGAATGACGTGAACCTGCAAATGTATTTGATATGCTTCATTTGTGCTGGTCAAGCAACACTGTGTACACATACGTTGACGTTTTCATGATGAGCATAGAAAACGGGCACTTGAGTAATTATGACGCTCTAAAATATTTGCGCGAAACTGACTTGAGTAAGCAAACTTACTTGTTCGTTTCTAAATGCAGGAAGTTGCGGCAACCAACGTCTCATTGAAAGCATAGACGCTTTCACAGTCTCTTTTCCTTGTCAACATAAAAACCCGCCGTCTGAAACGAGTATCAGCGTTCCGTGAGCAACAAACTTGCTGTCTTGACTTCCGGTCGAGTTAAAATATGTCAAAATACGAGTCCTGTATCAGATTTAATATTTCCGCGATAACGATAATGATAATTGATTTAATAGCAATAGTCAGAACCGATTGACCCAGTTGAATGGTCAGCATTCCTGTCCGACTCAGAAAGGACTGATCAGGACTGATGGTAAGAAGCGGACCAGTGCCAATTAGTGACACTTCACCTTCCCCAAAACATCAGATGGATGAAGCTTTCACTACCACTAAATAGACAATAGTTAATGGGGGGAAATCAAGCAAAGCTAGCTAATTTATTCAAAGAAAATTTATGTGGTTTGCAAATTATTCTCAACAAAACTGTCAACAGAGGGACATCGTGATTGCAGTGTTTGGAATAACGCCGTTTAAAAAGAACGGCGTGTAACGACGTTATTTTTTCACTAAACGGGGTAGGCTAATCTAACTAATTACTTTTCCCATCGTTACAACGCCGTTAACGTTACTGGACGTTAAATGCTGTGCGTTACCAATGCATTGATTCAATAAACTGTAATCCGAACGCACCCTGACTCACAGCTAGTGAGGAGGTGGGTTACGATGTAAGCGATTATGATTGGCTAAGGCAGAGTCATGTTTCATGATAGCCAATCAGAGCCAGTGTTTTTACACACTTGCCAGCACACGTGCCACACACACGCAACCGCTAAAATAGAGATTCGACGAAACAGCAGAGGTCAGGTAGCCTAGAAATCTAGACGCACCCTAGCGGCGGCAAATTAATTTGCTCAGATGGCCCGCCAGTCTAGAGGTCAGGAGCAATCCGAAAAGTTGGCCTTTTCAAGGTGGAGATATAAGCACTACTTCAAATTCATCAAGGCAAGAACGTGCATGTAATGTGTACATTATGTCCAGGAGCGAAGACTTTGTCGACATCTGTTGCAGACATCCCAACCTGCAAAAAGCTATTTCAGGGAGGTATCCCCCCAATAAATAAATAAATAAATAAATAACTTTAGCCTTCTTAGATACTGAAATAGTGATGAATAGCCTGTGTTTGTTAATTAATTGTCTCTACTCAGCACACCAAATAAGGCCTATTAGAAATTGTGGTAGCCTTCATACTGTATGATTCATATCAATCATTAACCTAGGAATACTTCTTTGTGCATTTAATGAACATCTGGTAGGCTAGTCCTGAATAATATGCACATGAAATGACACTTGTTAAACTCACCTCAACATGTTTTGCAAACATTTAACCCGCCATGTTGGGCAATGCTAAAGTCACAGTGCAGCATGCAAGACTATCGTTATTTTGAACTCTTATGAGACAAGGGTACACTTTCGTGTAGTCTGATGTGACATGGGTCTTAAATGTTCCTTTTTGGGGGACACTCTGCCTCTGCCATGACGCTCCTGTTCCTACTGAACTGAACTGAAACAGGCCAATCAGGATGCTCTCTGTCTTGAACAGACACACACGCACTACCCCTCTCTCTCTCCATTCCCGTCGTGTGCGCGCTACACTCAGATGCACACACGATTTGAAGTTTCGGTCTCGTGTGCGCGCTCTTGCTCGCTCGCTCTAGATTCCGGGAGATTTTATCTAATTTGCGGGCATCAGGGAGCCGTTATCAATATGCGGGAGACTTCACTAGCAAAGAAGGACTCGGAGCAAAGTCCTCCAAGCAGCAAAAGCTAGATCTTTCTGCCTCACAACAAAAACCTATGACACAGGCTGAATTCATGTGCAATAGCCTATCTTGAATTTCCCTTTGGGGATCAAGTATCTATCTATCTATCTATCTATCTATCTAATAAATATTGAAAGTTATGTAGCCTCCAAACACCTGTCTGTTCTACTCATTTCAACTGGCTGCTCAAAAAATCCAAAATCTTTTTTTTTGTAACAGTAACGCAAATAGTTAGATCATTGCAATAATATGGTGAAGTGGAAAGACTTTGCCCTCTATCTTTCTAAGCAGAAGACTATTGATGCAACAGAAATGGCCCTTTTGGAGGCAGAAAAAAAATGTTGGAGAGATGTTCTCATCCGTTTGATTAGTATCAGTCTTTGGCAGAGAGGAATCTTGCACCCTTGCACATACCTGGGTAAGGCTATCCAGAATGAGCTGAGTGTGTCAGTGACAAAATAATGGAGGTAATGGTGGCAGAAATCAAGGACTGCAAATATTATTCAATTATTTTAGACTGTACACCTGATGCTAGTCACCGTGAACAAATGTATGTTGTTTTGAAGTTTCGGTCTCGTGTGCGCGCTCTTGCTCGCTCGCTCTAGATTCCGGGAGATTTTATCTAATTTGCGGGCATCAGGGAGCCGTTATCAATATGCGGGAGACTTCACTAGCAAAGAAGGACTCGGAGCAAAGTCCTCCAAGCAGCAAAAGCTAGATCTTTCTGCCTCACAACAAAAACCTATGACACAGGCTGAATTCATGTGCAATAGCCTATCTTGAATTTCCCTTTGGGGATCAAGTATCTATCTATCTATCTATCTATCCAATAAATATTGAAAGTTATGTAGCCTCCAAACACCTGTCTGTTCTACTCATTTCAACCCTGATGCCCGCAAATTAGATAAAATCTCCCGGAATCTAGAGCGAGCGAGCAAGAGCGCGCACACGAGACCGAAACTTCAAATCAACATACATTTGTTCACGGTGACTAGCATCAGGTGTACAGTCTAAAATAATTGAATAATATTTGCAGTCCTTGATTTCTGCCACCATTACCTCCATTATTTTGTCACTTGTATGTAGTCACCGTGAACAAATGTATGTTGTGGTGCGCACAGTCCCTCTGGGCAAAAGACCAGAAATAAAAGAGCACTTTTTAGGATTTATATAGCTCCAGAATCCACTGGCCTTGGTTTGTCCAATCTAATCCTTAACAGGCTTGAAGAATTGAACATGCCTTTTCAGGATCGTCAGGGGCAGTCCTATGACAATGGGGGCTAATATCAAGGGAAAACACAAAGGTGTACAGGCTAGGCTATTAATCCAAGAGCTTTTTATGTGCCTTGCAGTGCTCATACCCTAAATCTGACCGTTTTTGGAAATGTGGAGGTGGTGTACAATTTGTTCGCTGGGTCCACTCTAAGGTGGGCCATCTTACGGAAGTTTGTTGACCTCACCCTCAAGTCCTGGAGTGAGACTGGGACTGGGACTGGGAAAGCCAGATTAAAAGCATTGAAGTTTTGCGCAACCAGGCAGAGAGGGTGAGGGAAGCCCTGCTAGAAGTTAGAAATAAAGCGACTGACCCTGTATTGGCTGTTGAAGCCAACTCCCTTGTGGAAGAAATAGGTTAATTTAAATTTCAGATTTGTTGTGTTGTCTGGTTTGACATTTTGTCTAAAATTAACATCACTAGCAAGCTTCTACAGTCAACCAACATGCAGCTTGATGTAGCTGTTAACCTTGTACAAAAGAACAAAGGCGAACTCATCAGTTACCGAAAAACAGGCTTCTGTATTGCACAGACATCTGCAAAAGAAATTTGTGAGCAGAAGCAATGAGGCTGCAGATAAGCCGATAGTGGATGTTATGAAGAGGCTAGAAGTGTCCTTTTTTAATGCTGTAGTGGTGCTGAGGTGTTGAGCTCGCCACAGGCATGATCAGGGCTTAAACCAAGAAAAATGTCTGAAGTCTAACGTCTGATAGCAAACTGAAAACAATTTTTGTGAAGCAGTCATAATTGCCTATCTTCAAATTGTAAACAGCACAGCCCGTGCCTGAAAACATCCCCATGAGCCCAGTGTTCCAGTTTAGATGGTGAGCAGGTTAACTTGTGATATTTGCATAAAATCCGTGAATATTCAACTAGACCCTGCCTACTTGTTAACAACGCTTTGCTCTGCCTCCACCATTCCAGTGCTGGAGATTCACATTTTCACAAGCCTGCGTGACAGAATATGAAGCAAGATCTTGTCGAAAACATCCTGGAATCGCTATGTATAATGCATGTCTGCTTAAGCATCCACACAAAATGTTGTGCAAACAGGAAATGTGTCAAAGTAAATCAGCGAAGGTTTTGTTGGGTTTCGAACATGAGTCTCACTGAGGCAAAATGTTCTAAGCAGTAAGCACTATCACCACTACACCACTACACCACAGAGAGCAACACTTGTTATTAGTCTATTAGACTAGCTAGCTTACTAGCTATCCTGATGTCCATGTTAACTGGTGATAGCCTATAACATGAGCAAACACAGCGAATGCATGCCTTGAATAATGCAGATTAATTTTGCCTCAGTAATTTTGCATCACAAACAGTAACAAATGACCCCATCAGACGTTGCTCGTTTTTTGTGCAGAAAGCAAAAATTATGAAGATCACTTAGGCCTCGAACTGCTCACTAAAATAGCAAGCTAGCAGCAATAGTCCACCCTGCTAACCAATTGCAACACTGGTTATTTTGTATCATGGTGTTCCTATTAAATGAATGTAGGTCTATGTTGTCTTGTGACAGCTTATTTGTCAATCGATCAAGATATTCATTATAGCAAACATCTAGGCTAAGTGAATGTTTTGCAACAGGCTGCTGAACGAGCAGTAAGTAGGCTAAACTATTTTCTAATTTAGGCTACGTGGGAATCTGAAACAGCAACATCTGTCATCAAACTCTCTCATCAAAGTTTTGTAATATATGCTACCATGATGATTTGTGTCGTCAAATTAGGACCAACCAATTAAATAATATTTAACTCGGAGAAAATAAGTTTCATGTGTTCACTTCAAATCATTAGACAGCTCACTGCATAACTTCACCGAGACATGACACTAAGTTATGATAATTTTTGCACATGACTGGCGTATTTCATATTATTAACCCCCAAAACGGAATAAAGTGTTAGGGGACATGCCAGTTTGTTGTACATCAGTTAGGTTTTGGTATGTGAGGCAAAGATGAACCTATTTTGTTGTTTTGAGGCTTGCATATGCCCATGTTAAATTGTGATGGCACCAGTTAACATGGGCGTATATTTCTCACTTATGTTAACCTGTGTTAACTTTGACTAACAGTTCAATATATACATAGAAATCTGGTATCAATTTCAGTGGCTCGTAGTGTAGTGGTATAAACGATGTAGAAACTAATCCAATCAACTTTCTAGTCCATGCGTGGTTCGAATCCCAGCTAGATTGCTAGTTTTATTTTTTTCCATTCATTCAGTATGTGTCATATTTGTGGATAATGCTTAAACGGACATGTATTAGACATACACTGGTGATGTTTTCAGCTATATCCGTTATATTGTCTCACTTGCAAACACTTCGTGAAAATGTAGCCTAATATAAACCTGCACTATCGGAGGCAGAGCAGATTAAGATGTAGGCAGGATCTTGTTGAATATTCACTGATTTTATGCAAATATCACCAGTTAAACTGCTCACCATCTAAACTGGAACACCGGCATAAGCCTTCTTGGGAAGAGGGGGTAGGTTTACCATTTAGCGTGTTTCCATCCAACTTCCTAATGCGCATTTAATCTGTACGAATAAGAAATCCCGGTTGGAAACACGTGAAATGCGCATCAAAAATCCTAATGCGCATCTATATTTGATTTGCTAGAGGGGGGTGGATTAACTTTCGATGCACATAAGGTATAATGCGAATAAAGTTGATGGAAACGGTTTATTCGCATCGTGTGACGTAACCTTCAGAGAATCTCAGCAATCTCTGGCGCTTCCCTATAACATTAGGCAACTTGATGTGTTCTCTTGCTTGTTTCCGTAGAATAAAACAAACTGAATACACACATCAGTGCACAGTTGTTTTGCTGACAACAGTAGTTTTCGCCAACAACTCGATCGGCACACATCGCAAGTTTATACAACTAGTGCAGTGCCCGTTTAAACATGCCATTCCTGTAGAAAACCTGTATCCCGATTACATGCCCGCAGGTATGCCTGCTTTAACAATAGGATGATAGGAAAAAACATAATTCTAGCTAAGCATTCAATAATGTATAGGCTACTGATATCATAATATATTAGCCTATAATTAATGTGCAGTAAGCAGAATTTAGGCATGACTGTGAAGGAGAAATTTTGGATTACTAACATTTTTTTATATTCTGTATGCTTTCTATACATTCAATACTCTGCATCAACTTTGCTTTGTCTGTCATTTGCTCTCTCCATGTAATGATTTTCTAATAAAGGTCATGCGACCCCCTTTGTCACGAGTTAAGGGTATTCTGCCTGAGGCAGTAATATTAGGAATATCCCGACAGGAACTAGACTATGGCAAGAGAATGCTGAAGGATGTATGTGTATTGTATTGACCAATTATTTACTTACTTGGAGTAGCCAGGCGCGCCTGCAGGTGTACGTCCGTACGCACTGTGCGTACCATCAAGCTACTCAACAACAGAAAATTTCCCTTGTGTGTGTGTGTATTCACACCAAATTGGCCTACCATACCTTCCCAACTATATGCACAGTATCCCTTTAGCTGCATGCCATCAGGCTATTTACCATTTTCTATTACGTAAAGTTAGTGAACACGTTATCAAAATTAACGTGCACGCATTTTGTTTGAGCAGGAGAGAGAATACGCACGCAGACACGCAATAGGCTACTTGTTGTTTTCTTTAACTCGGCTATCTATATATGGTTATCAGCACACAATGTTGAGCTAATTCACTAACTCAATACTCATCATGGATATCACAAGTTTAAACAACGAAAACAGAAAGGATGTAGGCAGCAAAGCTAGGAGTTATTCCAGATGGGCAAGAACAAGGTAGGCAATCGGTGTGCTTGTCAGAACGTTAGACTGCACTAAAGCCAGACGTCACGTTACGCTAGAACAAAACTAAAGGTAACTTTAGCCTGTATAGGGCTGTATCAAGTTGTCCAAATGAATAGGTCATTGTATACATTGTCGTTGTATTATTGCATGTGGATGTTGTTATGCTATGTAGGCTACTTTTTTGCTGACCAATGCACAGACCTAAAACGGACAAATATTGTTCACGAGTTAATTTTTTTTTTTGCGGGGGGGGGGGGGGGGGGTGATGGGTGTGCGTACCATAGCATTAATTCCTGCAGGCGCCCCTGGGAGTAGCCACATGACTTGCGTATGGCGCATGGATCACATGCTATGTCCAAGAAGTGTATTGTTGTATTTCTGCATGTATGAGGATTTTTGGAAAAGACCATTGTACTCATGTGATTTGTATTACCAATGTAATTAACATGTATAAAATGGGGCTTCGCCCTAGAGAACTTTGAGTAGTGTTACTGTTACTGCTAGTGACCTGCTCCCGGTATCGTGAATAAACCTGCAGTGGTTCCTCACACCTGAGTGTTGCCTGTATATTTTTGACCACAACTGCATGTGATTTCTACAGATGGGCATAACAAATGTTTTGAGTTAAGGCTATAGGCCTAGCTTATTGCATAACTTTCCTGATAGTGAAGACAAGCCATTTTGTGATCGTTTGACATTTGCAACGATGTGACTCAAAAGCAGTGTTTGGTAGCATAAGTGACGTTTCTCTGTCTGCCACTTGTTGTCTAGCTGTGTGGCACGTCTTCTGAAACGTTAAAATTCGGGACAAGCCTATTGCTTGTTTCAATTTGGGACCTTGCAGTCGGAAATGTAGTTTGTTTATTCAAAGTCTCACGTCCAATGTAGCCTGGGCTATTCAAAGCGTCAGTTTATTGCACATACTTTTCATGTAATTTTGAATTAGCCACATACATACCCGTGTTTGTTGGCGTGTTGTTGCAAAATCTGAGTATTTTATTTTATGCAAGCAAACATACAGGAAGTCTTTATTGTTGAGGTCAGAGATGATAATGAAACATCTTGCATTTTAACCATGATTTAGTGCTGCCAAATCTCTGCTTATCCTCTCTCTGGTCCTGTGCGCAGTGCTGTGTGCTTCTTTTACTGATATATAACGATATATTTAGCTTTTCTTATCCAAACAATGTCCAACTATGCACTGCACTTACTCATGCCAGTAGCAAGACACCTGCCAAGTTTGAAATCGAACGGACCAACGACACGCAGAAAGACAGACAGACGTTCCTGCAATTTATGGATAGATAGATGCCATGGCTTGTTTGTTGGGATAGGCTCCAACAACGAGTACTCGGGGCATCAGCCAGGTCTATCATTCGTCATAATTCTTCAAACCCTGACTTGTGAATCTAAAGGTCTCCACCCACTGTTGGTCAGTGAAGTAGAGCTATAATCGGGCCTTAAAATGTAGGCCCGACAAGACCCGAGCCCCACAGAAATCAGCCCGAGCCCTGACCGAGCCCGAGACTGACGGCTTTTTAAAAGCCCGAACCCGTTTACAGCCCGACATTATTATTATGTCCACACGCACGCAGCTCTTTTGCCTTTTGTCAAGAATGAGTAACATTTGACATAATTTATTCATGACTAACGTAGCTTAGGCCACTTGGAAGTTGGAACAAAGAAATAAAATAGCCCAAGACTCAGCATTCTGAAGTTTGCGGGAACCCTCCCATACGCAGCCCCGACATTAGTTCTTGCGCCAGCTTTTCAAACCCCTCGCCATTTACGATATTAAAAGGCCTAATGTCTTTACAGCGAAAGCTGACACACTTCTTCTCCGTAACCATTTGTTTCACCTTTGCAGGGTTTGATTTTGTTGCTGTAGCCTATCAAACGATGTGATCCTGCACTGACAGCTTTGATCAACATGCCTTATCAGCGACGAATTCCCTGTCGTTCTACAGAATGTTGCATCCTTTGGATTTTACATAACCACTGGCTCATTATTCTCATTATGCACATGATCAAAACTTTTCCACACCTCAGCCTTTGCTTTCTTTGCCGGTGCAACTAAAATGCCAGTCACAAGAGGCCAGCCTCTGTTTCACCTCCTAAGCATCCATTTCTGCATCTTTCTCGCAGCAAACCGAAACGCATCACCTGACCGCTCATTTAGCCTACCGCGCAAGCCCGAGCCCGCGTGAAATGAAAGAAATGAAGCTCTACAGTGAAGTGCTAAATCTGACAAAAAAACTACCGAGACCTTGGTCGTTCCCAAGTGTATGGCGGTCTCCGGCGATGGGAAGCTGCCAACACCCGATTGCGCAACATTCTCCGCCTTCCTTCTAATCGATAACAGGGGCGTAGATTTGCGTGGGGACCGAAGGACGTGTCCACACCAATGTTAAATTACGACTGAAATGTCCCCACCAATATTCAGGTTGAAATGGGGGGAAAAGCGCTCATATGCGCTACACAAAGAGTTAAATCATTTCTCACGTCAGTGCTGCGGATCATCTCGTACAGATCTTGTAATGTGCAGTAGCCTAAGGGTAAATCGCGCTGATTTGAAGTTACCTACCAGTGAGCTGCAGCATGCAGCGCTTCAGCTTTACTTATACAAGCATGAAGTGCGTCCAAATTCACCCATTCTTCTCTGTTGAACTCCTCGAGAAGTAGGCTACTCATCACATATGTGTCACATGAAAGAACGTTTTCTCAGCTTTTAAACGGTGCTACTGTTTGCTGTGATAAACAGTTCGTGAGAAAAATAACTTCAAGAGATTTAATTATTCTCTGCGCCCATCTCCACATCCATTCGGTGGAATATCGTAGGCCTACACACTCTTCACGGAGTTCACGCAACACATGACAAACCATATATCAGAATAAACAGCAGACCTTACCGAACACAAAGGTGTAATGCATTCCCGTGTATAGTTAGCTGTTCCAGAGTAATCCGGTTTTGAAATAAATTATAGCAAAATTCAACATGGTCTTTTGGCTGCATTTCTTAAAACTGAGCTGTGCTTACATCACCAGATATCTGTAAATATTAGAATCAGAGAATAATATACAGGCAGCTCACGGTTAAGAGTTTGTCAATGTAGCCTTAATTTTTACAAAATGCTAAGCATGCATGTATTTAAGTTTCTTAAAACTGAGCTGTGCTTAAATGGGCATGATTTCATAACAGACCAAATGGAAAATAAATGTTAAATATAGCCTACATATCTGTAGCCTACATATTAAAATCAGATTATGTAGGCTACACAGTGTAGTTAGATTAAGTTGAACAGTAGCACATTTAAATCATGGATAGTAGTTGGACAGTAGCACATTTTAATCAGTTTATATATCTATAGTGGCTGGTGAAAGAGTTGAGTGTTTTTTGTTTGTTTGTTTTTTCGGGGGGGGGGGGGGGGGGTTAGTGCGTAGTGTCCCCACCAAAGCTCAGACCAAACCTACGCCCTTGGATATTAAACAAAATATTTTCAAAATGAAGAAATGAATTAGGCCTAGGGCCTAGGCTATTCCGACCGCAGAGAGGAGGGCGTCCATTTCACTCAACATAGGCAAAGTGTCCCAAAATACTTAGAATCAATAGGTGTTGGAAACGCTGACTAATGCGCATTTTATTTATGCGCATTACCACGGATGCGCATCACCACGGATGCGCATCACTAATTCGCATGATAAGCCCTGTGTAGCGAGGTAGGCAACAGCCACCTCCTCTACCAAAACCAAGCTCATCAGCCTTCTGGACTGTGCAAGCGGAGGCGGTTTCCCCAGGTCTTGAATGGACACTCATGCTTCATGGGGTGAGGCCCAAAGAAGCAGCTATCCATCCTGGTGTCATCCACAGGCAGTGGTGCTTTACTACACTTTTGATTTAAGTCTGCAGATTTAAATTCCAATACATATTTTTAAAGTCAGTTTCCTTATAATTAGTTTTTCCTCACATTCTGAAACACTTCAGTAGCACTTACCTACATCAAATGCTCTAGATGTAGGTAACATTTATTTATCTATATATTCTGAAGGCTTTTACAGCGAGGATAGTTTATGTCATTCATAGCTTGATTAATATAACATTTTATCCCTATAACATGACGGGAAAACTATATTTATAGACAGCTGACAGCAATGTATGATTTATTGAATGATAAAAGAGATATCCAAAATTGTCTTAAAAAAACTTGTGCATCTGTCAACAAAATGAAATTCATTTTTAACTCGTCTTCATCCAATGTTTAGTTTTCAGTTTTTGGAAATGTATGCAAAATTAGTGCATATTTACATAGATAATGCACCATTATACAAACATTTCATTTACATCACTATTATACATAACATTTCAGAAAACTTTAAATATAAATATTACTTGTGTTCACAGTGTGTAAGTAACAAACTGAGAAAGTTTCATGGTGATATCTATAAGTTAAAAATGTTACCCTGGCCCCGGCCGTGGCGCGACTGGCTGGGACACCTGCATTGCACGCCGGTGACCCGGGTTCGATTACCGCCCCATGGTCCTTTCCGGATCCCACCCCGACTCTGTCTCCCAATCACTTCCTGTCATTCTCCTCTATCCTATCTGAGTAAAGGCCTAAAAAGCCCCCCCAAAAAATAAATATATAAAAAAAATGTTACCCTGTTCACCTTTTAGGCAAGTCCCTCCACTCGGCGGCCATTTGACAACGCTTTTTGGGCACTCGTAGGGCATCCATTTCGGCAGAAATGCGCGTGCGCAAGGCTTCAAGACACCAATCTTGCTCCAGCGGCGAGATCACAACACATGATTGGCACGATGTCTTCACAACACACCATATGATTGTCTCAATGTATTCACATCACACAACATGATTGGCTCAATGTACTGTATTCACATGTCGACGTTTTGCCGAGGAAGGGGTGGGATATGTGTAGACAACGGCCATATTGGCGTGACAAACTAGCCCCATGCATTTCTATGGAGTATTTTTTGAGTGCTGTCTCCACATTAGAAAGTCTCTGCCTTTAGTGTCTCTGATCAATACACATACTGTTTCAATAACAATTATTAAAAAGCGAGACCCTTATTCAATGCTACACAGTGGATTAATATTCAGAAGACATCAAACTTCCAAAATATCAATGTATAACAACTTTTCCTTAAAAATGCCTACAGGGTTACAGAATTATGGCCCTGTCTACAATGACAAACGGACTTAAATTTATAAGCAAAAATGAGGCGTTAATCACAGGTTATCTTTGGCTGACATGTTCAGAACTGCACAAAATTTGACGTGTAGGATCATTATGATACCCTCTGAATGCCTGCCAAGTTTTGTTAAATGCCGTTCCTGGAGGACATACAATAAATGAATTCATGTGTAGCCAACATTTACTGACTGTACACCCATTGGCCTGGGTTGCTGGCAGGGGGAAATTAAGATATTGAAATGTATTTCCCGCACTAGGAAATTGGTATCATTTTATGGTTATGGTTATGGATTTGGCAGACGCCTTTGTCCAAAGCGACACACAAATACAAAACAACAAATTGAACAGGGAACAGATTATGTTCAAATATAATAAGGAGAATAGTAATAATAAACAACAATATCAATTCAATCAATAGCCTAATAAAATAAGCAATGAAAATGAGGGGAAAAGCAATAATAAAACAACAATGCCCATTCAATCAATAATATAAAAACAATGACATGGTAAGACTACATTAAGGAGTGTATCAATAAAATATTTGAATTAATATATAATAAAGAATTTTGCCTCTATTGGCACTGCAAAACAGGAGGTGAGCTCATATTTCCGGAACGCTTTGATGTACTAAAGCCAAACTTGATACAGGGACTTAATACTTGATTGTGAGGACGCACAAGGACATTGACGTAATTTGGCCTCTAGATGCGCTGTAAAAGTAAATGAGCTGATATCTCAGTCATTCTTTATCCAATTGCCATGAAAGTTGCTGCAAGTGCTTGATCATGCCATGGCAACGTCATTCCTGCTAGTGTACTGCTAGGCCCCCACATTGCTGCTTGCAGCTATATTTTTAACTATTGTATTGTTTTATATTTGTAAGTCGCTTTGGACAAAAGTGTCTGCTAAATTGGAGACAAGAATGAACTTGGAACAGGTAAAGCACAACAACAGCAAAAAGACAACCACAAACACATTGTACAAAGTGTCAATTTAATATGCAAGTGGAGAGGGACTAAACTAGGCAGAATGTCAAGTCACGTTGGAAAGGATAAAAAAAAAAGTATGAAAGAAAGTGGATTATAGCTGAATATATTGTTCATGCACAACAAATCATTACTATTTACTGGAATCACCATGAGCTTTTACAGGGGTAGATTATTATGGTGGAGGTGTTTGACAAATCATCCATCAAGCTTCACAGAATCCAGAATGGTCTGTGCTTCTTTGAACTCCTCTGTTTCTGCAAGATCCACTTCATTTTCCTATAGAAGACAGTGAATATGTTCACAAAACACTGAGGCCATATCCCTAAGCTAAACTTAGAATACTGGGTTATCGAGGTTAGCAGGCTATAATGTTACAGCTGCTTGTCAATATCGACTAATCATGCAGGGCAAGTATAACTATAGGCTATTATTCTTTTTATTGACTCTGAAACGGAATGTTCGATCAATCCCAATGGAAAAGTCTCTTCCATGATTGAAAAGGGCTTGTCCCAAGGAGAAAAAATGAGGGCTGTCAAAATTAACACATTAATTGTAGCGATTCATTTTGAAATACAAAACGCATAAAAAAAATATTAACGCAATTAACGCATTTTGTTTACCATACGTCCTTTGTGGGGTGCTGACTTCCAATTACGGAAGCTGCGAAACCTGCAGCCCCTAGTCTGAGAGTTAGCTGAAGATGGAGAGGAACATTGAGGGGCTTGTAGGCGGAAAGTTTCAGTTTAAAAGTTGCCTGATAGAAACTATTGCACAGTGATCAGTGCCACCGCGCTCATCACCACGTGGTGCACCAAGCAGGGGCGGTTTCTCATATGGGCTGGGGGGCGAACGCATCGCAGAGGGGACAGCGTGCATCTGCCATGGACCTCGCAGTTGCAAAATGCAAGGGACATGAATCTGCACGAACATTAACAGACAGCTGCTTCCGTTGACCGATTAAAATCTAGTTAACGTGCTGTCAACTAAAGCAGACATCCGTGTATCGGACATGGCTATTCAATTTACGTCACAGGCTGTAGATCAGGGGTGTCCAAAGTACGGGCCGCGGGCCAAATGCGGCCCACCCGCACTTTACTCCGGCCCGCCAAGCATTTAATCCGGTCTGCCGAGCATTTCATTAGGTTATCATAGGCCACTCGTTAAGATTGTCTTGGTAGTGTATAGTAAGTGTACGTGCTGTATGATAAGCTACTCAATTAGGATACTTTGTTTCCAATATCACCAGGCTTCAACCAGAGACAGCTGAAACAGGGAGAGACAGAAAGGTAGAGCTGTTGGAAAGGAGGAAGACCACAACATGCTATGGGAGAGCAGTGCTGGACAGCAAAGACGGATATGTAGATTCAGGAAAACAGGTCTCATTTCAATCAAGGCATTAGCAAGCATAGAGGCAGGCACACATCATACTACAAAGTGTGTACAAGGCCAAATGTGCAGGCTTGGAATTTCACCATTTTAGGGGCAAGGTCACTTGGCCATCAGTTGGGCATATTTGGTGGGGGCACCAAGGCCAAAGTTAACTTTACAGTAGGCCAGGGCTCTTCAATTGGAGGTAATTTGTACTGGCCCTTTAAAAAACATGTAATCTCTAGCAAGCGCATGAGCTGTTCTCCACTCTTGCATCTCTCGCTCGCTTTAGTCCTGCAGCCACAGCACCAGCCCATTGAACAAGTTAGGCTACAATTCATTACATTTGTACATAAGCTGAACGTAAGTGCCATAGTTTAGTTTCAACCTAAATCGGCACTACGTTGGAGTTTATGAACTATTTAACAGGTTGCACCACACACATAGTTTTGTCAACAATATCGCAAAAAAACACGGGCACATTTTTTGCAAAACTTGGTGGAAAAGTTGGAGCAGATCCAACTCAAGGGGAATTTCAAAGTATTTCTATATAGTAGCCTGGCTATTGCCGATGTCCTTCATTTCGTCTTACAACATAAACAAATGCAATAATAGTTTAGTTAAGTCGGAAATGAGCCTGTCTAAAGGCCTCTTGGAAATCATGTGGCATGTTACATTAAATGCACACTCAATTGCGATTCGAAGCCTAACAAAGTTAAATTGCATATTTGTAAATGTGGCGACGACAAAACGTTTTGTGGTTTAAATGAATCGTAGGCTATAATAACCAAAGAAAGTAAAGGAGATGATTTGCACCCCCATTCACCAAATAAAGGCTGTGGTTTGTGTTCCTACAATATGTTGGCACAAAACGTAATTTCTGTCAGAAACCAAGTAGGCCTAGGCTAAACGTTTTCATTGTCATCATGAACTATGACGATGCTTATGTTCAGTAGGCTATGTTTTTCATTTATTCAAGCAGTGACATTTGGTTTAATGCATGGGGTAACGTGAGGTGTGTCAGAAAAAAGATGGGCTTGTCCCTCTCAAAACATGTTAAAATAGTGTGATTAACAACCAGAAAAGAAAAAAGAATCACGGGGGAGACACCCCCGGACCCCCGTGTTATTATTATTAGGCTATTATGACTGGCCTGCCCCCACTGCTAGGTCACGGTCATCTCATTTCAATGGTGGGAACGTCAAATGTAACAAGTATAGGCCTATAAGTCAGAAGAGCTACATATGCGACTGATTACACATTTAATTCACCTGAACAGTTTTTGAATCCTGTTTGTACTAACTGGAAATCTTGGACCTAGCAGTTACTGTGCAAAGCACAGATTCTATTAGTGTTATCTGTTATCACATATTTCATTCCATATTAGCCACCAACAACCGACTAATGATGTTGTTATGCATGTTGCTGTTGTACTTCATTGTATATAGAGCTGTTAATGTGATTACTCATATTTCAAGCCATATTTCTCCGGCCCCTCAGTTATGATGCTTTTCATGAACTGGCCCCCATTACAAACTAATTGAATAGCCCTGCAGTAGGCTATAAAAATGATCAAAGTTGTATTTAGCCTATTCACAGCAGTAGACCTGCATCACTGTTCTTAACTGTATATATATATATACATACATACATACATACACACATACATATATATACACACACACACATACATACATACATATATATATATATATATATATATATATATATATATATATATATATATATATATATATATATATATATATATATATGTGTGTGTGTGTGTGTGTGTGTGTGTGTATATATATTTATCAGTAGTATGTTAACAACCCTGTGCGTCTGGACTCACAAGTAACTGAAGAAGATCAGCATGTGCTGTGACAAGTCGTCGGTGGCAGTCTGGAATCATCATGCGAGACTCCTGCAGCACTTCAATCTTAGAAATTGTTAGCGCAGAAGACAAGCACACATGATCACAGTCAAAAAAAGCACCAGTACCATGAAGAACATAATTTATAATGTGGTAGCATAAACACGTTATATACCAAGAAAACTGAGGACAGTTATGGTCTCTGAGGAAAATTAAGTTCAGGAAATGCATTAATGCAACCCTATGAATATGACAGAATAGTGTAGTTTACGAGTCTTTGGATTGTCTTTACCAATTATGACTTATTTGTTGAGTACAATACAAAATATAATAGATATGGTAATTTAATAAATTATTCATCGCATTAACAGGCCACGGATGCCCCCAAAAGGACATGTCATTTTGGTCATATCACACAACCATATCTTCAGTTCCAGTCAAAGATGGCTTAAAAAGACTTAAAGAAAGCAAATTACAGATTGAACACGATTCAACCAAATAAAAGTAAAGATATAATGATATACAGTATAAAGAGGCTGCTGTAGATAAATTATATTTAGTAGAAAATATCTAACCTGTTTCTTAATCAAATATTCATCTCTGGCTTCTGCTTTCAAATGCTCAATCTTCTCCTCCTGTTGTTTGGCTTCCTTTATATACAGGACTTCTTCTTTGGCAAGTCTATAAAAAAAGGCAATCCATTAACTTTTCCATACTTTTACAATAACATTAAAGAAGAACTCTGGCCATATGACCTAAAGTGTGTTGAAACATGATACCGAGTGTGAACGTATGTCTCATAGCTCATCTTTGTCCCCTGCACTCAGAAATATGGCGCTAGTTAGCCGATGCTACCAACAGTTTTCAATGGGGCTGCCTCGGGCATCGGCCTAGCCATGCAAATAAATCACTGTTTTACACCATTTACGAGGCTCAAAGTAGCTCCATGCTTCATTGGTAGACTTCCGAGGGCCTTGACATTTAAAACGAGACATTGCGAACTTTGAAAAAGCACTGGTAGTTTATTTACAAGACTATTTATACAGACAGTACCTTCAGGAAGTTTACCGTTCGCCGCCATCTTGAATTTAGTCACGATAAGTCGAGCGACGAGTACGAATGAACAGGTATGATAAGGGATCAGATTCCAAAAATCACCGCTTTCAGACATACGTGTAAGACCGGAGGTTCTGCCGATGTTAAACGGTGGGGCCGTATATCTGAACGACATAACCGGTCATATGGAAGTCCGAATTCACCCGGTGTTTATACTACTCCCCCCCCAGTATTTCCTCCGGACATTATGTAAATGTGCTGTGTCTGAACGAGAAGTAGAACATGCGGTTAAAATCACACCTAGTGAGAGGGCGTGTTGGTGACGTTTCTTTCGTGCGTCCATGTGGTTAGATCTGACTTAAATGCCAGTGTTATGATGGAGTGGCATAGTGCCAGAAAATCTCCGACCTGGAAAGATGCAGACATCACGGAGCTGTCCATGAGGGCATACCACATTTTGATAGAACACATGAAGGGAATGGCACGTTGTAGCCTACAACTGCATGGCAAGGCCAAACGAATTCAAAAGACTGAATCATCATAAGCAGAAGGCGCTGAAAAGGCAGTAGCCTACAGCGACGTCGTTGACGACAATAACAGGAGTATTTAATAAATTGTTAGCCAACACGGTTTTCTGTTCATTGATAGCCTTAGGCAGAATTAGGCTACAGAAAAGAATACAGGATTTTTTTTCTCTCCCGGCAGTAAAGACAGTAGATTCGTGTTTAAAATCTAAATGAAAACTAAAGGTAGGCTATAGGCTATGCATATGACCATCCAGAGGAGGCTGGTGATCTGTCAAGAATGATGAAGATCGTAAGATACAGATGGTTTTATTGTTGCTGTCATTATTACCACAAACACGAATTGACAACGAAACCATGGCGATCGTGGGTTATATCTTGCCTGCTTATTAGGCCATGCACAGCCCGGTCAGAACTCTGTGTAGCATGCATAGCCTACTGGCAGTTTTCATAGACCATCACGAACTAGTTCGCACTTTGGATATATCGTTGGATTGTGAAAAGCCCAATTTCTAATAACTACAGTACAACAGATGAGGTAGGATGCATCTTTTGCAATTAGAATTTCGTGTTGGTGAGACCTGTTGCCTATCAGTAGACATGTCATCTCGAGTTCCACGACAGCTAGTGCCACCGAAATATGACACTGAAATCCTTTCACTATTGGAGTGGCTCAGATAGAAACAGCTGTAACGTGGTTAGGACACTTTTGCTGTGGAGTGGAGACGCCATAAGTTAGGTGTGGTTTTGACAATCAGAAAAGCAATATACTGAAATAGTTTAATGATGTAAAGTCAAGTGGTCTGGTGTGTGTGCGCGCAGTTTTTATTGAGGAGTCGGAGTGGCAAGGGCATTATAAAACTTCTCGCTCTTAGGCCTACTCATACACCGCGCTGAAATGGCGTAGCTGTCTAAATTCAAATCATATCATGCTAGGGGAGAAATAAACCATGAAAAAACTTCACTGTTATGTTAGTATTTAGTTTGTTGCTTAAAAACGTTGTATGATGGCCTTGACGTCTTGAGTTAGCCTACTGAATTGGCTGGTAGCCTACCATAAAGTGTGTGCATGCTCTCTCTCTCCAACGCAAACCAGATTCTGGTACATAACGTTGAAAACAGATAAATGTGTTTATTCGAAGCACACATACAAATACTGTATGTGCGCACTTACGTGACTATCCTACTTCAAGTATTAGCCTACGCACAATAGATTTCTCTTCTTTAGCCTATAATGCATAGGCTACACTTTTTAAACAAAAAGCAGCTGTGACAGGCAGCGGCCGCATATATTCTGCGTCATATCTCGCAGCTTGTGACCTCTACAAGCCCCCACCCCTCACTCGACAACCACACGGAGATTCTGTAATGTGCGTGTATGTCGTTCACACATACGTCCGTATAAGGTCAGTATTAGGTCTGCAGGTTAGCATCATATCTGAATCATCCGAATGGTAGGACCTCCGTTTGACAAACCTCCGCATGTACTCCGGAGGTTATATCTGAAAGCGCTTTATAATTCAGTGGAAATGCATGGATTCCAGTTGCTTCCAATAGTGGTATTCCTTCCATTCCGAGACACGCCGCTCCGTCTGGCATCATGTTTTTGTTTGTTTTTATGTAATGTTCGTAATTTTATGTAATGTTGTTTATTTTTGTATTTTTTTGTCTAGTTAAATGTATCCTCTCTTTATTTGCGTTATTTTTTGGTAGTTTTTGTGTTATTCTTACGTAAGTCTGCTGATGCTGTGACTTTAAGTCAACTTAATGTTAAAGTAAATTGGGCTGAGGACCTAGCCATGGCTAATCGTTAATGTTGGCTTTTGTCCTGGGCCTCTGGTGTACTCCATCCGTGAACGGCGCTGCGCTTTGGAAAGGGATTTCTCATGACGGTTGTGGTGGACCTCTGTGAGATGTGCCGCTGCCGCGACCACTGGACTGACCTGCGAGCTGCCATGCTCTGCTGCCTGGAGTCTGGATTGAGTAACGTTAACGTTAGAAGCAAGTTTGAAGAACTCTGATGACAGCGATCTCACTGAACAACAAATGGTCGCTGTCTACTTCAGACTGTTCATTGCTTCCAGTGCTCTCCAGACTGCCAGGATAACGTTAAATCCTCCGGGTTGGACACAGCTGTGCGCCTTCATCATTGCCCTTGGACTATTCAGCCGGTTAACTAGATGCAACCAACTGGACTAAATTTCTTTTTAAAATGTCTTATTAATTATTTATTTTATTATTTGTTTTTGTTTGTTTGTTTGTTTGTTGTCCGTATGTTTCACGTTGTATGTGTCACGGGTACGCTGGCGATTACGCCACTTTTTTGTTATTTGTTTGTTTGTGTCGTGTGTGAAGCACTTTTGTTGCACTTCATGTTTGTCTGTAAGCACTTTGTTCTCAATGCTTGAAAAGTGCTAAATAAATAAATATTATTATTATTATTATTATTATTATTATTATTTCTGTTCATTTTCGCATATTCCAACATAAGGAAGCAGAATAAGAAACCTGTCATCTACACCCATGACTGCAGAGCCAGCTACAGTCACACCCAGGCTTGGAATTTCACCATTTTAGGGGCAAGGCCACTTGGCCTTCAGTTGGGCATATTTGGTGGGGGGCACAAAGGCCACATGTCAGGGCACCAAGGCCACATGTCAGGGCACCAAGGCCAAAGTTAACTATACAGTAGTATGCTATAAAAATGATCAAAGTTGTATTCACTGCAGTAGACCTGCATCACTGTATGAAACATTACAAAAACATGACATATTACATATAACTGTAAATCATCTGATCATCTATTTCAGATATCTATGCTATATTTAACATTTATTTTATATTTGGCCTGTTATGAAATCATGTATTGAACAATTTAAGCACAGCTCAGCTTTAAGAAACTCAAATAGCCTAGATGCATGCTTAGCATTTTGTGATCATTAAGGCTACTTTCACAAACTATTATAGTCAGCTGTCCTCTGATTTACCGATATCTAGGCGACATTTGTAATATTTATTTTGTATTTGGCCCGTTATGAAATAATGTGGAACAATTTAAACACAGTGTAAAACTTAAATCCCAAATATGGAGACATCCATGTATGTTGAAATTTACTGCAAATTCAAAACGGGATTAGTCTGGAACGGCTAACTGTACAGGGGACTGCTTTACACCTTTCTGTTCGGTAAGGTCTGCTGTTAATTCTGATATATGGTTTGTCATATGTTAAACGAAGGGTTCGTAAAGGATTCCACCGAGATGAATGGGAGATGGACGCAAAACCTTCAGTAGAATTTATGATTAAATTGAATGATATTATTTACTTTTCTCGCGAACCGTTCACCACAGCAATTAGCGGCTAACATCGTTTAAAAGCTGAGAAAAAGCTCTTTTATGTGATACTTGTGATGTCTGTGTGATGAGTAGGCTACTTCGCGAGTAGTTCAACTGCGAAGAATGGGTTAATTTGGACGCACTTTCTTTCTTGCGCTGTCACTTTCTCCACTGCGTAATTTGCGCTGTGAATGCTAAGATTATTTTGACAGGCCATAGGCTAAATATATATCGCTATTAGTAGGACGCAAAGCAGAATATTTAAAGAAGGGGGCACCAAGGCCACCGTGGCCTGTAAACCTCTGATTTTCAAAGGGGCGTCACGGCCAACGCAAGGGGCTACGACGGCCATGGCAGATGACACAGCGGTGGTGGGCCTGGTCAGCAACAACAATCAACAGGCCTATCTGAACCAGGTGGATGAGGTAGCACAGTAGTGCCAGTCCAACAACCTCACTTTGAATGTCAGCAGAATGTGGTGGACTACAGGAAACAACAGAGCAGAGATTACACTCCACTAAAGATCAGTGGGCTGCCAGTGGAGAGTCACAAGCTTCAAATACCTGGGAGTACACCTCACTGACGATCTAACATGGACTGTTAACACCCAGCACACACTGAGGAAATCAAGGCAAAGACTGTACTTCCTACGTCAACTGAGGAAGTTCAAAGTATCAACACCCATCTTCAAGGCCTTTTACTCCTGTGAAGTGTCCTGACAAGTAGCATCATCAGGCCATCCTTAAAAATATTTTCGTTTGCCGTAACCCGACCGACCCTGTCAATTTAGGACCGACCCAAATATAATTTTTTTTTTCCCTTTTAGTCCAACCGACTTGTCAGTTGTAAACTTGTAAACTAATACAGATGCAATAAAATAATATGAATTATATTTTAGTAAGTATTGTGAATATAAATTGGCTACATACAAAGGTAGGCTGTTCTTTCTTTTATATCATCTATGATTATGTTTACACCATTGGTTTATGCAAACGTTCGCTTTGTTTCATTCACTGTCTATGGTTCGCGCTTGTCTGTAATGATGTCTGCGTGCGGCTGCAGTAGGCCTAAAGAAATGTTTGCGGTCACCGTTCAAAGTCATAGGCTACGGGTTCGTGCACGGGTGATGCGGGTAATGCATCTAAAAATGCATCAAGTATAAGTATATATACTCTTTTGATCCCGTGAGGGAAATTTGGTCTCTGCATTTATCCCAATCCATGAATTAGTGAAACACACTCAGCACACAGTGAACACACAGTGAAGCACACACTAATCCTGGCTCAGAGAGCTGCCTGCAACAACAGCGGCGCTCGGGGAGCAGTGAGGGGTTAGGTGCCTACTGGTCGGGGTTCGAACCGGCAACCCTCCGGTAAGTCCGAAGCGCTTACCAGTAGGCCACGGCTGCCCCATTAAAACATCTCGACACCACTTTAACTTGGCACGAGGTTAAAGGCTACTTGCCGTAGCCTGTCTTTTCTCCTCACACACACACGCAGTTTTTAAGCTGCAGCTGTGTGCCATACAGCAACAAATAATAGTAGGCTAATGTTAAGTTGATTTGCTAGCTTGCACCTCTACTGTTGGGTTTAATGACATTTCTTGGCAAACTTTTACATCTTGAGAGTAAATCGGATATGACGTAGTATGGTGATAGAGCGCGTGCTGACTGCCCGTCTGGCTGTAGTTGGTCCCTCGTGCCGTGTGCACGTCTCTCTGTGAGATCTTGTTGAGTAGGGAGTAGCGGTCGATGAGGCGTCTATGTATATTAGGCGTGTTCGACTTGAGGCAGATCTGTGCAGATCTGACTTCATGTGATGCATTGGGTTGAACACAATGCATACTGGGATGGATGCAATGCTTACTGGTTAGAAATTCTGTCCGACTTCTGTCAGCCGGGGAGGGACTTACCACCGTGACACCATGTCACATGACCTTAAAATATTGCGGGAGTCTTAGCCCGCAGTCTTAGCCCGCAGTTGCCTTCCACGAGCTGCACGAGCTGAAACACGCCCTCATGACGTCAGTTCAAAGACGCGATAGGGCCATTTGGGAGGAATCTCCTCATGACAATTTTGACGGGTGTCTCATGCTGCTTCCTTATGTTGGAATATGCGAAAATAAACAGAAATCGAAGGGATACCTTCTTATACGTGATTTCTGCAACAATGGTAGGCTAGCCTACTGAAAACGTTTGGATATTCTGTTATTTTCTGCTGTTGGTTAAATAGATAGACACACATAGGGAAAACACTTGATTGAATTTATGTGCTACAAAGCAGGCTTGTTAACTGTATGACAACAGTGGTTTATTTAAACTACAAGCGCTTTCAGATATAACCTCCGGATGATTCAGATATGATGCTAACCTGCGGACCTAATACTGACCTTATACCGACGTATGTGTGAACGACATACACGCACATTACAGAATCTCCGTGTGGTTGTCGAGTGAGGGGTGGGGGCTTGTAGAGTTCACAAGATGCGAGATATGACGCAGAATATATGCGGCCGCTGCCTGTCACAGCTGCTTTTTGTTTACAACGTGTAGCCTATGCATTATGTAGGCTAAAGAAGACAAATCTATTGTGCGTAGGCTAATACTTGAAGTAGGCTAGTCAAGTAAGCAAACAGTATTTGTATGTGTGCTTCGAATAAACACATTTATCTGTTTTCAACGTTATGTACCAGAATTACTTGGCTATAGAACCCCACATCTGGTTTGCGTTGGAGAGAGAGCATGCACAAACTTTATGGTAGGCTACCAGCCAATTCAGTAGGCTAACTCAAAACTGCAAGGCCATCATACAACGTTTTTAAGCAATAAACAAAATACTAACATAACAGTGAAGTTGTTCGTTTTTTCATGGTTTATTTTTTCCAAAAGCATCCTCTCCCCATGTGTCTATTGCTTTTACGTAAGGAGCTTGTAACAAAGTTGGCTTTTCTTCGTTTTCATTTTCTCTAGGCATATATGCTCAACAAATATCAGCGAGCTCTCAATGAACAGAAAACCGTGTTGGCTAACAATTTATTAAATACTCCTGTTATTGTCGTCAACGACGTCGCTGTAGGCTACTGCCTTTTCAGCGCCTTCTGCTTATGGTGATTCAGTCTTTTGAATTCGTTTGGCCTTGCCATGCAGTTGTAGGCTACAACGTATCTTGCCGTTCCCTTCATGTGTTCTATCAAAATGTATGCCCTCATGGACAGTAGCTCCGTGATGTCTGCATCTTTCCAGGTCTGAGATTTTCTGGACAGCATTATGCCACTCCATCATAACACTGGTATTTAAGTCAGATCTAACCACATGGACGCACGAAAGAAACGTCACCAAGACGCCCTCTCACTAGGTGTGAATCTTAACCGCATGTTCTACGCTTCATTCAGACACAGCACATTTACATAATGTCCGGAGGAAATACTAGGGGGGGGGGGGGAGTAGTATAAACGCCGGGTGAATTCGGACTTCCACATGACCGGTTATGTAGTTCAGATATACGGCCCGACCGTTTAACATCGGCAGAACCTCCGGTCTTACACGTATGTCTGAAATCGCTTTACATCATAAGAATTTATTTCGTCAGTCATCATGCTCATTTTAATGAGTAAGAATGAAAGTTCTGCTGTATTTATTGCCAACAAAATTCCGCGATATCTCCCGCGAGTCACGTCAGGCAGACTGTAGCCTGTCTGTCCGGGATGAGCTGCCCTCTGTTGTAGCTCCTGCCAGCTAGCCTCTGATGATCACGTTGACGTAGAAAGCCAGACAAAGTCAGACCAGAGAATGTTTGCAAACTTCCCCCAGTTTCACCTCAGTTATTCCCACATGAGATGACATTTTTTAACTGGGAATTTATTTTCCCCATGCACATGAACACACCATAGGTTTCCTTTATGTCTAGTAGCCTATGCTGATTGCTGTGTGCATGGGATTGACCTATGTGCAGGGTAGAAATTTGACTGAAATTGCATTAAATCAGGTTGTTGTAATTTTTTGCCCAGAAATTCGAATGTTGCAGTCTAAAGAGAGGGCAGAGAAAATACAAACCGCTGAGTATTATATTTTTTGAGTTACTTATTTGTTCTAAAAAGCCTTTCAAATGCCATTTGATGTCATTCATTAGCAGAAAACATTGCCGAAACCACAATCAAATCTTTGATTTCTCAACGACAACCAGGTGAAAGAGACACATTTAGCCGTCTAGCTCCATAGACCCCCATTGTTTTTGCACTTCTTCGTGATCGCCCCTAGCGGAACTGCAACAGATTGCAGGTACAATGCAGCTAATAGGGAGTGATCCGGCTCTCCGTAAACGGGCTCTGGTCAGACTCAGTCGATCTCAAACAAGCCTATGTCTATGCGCCTATTATGTAGGCCTACCAGAGCCCGTTTACGGAGAGCCGGATCACTCCCTATTAACTCCATTGTACCTGCAATCTGCTGCAGTTTCGCTAGGGGCGATCACGAATAAGTGCAAAAACAATGGGGGTCTATGGAGCTAGACGGCTAAATGTGTCTCTTTCACCTGGTTGTCGTTGACAAATCGAAGATTGGATTGTGGTTTCTGCAAGATCAATATGGATTATAGGTCAAAAGTTGAATGAACGAGTACTTACGTCCTTTCGATTTCTTACAGGTTGGGTCGTTGTTGCTCACAACTCACTAGCTTGCTGCTAATGAATGACGTCATTGACGCATATGAAAGGCTTTTTAGAACAAATAAGTGACTCAAAAAATATAATACTCAGCGGTGTATATTTTCTCTGCCCCCTCTTTCGCATGCAACATTCCAATTTCTGGCCAAAAAATTATATCCCGAGAAAAGTGGATTTGAGGGGTACAGCTCCATAGACCTCCATTCATTCTGCACTTATTCGTGAGCGCCCTCATGTGGAACCAGAACAGGAACTGCAACCAGTTCAGAAACCGGAAGTTTCCCGAGAGTGGCGGTTCTCCCCTTATTAGACGTTAGGCTTGTTCGCCTTGACTGAGTCTGACTTTCTACGTAAACGTGATCTTCAGAGGCTAGCCGGGAGGAGCTACAACAGAGGGCAGCTCATCCCGGACAGAAAGGCTACAGTCTGCCTGACGTGACTCGCGGGAGACATCGCGGAATGTTGTTTGCAATAAACACAGAAGAACTTTCATTCTTACTCATTAAAATGAGCATGATGACTGACGAAATAAATTCTTATGATGTAGTTTAAATAAACCACTGTTGTCATACAGTTAACAGGCCTGCATTGTAGCACATAAATTCAATATCAAGTGTTTCCCCTATATGTGTGTCTATCTATTTAGCCAACAGCAGAAAAAAACAGAATATCCAAACGTTTTCAGTAGGCTAGCCTACCATTGTTGCAGAAATCACGTATAAGAAGGTATCCCTTCGATTTCTGTTTATTTTTGCATATTCCAACATAAGGAAGCAGCATGAGCCTCCCGTCATAATCGTCATGAGGACATTTCTCCCAAATGGTCCTATCACGTCTTTGAACTGAAGTCATGAGGGCGTGTTTCAGCTCGTGCAGCTCGTGGAAGGCAACTGCAAGATCTGTCTGCAGGCTAAGACTCCCGCGATATTTTAAGGCCATGTGACATGGTGTCACGGTGGTAAGTCCCTCCCCGGCTGACAGAAGTCGGACAGAATTTCTAACCAGCAAGCATTGCGTCCATCCCAGTATGCATTGTGTTCAACCCAGCATGCATCACATCAAGTCAGATCTGCCCAAGGGGGCAGGCGAATTCCCGGAAGTAGAAGAATCGACGTAGGCTGGAGGGACCACCTCTCTGCTAACTCCCATAGAAGTACATTCATTCTATGATTTTTTTGAAATACCATAACTTCATATAACATATATCCTGTGCCGACATTGTAGCTTCTGTGTTATCTACATAAACACTACAAAGGCAAAACAGACTCCACTACCTCGTCCGTAACGTTAGCTTGTTCGGTTGGAGGGAAGCTAGCTTTGACGTAATCTCTCTTTCGCGCCGTAGGGAGATAACCGTATTGTTTGGATAAGAAGCTCAGTCCACCTTACTGTCTATGACGGTAACTCATAAACAAAACCTAGCATACACGACCGTATGTTAAGGTAAAGCATTACACAGAGGCAACCTAATAATACTAAAAAAGTAAACCTATTTTTTTTTTTAAAAACGGCACTAATCATTTCAGAGGTTTTAGATGGATTGACCTTAGGTCGGAAAAGTGGAAAGAAGATTAGCTTCAAGGCTATAACTTTTTTGTTTTGTTTTAGCATGACTGTTTTTGAAGATGATCATGTGTGGTAGCTTCAACATTAACACGACTTGGTGAGGATGATATTAATAATAATACATAAATAAATGTTTAACTTTGATGATTTTGAAGGCGAAGGAAGTGTGAGAAGAATTTCTGTGTATCTATCATATGAGTTACAAGATTCAGTTCGATGGCTAACGTCACGAAGTTAAGTGTGAGTCTGCGCAGTACTGGGGGGACCAACTGAAAAATCGTTCTATTTGACTCAGTGCCCTCCCATTGAAAACGACGGAGTCTGTTCGTCCATTTCTTTTACTGTCTATACACGGGTTTCCCGTTTACCAACAAAACTAGATGCGCGTGCAGCCGTGAGGCAGAAGACGCTTGGTGGCCGTCCACAAAGTTATAAACTTAACCTAAATAGTCGGCTGCTGTAAGCTACAATTGGATTTTTTTGTATACCCCTGTTGTCTCAATGATAATAACATCTCATTTCAGACTATATTTCAAAGTTTGACGTTCATTTGGATTATTAATATAACATCGTATTTTGCCATTTTTGGCGAAGACATGCATTCCGTTAGGGATAATGAACATATTTAACATTCTCTAGCCATCGTGATTTCGAATTGGTGCAGTTTTCAGCACAAAAACTAATTTTATTCTTTTGCTCTTTTGCATTGCTCTATGCTGTTCTGTGGTTCTTTCTGCCTCTTGGTTGCGCACGCATGTTTTCGTGACATTCCATAGAAATCCATGTATGGATCTGCCGCAAGTCGAACTCGCCTATTCTCTGCATAGACAGTAAAAGAAATGGACGAACAGACTCCGTCGTTCTCAATGGGAGGGTACTGAGTCATTTTTCAGTTGGTCCCCCCAGTACTGCGCAGACTCGCACTTAACTTCGTGACGTTAGCCATCGAACTGAATCTTGTAACTCATATGATAGATAGGCTACACAGAAATTCTTCTCACACTTCCTTCGCCTTCAAAGTCATCAAAGTTAAACATTTATTTATGTATTATTATTAATATCATCCTCACAAGTGATATCAAGTCGTGTTAATGTTGAAACTACCACACATGATCATCTTCAAAAACAGTCATGGTAAAACAAAACAAAAAAGTTATAGCCTTGAGGCTAATCTTCTTTCCATTTTTCTGACCTATGTCAATCCATCGAAAACCTCTGAAATGATTAACGTTAGACTACCTAACGGTAAAACTACCGTTTTTTCCATTAGATTTACTTGCCTCTATGTTTTACCTTAACATAGGCTACAATGCTATTGTAGGCTACATAGCTTTGTTCACGAGTTTCCGTGCTGGCTGGACTACGCTTCTTATCTAAACAATACGGTTATCTCCCTTCAGTGCGTTAGCTTCCCTTCAACCGGACATGCTAAACATTCTTCTTACGGGAACCTAACGTTACGTACGAGGTAGTAGAGTCTTGTTTTGCCTTTTATTGTTTATGTAGATAACACAGAAGCTAAAATATCGGCACATGATATATGTTGTTATGAAGTTATGGGAGTTCTAAAAAATCCTAAATGGATGGGCGTTCTATGGGGTTAGCAGAGAGTTGATAACCACCGCTACATCGATGCTTCTACTTCCGGGAATTCGCCTGCCCCCTTGATTTTCTGGGCCTACCTCATAGATATATACACTAGATGTCGCCTTCTGCTTCTCAGCATGCGTCAACACCGCCGCCATCATGGTACAGGGATCTGAAGCGCTAAACTAGTTCTCCTGTATTGTCAGCGTTACCTATTTAGCGACGTTTGGCCATCCCCAGCGATAGAAAACCTTTTTAGCGATTAGCGACAAATTTGGGAACTTCTCACAATGATGGCAGATCGGCTTCTTTGTTGTTGAAACGTAAGAAAATCACCTTTCTCATGGCTTTGTCATTTATGAATTCAGCTACATCTCGTTTGCCCATGGCACTGACCCATGCATATAAAAGTAACGACTGGCGTAGCCTATGTAGTAGCAGAGGTAAATGTTCTACAGATATACAGCAACTTCTGGTGAGATTACAACTTACATGAGTAAACGAGACGAGGGGTATGTGGCCTCAACCAGAGCCTGTCTACGAAGAGCCTGTTTACTTTCATTGTATCGAACCTGGTTGCAGTTTACTCATTGTTCCTCTAGGGGCCGCCGCTAGCTAGTGCAGAATGAATGGGAGTCTATTGGGCTAGACGGGTAAAATGTATCTTTATTATCGTCTTAAGCTTAGTTTTCTCTAGACTCAACCATAAATACATGCCTGTCAGTTGGAACAACCCAAAAAACTAGATAATTGCTTGAGATTTTGACGATTTATGGTGACTTTATTTTCGCTAGATCTTTGCCCAGATTGACGCTAATGCATTATAGAGGAGTGGATCACTGAAGCAAGATGGCGTCTCGATTGACGCATTCGTTCCAATGAACAGCAGTAGTCAAGGCGACATCTAGTGTATATATCTATGGGCCTACCTACTTCGGGGATCTTACTTCCTGTATCACGCATTTTTACGCGTTTGACGTCACTTCCTGGACTCGTCTCTAAACTTAACTTAACTCCTACTATCATGTTAATATGAATATGGTCTAGAAAGATAGATAGTAAATTACAGTGTTCCAGCAGCCATAAACAGAGCACACACATGGACTTCACCCTGACTGCTAACGGCTAATAATACAGGTCATCATCGTCGAGGCTTGGCGAAACAAATGCAGAGACGGTGACGTTACTTTGGTCTAGAAGCGACCAAACGTTTTGTTTTAGGCTTAAAACAATGTTTGGTAAGATTATATAGGTTGTTTGGTAACATTATAGCCCATCATATTAGCCTATCTGCTACTCTTCCCATTAGAATCCATACAGAAATACTGCGTGTTGACAGCATGCGCCCATTTTACCACTGACTACCCTAACCTCCACTTAATTTTTGTAAACCATACATTTAAGTAACATTTCCATTTACGATTAACACAAGGGAGACAAACACGTTAACGTTGTGATAACGTTAGCCTACCCTGGCCTTATTGCAGCTTCACAGGACGAAAATATCGAACCAGATATCGAATGTTAACATTATCGTATAACATCAGCCTGCAATATAACAAATCAGGTCCTTACCGCTTTACGACTCCTGTCTTTATTTTAATTTGTCGTATTCTTGGATCTGCCATAGTGAATATTTTCACTTAATAATAAGATTTAAATGGTAGACACCAAAATTAACGCTTGCATACACCACCGATGTCAAGCTCAACTAACTAACCAAAGCTGCGTGGAGCCAGCGACAATAACTAAAATTCCAATATGGCCGCCATTCGTAAATCCTTCAACATAAAAGTCGGAACCTGATGGACTTCAAATTCTGTGAATGTGAAAACATCAAGTTCTCTATATTTAAAAGTTTGGTGAAATGGAATACTTATAACATGTACTTTCAAATGATATATATTTATGTAAGACACAATCAGTAAGAAGGTGCTTAAAGCACCAGTATGTAGGAAATAATGGAAAATAAACTGTAACCATTCCAAAAATGATCACCATATGTTGTCAGAGAGTAAGGAAACACGATTAATTGAAGTAATGGCTTATTTGACAGCATTACTCTAACCTGTAAAACCCCGTAAAACCAATTAAAAAAATGAGTTACGGGGCGGAATCTCTTGGAATTTTCGTGTATGTTTTGAACGATTAATTCTAGAATAGCGTATTAATAATGGGTTAGCGCGTCCTCCTATTTGGGTTGCCAAATTAGCAAAGGCCAACTGTCAACAGCTGTCAGTTGTAGTCATGAACGCCTATGAGAGGCAGGCAAATTTCCAAAATTAAAACAAGAAACAAATTAAGTGGACATCGGAGGAGCTTCCTGAGATGGTGACGTCTTCGTGAAACGAAGAATATCAAGTCTGACACAGAGCTGGCCATATTTATCCACAACAGGTAGCCTATGCTAAACTTCATCTGCATCGCTAACTTCAGCTAAATATGTTACGTTGGTTAGAGAGGTATTTTTTGTTTTCACTGTTTCCGTAATGTGTAGCTGGGTCATGGTTGGAGAAACGTTAAAGCAGCTGCAGGTCAACTAACGTTAGCTAAGTCTTCATTACATCTGGCAACCCAGAAGAGGCTCGCGTCTGGTAGTCTTGAGAATGTTCACCAGTGTTTTGATTTTGGCCTAAAGAACGTTCGGTAACAATCCTACAAATCACACCTTTAATGATATTAAAGGAAAATTCCGGTTTTTAGCACTTTAGCCCTTTTCTGGTTTGTTTTGGATGAACTAGAGTGGTGGACACCGAAATTTTGACGATTGGTCCGGTCTCGACTTTTCTGACTCGTTTTGAATCGCCTTTTCACTTCTCAGGGTGGCTGGCAATGGGCATACAAGTAGGCTACTCAAACATGTCCTAAAACAACCCTTAACGTTCGTTTTCAAAACTGTGCAACTCACCGAGTGGTTAGTGGTGTTCGTTGATGTTCCAAAACAAGTAGCGTAGCGAAATACAGTTTCTGTCTTATTTGGCATTTTGTAAAATCCCATTGATTTCTGTCATTGCACATTGATATTACTGCGCCACCGTCTATGCTTCAGGTTCAAATACGAATAATACATTGCGCCGATATATTTGCTTTTAATCATAGACATAATATACTATAGACGCTGCATCGACCGCTACTCCCTACTAGCGCTGACGAGACGTGGAGCCGCCATCTTGGACCGGTCATCCACTCCACTCAGTGTAATCTGTTTGGCCGGTGCGATGAGCTGTCAGCGCACTTAATTAATCATATCTCACTGAATACCGAACAGATTTTCACGCAGTTTTTTTTTGCTGCAAAGGTCATAGATGTAGCTATGATACAGGCCACATTGTTCGAAAATACAAAATACAACCAATAGTACGGTAATGTTAAATCTTACTTGTGAAAAGTAAATCCCCCGAGTATGGTCCGCCGATTTGAGCAGGAACATGCTGCACAGTGCTGTCATCTTGTGTTTTCTGCTGCAACGCAACGAGGAGTATGACCGGTCCAAGATGGCGGCCGCATTTCTTGTTTCCAGCAGCCAATGCGGCGTCTATGTATATTATGTCTATGCTTTTAATAGTCAACGAACTCCACTAACCACCCTGAGAAGTGAAAAGGCGATTCAAAACGAGTCAGAAAAGTCGAGACAGGACCAATCGTCAAAATGTCGGTGTCCACCACTCTAGTTCATCCAAAACAAACCAGAAAAGGGCCTTAAAGTGCTAAAAAAACGGAATTTTCCTTTAATAGAGAGAGACAGAGGCTTTGTCTCAAACCGCATACTTAATTAATAATAATAAAAAACAATAATTGAGTTGATAAAGATTCTACACAAGAATTATTTATAATTGCACCATCTTTACTTCACAGGAAGGCACTTTAACCATACAAGTTCGGTACAAAAACAAACAGGTGAGGAATGCTGTTGGATAAGATTAGGCATAGATTGAATTATAAATCACAACTTCAAATTATCTGGCTATAAAAGCACTGAAATGTCTGATGTGACATTCATCATATGCCACTCACTGATTATGCCTTATAGTTATAGTAGACATACATTTTTATTGAAAAAAGTTTCTCAACGCTTCATGTGGATTTTTTTTTTGGAAGACAGGGACATAAAGCACTTGAAGAGCAGAGAATTGGACCAAATGGGGGATCTGCTGGGCTAGGCCAGGGCAATTTTGAGGTCTCGTAGCAGCATGGAGCCGATGACTGCCTTCTCTGTGCTGACTCTCAACTGTGCAGTGCTAGCTTTCAGTTCCACACTGGCCAGAACCAGAGCCCCACTACTGGCCAACTTTGCTGCAAACCTAGGAAGCAACACATGAAATGCAAAGTTAATGGAGTCAAACACTTCCAAAGTAACAGCAACACACAACTGAAAAAATGCAATGGCATAGGCTATGGTGGTCTCCTGCACAGAACCATAAAACAGGCTTTAAATGTTATTTATATAGAGCTTTTACAGTCACCCAAAGCACTTTACAGAGAAGAGGAAACCGTAGTACACCCACCATCAGTATGTAGCACCCACCTGGGTGATGCATAGCAGCTATTTTGCACCAGAACACTAACCAGACACCAGCTTGAGATGGGGAGTGAGGGAATCAATCAGCAAATTACAGTAGGGGGCTGATTAGGTGGCCAGATGGAATGAGCCAGATTAGTTATTTAGCCAGAACACTGAGAAAAACTCCTAATATTTGCAAAAGTGGCATGAGATCTTTTATGACCTCGGTTTTACGTTTTATCCGAATGACGCCATCTCCAACAGCACAATGTCCCCGTCACTGGCGAGTCACGCCACTCCATCTGGCATCTTGTTTTTGTCTGTTTTCACTTTTTTAAATTAATTGTTAATTTGTTTACATCTTTATGTCTGTGTGTGGAGCACTTTGGGTTGCATACAAAAAGCGCTATATAAATGTTTACTTACTTTACTGCACTGGGGCATTGGGATTGTGCTATTGTGTGGGGAAGACTGCCCACACTTGCCCCCTAACCCCACTTGCAGATAGCTCAGGACTGTTTTTTTTTTTTTTTTTTTATTGCTGTTGTTTGTGATTGTTTGCTTATTTTATTTTATTTTATTGTTAGTTGACAAATAACTTACGGAAGCTTTAGGAATATACTACACTACAGCATAAGTGTTCTCAATGAAAATACTGATTTGTGAAAATTAAGTGAAAACGGTCATGACTTTCAGGGGAGTTGAACATTGCAGTGTATGTGAATGAAGAGAGTAAATGCCATGCATTTCTGTGTTCATGTGTTTTTTTTGTGAGTTCATCTGACCTGAAAATACCATCTTCATTAGATGGAACCACACACATGTTGGCTACTGTCTCCACCTTTCTGCTGATTGGCCGAACTGATGTGTTCTCTGACATCAGGGTGATTGTTGCTGAGGTTTCATTCATACCAAGCAAATTTCCTGTGGTAGAGCATAGAGTAGTTTAACAAAACATTTCAATAAATAACAAACTTCTATGATAAAAAAGTACAAAATAAACTTTAAATGAGACAATCCTATGTTATACAATGGGGACAGTTAAGAATCAGAGAAAAGTTTGTGAAATTATAAGGGCTGTGAATACCAATCTAAGTGCAACAGGCAGACAGCCAAATTAGTGAACTGAAGCAAGATTAAGTTCCATTTAGACACAAGTGTGCAGCTCTACATAGGTTGTAATTAAGACTAAGATCCATAGGCTTACAGCACAGCAGTAGCAACTCGTAGCATCCAATAGCATTAAGATCTCTGAAATAAATGTGTGAATGAACAAATAAAATAATTTAGCTGGATGCTTCTTCTTTATTAGGGGTGTAAAGATGAACTGATATGTATTATTTCCCCAATTTCATTGTTAAGAATTTCATCGCTGTCACTAAGCTATATTGCTAGCTAGCGACTGTTACTTTGCTAGTTTGCTATGCATTACTAGCACACGTAACTTCACTGATAACCTGGATGTAAATGTGAAAAGACCAGTATCTGGACAACGTATGCTCTCTACATTCATTATAAACGGCATAAGTTCTGTTAATTTCACAACTAGGTTCATACTTTTACAATCTATGGTTCATAGGCAATTTCTTTAAGACTGCAAGGGAAGCTCAGCTTCCCCTAAAATGTCAAAAAGTTAATGGTCAAATATATACTATTGTGTTAACATTTTATTGACTAAAAATGCATTAGAACAGAAGAGTTGAGTTCAGAGAGATTTATTCATCACATACATTAGTTATATTAGATAGATAGATAGATACTTTATTGATCCCCAGGGGAAATTCAAGGTCTCAGCAGCATACATACAACACCAACACATTCTTTAACAGCAGAAAGACTAATTAAAGTATATAATATAAAAACACAACTAAGCAGTAAGGACAGTATTAGTATAGAGTTCGTTCAGAATCAGCTACATATTCTGTAGCCATAGACAGTAAAATAAATGGACGAACAGACTCCGTCGTTTTCAATGGGAGGGCACTGACAAATTGAAAGTTTTTTTTCAGTTGGTTCCCCCAGTAGGTTTACTTGTCTCTATGCAATGTTTTACCATACAATGATATTGTAGGCTACATAGCTTTGTTCATGAGTTTCAGTGCTGGCTGGACTGAGCTTCTTATCCAAACAATACGGTTATCTCCCTACGATGCGTTAAGCTTCCCTACAACCGGACATGCTAAACATTCTTCTTATGGGAACCTAACGTTACGTACGAGGTAGTCGAGTCTGTTTTGCCTTGTATTGTTTATGTAGATAATACAGAAGCTACAATGTCGGCACAAGATTTATGCTATATGAAGTTATGGTATTTCAAAAAAATCCTAAAATGAATGGGCTTCTATGGGGGTTAGCAGAGAGGTGGTCCCTCCCGCCTCCATTGATTTTCTACTTCCGGGAATTCGCCTGCCCCCTTGCATATAGCAGGTCGACTGACTCGATTTCCTTCTCATACCCGTATCTTCACAGTGCATTTCCCTATGGCATTTCCTGTTGAAGCCCAGCGTCCATTGACTTAAATGGGGCTGCTTTGAACAGTTTTTTTCAGTGCTTTGAAACTAGACGGTCATTGGATAAATGCTGCGAGTATGTCCCGCCCACGGACGCTCAGTGTCCGGGCTTCTGCGTGATGAGGGTCTGTGGAAAAACTGCGTCTCCTTTTGATTGACAGCGATTTTGTACTATAAAAAAAGTCACCGAAGCCACATACAGTGTTGCCAGATTGAGAGGGTGCCCGCCCAATCGGGGTTCTTTTGACTTCGTCAGGCGGGGGAAAATAAGCTTTAGGCAGGCAAATAAAATTTTGAGTTAAATGGTTCTCTATGACAAAATCGTTGTTGGGGCATTTTTTTTGCAGAGGAGGGTGGGTTTTTGAACGTGATTGGGGGGAAATCACTCAACCCAATCTGGCAACACTGGCCTGCTCAGTCCATCACGGATTTTGCAAGTGTAGTCCAAATACAAACTTCTGCAAATGTATTGGGTTTTGCTTGGCGAAATTGCTAGCCAATTTTCATCGTACATTTCAAACACTTATACACCACATTTCTTTGTTTCAGTTTAACCTAATTCCCACATTTCCTCCTTCGAGTTTAATATTGTTTTGTTAGACCGTTCGCTCGTTTGTTCATCCATTCAGAAGGCTAGGCTAGTGTCGTAGCAAACTGCACACGATGGCAGACAATTCTATTATGGTCGACCTGAGGAGAAACTAAGAATTAAACAGCAGATCAACACCTAAGATTGCTTTAGTGCAAAAGATAGGGGGCAAAGTAACAGGTCTCTTCAGCTCTCCTGGTATGACAAAGTTAGCTAGCTGACTAGAAGTGCAGTGCAGAAAATGTACTGCTGCCCATACAGAAAAATCAAGGGAAAAAACATCACACAATGCAGCTGCATCCAGCGTATATTTGAATAGATGGTTACACTATATTTAATAAATAGTAGGCTACAATGTTGGTGGTGTATGTGGAACCCAACTTAGGATATATTTGTCTGCTGAATATATTTAATTATATGCAGAAAATATAAGAAAGTGGCCAATATTGAATATTTACTGATATTTACAATATATTGATTAAATACAGGACAATGTATTTATTTAACATAGATGGAAATATGATAGATCTTCTTAAACTGGAATATGTTCAAGCTGCATATGTGAATTAGTGTTGTCACGATACCAAAAATATGACTTCGATACGATACCTGCCATAAATATCACGATGCTCGATACTGAAGCGATACTACGGCGAAATCCTAAGATATCTGGACTCATACCTCTTCCAAGTGTATTGAATCATTTGTGTTGAATTCGGTGCACTTTTGTAGTGTGCAGGTCAACTCTGGGTTCTAAACTACCTACATAATTATCATTTTTTATAGTCAGTAAAATAGTAGGCCTACTTTGTGTGATTAAGTCCTTTATTGTTTGTTATAGTTGATTTACATTGTGTTGTTTTGACAATAAAGTAGCTTTAAATAGCCAGACTAGGCTAGATCAAGGTCAGTGTTGAAATTGCTGCATGCAAATCACTGAATGCTATGCAGAGGGGTCTAATCTTTAGGCCATCTACAGTATAGGCTACCCTAGGCCTTCCCGAGTTCATGGGATTTCTTTGACAGTTGCAAAGGTAAAAATGTGAGGATAGTCTTCTTTGTGCCCAGTGTACAAGTATGACATTCCAACCACTCAGGTCTTCGTCAGATAGGCCTACACCATTAGCCTACCTGTTGCAATATATCTGTGTGCATTCCTACATTACGTCTATTTCTTTGATAACATGATTTGCTAACAATAAGCCGCTATTATTATTAGGACTCAACACGCTTTGGTGGTATTATATGCTGTGGCCTTTAATTAGCGCATTTCGGGTATCCTATCCATCTGGCCAATAATTATTAAACAAATTGCAGTCTACATGCCATGACAAATATTACCAGTAGTACTGACCGAACATGAAATAGATTGTTTACAAGTTATGGTAATGTTATTCTAGCGTGAACATTGCGCTTTCATCACGTTAGCACCCTGATTACAGCTCGTTATGTCTCGTCAAAATGATTACAGCTCGTTATGTCTCGTCAAAATGCATTGATGAAGGAAGGTTCGCTTTATCCCAGAGAACCATATACTCGTTTCACTTGAGACTAGACTAAAACAGAAGAGAAGAACTTGGCACTAACCATGTAGTCGTGTTTTCTATAGCATATTCATTAACCTGTTGTTTTTTGAACTCTTTAAAAATGTTGGGATATGTCTGTGAGGTGTTTAGCCAAGTTCCATGCGTAGCCTACTGCTTTTAAATGACTTTGAAACATATTTTACAAACGGGCCTCTGTGTACCTGATGGCTTGCCTTCACTATTCGCGATGTATCCAAAATAGTTGCAGATTTCACTTCACCTTTTGTTTTATCCACAAGGCCGAGGACTGTCGGCAAAGAACTATGTTGACGTTGGCTGCGCACTCACTCACTCAGAGCTGCCTGCTTGACACGCCCACTTGCCTAGATGCGTGCAAGGAGCAGTGAGAGCAGCAGTTCACACAAACACAGAACGTTATTATTTTAATAAAGTATCGATTCTAAAAACGTCGAAAATCGTATCGTTTTTTGCGTGAAGGCATCGTGATACCTTTTTAGTATCGATACACCGTGCAACACTAATGTGAATGTTATTTTTCTGTATGGGATGGCCATGCTTCTTGAAACCATCTCATGGATGTGTTGTTTGGTCAAAGGTGGGGTTTGGAGATCTTTCTAAGAATCCTTACACCAAACAACTTTGCCATGATTTGGGAAAGATTCTTGAAAGATTTGGTTGGTGTAAGGTGACCATAACTTATGCAAGTGCAAGATTAAGTTGCATGGGCATGATTTAGATGACAAGACAAGTACTTCCAGAGGAGGCCTTCCAAAGTGTCCTGAAAAGTTATGGCCATCACTTTGATTCAGAGACTGAGGTCTGAACTGTATTCGGATCAGGACTTGCAGTGTAACAGGGGGGAAAGCTGTGTGATTACTTGGTGTTCACTAAAGACAAGGAGTTGGACAGTGCAATGCCTCAGCTTTACAAACTGTGGTCATTAGTGGCAACAATTGGAGCTACATTTGCAGGTGTAGAAAGGAGCTTCTCCTGTTTAAAGCGGCTCAAGTCCTACACCCACTCTGCTGGCCATTGAGAGGACACTGGTCAAGACACTGGAAGAGACGCCTAGTTGGTACGACAGGGTCACAGAGCATGTTCTTGAACAGGAACGTAGGGCAGAATTTACATAAATAAATGGACAATTTTTATGATGTAGGCCGAAAATGAGCTACCTCTCTTTAAAAGACCAGCAGCCGCCACTGCTATCATTACACATACAGTAACCATTTTAGTGATAGTGGTGGTGTTCATCCTTCTGTACAGTTCCCCTTCAGGAATATACTAAAATATATATGTGTTTTTTTTTATCGACTTTTCTGACTCGTTTTGAATCGCCTTTGGAAGAAACGTCACGAGAATGAACAACGGGAACACCAGTCGGGTAAACTTGCATTCATTTTGATGTCAACATGCATCTCTCTAGCGCGTGTTGCTGGCCTAGTCTAGGCCTACCTAACAGGGAAGTGAATCCCCTGATCTGTTTGCTGCTTGCTTGCCAGCCTTTTCCAGTCACAGTACTTCGCAAAGTTGTGAAATATAATCGCATGTTTTTGAATGCGGGCGACTGGCTACATTTTTGAAAAAAATAACCGCATCTTTAAATGCGTTCATAATAACAGCTCGGGATGAAACTAGCCGTTTTTCAGCAGAAACATGCGAGGATCACTCTTCCCATACACGTTTAAAAGAACTAAATTGTTTTACAATATTTCAGTCAAGCTTAAGTTATAGATAGCCTACAACTGAACGTATGCAAAATGGAAAGTAGCCTAATGCAGACATCCCAACCTGCAAAAAGTCATTTCAGGGAGGTATTTTTTACTCTAGAGACAAGGGTAGCCTACATTTTCCTTTTTTTGAGGCACTGACTCTGCTATGACGCTCCTATTACTTAACTGATTGATTAAGTTCGGGAGAAAAGAGAAATTAAAGCCCGCCTACACTGAAAGAATGCTCTCTGTCTTGGATGCGCTCAGGCACACATGCACCACCTCTCTCTCTCACTCTCTCTCTCTCTCCCATTGTGTGCACGCTACACTCAGATGCACATACGGTCTCGCATGCGTGCTCTTGATCGCTCACTTTAGATTCCGGGAGATTTTATCTAATTTGCGGGCGTCAGGGAGCCGCTATCAATATGAGGGAGACTCCCGGAACTTCCGGGAGACTTGGGATGTCTGCTAATGTATTAACTTTGATAACTTTCGCTGTGCTGCATGGATGATAGATCGATAGATAGATAGACATCGTAAATTAGGCCTATATGAAGTATTAAAATTATTGTTTAAAATAGTCTACGTTTGAAAAAGTATTAAAATAATAAGAGAATAATAGCACAACCAGACCATTACAAAAAAAAATAACTGCATTACTTCAAGTGTCTAACTGCAGATTTCTGAGTATGAAAACTGCAGTTTTGGAGAAAATATTTGCAGTTCTTATGCAGGGAATGCAGTATTTAGATGCAAAAAACTGCATTGTATTGCATAGTACTGTACTTTACTACAGAAATGCAGTATTTTGGACATTTAAATACTATACTGCACTGTAGCCTAATTGTAGTATAAATTAACTGTACTATTTTTTGCAAGGGGATACGTACAGCAAGCATCAAAAGCAAACAGCACAGACCCTGAAACTGAGCATTTATTGCTGTGAAAGTGATTCACACACAATTGTTTCTTTCTCCTAGTCCTTTATAGGGAAAAACACTATATTTGGTAACTTTCCATTAACTTTCCATTTTAAGGTTTATTAAAATGTTATTTAATAAAATGTCTACCCCCCCAAAAAAAAAAATCGTGATACAAACCGAATCGTGAGGTTGGTGTATCGTTACAGCCCTACACGACATTCATGTAGGCTAACAAATAAATAAATGCAGTATATGTAGCCTTGTCTAATACAGTCTATTACAATGGGAAGCGTCTGAAAAACAAAGTAGCCTAAGAACCCTTCATCCTCTCTCATGGATCAAAATGAAAATCAATGGTTCTGTGTCATTCTCGTGGGGCTACATGCCAACCAAGTTTCGTGCAGCCCCGTCTTTCAATGTCCGGGAAGTTGTTGACACAAAATTACTGAAGGAAAAAAAAAACGGAAGAAAAAATCTCTAAACTTATATGACTGCCGCTTCGTTGGCATGGCGGTCATAATAAAGATAAGGGAAATAACTTAAAATTGACCCAATAGGCGGGTCAATTATGAAAAAAAAACCTAACCTCAAAAAAATTGATACAAAAGGTTTTTCAACTGATTATGATACCTTTAGATGTACTTAATAACATATTAAAAATCTAGTAAAATCTGACCCCAGTAAAGGGGTCATTTTCAAGATGGCGTCCAAGATGGCCACCAGAAGCTAATTTGGGATATCTGAAGCATTATTCAGCCTAGGAAAGTGTTTTTCGTGTTTAATCAGATTTAGAGGTCACTGAATCATATATGTCACACAATCCTTCATTAAATCATGCCACCCTAAAAAGATGGTTGTGGCGTAACAAGAGGTCATGAATTAATTATAATCTATTGAATTGTAATTAGTCCCTCCTTTTCCACAACTTTACAACCATGCTGCCAATTCAGTCTACTTAAACCATAGAGAACGATAGATATCATTTCATTCAACTTTTTTTTCACAACTTTCTATCAGTTCAGTCACATACATACGACAGACTATTAGGGTGACACATGAAGAAAACAAATATTTCTGCCATGATGAGAAGCCAAACCCAACATGTCGTTTAAAGTCGACATTAAACACATTTTTAGAATGAAGTTGAAATATCATATCTTTAATCTCTAGGATCTTTGGTGTCAGCAAAAGACAGCATTCCAGAAGAGGATATTTTGTCCTTCAGTCATGTGCCAATGCCTTCACTACTCCCAATCAGACAACAGAGATGATTGGTGAATTAAGATACCAAGTGATGGCTGTACTTTTTGGTGGGAAGTCCACAGACTCTCTTACAACATTACGGCACAACACCCTCAGTAGTAAGGTTGTCTTTGCGTCATTATTTGTAACTCTAGAACGTCTCCCTCCAACTGAATCTGCTAGTAAGCTTCACAGCTTTTGAAAGTTATCCGCTGTACCTGTGCATTTCTGCAAGACACTCTTCTGTTAATGTAGATACGGATTACGCTTCACTGCTGCCTGTGGAACATGTCAAAATGAACAATGTGACAATCTGCACAACTTCCTTCCAGAGGACTGGAGGATGATGGATGATGAATAATGATATAGTAATTATTTCTGATATACTAATAAATATAGTTTAAGATTAAGTTTAATTAGCTCCCCCCTAATGATAGATGACAACATTTGATGCATTTGATGCACACAAGTATATAATAGATAGATAGATAGATAGATAGATAGATAGATAGATAGATAGATACTTTATTGATCCCCAAGGGGAAATTCAAGTAATGCATGCCTATGCATGGGTTATGGTTCACTAAAGTCATAGAACAGCCAGAACTATATATATTCTAAAAGCATATACCCTGTACATGAAATATAACATCAATCAACTTATGTTCCCATCTTCCACCAGACTTTGCATAACACATACTCTGTATAGGCGGATCTAGTGTACAGCTTTTTGGTATGTACAGTCCAGGGGAAACAAATTAAACATCCTAAACTATATATTTTCCGAAAGCATATAACCTGTAGATGAGATATAACACCAGTTAAGACATGTCCCATCTTCCTCCATGCCATGAACAATGCATTGCCTATTCTGTATAGGCGAATCTAGTGTAAAGGGGATACATTTTAGCCTATATTGTCCAGGCAAAACAGATTAAACACCCTAAACTATATATTTTCTAAAAGCATATAACCTCTAGATGAGATATAACACCAGTTAAGACATGTCTTATCTTCCTTCATGCCATGGAGATGGTTCATAATCCTGTATTTCATTTGCTCTGTATTAAAACGCATTGATTTTAATATATGGCTGAAAAAGGTAGAGCATTGAAACATTTTCAATATTACCATTTAAAATCATATTCTTGTTTAACTCATTGAATGCCAAGCTGTTTTCGGAAGCTTTGTCCTAGAGTGCCAGCAATCTAGACCATTGTTGATGATTTTTGTACAGCCACAGCATATTCTGTGTTATAGCTATGAACACATACAATGGCTTGTTTAAAAGGTTTAAGCTCTCAGTGGGTGCAAACCGTGTATTTCTACACGCCTCTGTTCCTGAGAAATCCCAAGCTAAACAGTGGCTAGTTTTCATCAAAATCCCTGTTTTTTTTCTAGAAATGGAGATATAACGTCTTTCATGAAATATGAAGTGTTGCCTGTAAACTTTCCGGGAAGTGATCATAGACAGTAAAGGACGTGATCAGCGAGACCTGGCGAGACTGCCACCTAGTGATAGACCCACGAAAATGGCCTGGTTTTGAGCTGACGTGCATGAGTCACTGATTCGACCCAAAGCGGCAACCAAGTTATGATAAAATGTCCAGATAAAATGTCCGTTTTCATGAGTTTTCGATAGTCATATATTTCATTTCCATTCGTCATATATTTCATTTCCATTCATCACAGAGTTCCCAAAATCACATATAAAAAAAAATCTAAAAACGTAATATTACGTTTTTGGCACTCAACGCATGGGAAGGAAAAACTTAATATTACGTTTTTGGCACTCAATGAGTTAATATGACCACAATTTGACATCAATTTCACCTCTGTAGGCTGAATAGTAATTGAGATATAGCCATTTTAACCTATTGACAGCCATTTTGGCGGCCATTTTGAAAATGACCCCTTTCCCAAGGTCAGATTTCACTAGATTTTTAGTATGTTATTTAGCATGTCCAACAGTACCAGAATCCATATAAGAACCTTTTGTATAAATTTTTTTGACGTTGATCCGTATATCGACCCGCCTACAAGTAGTGATGAGCTACAAAGTATGAGTAAGAAAGGACCATGTGTTTTCAGACTCCAGCCACTTGAAACAATGTTGAAGCACTACAGTGGGCAGTGCTTCGACTTGGCCAGCTTCCCTCTCGGTCCGCGCGCGGGATCACGCGGCATCACGCGACCTTAATTTGTATTTTTCCGCTGCAACGACGCTGCAACAACCGGCAGAGGTCTCAAGTGAGCAGGGTGTCTCGTAAAAAGAAATGGAGCTGGAAAACCCTACACAGACTTTACTACAGACTTTAGCAGACTGGTTTAGAAATAATTTAATAGCCAGAAAAGCCTGCCCTGCCCTAATAAAGAAATATTTGGTTAACGGCGAGTGAATCCCGTTTGCAGCCGTAGAAGAAACGCAGGACAAATTAAACATTCTGGTTTTCTCCGAGGGCAACGATGATAGACAGACATCATTTGGACAAAATATAGAGCATAACCTCCGTTGCTCAGCCAAATGCCTTCCTGTTACGTCCTGTTATCACGGAGTTACATTTTTGATGGTCACAAGTTTACTTCATTAGCGTTTATTTTTTTGATTATTAAAGAGTGTTTTTCATTTAAAGGCTTGACTTCGTGCTTATTCAGAAGAGCATTTAGTGTTCTCCCCAATCCCAGACGTTCACATTGCATGTTTGTTTGTAATGGATGCAACCGCGAGATACACTTGTCAGAGGCGCCGATACGTGGGTGCTCCGTCTCTCGGGCACCCACTGAAAACATCGAGCACCCACGTGTGCCAGCTTACAGTCCCGGCTAAATTTACATTAATTTAAAATCAAACATCGCAGTTTATGTTAAATTCAGCATCTCTCATAATGTGAATGGATATGTTGCTGTCAATTCCCTACTCCATATACTAACCACCAATGAGAGCGTATCTCGTATGAAAATTCCTGACACTTCCCACCTGAAGAATTAATGCAAGGCTTTGTCGGGTCTTCAGCCCCGAATGTTTAAAATGTATATAGCCCTGAATATCATTTTAAAAGTAGTCTGACAAAGCTTATTGTTTTGTGACACACCTAAACACTGGTACCTCATAGAACATCTATAACATAGCCTAGGTGGTCACAACTCACAAAAGTAAAGCAGATAGAAAGAACTCACACAAATCTAGCCTACAACACGCAGACAGCTTCATGCGCAGGGGAGAAGCTTTATGATTGTTGGCTTCTGATGGTATCTTGCTAATTCACTGAACTGCATTAGGTGACACAAATGGTATTGCCTTTATCTTATAACTCCTTGTCTGAGCGACTACCAGGCCTATGGTTTTTAAAGCTCAGATGTTCCCTGACAAAGACATTCGAAAATTAAGAATGTTAATTGACTTAAACAAAATTTACTATTAAAAAAATACACTAATTTTTGCAAACTCCCTTCATTCAACCCTTGAAGACATCGCGATTCTCGTACCATTTCATTTCTCAGAATTTAGGTCTACTAGGCCTACAATAACGTCATCACCAAATACATATTTTTTTTAAGTTGATCAACCACAAAGAGTAGCATAGGCCTACTGTGCACAGTGCACTCACGACTGTAGCAGCCCAAGGTAACCAGTTGTTGTAGATGAGGCAACCCCTTGTTTCAGATAGCCTGGACAACATGTTACCTGGGTGTTGCCTACGTTATTGATTAATGGTAGCCTACAATAGTTAATTGATTCGCGTAACATATTAGTTGGCTCAAAGAGTAGGAAGAGTAGGGTTAGATGGAAGGTGTTAATAGACGATTGGCGTAGCCTACAGTGGACTAGGGCTGTCAAAATTGCTCACGTTTGAATATCCCCTCTAAAATAAACACATGTATTCGAATATATTGGAATATCTAGGCTATATTATTTTGCGCATTATGTCAGTGACGCCCATCATGTCATCTGTTTTTAACTTTTTGTATGGTTATACAAATAACCATAGGGGGGATCCCAAGCAGCTTTCAGCCATAAGGCATTTCCTAATTCACCCGACACTGATATTCAAAATGTTGAAACTATTTCGGCATAGCCTATAATCAGTTTAATTAAATGCAATGTTAGTTGTAAACAAACGGGCTACTTGGTGAGGCTTGGCCTCACAGATGCGCTCGTGCCTTAAATGGCAATACAAATCTTCACGATATACTGCAGGCCTATTAACTGACCGCCCGATTCATGTTGGCTGGGGGGCAGGGGGGGCCATCAGACATTTGTTCCCAAGGGTCTATGAATTGTTAATCCGGCCCTGCCCCCAACGAACGCAACTTTCCACCTCTGAGACAGCTTAAAAGAAGTCTAGAGGACTCCTAACTCACTAAGACCTACTTACTGTAGGCTGTGCAAACCACAGGCCTTTTTTTTGGGCAAGCCTGCATTCAAGGCAGGCCTTCTGTTGAAGAATTTTATATAAATCCTGCGCTAAGTAATCCTCCTACCCCCGCTACCACAGCTGTGGATAGTGTGGCATGCTCACGCTTTATGTCTCCTTCTTGCAAACTAGGCTTATAGCCCAACCATTTACGTCTTCAAAAAATAACAACAACTTGCCAGATATGCCTTCATATCTTTGGGTTTCATTCAGCATTTTGTTCTTCCACTGGAAATGCCACAAACAGCCTACAGATTCTTGCGTGCGTACATTCTCTATTCTCTCCAAAATGTGCCCGTTCTATAGGCTGGCCAAGTGCGTAATTCTACGGCATAAAGCAGATGTATTTGTTTATTGTACAGAAAAATAAAAATAACCTGTCAAGAAGTCAATTGACTACATTGTAGTCAATAAGTAGGGCAAATTACGAAACCAAAACGTGGGTCATAGTTGTACAAGTTTTCTCCTGTGCCTACGATATTTAATCCAGTGTTTTGTCAAGTTTCAAAATGCTATTCGTTTTAACAATTTTTTATGATAGTACCCTATACAAAAAGTACTTCATACTATCTTAATTGCTTTATACTCAATACTTGACCAATGGCTATTGCATCTGTCTATTGAAAGTGAGAATGTGGCATGTGATCTACTGTGTAGGCTTCATAAAATAAAATAAACAGATTGCTAATGGCCTACAAGCTGATCTGGGGTGCGTTTCCCGTACAACTACGGGAACAACCTGTACGGAGGTTAGCTTTTTACTAACAGGATGCATCGTTCAACTGCACATGACTTTTACTTACGTGCAAATTGACTTATGTAATTAATTTATGTATTTTCTGCCTTGGGCATTTTAAAATATGGATGTATGGTGGTTAGAAGTGTAAATATCAATTAGAAACCTAAATATATTCATAATTATTAATTTGCAAACAAATAACTGGCGTCAGTGACATCTTTGACATGAAGATCCCTGGAACTATGCTTCTACTAGCATTCTACCACAGGTCGAGAGGTGTAGTTGTAACTACACAACTTTACGACAGTGGTTGCAAACGTTCGTTGCTACTATAGTTTTGGGAAAAACTAACGTAGTGTAACGATGCATTGGACTATGTAGGTTCCAAATATGAATGTAATTCTGCGGCATAAAGCAGATGTATTTGTTTATTGTACAGAAAAATAAAAATGACATGTCAAGCAGTCAATTGACTACATTGCAGTCAAGAAGTAGGGCAAATTTATTTACGAAACCAAAACGTGGGTCATAGTTGTCTAAGCCTCTATAGCGTAGCCTGTTAAAAACGTTGCAGAAGCCTACCCAAGGCTACAGATTAACAGTTATTTCTCTACTGGCTCAATTATCACACCACTGTTTTGATTTGCATAGTTGCGTTACCCCAACACTGACAATAATGTAGACAGCAAATTTCGATTTCGTTACCACCGTGTAGTCAAGCCTTAAGCCATATCCAAGTAGCCTAAATCGAGGTAAATCCAGCTTTTTCAGAAGGGGCGGCAGGCAGAGCGATGTACAGTGGCAGAGCGACGCACAGTGGCTGAAAGTGGTACTAAAGCTTCACGCCTCGTAATGCGCGACTGAAGTGGCCATTTGAAAGCGATGCCCACTGTATATACATTACAGCTTTTGTACAAATAGATACTTTATTAATTTAGGAATGGATGACAGTGATCTCACCTTGTTCTTTTTGAAAGTCCTGCTCAGTCATAGTAACAGGCAGTAACAGCTCTCCCACAGCTGGCTGAATAGAGACACTGAACTTGTCATCTTTTGTGCTGCAAAAGATAATTCAATCATAAATCACACAGATTTGTAATGTAATGTGATTATTTCTGCATTACCACCAGGCACATTGGTGTGAGTAATTAGCAGGCATCGAGGAGCAGTGGTAATATCACTTACACTCGGTCGCCCTGTGTTAGATTACTATCCACCAAGTCAGTGTTGCTTTGTATAAAAGTATCTGCTAAATACCAGTCAACTTAATAAACAAATGTTATTCATACCTAGCCAGCATATTCATTCATGTTTACTTAAATGACATAATCAGTGTTTACACTTTTAAACATGCCACTTACAGTACACTCCAGAATTATTGGCACCTTTGGTAAAGTTGACTAAAAACAGGTATAAAATAATCTTTTGGTGATTGATTGTACTCCCACAATGAAAACAATGAGGAAAAAATCCACTCTCAAAAGGGAAGCAAACTTATTCTGAGAAAAAGGAAAATCTCAAAGAAACTAGAAAAGCATTTCCTGAAGGAAATACAGTGCATGAAAATGCAAAAAATATGATGTAAAATATCATACAGAGTAAAAACTAACTATATTGGTTGCTAGGTAGATGAGGTTTAATATAGTTGGAATGACTGAACAGTTAAATAGGTGGATAGTTTAAATGGTTAAATTATTTAGGTAGACAATTGACGATAACTGACAGTTGGAACGGCTCTAATGTTTGCTAGCAGTTATGCTAAGATTTTTAATTCTGTTAACCATGCTACTTAGCTAATGTTTTATAGCAGTGCTAGCAATGCTAAAATGCTAACCATGCTACTTAGCTAACTTAACTAACATTTTCTAGCAGTTTTGCTAAACATGTTAACTATGCTAGCAATGTTAGCATGCTAACTATGTTAACCATGTTACTTAGCTAATCATTTTTAGTAGTTATGCTAATTATGTTAACTAGCATGCTAACTATGCTAACCATGTTACTTAATTAACCTAGCTAAAAGTGTTGACAAGTTGATGACAAGTTAAAAGTTGTTGATAGACAGCTAGTAAATGTATATAGTTTAAAAGTTTAAAAGTTGAATGTAGATAGTTTAAAAGTTGTTGATAGACAGCTAGTTTAATAGATAGATAGTTTAATGATAGTTTAAAAGTAGACCGTTTAAAAGTTGAATGTAAAACTTCAGTAGTTTAATGGGTTACATTGTTTAACAGTGGATTATTGTAGTGAGGACTTTTATTTTGAAACAGTTTTGGGCAGAGGAAACAGTTGAATAGGATGTGTAGTCTTAATTGACCCAGATTGTATGCTTAAAGCCTGAGGCTGCAGGTGGCCTGAACACCTGCCATAGGATTCTAATTGCTTAATGGCCGTATTATGATGTCATAATCGGCAATGTTAAGTCTATGGGGATTTTTAAAAAGTTTTTCTTTAATAGTTTAAAAAGTATAAAAGTTTCAAAGTTGAAAAGTCATACCAACCCGATCTGTTTGAAGACCTACGTTACAAAGTTTGAATGACGTTTCTAAGTTAAACTGTTCAAGAGAAATTGCGTACGGAAAAAGTGGTAAGCGAAATAATAAGAAGAAGTTGCCTAGGAAGAACAGTACAGTGCATTTTCATGCACTGTAATAAGAAGAAGCCTAGGAAGAACAGTACATTGCATTTTCATGCACTGTAATAAGAAGCCTAGGAAGAACAGTACAGTGCATTTTCATGCACTGTAATAATAAGAATAAGAAGAAGCCTAGGAAGAATTTTCATGCACTGTAATAAATATTTTTTAACAAAAACACGTTGCTTACAATTACTGGCACCCTTAATAAATCTTACATACAAAACGTAACAGAAGCATTTTCCTATTTCATTTCAACTTATTTAAGTTAATCAGAGTGTTTGTGAACTTGCAGAAGTAGTTTGTGACTAGGGATGTAACGGTATGAAAATTTAACCTCACGGTTATAGTGACCAAAATTATCACGCTTTTCGGTATTATCACGGTATTTTTAAAAGTGTGTTCAATATGTTCAGAAAGCACTGATAGGCCTACACAAGCTGAAATAGTTTCAAAAAGTGTCCCGTTCAGTTTTTCATGTTTAATTGGCTATGTGCTTATCGCTTAACTTACCCTACCATGACTTGGAGGTTGCTATTACTGTTATTTGGATCCAATGAGTGAGACCAGGCTTGGAATTTCACCATTCTGGGGGCAAGGCCACTTGGCCTTCAGTTGGGCATGTTTGGTGGAGGGCACAAAGGCCACATAGGCTATAAAAAATATCAAAGTTGTATAGCCTATTCACTGCAGTAGACCTGCATCACTGTATGAAACATTACAAAAACATGAAACATGACATATTATATAGAACTGCAAATCATCTGAACATCTAATATTTACAGATATCTAGGCTATATTTAACATTTATTTTATATTTGGCCTGTTATGAAATCATGTATTGAACAATTTAAGCACAGTTCAGCTTTAAGAAACTCAAATAGCCTAGATGCATGCTTAGCATTTTGTGATCGACTTTCACAAACTCTTAGTCAGCTGTCCTCTGATTTACCGATATATAGGCGATATTTGTAACATTTATTTTGTATTTGGCCCGTTATGAAATCATGTGGAACAATTTAAACACATTGTAAAACTTAAAGCCCAAATTTGGAGACATCCATGCATGTCCAAATGTACTGCAAATTCAAAAGTGGATTACTCTGGAACGGCTAACTGTACAGGGGACTGCTTTACACCTTTATGTTCGGTAAGGTCTGCTGTTTATTCTAATATATGGTTTGTCATGTGTTAAACGAAAGGTTCGTGAAGTATTGCACCGAGAGGAATGGGTAGGGAGATGGACGAAAACCTTCAGTAGAATTTATGATTAAATTTAATTATATTATTTACGTTTCTCGCGAACCGTTCACCACAGCAATTCACGGCTAACATAGTTTAAAAGCTGAGAAAAAGCTCTTTCATGTGATACTTGTGATGTCTGTGTGATGAGTAGGCTACTTCTCGAGTAGTTCAACTGAGAAGAATAGGTGAATTTAGACGCACTTTCTTTCTTGCGCTGTCACTTTCTCCACTGCGTAAAATAAATTAATTTGCGCTGTGAATGCTAAGATTATTTTGACAGGCCATAGGCTAAATAAAATTCGCTATTAGTAGGATGCAAAGCAGAATATTGAAAGAAGGGCACCAAGGGCACCGTGGCCTGTAAACCTCTGATTTTCAAAGGGACATCACGGCCAACGCAAGGGGCAAAAACGTGGCCGCCGTGAAATTCCTACCCTGAGTGAGACCAAAGTAAGTGTTCGAAATAAAACTTTAGGCTACTGTGTTCTTCTGATAACGTGAGTGGAATGGATTTAATGTGCACGCGAACATAAAAAGACGCAGAGTGCAAATGTTACAGTGCAAGTTTTGCGGTGAAAATGTTCCGCCTTTTAAAATCAGGTGTAGCCTAATCCAATTCGCAGTTAAAACCATCAATTAGGCTAGACAACAGAATCAGTAGGGTACCAATTTTGCTTCATTGTAACAGGCCTACTGTATGTCAAAAGCAGGCTCGGATGAAGCTGGGAAGGATTAAACACACGGTTTCAACACCGTGATAATCAACCGTGATAATTATGATATTTCAAAAGAAAACGGTAATTGTTATCGTCAACATTTTTATCACGGTTTATCATTATACCGGTAATCGTTACATCCCTATTTGTGACTTTCTTTTTCAATAAGGTATGAAAATAAACACAGAGGCTAAATCCTCTAGTCATTTTTCAACATAGGAAAGACAAGAGAATACACTAAATTTACAATCTATACAAACAAGGTACTTTGTTGAAAATGCCTATATTTACAGTTACAACAATGATTCAAATGTTCTAATCAACTGGAAATGTGACAAACTTTGGACAAAGACCCATGGTTATCTTGCCCCCATGTACAGTATGGAGGATGGTAAGATTGGCAAAACATTCCATAAGGACCATTGTTGGAGAGTTGCAGAAAAAGGTATCAGTCCCGCGAAAAATCTTCAAAAGTGACCTCACTGCTAATAGATTATTTAGAGGGGATGCCAGGTAAAAGCCTGTCCAGTCATTTAATTACCAATGAAAATAGCAGGAGTTACTGAATAGCACAGTGACTTTGACTTTGAAGTGTGGTCTATTGTCAGATGAAATAAAAATTGCCTTCTTTGGCTAGAAACACCTTAGGTGTGTTTGGCGTACATAGAAGAATGACTATACTGAAAAAGAACCACATGCTTAATGAGAATTATGGTGGGGGGGCTGTGCTATTGTGGGGCTGTTTTTATTCCCAAAGGCCTGGGAACTTAATTAAGGTGCATGGTATCATGAACACCAAGAAAAACCTGAAAATTTTCAAAGGAAATGTGTCAATCTCTGCCAAGACACTAAAATTGGTCATGATTGGATCATTCATTAGGTCAATGAACCTAAACAAATGTCAAGATCAAAACAAATATGGTTTACTGAACACAAAATCAAGCTTCGGATATAACAGTGGGGTGAGTCAAAGAGGAGAATGCACAAGTCTGGACCTAGGAATCTGGACAATCTGGGGAGATTTTGTAAAGACGAACAGTCTTAAATCCCTTGCTTTGTATTCTCCAACTTTATGGGGTGGCACAGGAAAATATTACAACCTGTTTTATTGGCAAAGGGAGGCTTAATAAGGTATTACAAGCAGGGGTGCCAATAATTGTGAGTGATGTGTTTTTGTTAAAAATATTTATTCCTTCATGAGATTTTCCTTTTTCTCAAAATAAATTTGCTTTTCTTCGTTGTGAGATTACAATAAATCACCAACCAATATTTTTTTATACCGGTTTTTAGTCAACTTTAGCAGAGGTGCCAATAATTCTGGAGGGTACTGTATATGTTTTATATGTATTACCAAGATGAATGTGTATTTAAATTGGCTTATTTATATAGTAGAAATGTGGAGTCATCATTGAAGTCAGTGCCTTCTTGACCGAGAAAAAGCCAACACTCCCTGCCCTTCAATGCTCTTTACTGCCCTACCAAGCCATTCCTCCAGGAGGTAGCCTAGGCCTAGGCTAGCACACAGAGGGACTCATTAATGTAACATTTTGGCATTAATAAGGATTGTAAAATTAAAACGATCATTGTTTTATGTTGCACTCAAATCTTCTGGCCATATATCAAAGGTCCTGTTTCTCATATGGAAGTTTTCAAAAATCGCTATTTTGAATGCGAACGTTACCAGCACATCATTATTGCCTATTTGCACGAAAATCACGCATTTGACATATTTCCATGTCAGATGGCCCGCGAATTGACAGCATAGGTTAGCATATCCAACATTTAACTGATGTCCAGCAGCGACGTTGGCAAACGTTTGAACTAGCCAACTAGCTCCGCTGGTGGTAAACGCATGGGACTCATAGCGCTGCCGCTGTCCTATTGCGTGCAGAGGGAATTTGAAAGACAACTGATTATCCCGCCCCTCGGACTGACATTTTAATGTGGGTCTGGCTTGTCAGGCTAGCAAGTGAAGTTCCACCCACTGATCTGTAACAGGAGTGTAGCGTTAGTGGGTCCCACCCCCTGGAAAAAAGAGGAACAAGTGTTTGTAGTCTCAACCCCTCTACAAATATACTGTATGGGACTTCCTGCTTAGAATGACGCAAAAAGACGATTTTTACATCATTCTAAGCAGGAACTGCAACACTGAAATCCGTATTAACCCCCGTCTCAGGGGAAAATGAGGGAATGATGCACGATCATTCAACAATATGACTGGGTTTCTAACGATACAAAGCATAATGCAAATGGGTGAAGTGTCCCTTTAATTAACCCTTTTGTGCCCGTTTTTTTTTTTCAAAATATAGAGTGTATGACATGTTCAGGAAGTTGTGGGTTATTTAACAGAAAAAACTGAATTGGAATATCCTTGACCTTTCAAAAGTTATGACACATTTAATGATCAGTGTAAAAAAAATGCAGGAAACGGGATTCAGAATGTTGACAGAATTCACATTCTCTTTCTCACCAACAACATAAAAGTATGCATAAAAAAGTAATAATGAAGTCAGACACAATGGTTTAGATTATTTGGTCTATAAGAAAAAAAAATATTTGTATATATAAGCAAATGCTAGTCAATAAGAATGACATTAAAAAAACATACATTACCAGTAATACAGGAAGTAAATATACTGTATATTTATTTAAGACCATTTCTGAATAGAGATATAAAATACATTTGATTCAACGGATACAACTTCCTCATATAAATCAGTATAATATGAAAACTACATACATAACAACTCATAACAACATACAACTCACACATATACACACAAACTCACACACACACACACACACACACACACACACAGTCACACAGAGGAGGGTAGGGAAAGGTGGGGAAGGTTGAACAAAGAAGAGCTATGACTCATTATGAAACGCATCCCCTTCTGCAGAATACCAAATCTGGGAGCAATTTTGTTTACCAATAAAACAAAGTCGCCTACCGTTTAGGGGTGGGCGATATGGACAAAAAATAATATCTCGGTATTTTTTGTGATTTTGACGATAACGATAATTAGTCGATATCCTTTAAAAAAAATTGTAAAAGTCTGAGTTACTTTACAGCTCATTATTTATGAATAGCATCAATACAATAATAACCAATAACCTAACCTGTGACTTTTTAACCAAATCAACCAATGCATTGTCACTCTATGACACATTTCCAATTTGCCCCCACTTGTGTGTGTGGCAATGACATGGTCTAGCCAGCTACATTAGAGAAGATGACTAGGCCTAACAGTTTGAAGAGAAAGTCTGAAGCTGAAGTTCCTTTCAAAAACCTTTACTTAGGATTCACTGTAAAACTAAGCAGACCAACAGAGTACATCTCGGTTATTTCCTTCGATGTTTTGTTTAAGAGAAAGCATTCCAAGTTACAGAATAGAAACTAATGCGTTAGCTTATGGCTAATGTATATGAGAAATCCCATAGAGATGCTAACGGTTAGCATAATCGATACACGTAGATATTTAGAGCGAACTCCAGTCAATTTACAAAAGGGTTACATGAGAAGAGTTCTTTGTTTACAACTGACTAGCTGTAGCTAGTGAGTAGCTGCATAAAATCCCAAGTAGGCTACATCTTGATCTCGCTACACAAAATAAACATTAGGCCTGCGTGTGACAACGTGGACCCACTAGCAATCATGTGACACTTGCTCTGCTGCAACGGGGCTTCTCTTGCATACACCTCATGGATTTAGTGAATGTATGGGGTTTCAATGCGTGATTGAGTGTTTTTTCCCCATAAGTAATTTAAATACTCGATAATGTAAATTTGCACATCGTTAAAACAACAATCACGATATTATCGCAGACTATATATATCGCCCACCCCTACTACCGTTACACTCCGGGGCCATACAATCTAGTTTAGTTTTATTATTTAAGTTTTTTATAAAAAATATGCAGGCTGTCGTGATAGATTTTCTCGAAAGTCTATCTGGCTGTAGCTACCAAACCTAGGTTCAACACCTGATTCTTCTGCATTGTGCTGTCAAACTTGAAATAATAAGAAACTACTGACAACGGCAATGACCACAAAGTGGAGAAAAAGTGTTTATTGGAGTACACAATGTGTCACAATTTGGTCAACACCCCCCAACATATTTGTTGTAATCACAATAGGCTTACTTAAGAGGTTTTTTGTCCCAAACTGAATTGTTCTTTACTAGTCTACATGCATCAGTCGAATCATTTGCACCGGTTACCGCACGTGTCCAATGTAGTCCAAGTGCACTTCCACTGTACTGCCAAGACTTTGCCCTCTATTCTACGCCACCTCATGGCCCCATGACATTATTTTTGAGGTGGTCTATCAAATAATGCAGTTTCCAAAGACGATCTTGATTGTTTTCTGTAGCTGGATCTACTACATGCAGAACAGCAAACAAAGCCTTAAAACTATAACGCGACATAAACAATGTGGCCCATGATCCCTGCAGAGACTTGGTTCCCCAGTAGCAATGGATATTATGGAAGGAAGCGAACCCAATGTTGATCAATCCCAGAAAGCAGTGAAACTATTCTGGGGTCTCTTAGTTCCATGCCCATGCACTGTTTGCATATGACGGCCTACTAAGCAAAGCTACCACCACTTCCTGTTGGTAAAACCACAAGTCTGAGACAATAACACAAGTAAAAAAACAACATAAAAAGTCTATTTCATACAGTGTTTTAGTGGCAGTCTGCACCACCCTACGTACGCCACCTAAATCTATACCTTCTTCCTCTATCCAGTCATGGTCTTCAGCATTGTGAGCGCAAGCTCATCAGCAGTCTCCCTTCTCTACCTCTTCCTCTTCAGCCTTGCAAGAAGGTCTGCATAGGTATTGTCATTCTTCATCTGAAACAGCAAAATCATACAAATGTAATACCTTTATAAAAAATAAAATCACAAAACTACAGATGCGTGCGTGTATGCACATATATGTACACACACAAGAAGTAGCCTAAACTAATGAAGCATTCAACTCAAAATATATGTAAGTATGAAAAGTAATTTTACTACACATGGGTTTAGCTACCCTAAATCTGATTGCCTGGCTGCAAGACAGATTACATTTCACCTAGTAATTAACTGCTGCAATGCAATGACATTTCTGACAGAATATGTGATTTCACATCATGTTTTCTATAACTACATATTGAGAGGAGTGGAATAGCTATCGTCTATTTCAAGTGATGCTATCTTAGAAAATGTTCAGACAAGCACGTCTGATGTGTGACATTTACACAGGTTAGCAAGCTAAAATAGTTCACTACAAACTGCCTAGCGATGTAACAACCTGAGGAAGTTCATTTAATTACATTTCTGACAGAATCTGTGATTTCACATCATGTTTTCTATAACTGCATATTGAGAGCAGAGCTAGTGAGCGGAGTGGAACGTGAGCGAGCGAGGAGCGGAGTAGATGGAATTTTGTTGGAGCGCGGATCGCTTTTTAAAAGAGTGGCCGTCTGTTCTGCTCCAATTTCGCTCTAATACCGCTCACACCACGAGTCAGAGGCATGCCCAAATCCACCCGGAATTCATGTCTTCCTAATAAAACCAAGACTGTTAAATTTCAAAGATATTGCCCCTAGTAAGTTCGTTGATGGGGATGGAGTTTGCTAAATATTTTAGGAAACTGATATGTCATACAAGTGTACTATTCCTACAAATCAACTAGATACTAACAATGTAGAGCAAGAACAACCATGTGGTGACACATGGCAAAGAAAAACGTGAGCAATTTGAATATGCTTCATATCAAGTAGAAGGCTAAAGTAAAACTTGGATGCTAAGCCTGTCGTCTTTAGGCAATTAATCCCACTGATCCCTTTAGTTTTAGGCTTATGTGTATTGATGTTGCCAAGCTTGTTTGTTGTTGCACTATCAGTATCAGTGCACTTCTTTTATCATCTTTTAAAATAAATGTTCGATGAGTGAAATATATTGCCGTTGCTTTTAGTTCTTTGGGATTTAAGTTTTCTGATTAAAGTGACAATTTGGCTTGTAGATTATTTCTCCCTCTTTTAAATTGGAGCGAGCGTGGAACGATTTCACTGGCGCGGGAGGATTTTTAAGTGGAGCAGGGAGCGAAATTGAGCGGAGCGACCTGACATGAATTTAAGCGGAGGAGCGGCCGAGTAAACAGCCACCTGAGCGAGGAGCAGGATATTCGCACCTCTCATCTCCGCCCACTAGCTCTGATTAAGAGGAGTAAAAATATCGATCAACTTTTCTTCATGTCAGAGAACGTAACTTAGAAATGAAAATTAAAGCTAACTTTAGAAATTTAGCTTTGGTATGCTATACATGATACCGATATAATGCTTATCTAACAAGCACATTGGTACTAGAAAACAAACTTACTTACAGGTTATATACAAACAGGTTTTTAAATGAATTTTCCAATAAAAATAACTGACATCAAAAGTAAACGAGTATATTGCAAGTAGGTCAGAGTAATGCAGCTAGCTGGTACATGACGATGCATAACATGATTTTAGGACTACAAATTAAGATAAACCATAACAAGAACCGATGTAAATCAAATATTACCTCAGTTTATCCAGCTGTGTGTTTTCCAGTCGAGGTAAACTCCAACGAAGTGCAGGTGGCATCTGGCTGTCCACGTCAAATGTACCGACTGAAGTGACACACACTATTTTTTCATGACTCATCTTCAAGTATCCAAAACATTTTGCGCCATAAACTCCTTAACCAATCATATCAAATCAAAGCTTATGTTGTCAGCATTATGGGGAAGATTTCAGAAATAAAATCAGTCATTGGACAGCTATTTATTAGATATTAGATGATTGGTCATCGTTAAAATTTTAACAAAATTAAGATGGTTGAGCATGTAAGGGTTAAATTCAGATTTAAAAATGGATTTGCTTAATGTACTTTTCATGTACAGTATATATTACATTCCTATTTGGGGTTACGGATGTCACCCCATTCATATGAAAAGAAGCTTGATCTTAATAAAAGTGCCAGTGAGTTTGGAGTGAGAATTATAGAAAGTCAACGTAGAGGGTAGGGATGTAACGATTACCGGTATAATGGTAAACCGCAATAAAAATGTTGACGATAACAATTACCGTTTTCATTTCAAATATCATGATTATCACGGTTGATTACCACGGTGTGGAAACCGTGTGTGTGGAAATCCTTCCCAGCTTCATCCAAGCCTGCTTCTGACATACAGTAGGCCTGGTGCAATGAAACAAAACTGGTACCCTACTGATTCTGTTATCTACTTGATGGATTTAACTGTGATTCGGATTTGGCTACACCTGCTTTTAAAAGGCGGAACATTTTCACTGCAAAATGTGCACTGTATCATGTAGCCACTCTGGAATGGATTTAATGTGGACACGCACATAAAAACACGCAGTCACGTTATCAGGAGAATACCGTAGCCTAAAGTTTTATTTTGAACACTTACTTTGGTCTCATCAGGAGAATACCATAGCCTAAAGTTTTATTTTGAACACTTACTTTTGTCTCACTCAATGGATCTATATAACAGAAATAGCAAACTCCAAGTCATATATTTTGTAATTTAGTAAATGCTGTCACACTTTTTGAAACTATTTCAGCTTGTGTAGGCCTGTTAGTGCTTTTTGAACATATTGAACACACCTTTAAAAATCCGTGATAATACCGAAAACCATGATAATTTTGGTCACTATAACCGTGAGGTTAAATTTTCATACCGTTACATCCCTAGTAGAGGGATATAAGTCTCCTATAAGTCGGACATGAAAATCAGGCCAGTATTTTTTGTGTAGTCCTGCTAACAAATCAACCAACAGACAGACAAGGGTAAAAACATGATCTCCTTGGCAAAGGTAATAAAACAAAGACTCTTACCACAGCTGGAAGTTAGCTGCCTGTGTGGAATCCTTGAAATCAATGCCAATGGAAACTGCGACTGAAGCATTTGGCTCCAGGTTTTCTAGGTGGGGAAAAGAGAGGATACATTGGTGTATAATTTAATAGCAACTTATTATACCACTGCTTAGTTGAATTTCTTATTGTGATGCGTTCGTTAGAATGACAATTAACTTTCAGGCTCACAAAATTGACTCTCAAGGGAAACCATCAATGTAGAGTACGATAAGGACAAGTTAGTGCATCATTGAGTGCTACTTCCATACAGTCAAGTGTCAGTTCTAGTCAGGTGGTAAGTGCTAGAATTAAGTAGGGCTAGTTGTAGGTAGTGCTACGAGAGGAGAAACTCTGAACAACTGGGTGTTCAGGAGTTTTTTGAAGGTACAGAGGGATGGTAGTGCGTTTCGCAGAGCCAGACGTTGTTCGTCTGAGGAGTGCAACAGTCTGGAGGTAGCATATGCCTGTATGAGGGCATTTGAGTAAGTGGGAGCAGAACCGCAGACTACTTTGTAGGCAAACATTAGTGGCTTGAATTTGATGCGGGCAGCCATAGGTAGGCAGTGTAGCTGGGTGAGCAGCAGGGTAACATGTGCCCTTTTGGGTTGGTTGAAGACCAGGCACGGCGCCGCATTCTGGATATGGGGGGCGTTACAGTAGTTAAGTCGTGAGATGACTATGGCCTGTACTAGAAGTTGGGTAGTATACAGTATTGAGTCCGGATAGGCCTGATTTTCCGTATGTTGTAGAGTGCAAAACAGCACGACCGGGCGACCGAGGTAACATAATCGGAGGTGGTTAGTTGGTTATCGAGCAGGACTCCTACATTTCTTGCAGCCCTTGTAGGTGCAACAGACATGGAGTCAATTTTGATGTTGATTTGATGATGTAAAATAGGTTTAGCTGGAAGGACCAGCAGTTCAGTTTTTGAGAGGTTTAGCTGGAGGTGGTATGCCTTCATCCATGTAGATATGTCTGAGAGGCAATCAGAGATCCGTGCAGAGACCAAGGGGTCATCAGGTGGAAATGACAGATAGAGCTGTGTGTCGTCCGCATAATAGTGGTATGAGAAGCCGTGCGAACGGATAATCAGCCTCAGAGCGGTAGTGTAGATATTTGCACACCTATGAAGGAGTTCCAGTTGTTTTGGCGCATTATGCCTGTATCAGAGGTTACACTAGACTTTTTTTGACCAGAAAAAAATGTTCATTAATATTCCAGAATACTGGATATACAGAAAACCAGTTCCAAGGAGACACATCCCATGCGCTGAACAAAAAGAGTCAAGTTTTTTAGGAAAAAAGTTCGCACACTACTTTTGTTGAGTTTATTTTAGACATCTGCTTGTGTTATTGTACAAAGTTTAAGGTTCTATCTAATGTTTTTATTTGGCTTTAGTCACGCCACAAGCTTGCATGCTGTACCTGCAAGGGTTAATGAATCACTGAGTTGACTCCATCCCTTTAGACAGGTGATTTAGATCATGTACGAAGCCTGTGTTTGCTAGTGAATCTGAGGAAGACCGCAAGGTCGAAACGTCATGTGCCAAATGAGAAAATAAATATACAGAAAACCAGACATATGTTTTAAATCACCATATAATTGGTTTCTTGGTTTTTTAAGGACCCAACGTTGTCTTCAAGGCAGTGCTGCCTGGAAGGTGCTAGGGTTAGGGTTAGGCAACTGCATTTTTATTTATTTTAGTGTTGTTCAGTCAGATTTAGACACAGATTTGCCTGATGTACCTTTTAAAGTCAATATGACCTCCTTTATTTACCCCCCCCCTCACTTGAATACAGAAAATAGTTGCCCAGAAACTACCCAAAGCGTGTTGCCAAGATGGCTGCCGAATGGGGGGACTTGCCTGTAAGGACTTTGGTTAATAAACTGCATTGTTGAAGTATATGCGCCGGGATTAGTGTGTGCTTCACCTCACTGTGTGTACACTGTGTGCTGTGTGTGTTTCACTAATTCACGGATTGGGATAAAAGCAGAGACCAAATTTCCCTCACGGGATCAAAAGAGTATATGGGCCATTCTACCGAATTCGTGCAAATTCAGAGGTTGAAACATTTTGAAAAAAGTGTCTTTTTCCCCCAAAACTTTTCATTCACATGCATTGTATAACATCTAAGATACACATTTCTAATAATTGGACATTTTAATTTCATATTGTCTTTTTGTACAGTTTTGGAATGTTTTCCTTCTCCCAAAATGTGTCACTACCGAAACACAATAAAAATTAACAAAATAAGAAGTTTTATGATAACCTATCAGGAATTTCTTTACATATACCTTCTAAATATATTTTTTAGAATTTTCTTAAAGCATTTCCATGATTCAACTGATAACAATAATATTTTTTAACACAAAATAAAGGTCATTTATGAGATTAATTGCATTTTAAAAACAATATTTCTTTGTAAAACGCATAAAGTTGATCACATACCGTTTTCAAATTTAAGGATGTATTACTATAAATATATATTTAACCAAACACCACCCTGTTATCTTGTCAGATGATTAGATATAATCTTTTTTTAACAAAACATCCCATGTTTCGGTTGTGACGGCACATGTTCGGTAGTGACGGTAGTGTTTCGGTAGTGACTACTACATCAGACTGCCAGTATTTTGTGTTGATAAAAATTACAAATAAGTCACAAATGTTGCACATAATGCAGCTAGCACATTTAACAGACATATATATATATATATATTTTTTTTTTAGAGAAATCTGTTTAATATTTCACTGAACAGCTGATGGATAGTTTCGGTGTTATGGGATGCAAGATAGAACATGTATGCTTGGTTTTATAATCCTTCAAGAAAGATTTATTAAGTGTTCAAAAATGGTCACATTTAAAAGTATTAGTATCTAACATGTTGACAATTTCTCAAAGAACACATAACCTCCAGATCTCATTTAAGTGTTCAATTTGTTACCTTCAGGGCCCTATATTGATAACCTAAGACGCATGATCTGAAGCATATGGTGTCTAGTTCACTTTTCCTAGTTTGACAGCGGAATAAGTGATCAGACGCCAGGTGCATTGTTCAAAAGGATTGTTATAATGTCCCTCGCTCCTTAATTGAAAGGCTACTTCAAAGTAAAAACTACCTAGGGTTTATCGGTTTATCTGTAGGATGCCCATGGACACTACCGCCGAAGTGTAAGGCTATTTTGTTTTGGTGGAGTATCCCTTTAAGCATGAATGTTTGTTAGGTATAACGCATAACCCATAACTGCCAACACTCCCGTTTTCCCTAGTTTCTCCCGTATTTCAAGGTCATCTCCCGGCGCCCACCCGTTTTGTTATTTCTCCCGGGGAAACTCCCAGAATATTGCATGACCATCAAACTTAATTTTAAAATCACGGATGTATTCATTTTTTCTGTTAGTCTGACATTTCCCAGGTTGCCAAATTGGGTATGATATGCACCCTACACATAGCCAACACAATGACTTACTTTCAATTTCAATCCTGTTGTCATAAAACCTGGCAACCCAGAACCCGATTTTTTAAAAGCTAAATGTCGGCAGGTATATACGGAGCCCTAGAGGAGTCATTGCAAGGTATTTTTTGGTATATATCCAGAAAGCGTGGGCTCATTTTACTAAATTGTGCCCTTATTTTACTAAATTGTGCTCTCAATTTAGTAAATCGTGCACACGATTTAGTAAAACGTGCACACGATTTAGTAAAACGTGCACACAATTTAGTAAAACGTGCACACTATTTAGTAAAACGTGTGCACAATTGCGCGCACGTTTTACTAAATAGTGCGCTCATTTTACTAAATTGTGCTCTCATTTTAATTGTTGTAAATTGAGCGCACAATTTCATAATACATACACAATTTGCATTGTAATTTGTTTGCATTTTATTTGAACAATTAAAACATTATTATTAAAACATCAAAATTCCAGAACTTTATGTGATGACACCTCATTACATTTTTTTCCATAAAACCGCTGTCTTATGGTAACCTGACTCCGCCTGACACCTGACACAAGTATTTTTGCCCCTTCCCAAGAGTTCTCCAACGGAAAGTTCCCAGATGGATATATGCCGAGCAAATGTGAAGCAATCCATCTGGGAACTTTCCGTTGGAGAACTCTTGGGAAGGGGCAAAAATACTTGTTAGCTGATTGGATAACATTTTTAGCTAGGTGAGTTTTTTTATTGGTTAACCATGCTCCCATGGTCTGTACAGTATAGATTAGACGATGATTTGGTTTTTGAAAAAAAAAAAGAAAAAACGTTTATAATATCCAAAGCTTTGAAACATCTATTTCTTTTTTTTTTGTAATTTACTGTTTATTAAGATTTTTCAGTTTACAGCACAACTCTGCCTCATGGGACAGAACAACAAGACAAAAACAAAACACAACCAAAATAAGACAAAAAAACTAAAAAAACAGATACAACAATGAACCAGGGGAGCTTCCATTTATACATCTCTTAATGTACTAAGGACTCGTCATATCCAGTTCCAGTAGTTATCAAAACCGCACCAGGAGGAGCAGAAACGTGCAGTACTTTAATTACACAAAGTCAAGTCTTATTGCTGACCAGAGCTGGTGAGCAGAGCTGAGCGGTGCGAATAACCCGCTCCTCGCTCAGGTGGCTGTTCACTCGGCCGCTCCTCCGCTCAAATTCACGTCAGGCCACTCGCTCCCCGCTCCACTTCAAAATCCTCCCGCTCCAGTGAAATCACTCCACGCTCGCTCCAATTTAAAGGAGGGAGAAATAATCTACGAAATTTGCTGTCTACATTATTGTCAGTGTTGGGTGTAACGCAACTACGCAACTACGCAAACAGTGTCTTGTGTGATAATTGAGCCAGTAGAGAAATAACTGTTCAGAATTAATCTGTAGCCTTGGGTAGGCTTCTGCAGAAAACAATGTTGTTGCCGATTTTCTGGTGACGTTTTTAACAGGCTACGCAATAGAGGCTTAGACAACTATGACCCACGTTTTGGTTTCGTAAATTAATTTGCCCTACTTCTTGACTGCAATGTAGTCAATTGACTGCTTGACATGTCATTTTTATTTTTCTGTACAATAAACAAATACATCTGCTTTATGCCGCAGAATTACATTCATATTTGGCTGACTTCTGCAATCGCGCAAAAAAACACTGCCAGGCCATCCTTAAAAATATTTCCGTTTGCCGTAACCCGACCGACCCTGTCAATTTCCACTTTTAGTCCGACCGACTTGCCGGTTGTAAACTTGCGTTAAGACCGACCGATTTTTTTTACTCTAAACAACCAATACAAATAAAATACTATTTATTTTAGTAGGCCTAAGTATTGTGAATATAAATTGCCTACATACTAGGGGTGTAACAGTTCATGTATTCGTATTGAACGAAACGGTACGGGCGTCACTGTTCGGTGCATGAATTTACACAGAGAATACACAGTATAAAAATACATAAAACTCGTGTGCGGATTAATTAATGTCATGCGCAATTACTGTTAAGTAGCGAGAGTTACGGGAGTTCTTTAGCGACACCTAACGCTAATCTGTAGCCTCGCCTTAGCTCTGAAGCTCTGATTGGCGCCTATTGTTTTTTTTGTCAGGTCGTCGGTCGAGTCCGTCAGTCATTAGCAGCACTAAGGTTAGACCCACAAGAGTTAGAGGATCCGCTGGTCTCTTTAAGATCGCAAGTTTGAGAACTTCAGTTACAGTAATGTTAGTACAGGCGAAAGAGTGGTGGATAAGATGAAACTGTGTGTCGCGTTGTTCAGCAGTTGTTGGGTATGTGAGTGGAAAAAATGCTACACATATTTGAAGCCATCACCCAGATGATGTAGGCTACCAATCACTGAAACGAGGGGGAAAAAACTTCCCCTGCGCTTCAGCAGCCTTTGGATACACATACAAATAGGGCCAAAACCTATGGCTTAAATTAAATGATTTCGTAATGACAGAAAGCTATGTAAATCGCGTGGTAATTACCTTTATGTTGGGGTAACTTGTAACTTTTCACATGAGGAGCTGGTAGTGCATAGACAGTAAAATAAAGTGACAACGCTAACCTAATAAACAAACCATGCTACGGTGAGTTAATGTCAAAGGGCAAAGTCACGTGACTTCTAGTTGTAGTCTGTTTATGAAATGAAAGGAGCAATTTCGTTTTCAAAAAAGGTAAACACAGATGTTGAAGGTCTTGCTTAAGTGGATTTTTAAAAATCATTTTTCTATGTAATTTGCACTTTCAGAAATAAGAGATGCTGTAGGCCTATTTTCAGTTTTATAGCTGATTGTCTTATTTTGTTTACAAGTTACAGATGGAGTCTGGGTACTTATTGTACTGTTTAACCTACATCTTACACACTTCAGGCTGTTGCAGATAGCTCAGGGAAGAGACTGTATGACACTAGGTGGAACAGCCTGAGACATGTACAAAAAAAATGCTTTCTGCATTTTTGTTTTGCTTTTCCCTCCATTGTACCGAACTCGTACCGAACCGTGATATCCGAACCGAGGTATGAACCGAACCGTGACTTCTGTGTACCGTTACACCCCTACTACATACAAACGTAGGCTCTCTTAAATAAAACCCTGTGGCGTCATCTCTACACCATTGGTTTACGCATGTCACACTATGGCCTATACGCTTCGATTCATTCACACAAACATCTCGACTCAACGCTTATTACTTGGCACGAAGCTCTAGAAGAACTGTGCCCAGATCTTTTCCCATTCTTTCTCCCCTCTAGTCTAACGGTGACCGTGTTGAAGAATTGAAATTGGTTGTCGTCTATTCAGCATTTCTCAAAATATGGGCTTAACCCAGATTCGAACTCTTGGACAGGGGACTGATAACTGCTGCGTAACGGGCTGCATAACTAGGCAAAACAAATAGCCTAGTAGCCTAATGAAACATACGGATTGATGTAGTATCTTTGTAACATTATTAAATTAATCTGTTACTATGCCTATGCCTACGTTTGCAAAAGAGAACATTTTAATTTGATTCACAATAATGTTACATTTAATTTACATGTTGACAATGAGTAGCCTAGTTTTGGTTGTTGTTGGTGGCGTTATTGCATGTTAGTTATGCCTACAATGCAAAATTGCTTCCTCACGATTGGAAGCTCCTGTAGCCGCATAGGATTTCAAAACAGGCGAAATGCCACAAAACCGGTTCATGAATAGGTCTGTGAGTTAGGAGTCCTCTCGACTTCTTTTAAGCGGTCACAGCTGGTGGGAAGGTGTGATTTGTTGGGGGCAGGGCCGGATTAACTGGGCACAAATGTCTGATGGCCCCCCCTGCCCCCCAGTCAACGTGAATCGGGTGGTCAGTTAATAGGCCTATATCGTGAAGATTTTTCTTGCCATCTAAGGCACGAGCGCATCTGTGAGGCCAAGCCTCACCAAGTAGCCCATTTGTTACTAACAACTAACATTACATTTAATTAAACTGCTTATAGGCTATGCCGAAATAGTTTTCAACATTTTGAATATTAGTGTCGGGTGAATTAGGAAATGTTCTCAAAGTAGCCTTATGGCTGAAAGCTGCTTGGGATCCCCCTGTCAAGCAATATAACCATACAAACGCGCGCACTCATTGTTTCAAAAGGAGTCATTTCGGCTTTGTCAGAACTGAAGAGCTGTGGACGACGGCATGCCCAATTGAAAATAAATTAACGCAACGCAACACAACACAACACAGACCCCGCTTCTCTCGCGTCAGTCACTGACATGAACGAAACACAGAACCCGCTTCTCTCACGGCAGTCACTGACAGTAGCCTAGAATAAATGCATGGGGAAAAACACTTCCCCATGACAAAGACATCGTAAAACACTGAAAGTTAATATTGTCACTATAACATACATCTGTCCTTTGTCAAATGTGTTATGTTCCAAGTAGCCTAGTGTGTAATTCTGCTTCATAAAGTTGAACAAATACATTTGCTTATTTCACAGAAAAATATAAATAGCCAGTTAGGGTCTACAGTGCAGAGTTGGTAAGTTATGGTAGGCCAACTTGGAGTGAACATACAAACAGGGGAAATTCTTTTTCTAGTAGCTGAGTAGCCTCAGGTGCGCACGTAGACATAAGGCCGCCAAGCGCCAATGAACCGTGCTCTCACGACAATCACGCCGTTAAACTTAAATAGGTTAACATCACTCTAGGTTCGCCTTAAAGCAAGGGAAACGATGATTTAAAGACATATGTTTCGTTGGAAGGGCAAGGGGTAGCAACAGGGCAACACAGAGACAGGCCCGATGGCAGGTTTGTTATGAGATTATTAAAATATGGGATATTCTACGGGAAAACATTAAAACGGCAAGACAGCGGGGGAAAGTTAAATATGTGACAAACACGGAAAAAGTTGGCATGCATTGTTTCGGTCCCCGTGCACAGGGATTATTTGTCATATTATTAATCACATATGATTATTTGTGAAATTGTGCAAACAGGCGCAACACATTTGAAAAGTGTATGTGGTAGCATGCAAGCAAAAATACAATTGGCAGGGGAGGGTCATGTCTTTTTAAACAATTCTGTCGGAGGGTCATTGAACAATTTCTAGCAGGCAAGGGAGGGTCATGCAACTTTTGACTGAAGCACTCAAAATTCCTCCGATGGCCCCTTCAATAAACTAGATGTACCGCAGAACGATACAAAATATGACCGCTGCCCAGTCCAGCACATTTTCTCCACAAAAATAAATCACGCTGAAAGGCCTATATGATTCTAACTGTCTCACTAAATTGCATTATCCACACTCAATTCTCACTGGTATCTGCTAGACAACAAGTACCAAAACATGATTAGTTAATAGATTTCGCATGTAAAATTCATTTTATACAACCCCACCTCCACCCTGCCTGTTCATAATTCTGAGAAATTCTTGAATTGTGTGCATGTACATGTTTATGTTATGTTTGTGTGTGTGTGTGTGGGTGTAGGTGTGTGTGTGTGTGTGTGTGTGTGTGTGTGTGTGTGCGTGCTTGTGTGTGTGCCTGCGTATGTGCCTGTGCATGCAAGCGTACATATGTCTACTGTGTGAGTATGTGTCATACGTATGATTACTGTGAATGTATGTGTGTGTGTGTGTGTGTATATCTGTTTGTGCACATGTGTGCACATGAAATGGGTTAACATGACCCCTGGAGGCAAACATACGCAAAAAATGGTCATCCTAGTCCCTACAGTTCTCAAGATATTCACAGAGAACTGTGTCTGCCCTACCCTCCTTTCGGGGGGTCCAGTCCAGCGGGGGGGCTACAGATCAAAACTAAAAACCACGGTTCCATGCTATCCATGTGGGGTTACATGCCCACCAAGTTTTGTGTACCCCGGTCTTTCAGTGTCCCGGGAATCCTTGTTGGTGTACGTCACTAAATGTACACATACATTATTTTATTGTAAGGCCCCCCATGAACGAAAGTACACAAAACTTGGCATGCATTCAGAGGGTGTCATAATGACCCTACACTTTTAATTTCGTGCAGTTTTGACCTTGTCAGCCAGAGATATTGAGATGAAAATTTTTAACTAGGTGGCGCTATACATGAAATAAGTGGTAATGGGATGGGTTGACATGCCCCCTTAAGACCAACATACATAAAAAAGGTGGACCTCCTAGGCCCTACGGTTCTCGAGATATTCACAGAAAACTTTCTCCGGCCACCTACAGGCCAGTTGGTGTATAGTAACATAAATTAATTTATTGTGTGGCCCCCCATGAACGGAATTCCACAAAACTTGGCGTGCATACAGAGGGTGTCATAATGATCCTACACTTCCAATTTCGTGCAGTTTTGACTATGTTAGGTCACAGATACCTGCGATTACAACACCTCATTTTTACTTTTTTGTGTTTAACTAGGTGGCGCTATACATTAAATGAGTGGTTATGGAATGGGTTGACATGGCCCCTTGAGATCAACATACAAAAAAAAATGGTCCTCCTAAACCCTACGGTTCTCGAGATATTCACAGAAAACTGTGTCTGCCCTACCCTCCTTTCGGGGGTCCAGTCCAGCGGGGGGGGCTACAGATCAAAACGAAAAACGATGGTTCCATGCTATCCATGTGGGGTTACATGCCCACCAAGTTTCGTGTACCCCGGTCTTTCAGTGTCCCGGGAATCCTTGACGCCGCTTCGCTGCGCGGCGCTCATAATAACTAACTGTCCCTAGATTGCTGCTGGGCTATATGTCCTGGGTCTGTTAACAACTCATTGCCGTCAAACGCATAGGCTCTCTCGCGGTTGCATCCATTACAAACAAACATGCAATGTGAACGTCTGGGATTGGGAAGAGCACTAAATTCTCTACTGAATAAGCACGAAGTCAAACCTTTAAATGAAAAACACACTATTTAATAATCAAAAAAATAAACCGCTAATGAAGTAAACTTGTGACCATCAAAAATCGTTTATCGCCTCTAACTCCGTGATAACAGGACGTAACAGGAAGGCATTTGGCTGAGCAACGGAGGTTAATATGCTCTATATTTTGTCCAAATGATGTCTGTCTATCATCGTTGCACTCAGAGAAAACCAGAATGTTTAATTTGTCCTGCGTTTCTTGTACGGCTGCAAACGGGATTCACTCGCAGTTAACCAAATATTTCTTTATTAGGGCAGGGCAGGCATATTTCTGGCTATTAAATTATTTCTAAACCAGTCTGCTAAAGTCTGTAGTGAAGTCTGTGTAGGGTTTTCCAGGCTCCATTTCACCCGAGACACCCTGCTCACTTGAGACATCTACCGGTTGTTTGGGTTGTTGCAGCGTCGTTGCAGCGTCACTGAAAAAATACAAATTAAAGTCGCGTGATACCGTGTGATCCCGCGCGCGGACCGCGAGTGAAGCTGGCCAAGTCGAAGCACTGCCCACTGTAGGCTATTCAAATTGCTCACGTTTTTCTTTGCTCTCCGTAGCACACTCATGTTTCCGCGAAATGTGTCTTCTTAAATTCCAAAATAAATCTCACTGAAACAGTGTCACCACATAGTTGTTCTTGCTCTACATTGTTAGTATCTAGTTGTTTTGTAGGAATAGTACGCTTGTAAGCCCTATGACTTTCAGTTTCCTTTCTAAAGTATTTAGCGGCTTCATCCCCAACAAACTTATTGTAAAGTCGGCATGCTGGACTAGTCCTATGTGCTACGGACTCTGGGACAATGCATTCTGGGATATGGGGGAGAACTCTGGGGTTGTTTGTGTGTGTTAATGCCTTTACTTTACTGTTTTAATGTCCGTGTTTTAGTGTAGCGTGTTACCCTTTTAGGTATTCCTCGTGTGTGATCCTTTTTTGTGTGGGGGGCTGCATCCACCCCTGTATGTATAGTGTGTGTGTTTGTGTTTGATATGCCTAGTGTGCGCTGTTTCCGTGATCTGTATTCTCTCCCCTGACTCTGAATGTTAGCCTATTAAAGGTTTTCTTAGACGAGACTCTGGCTATGCCTAATCCGTTACAATTATGGTCAATATGTTAGTTTTTAATTGTAGCGGTCTTGGTTACACTATGAAGACGTGAGCTCATGGTGGATTTGGGCATGCCTCGCATTCGTGGCGTGAGCGATATTGGAGCGAAAATGGAGAGGGATAGAACGGCCGCTCCGGCCTATGAATAAAAAAGCGCTCCGCGCTCCAACAAAATTCTATCCGCTCCGCTCCTCGCTCGCGCTCTGCTCACTAGCTCTGTTGCTGACACATAATAAACCCAACTTAACCAATTTTCATTAAATTTGTCATATTGATTTCTCAGTGTGAAAGTAATTCTCTCCATATTATAAATATCATACACAACATCAATCCAGTCATCTACAGTTGGTGGGGCCTTTTGAAGCCATTTTCTTGTCACACATACACATCAAGTTAACGTTAGCCTACCACTAACAATTCAAATGTAAACATCATGTAAACCACACAATAACAATAAGGCATGTTTCTGATAGTCCTATTTGACAGAGTAAGCATATTAGCAGAGAGGTTTTATTTTAAATTGTATAATTTTCAAAAAAGTATAATTATTGCAAGTTGCACTACTTTTAGTATTGGTTTTATACAAGATGTTTGTGACATTTGCACAGTAAAAGTTCTGTATTTTGACTGCAATTGTTTTTGCATTCTGATTAGATTCTTCATTAGAATCATGAGTGGCTCTTAGTAAACAGCATCATTTTCTGGGGCCATGCAAAACTGCATTACCACTAGTGTGGAGTTATTCTACATCATGACAGTAAAATAGACCATCCTTAGTCAATGTACTGCAGCAATTCCTCTCAACCTGTAGAAAATGCTGTCAACATCTGATTATGCATGAAAAAAAAAATATTATCATATACCGTGAAACTAAGAATTATGAAAAATACCGTGATATACATTTTTGGTCATACCGCCCAGCACTACATTGCGGCAACTAAAACTAAAACACGCTAGTGGTGTGCTTCCTGAACAACTGTCCGTGTGGAACAATCAGATTCCCTGCACGTATAGTGCGCGTCATAGGAATTTAACGAGGCTTCGAGGCAGAGTTTTTGCCTCGAGCAATTTTTGTAATCGAGTAACTCGAAGAATCGTTTCAGCCCTAATCAATAGTACCAATATGACAACTTTGCACTCTACCAACATCCCTCCCAAATATAAGAAAGTAGTCAATTCTAGAATAGGAACAATGGGGAGATGAGAAATGGGTGTAGTCCCTGATTGAAGGATTGTATAACCTCCATACATCCACCAAGCCCACCTCTAAAATGATACTAGTAATCTTTTTGGTTAACTTCTTGGGCTGAGAAGTTCGGGTGTTTGAGGAATCCAGAGACAGGTTCAAAGTAATGTTGAAATCACCCCCACATAACAAGATTCTCTGTGACTCAGTCACTGCCCTGTCTAGTATTTTTTGGCGAAAATCTGAATTTGAGCCTGGGGGGATGTATACATTATATAGAGTAAAGTAATTTACTCCATTGTCCATTGGGAGCTTGATATGGCTAGCTGGGCCTCTATCCTTCCATCTATCCGTGAGCGGTGCTGCACTTGGTCGAGGGGATTTCTTGGGACAGCTGGACCAAGGTTAGGCTACTCTGCGAAAGATCTGCTGCAGCCGCCGAGCTGTTGCTGACCTGCGAGCTGCTGTGCCAACTGCCTGGGGTCTGGATTGAGCAGACTAACGTTAATGTTACCGTAACGATGAAGAACTCTGCATTCTCATGGAACAACAAACTGTCGCTGTCAACAGTCCACCGAGTTGCTGATCTGCAAGATCTCCCCCGATTTCAGACTGCTTCCAGTTATCAAGACTGCAGCCTATACAAGGCCTAACGTTAACGTTAACGTAAAACGTTCAATCCTCTGGGTTGTCTTGAAGACACAGATATGCACTATCATTACCATTGGACTGAGTTGGACTTTTTCTTTCTTTCATTTTTCTGTTTTCATGTTTGTTTGTTGTCTGTCTTGTATCTCAACCGCTATGTGTCTCGGGTACGCCGCTCCGTCCGGCATCTTTTGTCTTGTCTTGTGCAACATTGCCAAAGTGCAGCCCTTTTTAACTCAACAAGATGTAGAAAAACGAATTCATGCTTTTATCACTAGCAGGTTAGACTACTGCAATGCACTAGTGCTGGTCGGTATGACCAAAAATGTATATCACGGTATTTTTCAAAATTCTTACGGTTTCACGGTATATGACGGTATTTTTTTTCCATGCATGATCAGATGTTCACAGCATTTTCTACAGGTTGAAAGAGGAATTGCTGCAGTACATTGACTAAGGATGGTCTATTTTACTGTCATGATGTAGAATAACTCCACACTAGTGATAATGCAGTTTTGCATGGCCCCAGAAAATTATGCAGTTTACAAAGAGCCACTCATGATTCTAATGCATCAGACAGAATGCAAAGACAATTGCAGTCAAAATACAGAACTTTTACTGTGCATATTTCACAAACATCTTGTATAAAACCAATACAAAAAGTAGTGCAACTTGCAATAATTATACTTTTTTGAAAATTATACAATTTAAAATAAAACCTCTCTGCTTACTCTGTCAAATAGGCCTATCAGAAACATGCCTTATTGTTATTGTGTGGTTTGCATGACGTTAGTGGTAGGCTAACGTTAACTTCATGTGGATGTGGATGTCTGTTAGCCTGCCATGAGCTTCGGTTCGCTAGGCAAAACATTAACAAAAAAGTTCGTTTTGGTGCAGTGATGACAGTCAGGATAATTTCTAACTAGCCAGCTAGTACTGCTCAGTTCATGTCTATAACATGCTTTACTTGCTACCTGGATAATTTCTGCGAATATTCTTAAGGTGAGATGAATGATAAGATCATTAAACTTCAGTGTTCGGTGGGTTGCTAACTAACGACATCACCTACTAGCCAGCTAGTTACAGCTGTTGAACAATCTCAATAGAATTTTCGTGACGGTAAATCCCTTTCAATGCAGTATCCCTTAACGTTTTTCCTTAACTAAAGAAACAATTTAAGGTATTCTGTGCAACACCCTTAAATAAACCCCTTACCTAAGGAGAAATTAAGCCTTAAGGGTCAAACATCAGGGGAAAAACTTATGGTGTTTTGTGTTTACCCTCACTATGCCTCGCAGTGGCACCATGCGTGCGTGTGAAAAAAGTCCCGTCTGAAACACTGTCGAGCGGTGCAGCGTTCCAAACGTTGTGTAATCAAATACACCGGTATGGCGGTATATTAAAAATTAATATCATAACGAAAATATACACCGGTATACGGTGTGAACCGGTATACCGCCCAGCACTACAATGCACTTTTTGGTCTTCCCAAAAAACATCTAAAGAAATTGGCACCCACAATGCGGCTAGACTTTTAACTAAGACCAAGAAGAGAGAACACATCACCCCTGTGTTGGCTGAACTGCACTGGCTCCCCGTTTCCTATAGAATTGATTTTAAGGTTATGTTAATTACTTACAAAGCTCTAAATGGCATAGCACCTTCATATATCTCTGAGCTTTTAATATCTTATCAACCACAAAGGAAACTTAGATCATCTAATTCTAATCTTTTAATTGTACCCAAAGTGCTCCACAAGCAAAGTGGAGAAGCTTTTATCCATTATGCCCCAAAACTATGGAACACCCTGCCTCTGTACATCAAGCAGGCGAGTTCAGTAAATATTTTTTTAAAAAGATGTGAAAACATACCTGTATAGGAAATCCTTTAGTTAACTCATCTTATCCTGTAGACTACTTTTTCAGATTATTCTACATCTGCTGCCATTGGAGGGCGCAGCCAGCCAGAAGCAGATGGGCTCCTCCTATTAAGTCAGGTTCTGCTCAAAGTTTCTTCCTGGAATATGGGAGTTTTTCCTTGCCACAGTTGCCATATGGCGTGCTTGTGGGGGGTAAAGGGTTAAGGCTGCCAGTCTTGAATGTCTGTGTATAAAGTCAAATAATTGCGACATATGCTAAGAACAAGCTAAGGCTGGCTGCTTGGAGTCCGCATCAACGGGGCCTAAGCATTTGTCAGCCTAGGCATTTGTCAGCAAAGCCTTTATATATCCATAGTAGTATAATAGTATTTCTGATATGTTGCTGATTGGATGATAAACGGCCACAGCAACAAAGGGGAATGACTGACTCTTCTCTAATAACTGTGTTACATGTTATTTTCTATATTTCTGATATGTTGCTGATTGGATCGTAAACAGCCACAGCAATGAAGAAAAGTGAAAGTGATTGATAATGACTGACTGACTATTATTGTGTTACATGCTCCAAATGTAAAGCACTTTGAGCTGCATTCTGTGTATGAAAGGTGCTATACAAATAAAGCTTATTATTATTATTATTATTATTATTATTATTATTAGTGGGTTTGATCCAGCAAGCCCACTATTGTTCTTCTTAAGTTTTCTTATTAGTGGGTTTGATCCAGCAAGACCACAGCATGGCTGAAAGCGTAAATGTGTAAATATGGTTTTAGTGTGTAAACAGACCAACCGCGATTTTGCAATGAAGTGAATATGGAGCCTTTTATGTAGGACTACTAGGCTACTTACACGAAGTCTGTAGTTCTGTCAAAATTGATCTTATCTATGAACAGACTACATGGTTATCTTCTTTAGACTTTGTAGATGTAGTTATTACAGTTTGGAAGCGAAATTCGAAGTGCAAATATGGTTTAAATGTGTAAACAAGACGCCTGATGTTGAATATATGTTAATGAATGGGCACAGTATTATTGTGTACAGTAATGGGCTATCAGTAGTATGAACAGTTCATGTGTTATGTGATTTACATAAACTAGTAAACAACAGACATGTTAAAAGCTGTCTGTTGGGCTGTCTGTGTATATGAAGGTGTGTGCATGTAACTTTTGACCCGTATGTCCGATTTTCATAAATGAGGTACCGTTGGAATCCTTGGATAAGGCCGAGTTCCATGCCCCTGATCAAACCCACTCTTGCAGTTCCTCGGAACCGCAATTCTAGTTATTATTATTATTAGTGGGTTTGATCCAGCAAGACCACAGCATGGCTGAAAGCCATGCTGTGGGCTTGCGGAGCAAGCCCACTATTGTTCTTCTTAAGTTTACTTTATTTATTATTCCTTTTCACCCACTTTTTGGCCGAACTACTGCTCCTAGACCGTTTGAGCTATCGACGCGGTTCGAACTCCAAAAATTCAGGCCCGAACCGGTGTAACTTGCTTGTTAATTTCGTGTCGCTGGCCCTTGTCGTTTTCGCGGTATTCCCGTTTTTCTGCGTTTTTCGGCCCCATTGAAATGAATGGCGGAATGTTCAAGGATTCTAATTCGATTGTGACATCACAGCTCTAATTGCTTAAGCTTGCACCTGGAAGAGTTCTAAGCCACCTGGCAGAGCTATAATGGGCTGGGCTGGGCTGTCTGTGTATATGAAGGTGTGTGCATGTAACTTTTGACCCGTATGTCCGATTTTCATAAATGAGGTACCGTTGGAATCCTTGGATAAGGCCGAGTTCCATGCCCCTGATCAAACCCACTCTTGCAGTTCCTCGGAACCGCAATTCTAGTTATTATTATTTTTTACTGTGTTTACTCTGTAAAGCGACCTTGGGTGCTTTGAAAGGCGCTATGTAACAAATAAAATGTATTATTATTATTATTATTATTATTAATTCCCATTAACTTTTCCCTTAAAGGAACACGCCACCCAAAATCAGTAGTGATATATGTTGTTACCGTAACTTTCACGAGTTGAGTCGTACCTCTCCCGCGTCGGTAGGTGCACTCAAACGCTCTGTCGCGCGGCACGAATGTGTTAGCATGTTGCTATGCTAGCGGGCTCTGCCGTGGCCATAGAGAGAGGCACATAGCAGTATTCAAACACCTCCACGTTTTACCTACTTAAATACAGTTGCACGAGTAGTTGATGAAAAATGTTAAGGCACACAACATGAAACGTGACGATTTTCCAGGCGAATAAACAGGAGAACTACAATGTGTGGCGCAATAGCACTTGGGAGTACTTCGACCTAGCGTGGTAATATTATTAACACCTAATTGTAGATCCTATCCACCACAGAGTTTAGAATCCATGCTGGATCGACCCTCAGCCTCTCCCTCCCCTCTGAGCTAGAGAGAGGCACACACACTAGAGATGCGCTGATGGGCTATTATTTCAACCATAACTGCATAGCAAAACTTATCATCCATCAGCCATCCATCAGCACCGAAGTTTGTTGACCAATTTTCAAAACCGCGCCCGCCCACCATCCGTTGGTTGTTTTAATGTAGGCTATATGGGTGATGCAGCGCTGCTGACGTGAGGCTAGAAAGCCCTTGCCTGTTCTAGAAAGACTGATCTAATGCAGCAAATATATTAAAAGGCTAAAGTCGTACATTGGCTAGGCCTATCCCCAGAATATCAGCAGCAAACTCAGTCTCTGTCGCGCAAAACAGTCTCCAAATAAAACGCACATCGGCATGTTGCCTATTCTGCCAGCTTGTGACGATTATATCGTCCAAAATGCTTGATTGCATTCTCCACATTTTTAGCAAATTTTTCATGTACCACATCAGCATTTTTGTTCAGTGAATCTTTTGTAAATTGCTTTACAATTACCGTCGGGCCTATAGGCCTATTGCCTGGCTTGCCTCAGCTTCGGTCACGTCCTTTTACAATTTTATCATTGTAATAAAAAACGCAATTTGCCACATATTTTCAGCATGCTCCTGGCCTACTAATTAATGCCTATTGTACTTTATTTTTTGCAAAAAGATAGAAATCCTTGATAAAATAACAAGTCATTCACATTATAGGCTACTTTACACACTGTTATGTCAGGTTGACTGACAAGCCTGTTCTGAAGACTCCCATTCATTTTGACTGCGTGAGCGCGTCTTTTTCAGACAGACATCGCAATTCATTTTATAGCAGGCCATCGGACAAATATGACGCCTCGATATTAAAGAAACTCCGACTCCATTAGCCTAATTCTGAAAGTCCACCGCACAACAGTGCAACGTGCATGTTCACATTTTTAGTAACAACCGCCAAACTTGCTTGCTTGCCTTACACATCTAAGTTTTCCGACTATTTTTCTTACCTTCTTTTTCCGCTGTGGATGTTATTGAGTTTGTAGAAGTTTTAGCTCTTACGTTCTGAACATCTCGCACTGCCATCGCCCGATGTCATTTCTGAGTCATATCACTCTTTCTCTCTTTTAAATGCCTATTCCCTGAATGGTAGGCTACAATTATTATATCCTAGGCTAATATCTAAACAAAATAACCCAGGCAGTCTCATCTAGGATATAACACAGGTTGAAGTCAACGTCAAGTTGGTTCTATTTAGGGAGGTGAATGTGTGTAAACATCTGTAGATGACTCAGAAATGACATCGGAAGACAAGGAGTGAATAGTGGCAGAGGCAAGCCGAAGTCTGCTGACAAGGGCCCGACGGTAATTGTAAAGCAATTTACAAAAGATTCACTGAACAAAAATGCTGATGTGGTACATGAAAATTTAGCTAAAAATGTGGAGAACGCAATGCAATCAAGCATTTTGGACGATATAATTGTCACAAGCTGGCAGAATAGGCAACATGCCGATGTGCGTTTTATTTGGAGACTGTTTTGCGCGACAGAGACTGAGTTTGCTGCTGATATTCTGGGGATAGGCCTAGCCAATGTACGACTTTAGCCTTTTAATATAGCCTATTTGCTGCATTAGATCAGTCTTTCTAGAACAGGCAAGGGCTTTCTAGCCTCACGTCAGCAGCGCTGCATCACCCATATAGCCTACATTAAAACAACCAACGGATGGTGGGCGGGCGCGATTTTGAAAATTGGTCAAAAAACTTTGGTGCTGATGGATGGCTGATGGATGATAAGTTTTGCTATGCAGTTATGGTTGAAATAATAGCCCATCAGCGCATCTCTAGTGTGTGTGCCTCTCTCTCGCTCAGAGGGGAGGGAGAGCCTGAGGGTCGATCCAGCATGGATTCTAAACTCTGTGGTGGATAGGATCTACAATTAGGTGTTAATAATATTACCACGCTAGGTCGAAGTACTCCCAAGTGCTATTGCGCCACACATTGTAGTTCTCCTGTTTATTCGCCTGGAAAATCGTCACATTTCATGTTGTGTGCCCTAACATTTTTCATCAACTACTCGTGCAACTGTATTTAAGTAGGTAAAACGTGGAGGTGTTTGAATACTGCTATGTGCCTCTCTCTATGGCCACGGCAGAGCCCGCTAGCATAGCAACATGCTAACACATTCGCGCCGCGCGACAGAGCGTTTGAGTGCACCTACCGACGCGGGAGAGGTACGACTCAACTCGTGAAAGTTACGGTAAGAACATATATCACTACTGATTTTGGGTGGCGTGTTCCTTTAATTAGTATGAATCTGCCTTCCCTGTCTTTAATTGTAGATAGGAGTTTGTACGTCACCCTTCCAGAGATCAAAATGGCTACCCCTCCATTATGGTTAGATCCATTAGAGCAGCGGTTCCCAAACTTTTTTCCCCGCGGACCACCTTCTACATCCTGACTCGGCTCGTGTACCCCCACCATCCAACACATAAAAAAGTAACTCACTCTATTGACGCATTCCAGGCATCGTTGTTTAATTAGCCGCCCTACATGATAACATAATCAAAATGTACAACTCACGTTAAAAAAAACAGTGTGGAGAACCACATTAGAATGGTTAGGTAGCATCTCACTGCAGACCACGCACTGTGGCTTTGGGCAGTCTGTCTCCCAATCCACGTGAAGCCTAGGGCTATATGCCTCATCATACTTTCGTTTTCTTCGCGCAGTCTTTTCTGTCTCGTTCTTTCTTTTATCCCCCTGCGCTCTATCTCCACCTTCATTAGTCTGCCCCCCATCCCATTCCATCGTTACCTGTGTCCTGCTCTGTTTCTCTCGCTTCTCCTCTTCGATCGCTTTAATTAGGCCTTTTGGACAGTGTCCCTGTTTTTAGCCAGTTTTCCATGTTTACACAGCCTTCTACCTAGCCTATACTTCAACGAAACTAACGCGCCAGATATTCTGGCTGCCCGCAGGAAATCACGTGTAGCCTATTGTGTGTAGCTTATTTTTTAATGAAAACATACCCTATTATAGAGTTTACAAATTATTTCCTTTAATTTCACGTTTCCATATCATTATAACCGGATTCGAAATTATGTATTATTTATGAATTAATTAGAGTATTAATTAATTAATCATTTTTAACTCCTTTCCGCCATTGCCCTTTTCATCTCGCGTACCCCCTAGTGGCAGCTCGTGTACCACCGGGGGTACGCGTACCACAGTTTGGGAATCCCTGCATTAGAGGATGAGAAAACATGTTTGAAACCATACCTTTTAAGCTTTTGGTGGTCTATTTCGGTCATATGGGTTTCTTTGCAAGAAAGCCATATCAATGCTATCTTTCTTAAGTTTTGAGAGAATTTTGTTACGTTTACCAGGGCTGAGAAGCCCATTGACATTTAAGGAAATTACATTGACCATAGATAGACAGATAGATAGATAGATAGATATACTTTATTGATCCCTAGGGGAAATTCAAGTATCAATTCATAGTAGGGTTTGATTCTATGTCTAGCCTATATTGTCTACAAGACACAAAAATACCTCTCCTCAGCGGTGTATTTTCTTCACATTCTAACATGTTTATTTCCCCCACTTTAAACTCACATAGCAGCAGAAAAAAAAACAATGAACAACAGAAGTACAGTAACTTCCAAAAAAGAGGGGAACCATATCCCCAGAAAATCCTGCAGTTTCTCTCTTGTTCTCGCCTCGAGATTACCTTTCCCTCTGGTGTTTTCTCGTTGCCATTGGAAAGTGTTCCTTATATTTCTCTCCAAGCTGAATCCGGGATCTTCTCTTTGCTTGGTCACTTCCTCTCGCACTCAGCTCTGCTATCGCCTCCTGTGCGTCTTTGTACATCTCCGTACCGTTGGCCCAATGAACTCAAATTTTTGTGTATGGAGTTTGAATTTGTAGGGCCATTCCTTCTGGTAGCAAGAGCTTGTCAGTCTGAAGCTGGTCTAGATACTTGGTCATGAGTCTCGTTCGGTATCTTCGGGCACACCATAGATCCGAATATTACATCGCCGTCACCTTATCCTGCAGTCGTCGTCTCTTAAACAGGAACACTAGGGACTGTTTAGTAATAACGCTATTCTCCTCCAGTTCAGAGACACGCTCCTGCATTTCAGATAGCTTAGCCTTGGGTCTGAAGGGACGTGCCGAGCTCTGTTAGCTTCAGGTTAAGATCCTGTTTAAATGTTGCTAGCTCTTCCTGTAGGTCTGCTTTCAATTCTCCCTTCATCTCTGAAATTGCTGACTATATATCTTTTTTTAAAGTCCTTGAGGTCTTCTGTAATGGAAGTCATTTGTCAAAGCAGTTGACCTGCAGATTCAGAGGCGGCTTCTTTGTCGGAGACTTTTTAGTAAAGGAAAAACCAGCAAGGTCGGCGTCTGCGCCTACACTTTTGACCCGTGTATTGCTTGGTGCGTCCGCTCCCAAAAAGTAGTAATCGCTAAAGGTAATGAGACTATCATTGTTTTAGGGAGACAATGTTTTTGACATTACTTGTTCCTTAGTTCCCGATTTTAAATTCTAAGTAATTTCCCCCCTTCCATTACTTACGTCTTCTTTAAAAAAATAATTAATTTAGGCAGCGGGGGTACTTTTGAAAAGAGATTGAAACAAAGAGACATCTATTTCTTAAACTAATGTGTGGAATAAGACAGCTTGTTATCAAAGGTAAGTTCCTTTATCACTTTGACAGCTTTTCCATCCATGTAAAGCACAGGGTCATGATACACATGGGCACATGTAACATTAAACTCACCAATATTGTTGAAGCCATGAATATTCTGTCCACTTTTCTCTCCAATGTGAATATGCTCCAGTGTTCGCTCACTAGTGTTGGTGAAATTAAGCTGTACTGCCACCATGCCATTTCCATAGATGGAAGGCTGCCGGGAAAAATGGTACTGGGCAGCCAAACCTTTCCCAGTCATTCGATGGAGGAGTTCATGGGACTTCATAGGAACAAAGGCCTGGGAGCTCACCTGTGGAATCACAGACAGGACATAAACTGTGCTGGGCACATCTAATCACAGGGATAAATGGGAAAAATGCAATTTCTAGCCTGTAATCGTGGTCATATTAAGTGAAAAAACTGCCCAGAAGATGATTTAATGTAACTGTATAATTGTTTGTGAAAATAATAAAAATAAAAACAGCTCTACTTTGGCCAATTGTCACAGAAGTTCTCATGTGGGCCTAGGCTTCACTAAATGCACCGTATGATGGACAGGAGAGACTTTAGCAACAATGTCATGGCAGAGTGACCTGCATCCTAAAAAGCCTTGGGTGGAAGAAGTATACTTTGGATTTTGGTTGTGTTATTTAGCCTATGTAGTATCATGCACCATATTTTATACTTCAGTATCGTATTTTCCGGACTATAAGTCACACTTTTTTTCATAGTTTGGCTGGTCCTGCGACTTATAGTCAGGTGTGACTTATATATGAAAAAATATTTAATTGAACATGTTTTTAAATGTTAATTCATATTAACTGACATGAACCAAACATGAACCATTACCGTCTACAGCCGCGAGAGAGCGAGTTCTGAGTTCTCAAATGCAAGTTCTGTGCACTTTCAGTCAGAGTTTAGTGCTTACACTATGCCTGAAACACACCTACATACCTAAATCCTTAAATAATGGCTGGGATTCTATTTAAAGCTGGGCCTCAGATTTGGACAAATAAAGGCCAGTAATAATTTTGTTTCCATTTAACTCATAAAAGAGCTCTTCTTAATATTTTATATTGTTGGGTTGGTTTAATATTGTTGTCAATGAAAAGTTATTGTCCCACACCATGAGTCTCCAACACGTCTCTCTCAAGCCAGTCTCTCTCAAGCCAGTCGTTTGCCGCCCCCTTCTGAGCTTGCCAGAGGCTGAAGCAGTAACCTAAATTTAAACACAATTGTTGCTGCCAGGCATCAGCCTACGAATTTTATAAAAAGTAAATCAAGCATAATTAAAAAAATAACTAAATTTAGGCTATCGTAGACCTCTTTGGCTATACGGAATTAGTGTTAATTTTGTCACCTATTTTTAATTTAGTCTTAGTCTTGTGACGAAATGTCCTTTTTAGTCTTTGTCATATTTAGTCATTCAAATATCATTTTTGTTAGTCTAGTTTTCTTTTGACTAAAACTAGACTAAAATGACGAGACTTTTAGTTGACTAAAACGTAAGGTATCTTAGTCTTAGTCAGTTTTAGTCAAAACATCTTAAGTCTTTTTTTCATAAAATTATTAAATATTATATATATATATACACACACACATATTAAAATTATTTCTGATTACCATTTGAGTCAAATAGTGTTTCACACATCTCAATTTTCCAACAATATTGTGTGTCCAAAGGGCTACTCGTCTGTTATAATTATTCTGATTTTTTGTCAGTCTGTAAGTTTACACGCACAGGTAAGTCGAGCTACAGTTATAGCTTGGCTGGGATTTGACCATAGACAGTAAAAGATTTGACTGGACCACTGTCATGATATTCGTAGACCAGTGTTTCTCAAAGTGTGGTCCAGGGACCACTGGTGGTCCGCAAGCCATCCCAAGTGGTCCGCGAGCAGACGTGGTAAAATATAATATAGATGAGTTGTTTGCAATATTGAACCAACTTGTATGTAAATCCAAACAGTTCTGCAACACTGTCTATGTAAGATATGCCAGTTTAAATCATATAGTATGAATCCTCTGACACAATAAGCAAAGTGCAAAGACAATAAGCAAGGTAGTTCAGTGAGTAGGACTATTGTGTACACTAATATACTGTTGAAGTAGGTCTAATCTTTTTTTTTTTTTTTTAGCTAGGGTTAGTTAAGTGGTCCTTCGTCTGAAAAGGTTTGAGAAACACTGTCGTAGACCCAAGTATTAATGTTTTACTCTGCCACGCTAGATGGCGATATGCGCCCAAACGCAACACATTCCCCAAACAAACTCCATCTTAGCCATAGCTAACTTGCTAGCGAACTTTCCATATTAGCTTACTTGCTAGCAAACTTTGCATCATGATGAACATTTTTGCTTGGACATTCTGGGGGATGTTAATTTGTTTGAGAGAAGCTTCAACTTCTGGGTATGTAGCATTGTGGCATAAAGCTTAGGTAGCTTGCTAACTCTGGCAGAAATCTCCAGTGTTCTTGTTCCATGTAGTTTCGTGTTGCAGCCACAGGGTTGCAGCAACAGCACGTAGACTAGCCTACAGGAAAGCTGTTGCGTATGAACTCATTCAGAATATTTTGAAAATGTAACAGCTAGATATTCTGTCTTCTTATTTTGTAGACGAGATTTTATCTCAGTTTTTATTTCATGCAAAACATTTTTCCTCAACAATAATGCATCTTAAGATAGTCTTAGTCAGTGTTTCAGGACATTACTGCCGTCTCGTCATCGTCTCGTCTTAGTCATGAAAAAAAAGGTTGTTGATGAACATATTTCCTCGTCTCGTCTGACGAAATTAACACTATACGGAATAAGGTTTCCATTACAGCACAGCACACGTTCCATGAATGAATGGAAGCGGATGCCTTATCTCGCAATAAGCGGATGGAAATCCCGACACTCTTTCAACTACAGTACATGAAACTTACCCCAACCATCAAATATCCCACAGATTTCATTGGTCATCAGTCCCGATATTTAGCAATATAATCACAGTCCAAACGTAAATGCCGTTCCAAACAAAAAGTAGGCCTATGTCTCACAATAAAATGCACCACGTAAAAAATAATGGCATTACTGGAAATTACTGGATGGTAAAATGCCAGAGGAGATTGCATGAGATAATGAGAACAGGCAGGTAGACAAAAAGGTGACCTGGCTCAAATAGTTAAAGGAACACACTGTAGGAACAGATTAAACATCCACCAAATCAACATACAAATGAGCATTCTGACCTGTACAATAGAAGGGGAACTGGACAGAGAGAGCCCATCCAAATCTGACAGCAAGCTTGGAGAGAGCACACAGGACTTTGTGGATATCCGTGGATCAGGGGAGACTATTAAAAAAAAAATAATTACACTTTTAACAAACCTCTCTCTCCCGGATGTTAACGTGTGCTGTTACAGACTATGTGATGACACAATAATTTGGAATGTAGGTGACACAGTTTTAAACTTCATAAATTACATGTCTTACAACTCAAGTCAAATTTCAAAGTTGTACAGTAGACTAGCCACTGATTCAACTCACAGTCATCCAGATCCAACAGAGTGATCTCATTTTTTGCTTTTTGCACCACCTAAAGACAAAAGGGCACATAGAGTAGAAAATTAATGGCAAATGAGTGAGTTTTTTTACATAGAGGTAAAACTAAACTAAAAAGTAACAGTATTGACAAAAACACATGGAAGAGGGTGACTACACAATTATTTTTTCCAAATAATGTTAGCTCTCCTAACCCAAGTGCGGAAGTGAAAATTCCGCTAAATGTTACACCCTTGGGCTTCTAAATCAGAATTGTAAGGAGGTAATTCTGCTTCTCCCTGTAATATACTCATGGCACGCACCCCACTTCCTACCTTGGGTTTGGCCTTGCTCCACTTTTCCTGGTGCCCTCCAGAATCAGACTCAGAGTGAGATGTGCTGTCATCACTGGAGCTTGAAGAACTGTCTTCTGAGGAGTGTGTTGGGGAGGAAACACCAACCTTGGCACAATCATTTTCTTCATCTGAGTCACTGAGGGAGAGCACATCTACTTTGTTTATCATTGGAGAAAATCTGCATGTGAGGACAACTGTGGGTTTTCTGTGTGCAGAATAAGCTAGGGGGATATGAAGTCAGATTATTCAGATCTCCCATGACATAGTGAGGTAACTTGAGTCTTATGTAAGAGAGGAAGAGGAAGTCGTCAAAGCCCATCACAACATGTTATTTTTTCCTTTCCTGTAATGCCTTTGGCGAGATGATCGCAGGCAGGAGGACTTAACTTCTCTGAGCATGTAGCTTCTATTGCAAAATCATGTCAGTTTATGCTTTACAACATTAGGAAGACCAGGCCTTATCTGACAAGATTCCACACAACTTCTTGTTCAAACCATGGTCATCTCCAAGCTGGACTATTGTAATTCAGCTGGCGGTAAGCCCATAACCATAGGACATTGTGTAATAAGATCATTACAGCTGATTCAGAATGCTGGAGCACGCCTGGTCTTCAATCATCCAAAGAGGACAGATGTAACTCCTCTCCTAGTTACTCTCCATTGGCTCCCTATAGTAGCCAGAATTAAATTTAAATCTCTCACTTTGGCCTAAAGGACACTGACTGGATCTGCTCCTAGTTATTTTAATTCAATAATCAAGGCATACATCCCCAACCGCCCACTGCGGCCTTCTGATGAGCGTCTGTTATGTCGACCAGTGCTCTCCGTTCCTGTGGTAGTTTTGGGTCGTTTAAGAGGCTTCTTATGCATTATGGTTTGTATAATATTGTTTTATTTCCATTAGGCTGTTGATTAATTTGACATTAATGTTTATTATTGATATTCTCCTTAATATAGTCTTACCATGTCATTGTTTTTTATATTATTGATTGAGTGGATATTATTGTTTATTATTACTTTTTCCCTAATTTTCATTGCTTATTTTATTAGGCTATTGATTGAATTGACATTGTTGTTTATTATTGCTATTCTCCTTATTATAGTTTGACCAACATTCTAATCTGTTCCTTGGTCAATTTTAAAAATTATGTTGTTTTTGTATTTGTGTGTCGCTTTGGACAAAGGCAAAATCCCATAACCATAGGATGGGAACTCCTTCTTAGCTGCTCAAGCAATAGTGAGTTTCTTTATAGAGAGCCTAGGCCTAAGGTGTTCAGTACCTCTAGGTTCAGTGCCTTTGGACAATGTCAAATGTCAACAGTGTTGGGGGGGACTTCCGGGTCATGGCTGGGTAAAGACGTGTTTTAGAACGCTCCTCAGAATTTTTATTTTATATTTTCTACAAAACAACTACAACTATTGGGTGTACTCAACAAGATAAGTAACTTACTTAAGTGTTGTGGTTAAGACAAGATGAGTAAATCTACAAGAACCAAAACCTCACAAGAACAGGGGAAAACTAGCCCACAAGCTAGCAATGACGGCTCACCGCGCTTATCTCAAGGGGCTATTGGATGAGGTTCGGTCGGATGTATTAGCAATGAAGGAAGAAATTTTGTCCGAGCTCAAAAATACAGTTGCCACACTGAATGTTACAGTTGCTACAAGGTCAGCAAACGTTTCTACCCGGACCTCAGCGCTGACTTGCTCCAGAGACGCGCTGCTTTCATGCCGGTTGAGAAGCTTATAAAATAAACAATAGTAATAATAAACAATAGTAAACAATAATAAACAATAGCTTGTTGACCTTTTAGCTAGCATTATAAAACAAAAGTCTCATGTAGATTATTTTTGTTAAGATAAATGTTCTCCTTTTTCCCTGTCCTTCATTTCTGATATGGACACTTATTATTCATGGATGGGACATGGATGACTAAGTGAACTATAGTGTTGAATGTTATGCTGATTACAAAAACCTGTTATACCCAGTAGAATGCTTATTAGGTATATTTAAAAATTACATTCCTTCATTTACGGGAGGCGTGTAAGGTGGAGAAACATGGTAGTTAGCTATATCCAAAGCAAGTCTACTAGGATTGTAGGATTGATGCACTTTGTTCGGGTAAGTGTATAGAGGGGAGGGGGTTGTGCATCACTTACATAAGCTGCCTATGTCTCTTATTTAGCACATGTTGAGCAATACTCAGCAATTGCCGCACCCTAAAATCATTAAGCTTCCTTTTATGTTTTTTTTCTTTCTTTTTTATTATTATCTCTCTTTATTTTGGTATCCCCACTGAATTTGGTAATAAAACTAACCTTAAAGGATGAGTAACACTAGAGATATACACTTCATCATATGGAACGTGAAGGGCCTGAATAACCCAGTCAAAAGGAATAGGGTGTTAGCTCGTCTTGCAGAACTTAAAGCTGAGGCCACAACTGAGTAACCTGACTCTCGCCAGATGAATTTCGTTCCGCCGAGCTCCACTCACATCCATCTGGGATCGCTTCCGTTGAGAGTGATTTCGGAACCAGATTTTATGGTAGAGCCAATCAGGATGCAGGGCGGGAGTTTCATAGATGTGACGTAGCTTAGAAGCGACTGTGAGACTGTTCTCAGCGTCACGGGTTGGCTTCATGGTGTGAGTGGTTGAAGTAGCACGTCAATAGATGACGGACAAGTGGCTTATCCAAACATATGCAAGGATTTTTGATAAGGCCCAGCCTTCTGAAACACCTCTCCAATGGATCGATCCCAGATGGATGAGTGGAGCTAGGCGGAACGAAATTCATCTGGCGACAGTCAGGTTGACAACTGAGGCCCTCAAAAAGAAAAGGAAATGGATAGGAGACATCATCCACTCTGGGTTTAGCGCAAGGGCTAGAGGGACAGCCATTATCATACGGAATGGTATACCTTGGGTTAGCAAAGTTGTCATACCAGATAAAGATGGCAGGTTTGTTATTGCATCTGGACAATTGTGTAGCAAGCAGGGGCCTGTACTACGAAGGGAGCTTAACCTACCCAGATGTAACCCAGGGTTACTTTCAATGACCCTCACTCACATTCCTCCCCTTAGTTTCAACGAGTTTGGAGTAATGTGAATACCTCCATCCCTCAGAAGTTAGCGTTGGCTGCGTCTCGTTTGCTATGATTGCTCTACATTGCCACCAGCCTCTGTTACGTACCGTGTGGAGCTATGATTGCACTTCATGCTACCAGCCACCGTCACGTAGCAGGCTGCAGTGTGAAGCTTGTGCTTTTTGCGCAAGCGTTCAGCTGAGAAAGCAGCGTCGCTTTCAGATCTGTCCCTGGGAAAAGTAATGTTGCGCCGATTTGAAAAAGGAACTACGGTACGTTAGCAGTAGTAGCGCGTTACACTACTTTTTACCCAAAAAAGTAGTTACGTTACTGTTACTTTGTAACGCGTTACACACAACACTGGAATGAGTATGATAGGACGGATTTAGAAGATGAAATTCAGGCCTCAGTGCGCACAAACAATATATCCTCTGAATATTTCCCTCTTCAAAGAGGAACCAGACAAGGATGTCCTCTTTCACCCCTACTTTTTGATATCTTCCTTGAACCTTTGGCAATGGCATTTCGGAGTTGTATGGCCTTTAAAAGGTATTATTAGAGAGGGGCTGCCTCACAAAATCTCAGCCTATGCTGATGATATTTTGCTTTTCATAACAGACCCAGACATATCTGTACCAGCCATTCTCAACATTCTGGAACAGTTTGGAAAACTCTCTGGCTATAAACTTAACCTGGAAAAGAGTGAATTGTTCCCTGTTAACAGTGCAGCTCCTATTTGGCCAACACCGAATTTACCCTTCAAGACTGCCCTCAAAATTTAAATATCTGGGTATCATAGTCAGTCGCTCGTATCACCAATTATTTATAATCAATTCTCCCCCCTGATTAAGAAATGTAAACAGGACATGGAGAGGTGGAGGACTATCCCTATGTCTATGGTGGGGCGTATTAACCTAATCAAAATTAACATTGTCCCCCGCTTTCTCTATCTTTATAAAAATATTCTAATTTTTATCCCCTTGAACAAATTCAAAGACCTGGACAAGGTTGTGTCAAAAATATTTTGAGCTGGTAAACATCCCAGGATCAAGAAGCCTTATCTGCAAAGACCAAAAAGGGAGGGGGGGGATGGCCTTGCCGAACCTTCTACATTACTATTGGGCATGCAATATACAGAAAGTCCTAGGATGGAGGGCATTCAGTCAGGGAGATGGGGCACCAAGTTGGGTCAGGATGGAAAACTATTTCACTTCAGCCTACTCCCATTCCTCCGCTCAATTGAAGTCTACAAAGATTAAGATTAACAATCCAGTTGTCACTCACACTCTCAGGATTTGGGCACAATTTAGAAAACATTTTAATTTACATGGCATCTCATTCAGGGCACCACTGCTGCATAATCACTTGTTTACACCCTCAAAGCTTGAGTTAGCTTTCAGAGCCTGGCATTCAAATGGCATCTGCTACATACAAGACCTTTACGTAGATGGGGTATACGCCTCTTTCAGTCAGCTTAAAAAAAAATGTAATCTCAAGACCTCTGATTATTTCTGTTATCTTCAGATAAGACATTTTGTTCAACATAACTATCAAGCTTTTCCCCATTTGGCCCCCCCAACACCACTGTATGAACTATTGGCCATAACAATGCCACATAGAGGCGCCATCTCCCCCATTTACACCTTCATAAGCAACATAAACCCACAGACAGTAGCTAACATAAGAACATCTTATGGTTATGGTTATGGATTTAGCAGACGCCTTTGTCCAAAGTGACACATAAATACAAAACAACATAATAATATTTAAAATTGAACAGGGAACAGATTAGAATGTAGGTCAAATATAATAAGGAGAATAGTTATAATACACAATAATATCAATTCAATCAATAGCCTAATAAAAAAGCAATGGAAAAAAAGGGGAAAGGCAATAATAAAACAATAATGTCCATTCAATCAATAATATAAAAACAATGACATGCTAAGACTACATTAAGGAGAATATCAATAATAATTAATAATAATAAATAATTAATTAACAGCCCAATTAAAATAAAACAACATTATACAAACCATAACACATAAGTGCTTAAACAACTAAGTATATGTTGAATAGGAATGTCTTTAGACCCCTCTTAAACGACCCAAAACTACCACAGGAACGGAGAGCACTGGGCAATTCATTCCACCAACATGGAACCACTGAAGAAAAGAGTCTGGAATTAGACCCAGTTTTCATGACTGGTCGACACAACAGACGCTCACCAGAAGACCGCAGTGGGCGGTTGGGGATGTAAGGCTTGATTATTGAATTAAAATAACTAGGAGCAGATCCAGTTAGTGTCCTATAGGCCAAAGTGAGAGATTTAAATTTAATTCTGGCTACTATAGGGAGCCAATGGAGAGTAACTAGGAGAGGAGTTACATGTGTCCTCTTTGGCTGATTGAAGACCAAGCGTGCTCCAGCATTCTGAATCAGCTGTAATGATCTTGTTACACAAGCGGGTAAGCCAGGTAATAGTGAATTACAATAGTCCAGCTTAGAGATGACCATGGTCTGAACAAGAAGTTGTGTGGAATCTGTGGTGTCAGTTAAGGTCTGATCTTCCTAATGTTGTAAAGCATAAACCGACATGATTTTGCAATAGAAGCTATATGCTCAGAGAAGTTAAGTCGGTCATCAATTACAACGCCCAAGTTTTGTGCCGATCTAGTTGGGGTCAGATCTTGGGAAGAAGACCTGGGTTTCAGCTTTTCAGAGGATGAATGGAGCAAAATTTTGAGACTGGTGTATGTATCTTCATCATGATCCAGACACCACTTGCTACAATTTAAAATTGTTCACAGATTGCATTTCTCCAAGGTGAAACTGGCAAGACTCTTCCCCTGTATAGACCCTTAATGGGAAAAGTGTCAAAGTGCTCCAGCTAGCTTGATACACATGTACTGGGCCTGCCCTTGCTTGCAAACATTCTGGGAGGCTGTATTTACATCACGTAGGGACGCTTAAGGCATTGCTATTGAAATCCATCCAGTCACTGCCATATTTGGGACCAAACCTGATGACTCCCACTTTCTGTGGTCAGGAAGATCTCAAACAGTGGTGACATTTGCAACCTTATTAGCCCGACGCCTTATCCTGCTGAACTGGAAAGGCCCAAAATCTCCATCCCACACCAGATGGCTTAAAGACATCATGTATCATTTAAAGTTAGAAAAGAAAATACTCTCTCAGAGGAAACGTGGGAGAATTCTATTCCACCTGGGGGTCTTTCATGGACTATTTTGATGAGGTTTCTGCAGTAGACTGGGAAGAGGAGAAGGGCTACCTTGAGGTTAACTAAATTACTTACCTGTATTTGATTATTACTATTTGTTACTTTTTTATTTTTTTATTTATGCCTCTTTTTATGTACATTCTTTTTTTGTATGTATGTGGGGTATACCCTATTTTTTCTTTTTGATTGAAGGCGGCAAGATGTAGGTTCACTTCACTCCAAATACTCCAAATATACACTTGTGCAGATAGGTTATGAGGATGGGGATGCATGGGGATTGGGGAGGGTGGGTAGAGGATATTTGTGTATGTATATTTGTATATTTATGTACATGGCTGCACTGTGGCGCTATGTACAATTGTTCAGAAAACTTGTGAAAAATAAAAGTAAAAAAAAAAAAAAAATGTCAACAGTGTTATGTAAGTATAATGAAATTCAACTGAATTTAATAGATTATCTTAAATAAACTGGGTATGCAGGTTATGCTGCTCCATCAGACAAGATTTTTATAATAAGTTTATCTGATTTTTATAATAATGTTAGGACTTTTATGTGATGTGGTGTTCAATTTTTGCATTTACTTGACTAGTTAAACGTATTCACTGTACATAGACGTTATCGTATTTTCGATTATACAATCGTCGATCCGGTCGATGTACCAGAACATCCCCATTCAGACTTTTTACAGCTAGTAATCACTCTGTGAATGATGCATTATAACCGTTAAAAATGTACAAACATTCCATTCATTCATTCATTTAATTTACTCAACAGAGTAAATTGACCTTTCGCTAAGCCCCGCCCCCCATTGTTACCGTGTGAAAACTCGGACAAACAAACCAGACTTGATTAGAAATAAATTGTGGACAATGGCAGCTGACAGTATATGAAAGCAGGCTTTGAGGACGTTTTGGTCGATAAAGGATTTACTTTCCTCCAGAAGCTATCAAAAGGAACTTAATAATGCTATGGAGGGGTGTATTTAAAACTTTAGAATACATACAAGGTGACAAGCAGGTGTGCGAGTAGCCGTGCAAAAACCACTGACGTTAATGCTAGCTAGCTAGTGGAAGACTGATACTAAGATATGTTAGGTTACGTTAATAATTGATGTAGTAAGAATATAGTAGTTGGTTAATGAGCATTTTCATGTTGGGATTTAACAGGGAACCTGTGCCCATGTTGTTGGCTTAGTAGCCTACATTACGTCAAGCTGTTGCAAATGCGAGAGACGTCCTGTAGGCTACTGTTGATGAAAATATACCCCGTTTTTAACATAGTGACAATTTTCTCTCAGAAGGTAAAAAATGTCTTTGCATGAAAGTGCAGAGAAATGAACTGTTGAACATCTAACATGTTTGGTAATCATGTGAGCTACCTATTGAACAGAATATGTGATAGATACCTTCCTTTGTTTTTTGTTTTTTTCTGCTGAAGTTTCTTCTTCTTACTGGAATCTGAGTGTGAATGACTGGAACTCTCTTCCGATTCTTCACTACCACTACCACTCTGGCTGGAGGTCTCCTCCTCACTCTCTGTCTCACTGGTAGAAGCTAAAAAAGCAACAACAAAAGGCACAAAGACACACAAAACACACAGAGAGAAGCATTATGAACATTTTTGCAGTGTTTCAAAAGAGAAGCACTGGGAATCATCTTTAGCCATCTTTACATCCTTACACATTATTCACCTGAAGGAAAATGGTACCAGAAATTACCCTGCTGACTTTAAATACATAAGGTGTTTTCTCATTGAAGGGACTTTTTGCAGCTCCTAAAACCTTTTGAGAAGCTACCCCTTTTTTCGCACTGAACGTAACTAGGGGTGATTGTAGTTCCATTGACCGAAGTTCCTATAACTATTTTTTTCCCCTGCACATAAGACATCTATCTATATATTGATTGGTCAAGCACTATAGCCAACTTAGTCAAGGCAGCAGAAGTCAATTAATGTAAATGAAATTAATTAAAATGAATGTAAAAAATATAGGCGCAAGCGGCGATGGCGGGCCCGAGGACCTGTGGTCCGCAACCAGTCACATTTCGGAATCCAACAAGGCACCCACATGTGGTGTGCGTGTCAAACATTGACTAATCTGTGGCGGGGCGCCAGAAGATCAATGCTGGCCGCCACACAATAATGTTTCATATTGTACTATTTAAATTAGATAAAATCCTTTCATTGAGCTGCGCTTTTTACGCACGCAGGCTTTCCTTGCCTTGGCCCGATCTCTCTGGTAACAGACCCGCCGCCCCTCCTCTGCATGTACATTTAACAAAACATTAACAATTGTTGAAGGATTGTTGTTGATACATAGAATCATTGCATAGAAGACAACAAAACTGCTGCATTCGAGTTAACTCTGCTAACGTCTTATTACAACATAGTAAATTGGGGTGCTTAAGTTAAGTTATGCAATCAAGCCGTTTCTCCAAGATAACGTTAGAATACTGTTTGGATGTCGAGCTTAGCATGCTTAGTTACAGCTGCTTGTCAATTTCAACTATGTGCAGCAGGGCTCTATTCATTTTGTTGACTGTGACACTGAATGTTTGCAAAATCCTGATGTAGGCTAAATGGGAAAGTGTTTTCCAAGACTCAAAAGTGAACGAATTACATAGAAAACATTATGAATTGCATCCACACATAGCCTTTTAACTGTATTAACCCTTAGAACTCCAGCCATTTTTTGCAGATTTTTGCATTACTGTGTTTTAATGACTTAGGAAAGTGCAATGTCTCAGGAAAGTGCAATACTGACTATATCTTTTTCAGCACAACCTAAGCAATATGATTAAAGTATTTCCATTTCATTTTAACAGACTATATACACAAACATGAGCAAAAAACATTAAAATATGTATTATTTATTTATTGGTTTATTTATTTATTTATTTATTTATTTATTCATTCATTCTTAAATAAATGATTGGTAAAAACACAAATACATAACATTTATTTTACTAATTGAAATCATATACACATGTATTCTGAAATAATATAATTGAGATTTTTACTACAACTACCATAGTCAAAGAAGAGATACCCCTCCTCAAAGTCATATTGACACTACTCTCTATAATGCAAGTCAATGGGTGGATTATGGTCTTTGGATAGATGGCGCTGTTGCTGATCTAGTTAATCTATATATATATATATATATATTATATATATATATATATATATATATATATATATATATATATATATATATATATATATATATATATATATATATATATATATAGATTAGCACTGGTTAGCATGCACGCGCAAGGAAACCAGTAGGTGGAGAAACCAGAAGGCACACAACACCGGAACGATTTTAAGGCTATTTCGCATAGGCTACTCAATGGTGCTATTTCACAGGCATTATAGCGACCCCCACTCACCGGGGTTAGGTGGAAGGTGTTAATAGACGATTGGTGTAGCCTACAGTGGACTAGGGCTGTCAAAATTTCTCAAAATGACGTTCGATTATCCCCTCTAAAATAAACACATGTATTCGAATATATTGGAATATCTAGGCTATATTATTTGCGCATTATGTCAGTGACGCGCATCATGTCATCTGTTTTTAACTTTTTGTATGGTTATTGCTTGACAGGGGGGATCCCAAGCAGCTTTCAGCCATAAGGCTACTTTGAGAACATTTCCTAATTCACCCGACACTGATATTCAAAATGTTGAAACTATTTTGGCATAGCCTATAAGCAGTTTAATTAAATGTAATGTTAGTTGTAAACAAACAGGCTAAATGGTGAGGCTTGGCCTCACAGATGCGCTCATGCCTTAAATGCAGGGCTCCAGAACAACTTTTTGGACTGGTTGCACTGGTGCGCCTAACTTTTTTTCTTAGGTGCACCAGCACAAAAGTTAGGTGCACCCACATTTTCAACCACATCGCATTTAACACCGCAGCAGGTTCACTTTTTTTCCTTAATTACTGTCCTATATAGGTTGTCCTATGACTTATTATTTACAATTCTACAAGAAAAGTAACTTAATGAAGTGTTGGTGCTTTAAGTGCTTCACTGAGCTGAAATTTAAACTTAAAACATCTCAAGATGAATTAAATAAAAATAACTGAGTAAATTAACAGTGCACGCCTTTTAAGGGCTTCAAACTCTCTTCTCATGGCTCAATGTCTTACATACTATCCTTCATGATCTTTAGGCATTGGCTAAACCAGCTCGCCATGCTAGCATCTTCCATAGAAATGTATTTGAGCACAATTTAAAGAGATGTTCCAAGTAGCCTGGGGGATTTTTATGTGATTTTGCAATGATGATTGCAATAATCATTTGACAGCCCCACAATGCAATTTACTTTTTCATTTTAGTATTTTTAAATTTTCAATAAGAACATCACTATGGTTAATGCAGTAACGAAATGGTAGGCCTATTATTATAGGCTATTGCAATGACTTGCCATGCTCGATCTAAATGTGTCCATTCCAAGGGCGTAGGTTTGGTCTGAGCTTTGGTGGGGACACTACCCACTACCCTCTTCATGACAGGTTCAGCGTGTGTTACGATCGCGCCCCCCTGCCCCACCCCTCAAGTGGATTTGTCCAAGCAGCCGCTTGGTTTGTGGGGAAATATAGCCTACGAGTCCATGCATGGTAGCCTAGGGCTAGGCTATATAAGTGCCCTCCGCTGGCTGGTGTTCACATCGTCGCAGTTTATCCGTAAACAGCAATTTCCTATCCTGAACAAAAATGCTGATGTGGTACATGAAAATGTAGCTAAAAATGTGGAGAATGCAATGCAATCAAGCATTTTGGACGATATATTGTCACAAGCTGGCAGAATAGGCAACACGCCGATGTGCGTTTTATTTGGAGACTGTTTTGCGAGACAGAGACTGAGTTTGCTGCTGATATTCTGGGGATAGGCTACAACATAGCCAATGTACGACTTTAGCCTTTTAATATATTTGCTGCATTGGATCAGTCTTTCTAGAACAGGCAAGGGCTTTCTAGCCTTACGTCAGCAGCGCCGCATCACCCATATAGCCTACATTAAAACAACCAGCGGATGGTGGGCGGGTGCAGTTTTGAAAATTGGTCAAAAAACTTTGGTGCTGATGGATGTTTTGCTGAAGTTTTGCTATGCAGTTATGGTTGAAATAATAGCCCATCAGCGCATCTCTAGTGCGTGTGCCTCTCTCTCGCTCAGAGGGGAGGGAGAGTCTGAGGGTCGATCCAGCATGGATTCTAAACTCTGTGGTGGATAGGATCGATCTACAATTAGGTGTTAACAATACTACTACGCTAGGTCGAAGTACTCCCAAGTGCTATTGCGCCACACATTGTAGTTCTCCTGTTTATTCGCTTGGAAAATCGCCACGTTTCATGTTGCGTGGCCGTAGCATTTCTATCAACTACTCGTGCAACTGTATTTAAGTCGAGAAAACGTGGATGTTTTTGATTACTTCTACGCTTAGTTACGGCAAAGCCCGCTAGCATGCTAACACAGTCCAGCCGCGCACCAGAGCGTTTGAGTGCACGTACCGACACGGGAGAGGTATGACAACTTGTGAAAGTTAAGGTAAGAACATATATTACTACTGACATTGGGTGGCGTGTTCCTTTAAACACAAATCGTGATTTCTGTCAACTATGACGATCTCCATGCATGTTCAGTAGCCTATATTTTTCATTTAGTCAAGCAGTGACATGTGGTTTAATGCATGGGGTAACATGACGTGAGACAGACAGAAGATGAGCCTGTCTTTAGTAGCCTATCCCTGAATCCTGTCCCTCTCAAATCACTTTAAAATGGTGTGATTAGCAACCAGAATTGAAAAAAAAAATCCCGGAGAGACCCCCCCGGACCCCCTTGGTATTGTGATTATAATAACCTATAGGTCCAAATCTAAATGTTTGGGTTCAGTTTATGAAGTGTTTCTACAGCATGATACTGTGTGTTTGTTATTGTGTGTGTGTGTGTGTGTGTGTGTGTGTGTGTGGGGGGGGGGGGATTTTGTTCCCAGCCCGACCCTGCCGTACACAATGACCACAGTTATACATGCAGGGAATATTCGGGCTTTAAATGTAGCAGCGATATTCGGTTTTCGCCAAATACCTGATTAAATTGATTGATGCCATCAGAATGAGTTTACACAACTCGCGCGCAAAACGAATATTGCTGTTGAAAACCGGGTTACTCCCTGCATGTAACTGCGATCAATGACGCACTCCTTTTCGGCGATATCTGTATCTCTGTCGTTCGGGAAGACCTTGTATGCATTGTTCGCAATTTTAAGACGTCTTTTCATCTGCAATGACTCCTATAAATTTGGCGCAAGTGGCATTCCTGTACGTCGGGTTTACGTTCAAACTATTTTTCTGGTGAATAATTATTTCGGACTGAACTTGGTGAAGGGAAGTTTCACTAGGCCTATCGTAGGCAACGATAAACTTGATCATCATCTCGGGCTCGTCTGATCGGTTTGCTGCTGCCAGCCGCCGAAAGGCAGTGGGGAGAGGGGACATTTATCTCGGCCTATGTGACCACACTGTAATGCAACTACATCCACTCTGTTTATCTGACGGGTCTCTGACCTCTCTCTCTCTCTTTCTGCAGCACACGCATTTTCAAATGTACACACAGGCACTGGGCCACGGCCAATCAGAGGGGAGGTCCCGCCCTTCACTAAAACGATAAAACGATGTTTTGTGAGTTTTTCCCCGCTATTATATTTTACAGTCTTTCACACATTCTGGTCACGGAAAAAAATTACTGCTAACAACGCTAGCGCGTCGTGCCTAACAACGCCCCTTAGCTGTTGTTAAATCAGTGTAACCTACGGCCGCTCGGGGCTTATTGCTTAATTAAACTTAACATTTTTAAGCTATTTATAACCACTGCAACTGTGTGTAGCCTATGCAGCCCGACTGGTGCATGCTAGCACTCTGCCTTCCCTACCACTCTGCCAACCAATCCGGTGGTAAACAAACAGTGACATGACATTGTGACGTAGGTGAAAAACCTCAATATAAGCTGAGAGGAACACAATGTCTGAACTCAATGTTATCTAAGTGTCCCATTGGGCCTTGATGAGGTTGTTTGAAATTAGAATCATCTTTTGCCCAATCTGAATCTGAATCTTTTACCATTATTACCAATTACTTTAATGATGTCTGAAGTTGAACAAGTGAAATAAAAAGCAGATTACATGCTATTCTTTTAGAATTTGCAATTCATTTTTTATCTCACCCAGATGTAATCTTCACACATTTGTATTGAACTTTAGCCAATTCACCTGGCATTTCATAATTAGCGCTGCAGCAGATGTCACGCACGCAGCTCACTTGATCAAGCAGCAGAATTGATCATTGCAAACTGTGTTGATAATGGACATACACTGTGCTCTTTTGCCATACTAATGATACAAATAATATAAAAATGTCAGTTAGGGATAAAACATTAAACCCTAATCTGCACAGTTGGCCCTCCGTAGCAGCATAGTTAACAGCTTTTCTCTTTCTCCTCTCCTACATCTTTTGATTAGTTATCTTTCCTTGACTTTTTCAACAAGTATTTTTCAACAAACATCAATTAATTAACCTTCACTGCTGCTTGTGCTCTTGCCGTCCTCAGTACTGTTGCATGGCGAGCCCTCATCTCCTTCCTCGTCTGAGTAGAATTTGTCACCTGATTTAACACTTTCCTTCTCTGATGATGGTACCCATTCTTTGATCTGTAACAGAAGGATGATTTAGAGGGCTGTCAGTAAAAAAGACAAAGATCTAATTGGAAAAAGCAAACTAACAAAAGATTTTAATTATGTGAAACACAGACCATGCAGCATTAGACTCTGCTCTTACCTGCTCAACCACTTCTACATTCCTCACTGACTGATCAGGGGCTACTGTTGGCCAATCAGAGAGTTCCAGGTAGCCCACAGCTTTAGCATTTAGGGTGTGGGACAAGGTGCCCAGCTGGAAGCGATCTCGATCTGTACCATGAGACACAAAAATACATATTTTGAGAACAGGAAGCAGAGAATACCAAGCAGACAAAAAACATAAATAAAAAGGGATGAAATAATTGCATTGTTGTGTAAAGGTTGTATGATTTTGCATCAAATTGACAGCATAGCCCCGCAGAGCCCTCTGCGTCGTTGTGTACCCCCTCCAAGCCCTATGCCATCGCCTGACGTGCACTTTACTGCAAGGACTGTGATTGTTCAACTCGCCCTGTGTGTTGAGTGTTTCCCACAGAATTTGATTCTATTTATGGTGGTAGCTGGCTTGGGCAAATAGACACCCTACTAGCAAATCAGAGTATTTCTTCTCTCTGGGTATTAAAATAAACAACAAACCACAAATAAAATACAAATGTAAAGCATGCCTCTGTACAATTAGCCTCCGGTAATCTGGTTTTGAAACTGCAGCAAATGTCTACATGGTCCCCAACTTTGGGCTGAAATTCAATGTAATAGCAGCCCAAAATAATGAATAATGAATGAATATGCATATTGAAAGAATTAAATGTTGGTCACAGCATGCACAGATCAACTGTGCCTTGTACTACATAATATCTGCACAAATGCAACCACCGGTTACAGTATAATTACACTGTAAATAGCCTTGGTGCAGAAGGGTAAAGAATGTTTGGCTACACTTTACTTGAGTGTTGACATAACGCTTCTGTCGGTTTTTGTCATATCAAGTTAGGGTTAGCATTAGGGTTAGGTTTAGAGTTAGAGTTGGGTGTCATGTGTCATTACAATGTCATGTCACTCTTATGTCGATACTGTCAAGTAAAGTGTTACCGAACGTTTTTACAATATGATCTGCAAGTGACTCATTGGTTATTCTTAGATTGTGCACTGTGGGCAGCTAATAGGATTCCTAAGGGATACCTGGTACCTGCAGACATTATATTGGTGAGGCCCACTTTACAGGATGAATGGCTACTGGGTACCTTTGAAGGCAGACTCCAACACAGGAGCTGGTTTGGGTGCCAGCAAGATACGACGGGCATATTTGGCCAATGCCCCACTCTTCTCATTAGGGACGATGAGTTGACGAATGAAGCGTGTGCGGTCCCTGATATCATAGTTCTGATCATACTTTCCCAGATTCAGGATGTACTGTGTCAGCAGCTTGGTCTAAATCAATAAAAAAGAGACATAGAATTTGATGAAATAAACAACACACTTTCTCCTCCTATTCAACAGAGTAGGATGCATTTCACGCTCCTCATGCTTGACCCATCCTTTTTATCAATTTCCACTCTTTTTCATTCTTTTATTTCATTTACAAGCTAGATTAGCAGACAGTGAAAACGGTACATATAAATACGAAACTTTAGTGCTTAGTTTTTACTTTACATCAGCCAGCCAAGTCAATGGGCAAAAACTGAACAGCAAGTCACCTTGAAGTTGGATTAAAGCAACACCAAAGAGTTTATTGTACCTTAAAATAATGTTTCCAAAATCGTTTTAGTGGTTCATCAACTCGTAACAGGTTGAACGGCACTTCAGCATTCGCTTCACGGCCCTCTATCGGCTATAACCGCACTATGTAAGTTTACCAGATCGGGTAGCGGATCTGTAGTTCGATGGAATGACACATAAGAAACTACAAATTTGACTTGCATCTGATATCGCAATACATCGTACTTTCATAAAATCATGCAACATATTCTACCTTGTCTGTGGACATCCGTTATTTCCAAAGCCAGTGCTGGATAAACAAATAGTGCGTGCGACAGAGGAAAAGTTCTTTGGTGTTGCTTTAAAACAAAATGCGCTTTCCCGGCCCGAGAACCAGGAGATCATGCGGAAAATGTAATGAGCTAGAACAGAGGATTTCTACTTTGGAATCAAAGATAGATGACCTTCCATTAAAGACTGATGAACTAGGAGAGACATCTCATGAAGTGAGTACAGCAACAACTGGAAATGCAGAGAATGTAATCTAGCAGTCTAATATCACTGCTACAGTAATAGAGCAGATGAATGCATTGACCTCACAAAGGGAAATGTGAGTACAGGCAAGGTGAACAAAATCGGCAGTAAATGCTCTCCTTTATTGACTCTGAGGGGGGAGCTTGGTGGTCTGTAAATGTTACGTATAGTCAGTTGTTTATTTTCATGGAAACAAACAACAAAGAGACAATCAAAATGCACAGAATTTGGTATGGCAAGCTCCCAAGATAAATGTGATGAAACATAGGTGGCTACAGTGTACACCACCACCGCGAGCACCCCTGTCAGCTCTATACAATATGTATCTATCAAGTTTAATCAGAGACTTTCTAATGAGGAGACAGCACTCAAAAAATCCTCCATATGGGGTTAGTTTGCAACGCAATATGGCCGTTGTACACCACATATCCCACCCCTTCCTCGGCAAAACGTCGACATGTGAATACATTGAGCCAATTATATGGTGTGTTGTGAAGACATCGTGCCAATCATGTGTTGTGAACTCGCCGCTGGAGCAAGGTTGGTGTCGTGAAGCCTTGCGCACGCGCATTTCTGCCGATTAGGATGCCCGATGAGTGCCCAAAAAGCGTTGCAATATGGCCGCCGAGTGGAGGGACTTGCCTAAAAGGACTTTGGTTTAAAGGTCTCATTCACTGAGAAACCGTTTAATACTTGTTACTTTCGAAATACTATAGCTCACTCCAAGTTGCATATGCATGCTGGACGTGAAAATGATCTTCTACCCCCATTGCCCGCATTAGCCAATGAAAGAAAATACACGGAAAAACAAGCGAATCAGAAAGAGCCCTTCCCAATGACGCCGAAGGGAAACTGATTATTCATGGCCTCGCCCACCTTGGCTTGTGACCGCCTACAGGAAGACTGGAAGATTTTGCGGCTAGGGGATTGTCTCTCTGCAGCTAGTAGGAGCTAACAGCAAGTTGCTAACATGGCGGAAAAAAATCGTGCCTGTGTTATTTGTGGCAATAACACATCAATGTTGCATGTCTTGCCTTAGAAACGAGTTGAGGAAGAAATGGTTCGGATTTATCGTTGGAACACCACCACCGAAGTAGTGCAACATTAGTTCTGTGTTCCAATAATTTCGACCACACTCACTGCCTACAGTTAGAAAGTGGTTTTGCATTGATGTTCTGAAAACCTGGTTCTGTACTGTCATGACGATCGACCACCAGCTCACAGGCTGTAAGTACAAACAAACTTTTCTACCTAACGTCTGTTACAAAATAGCATGTTCATATTCTTCACGTTAGCATGCATGAAAAGGGTACAAGCTAGGCTTAGGCTAGCCTATATTACAGGAAGCTACACCAGGCACGTAACTGAAGTGTTCTGTTGACGTGTAAAATCAGAGAATGTCTAATAGGAAGGGCTCTGGTAAAATCCATTAGAGGAATAGTCTATTTTCCCAAACGTAGCCTACAGGCCACTAACACGCCAGGTGTAGCTACTTCCATTGATTAGGCCTATTGGAAGCTATTGTTGCAGTAGCCTACATAACGCGAACGGAATGCTTCAGTTACGTGCCTGGTGTAGCTAATGTTACACTCATAAAGAAACTTACCACACTACCCAGAGATTTAGCTTGTTGAACCTATAATCTTCTAACCTAAGCGTTAAACCACAAATAATAATATTAGCAACAATATCTTATGCTCAACTAAGTACAGATATTGTTCTAGTCTAAACAGGGAAAATCAAAAACACAATACCCGTGCACTATTAGGCTAAGTTGCTATCACTAGAGCTCAGGTATTTACACTTCAGTCTAATTTATGTCTTCTTGCCATTATTACATTGACCTTTGTAGGCCTACAATGATGTTTTGTTTGATTACTTGCTGTTTACTTAGTGTTTTGTATGTCTTCCAGAGCACATCCTCATGTCAGGCTACACAGCTTTCTAGCCTACATTAGGTCATCACGTTAGAAGCAAAGGTTTGTGATCTAACTTTTTTTGTTGTGCTACTTAGTTTCTAGAAGTCTTTTTCTAGTAGGCTAATACAGGTTCTTATGTGCTCATCAATGTTTGGGAAAGTCAATTCATGGGTTTCTTCAGGTCACTTTCCACAGGTGTATGAAAATCAAGCACCTCGATTATGAATGCAGACTGCATGGTGCTTGATTAATACACCTGTGTAAATGGACCTGATGAAACCCATGAATTGCATAACAGATAGAATTGATATTACCGAATGTCTTCTTGTGGGTGTGCTACTTAGTACATCATACACCTTACCGAAGTCACTAAAATATTTTTGTTTCCATTGTGCCAGTACAGTTTTGTATAAGAGAGTGAACGTCCTGTGTACTATTAGTATCTTGTAACTTGACAGTAATACACATTTATTTACTTTAGGTACCCAAACAGAATACTTCATGAAAAGTATGAGTATTGATACAAGCACTTCGGATACACCATGGGCATGGGGGCCTGCTCTACTGCCATCAAGCCTGTTCATCCAAGGCCAGCTAGAAGACCTCGGGTTGATCAAGATGAGGAGGAGGATGAAAGCGACATCTCCACAATAACACCTGATGGCTCCACCTATGGCCCAGCGCAATCAAAGAGCAATGTAATAGAATCATCACAGCCAATGAATGTGTTTTGTGTGTTGTCCCTTCGGATCCCCAGGACAATACAAGCCGAAAACAACAACTCAGACCTTTTCCCCTAAATAATCCCAGCACCATCTTACAAAGGATCTGTAGGCCAGATGTCTGCATCGTCTGGCAAAAAGAGGACATTGTTAATTCTGTGCATAGTTTGGATGTTCTTGTTTTTGTGTTTGCATTATTTTAATAGACTGCAATATTACTATTTGTCAGTGTTTCACAGACCACCTAGCAAAAAGAAAAAAACAGTAGACCTACTTCAACAGTATATTACACAATAGGCCTTCTCACTGAACCACCTTGCTTATTGTCTTTGCACCTTGCTTATGGTGTCAGAGGATTCATATGATTTAAACTGGCATAGGTTACATCAGTGTTGCAGAACTGTTTGGATTTACATACAAGTTGGTTCAATATTGCAAACAACTCATCTATTATATTTTACCACATCTACTTGTGGAACACTGGAGATAGCTTGCCGACCACACTTTGAGTACCACTGCTGTATGTAAATATAATAAAGTTATTTATTGAAAATTGACCTGTTTTGTATATTTGTTTTAGGAGTTTCATCAGTTTTTGTCCCTTTTAAGCTAAAGGTTTATCTTACCCTTCATATCTTCTGTCTCACAGAGGGCCATAGTCGTCATAGTCGAATGTTTAGTGCATTTTGAAGGGAGTATATTATGCTAAGGCAGACTGGTTCTAATCCTGGGTACAGGGTCATACAGACAACAGGGGTACTGGTGTTGCCCATTTTTCTAACCACATGAGCAATCCCCTTATGAAAAAGTAGTATAGGAATCTTATAGTATTTGGGACAAAATATTATAGTAATCTTATAGGAATAATAATTATAGAAATAATTGGGACATACTGTAGAAGTACTACTAATAACTATAATATCCTGTAAGCGCTATAGTTTTTCTATAGTAGTCTTATAGTACCTCCAAATAGTCTTATAGTATGTCCAAATACTATAGTATTCCTATAAGATTACTGTAATATTTAGTCCCAAAATACTATAGTATAAGATTCCTATAGTAGGCTACTTTTTCTGTCATACGTGACAGAAAACAACTTGAGTAGGCTAACCTCTGCCAATGTCAGGCTATCAAAGCCATTCTCGTTAAGAAGTCTTGCAGCACACATTCTCTGCTTCTGTAGGCATTCTGGTACAATTCCAGCAAAATATAGCTAGGTAGGTGTGTTTGCATTTAAATCTATATATATATTGGGCTATGACCAAGTGGTCTTTCAATGATAGTATCATGGAATTCAAACCATAACTATCTATTCCGATAGCATTAGCAGGCTAGGTCAGTGGCTGAACTGCATTTAGGGTGCTTACCTGTGTTGTGAAGTAAAATATCTACTAGGAAGATTGCAAAGACTTCTGACTGTGTAAAGAAATAGGTCTTTATTTTAAAACGTTTCCAACTGTTTATTACTTGAAAGCAAGATGACGATTGTCACAAACGTTTACCTCTTTTAGGAGAGATTTTAAGCTGACAGGCAATTGTTACCATTCTATTAAACCAACGTTCACCGACAAACGATCAGGAAGCGGTTCTTCTTCCTACTCGGATACTAGGATCAAACACATGAAGTATCTCCGAAGACATTTTGTGCAACAGTTTTGACTCAAGTTTTAGCCAGGTTTTAGCACTGTAAAGTTGAATATGGAGCATAGCACAGGCAGAATCGGATGAGGACGCACTGGAGGGAGCGTCACAGTACTGTTAGCCAATCAGAGGTGAAATCATTAGCATGTCATTAATATTCATGACTAGAGGCGAAATCCAGTCGTTCCTCCCCGCCCACCTTCCCCACCAAACTAGAACAGCATGAAACAGACGCAGGACAGCATTTTTTTCACCAAAACTGGCTCACAGGGCATTCATCAATACTACAGACCACTGCAAAATTAATGAAAAAACGATGAGATGAGACCTTTAATTTCTTCATCTGAAATATTAGTATTCAGCCAAGTCTCAGACAGAGTGATAACATCTGGCTTTTTGTAAGCAAGCCAGGCTCTTAAAAGGAGGGATAGGGGATAAGGGACACGCACACACACACACAAACACAGCCATAGGTGGTTGTCCAGGAACGTAAACTAGTAGGCTATTCAGACATTGGCTGCCTAATTTCAATAAAAGGGAGACATAAAGTCCAATACAATTGTATTTACTTATTCAAATAAGCTATCATTAGGCCAGGATACTTAACCCTTAGAACCTGATTGACGCAAAGTGCGTCAAAAAACACACCCTTTCTTCTCTGTTACATTGCTCCGAAACTGTTCATCGCAGCGAGATGAAATCTTTATTGCACGACAGAGCAGAAGTGGGGCTTTCCAACGAGACTACACACTTGTCTGTACGATCAAGTATGAAAATTAAAAAAAATCATGAAATTAAATCAAATTGCATCATATTTACAGTCTATACTTCTCTGCGTTCACCTGCACACACATTACTCTAGTTTGAATAACTCGCGAACCCGTGATCGCATCGATATGGCAAGCATATCAGATGAAAGAGGGGGCACAGGGCTATCCATTGGTACCATGTTTATCGATCCTTCTGGCTTATAAAACCAGACGAAGTGACTGCAAAATAATAACGTCATGTACACAAACCAACGCTGCACACTCATTACTCTCGTTTGAATTACTCGCGGATCCGTGATCGCATAGATATGCCACGCATGTCAGATGAAAGAGGAGACTCAGAGCTATCATTTGATACCAAGTACATCTGGGTTATAAAACAGACGAAGTGACAGCAAAATAATAACTTCATATAGCTGGATTTACCCCACGTTTTTGTCTGTTCTTGTGGCAAAGCATGTTTATAATCCAATGCTATCATCTGTTTCTCTATGGCAAAGCATGTTCATATTCCGGTTTTGAGATCCTAGCAAATTCCTGCATGGCATCCAATTCAAGGCTCTCATTGCATCCAAATTTGTTCAACAAATAAACACCTTTTTTGCCTTTACTTTGTTCATGGCAATGCAGTAAAAAGTTGAGAATTATTATGACTGCATACACACAGGCACGCAGGCTAACACGCAACCTCGGGTCAAGTCAGGTCAGATCAGTTAGTGTCACCGATATGGAGCGCAGAAAGGTCATTTTTCATCACTAAATAAAAAATGGCATTTATTTCCGTAAATCACACAGCAAATATTTCTGTAAATTGCTCAGCCCCAGAGTATCCCTCCAACATGGCAATTATATTGCCCGAATCAGGACAGTCTGCCCTACACACACATGAAATGCATGTAGAGCTGTGAGCTTGCTGTGGTGAGATACATGTTGAAATATAAGAATTTTTATAATACACTTTTTATATTTTAATTCTTTAAAAATCAAAATAAAATCAATGCTAGTATTAATACATGAAATGATTGCAGATCTGAATAGCCTAGACTCTCCTGAAAAAAACAATATATAATATATGTGTGTGGCACTTACAATGACCAGAATAAATCCTTATGAATAAAGGTAGTGAAAATGCCCTAAAAATAGCATAGGGTTCTAAGGGTTAACAGTCACTATTTAATGGGAGAAAAGGCAAAGGATTAGGAGGAAGGAAGAGAAAAAATTATATATAATATAAATAACATAGCCAGCATCATAATCATCAATCATTGTAACCCCATATTAGACATAAACAGAATCACTAAGTGGAGGAGAGGTACCATGTAAGGCAAACTCGTTACTGTACTATAATAGTCAAATAAGTTGTTTCAAGCAAAAAAAAATAACATAAATGGAGAATAACAGACAAGGTAAATTAGATTTCACAGACTAATCAGCCAAAATGAGAGAAGCTGCATTGGTTAGGCTACTCCCCAGAGCATTGCAAAGGCCTTCAGAAGTTTGAACTAAGAACACAACAATAACAATAGGCCTGACAGTTCAATCAATCACATCAATCAAAGTCTGTAGGCTACCTTCAGTAGGCGAATGCAGAGTTATACCATAGGCCTAGGCATTGGACATCCCTCTGTGACAATGTCTCTGTCCATGCACCCCCAATACTTGTGACCTGGACTTTGCATTGCTGCAAAAACACTCCAACAACCTTATCTCTATTAGATTTATTAATTATTGCACCAAGCACTTTACTGGACATAGCACTTCATGGGGTTTTCTATAGGGTATTTATGGGGAGCTAAATTAGGTACAAAGTAATGGGTGATTTATGGGGATGTAAATTCATATAAAGCAAATGGGTGAACAACTTCAAACTATATGCCCGTCTGTTTTTGCTCTAACAACAACCTTTTTTTAGACCTGACTTGATGAAATTTAAGACCTCGAATAAAAATCTGGCAATTTTTAAGGTGTTTTAAGGCCTTAGCCACATAACTTTCAGTGTCCCGCCGGCGGGACGGTTACCCCCCCTCCCCCACCTCCCCCCAACATTCTAAATCAATTGTATGCACCATATTTCTATGTAGCATAGTAATGTTATACACCATTTCAAAGCTTTGACTCTTGGGAATCCAAAAATGACAACTTTTTTCATGTACAATCTGTATAGTGCTTTACATTCTCAGATTAATCTTATTATGTCTCAATTAAATTTGATCCAAAATGCCCCCCTTCCGCTTTTGGTGCTACCCTGACTTCTGGCTGCAGTGTAGCTGCAGCACAATAAGTAGATGCAACATATTGAGTACTGAAATATTCACAAGAATCCATAGAAATTGAATCTTCATGTTGTGTTATCCAATATTAGTTGTACAGATCATTCCATATTTAGTATAATCATTCCATATCCAAATACAAGCATGAAACCTCAAAGTGTTACCTTTCATTTGAGACCAGGATTATGCTTCTACACAAAGGGGTTCATGTGCAGTAAGCATTTGATTGTCAGTATGCATTTTGGATAACAAAAAGTCTATGGGGAGTATCCATAGGCATTTTACAAAACGCATGGGCATACCTTGGCAAATAATAGTCTAAAGCACTCATATTTTCATTCTATATTGATCTACTTTTGCACACAACTTCACAAGACCTGGTGCTAGGGCTCAGTTGTGTTTCTAAGGGATATCAAGAGACCTAGAGGGCTGAAATGTGGTCAGTTCAGAGATGCTTGTAATCCGGCAGAAAGAAAAAACTATATTCTATCCTCTGTAACTCTTTGTGAGTACATCACCCATTTATTTAGACTGTTTCCTACGAAAACTAGAGGTTCTCAGCTTTCTATAGAGGTCCAACATTTGATGGTAGGCCCCAGAAGATGTGGGAACAATACCCTTGTAAATAGGCACAGTGCAATTTCAGACAAAAACTTGAAATTCTTTTTGATAGTTAAGAAGTAAAATTTAAAGTTCAGAATTTTTTGACTTTTTTAGGCTTTTTAAGACCCTGTGGGAACCCTGTACTTATCTACACAACACCAATGGGTGTATTTTTTCTTACCGCTTTCACACCTTTAACGATACCGGTCAAGAAAAAACTTGCGTGCACACACAGAGGTGAAAGCGGCTAAAAGGGCTGTAGTGCATATGCCACCAGACCAGTCAATGGCGCCGTGACGGCCGTGCAGAGGCTTCATGTTTAATTTGCGTAGAAGACAAAACATTATTGTTAAAACAGTCGCATGAAATAAGGAGTCTACAGACAATTTTGTTTTCAATTCAACTGTTAAACTAATAAAATTCGTTTTTAAGGTATGTGACTATGTGAAATTTGAAATGCTTTAATGTTTTGCATTAGGTCTGGTATAGAGCATGTTACACTGGAGAAAATATTAACATGCATTAGTCATACGTTGTAGTAAGCTAATGTTTAACTAAGTTAAGCTAACGGTGTGCAACTTTGACACAAAAGACAGTTGATACGTTGTGCACATAAATCATGACAGGGGAAAGAAAAAACATTTTAATATAACAAATAAATAGTTTGGTTTGTTCTGACAAGCAGCGTGTCAGGTCGAGTGCGGTGGCTGAGTTGAGGGGTGGGGCTATGTAGTCATAAAATTGCCGGCTTTGCAATTTCCACCCCCACTCTGCGAATGGTGCCGGGCCGTGGGGTGGACCTAACCAGTCCGCAAAAAAAAAAAAAAAAACGTGCTATACGAAGCAACTGCATAGGCTTTCTCTGTCTAAGATCTATGGTCTATGATCTTCAAACTATGAGCCTCCTCGACGAGTAGTCCCCGGTGCTTCTGTCTGTTAATTTGCGGCACAACTGAATGGTGTTAGAACCGCGGAACAAAAGAAAAAGAAACTAATGTTTCCCTGATCAATAAATACTTCTTAATTCATAAAATATAGAGGCATAACATTAGGTATAGTGGTAGGCTATAAGTGCTCATTCAATGTGTAGGCCTATGCGCGTCTGCGCGTGTGAAACTGACAAACTGAATCACTCGTGGGTAGGCTAGAAGCAACACTATTTAAAACAATGAATAAAGTGGATTGCTGTAATGTTCATGAAAACAGCATAGCGATTGGATAGCCTAATTCACTGCACGAAAAAAAAGAATGGAAAACAGTAGCTATATTGTAGCAAATATGACAGATTTAAAATACATTTATTTCACTTGTGTCGCACATGTGGGCTGGTTCACAAAGAAATTAATTAGGGAGATGATCTGCATCTCCATTTACCAAACGCTATAGTTTTGCTAACATCTTCACTGTTAACATGAAATATGTATCCATGCAGGGTAGTGTCAAGTAGCAGTGAAGTGATAACCTAATGCAGGTAGCCAATGTTCACATCACCTGTCAGACAGAAGATGGGCCCTGCTTGCTCTGTTAAAGTATTTCTGCCCCTTCCAAACTGTGTTAAAAGTGTGTATTTAACAGCTAGAATTCCAAACTGCGTTAAAATGGTGTATTTAACAGCTAGAATTCCAAACAGCGTTAAAATGGTGTATTTAACAGCTAGAATTCCAAACCCCCAGTAATATGATCAGCAGCACCTCTCACAAAATACTACCAAAGTCCCTGGCACCGGTCCATCACCGAACCCCCAGTAATATGATCAGCACCACCTCACACAAAATACTACCAACTTCCCTGCTACCGGTCAGTCAGAAATATGACAAATGTTATCCGGTCCGTGTAATGAAAAAGGTTGGGAACCCCTGGTCTATGCGACAAAATTAACCGGCGGTTTAAATAGCCTCCTAAAATGCCGGGGTCGTGTAAACGCAAGGCCTAACCGATCAAATAAATTCATCAGTTTCAAAAAACCCAGAAAAGAAAAAAGCCTGTTTTCTTGATTGACTTTCATCCTGACTGAGTTTCCAGATAACTTTGATACTAGGAAAATTACCAACACTACGAAACACTTGAAAAAACAGTACATAATCTCAGCTCTTCCACAGGCTTAGACCAAGCTGTAGACCTGGCTTAGACACTCTGTCTTCAAACAGTTTTTCACCTTATAGTGGCAGATGTCCTTCACATTGTAAAGGTATTATTGCTGTCTGGCACTGAAAACAGCTGTTGTAAAGCCACTTTTCAAGAAAAATAACCTGAATGCCTCCATGCTTAACAATTACAGGCCCATATCCAATCTACCATTAATTGGCAAAATTATTGAAAAGTAGTCTTTAATCAACTAACCACCTTCCTAACATCAAATGGGAATTTTGATTACTTTCAGTCTGGTTGTCAGGCAAATCACAGCACTGAAGCAACTGCATAGGCATACAGTTGCACAAGTAGTTGATTAAAAATGTTAGGTCACACAACATGAAAAGTGACGATTTTCCAAGAGAATAAACAGGAGAACTACAATGTCTGGCGCAATAGCACTTGGGAGTACTTCGACCTAGGTAGTAATATTAATTAACACCTAATTGTAGATCCTATCCACCACAGAGTTTAGAATCCATGCTTGATCGACCCCTCAGCCTCCCCTCCCCTCTGAGCGAGAGAGAGGCACACACACTAGAGATGGCTGATGGGCTATTATTTCAACCATAACTGCATAGCAAAACTTAATCCATCAGCAAAGTTTTTTGACCAATTTTCAAAACCGCACCCGCCCGCCATCTGCTGTGTTTTTAATGTATATGGGATGTTTTTAATGTAGCCTATATGGGATGCGGCGCTGCTGACGTGAGGCTAGAAAGCTCTTGCCTGTTCTTTCTAGAAAGACTGATCCAATGCAGCAAATATATTAAAAGGCTAAAGTCCTACATTGGCTATGTTGTAGCCTATATCCCCAGAATATCAGCAGCAAACTCAGTCTCTGTCTCGCAAAACAGTCTCCAAATAAAACGCACATCGGCCTGTTGCCTAGCCTATTCTGTGTGCCAATATAGCCTATCGTCCAAAATGCTTGATTGCATTCTCCACATTTTTAGCTAAATTTTCATGTACCACATCAGCATTTTTGTTCCGTGAATCTTTTTTTGCTATTGCTTTACAATAGCGTCGGGCCCTTGTCAGCAGCCTTCGGCTTGACTCTTGCCACTATTCACTCCTTCGTCTTCAACATTCCCTGTAGAAATCTCAATATTTTTGGCCTCAATGTGTCCAGTTACATAGTGTCTGTTCTTAGTCTTGGATTTTGTGAAATAAATGTCTAAATATCACCTGTTTGCTGCAGCTTCGGTCTGCACGTCCTTTTAAAACAGCATCTTTTTCTCTCTCGAGCATTTAATCTGCTGCCGGCTTGTTTCTCCACGTCGTCCAAAATGCTTGATTGCATTCTCCAATTTTTAGCTAAATTTTCATGTACCAAATTTTCATGTACCACAACTTGTCAGCAGCCTTCGGCTTGCCTCTTGCCACTATTCACTCCTTCTTCTTCCGATGTAATTTCTGAGTCATCTACAAGATGTTTACACACACACACACACATTCACCTCAGTAAATAGAACCAACTTGACGTTGACTTCAACCTGTGCTATATCTTAGATGAGACTGCCTGGGTTATTTTGTTTCGATATCAAACACATAGTAATTGTAGCCTTCAGGGAATAGGCATTTAAAAGAGAGACAGAGTGATATGACTCGTATGACTTCTACAAGCTCAATAACATCCACAGCGGAAAAAAGAAGGTAAGAAAAAAAGTCGGAAAACTTAGAAGGCAAGCAAGCAAGTTTGGCGGTTATAATGTGAACATTCACGTTGCACTGTTGTGCGGTGGACTTTCGGAATGAATGCCGGCGTTTCTTTAATATCAAGGCGCTAGTTTGTCCGATCATCATGAATTGCGCTGTCTGTCTGAAAAAGACGCGCTCTCTTCCCATGCAGTCAAAATGAATGGGAGTCTTCAGAACAGGCTTGTCATAGTGTCACCCTGACATGCCGGTGCGTAAAGTAATGTGAATGACATGTTATTTTATCAAGGATTTCTTTCTTTTTGCAAAAAATAAAGTACAATAGGCATTAATTAGTAGGCCAGCAGCATGTTGAAATTATGTGCCAAATTGCGTTTTTTATAACAATGATAAAATTGTAAAAGGACGTGACCGAAGCTGAGGCAAGACTGGCAATAGGCCTTTAGGCCCGACAGTAATTGTAAAGCAATTTACAAAAGATTCACTGAACAAAAACGCTGATGTGGTACATGAAAATGTAGCTAAAAATGTGGAGAATGCAATACAATCAAGCATTTTGGACGATAGGCTATATTGGCACACAGAATAGGCTAGGCAACAGGCCGATGTGGGTTTTATTTGGAGACTGTTTTGCTAGACAGAGACTGAGTTTGCTGCTGATATTCTGGGGATAGGCTACAACATAGCCAATGTAGGACTTTAGCCTTTTAATATATTTGCTGCATTGGATCAGTCTTTCTAGAAAGAACAGGCAAGAGCTTTCTAGCCTCACGTCAGCAGCGCCGCATCCCATATACATTAAAAACATCCCATATACATTAGAAACACAGCAGATGGCGGGTGGGTGAGGTTTTGAAAATTGGTCAAAAAACTTAGCTGATGGATGGATTAAGTTTTGCTATGCAGTTATGGTTGAAATAATAGCCCATCAGCCATCTCTAGTGTGTGTGCCTCTCTCTCCCTCAGAACTCTGTGGTGGATAGGATCTACAATTAGGTGTTAATTAATATTACTACCTAGGTCGAAGTACTCCCAAGTGCTATTGCGCCAGATATTGTAGTTCTCCTGTTTATTCGCTTGGAAAATCGTCACGTTTCATGTTGTGTGACCTAACATTTTTAATCAACTACTTGTGCAACTGTATTTAAGTAGGGAAAACGTGGATGTGTTTGATTAATGCCATCTTACTCTCTCTACGGCTACGGCAGAGCCCGCTAGCATAGCAACATGCTAACATATTCTCGCCGCGCGCCAGAGCATTTGAGTGCACATACCGACGCGGGAGAGGTATGACTCAACTCGTGAAAGTTAAGGTAAGAACATATACTGTATTACTACTGATTTTGGGTGGCGTGTTCCTTTAAGTTTGGACGGGTTCCTTCATGAATCACACACCCCATTTTCTCGGCAGAAATGGCACAAACTGCAGTTTACCCAAACAACCACCAGGTGGCTCTTGGAAGTTCTGCCACTACTATTTTTGATGCAACTTTTTTTTACTGCTTCCATACAGTTGAGCCATTACCAAACATATATGATAATACAATAGCGTGAGTTTATATATCTTATCAGGGGCGTCGCCAGCCGATTTTGCCGGGGCTTCAGCCCCGAATGTTTCAAGTGTAGCCCCGAATGTATTTTGCAAAGCTGACTAACAAATATGAAACCATTATTCGGATCATGCATTGGAACTGTGAGAAGAGATGGACCAATTTATCATATATAAAAGCAGGACACGGGTTTCCTCTCACTCTCCTTCATGCAGCAGATCTAACTTGAACGTTACCTTAGGCTACCATAATTTGAAACGTAGGCAGCTTAGAGCGCGCGCTTGCACGAGAGAGAAAGACAGAGAGTCAGTCAGTTCCAGGGTTGGGCATGTCATTGTTTCCATTTCTTATTTAGTATAAGAAAGTTATTAGGAAATCATAAAGGCAACAAGGCAGGGGCGCCGGAACGAGTTTCAAAGTGCAGCCCAAAATCGTGTGCGCTGTATTTTCTCTTTCTTGTGCCAACAAAATGTGCAAATAGCCTGCGTAATTCTGCTTCATAAAGTTGAACAAACGCATGTGGTAATTTTATAGATGAATAGAAATAGCCTACTGTCATGCAGTTTATGGGATAGGCCAACTTGGAGTGAACTTACACATGGGAGATTCTTTCTCTAGTCGTAGCTGAGCAGAGTTGGGTGTAACGTGTCATTAATCACGTTACAGTTTCTACAGTGTGCGAGCAAAGATATTCAGAATTCTGGGAGGGCGACAAGAATATTGGCAAAAAAATAGAATTCAGAGTAGGCTGTTTGTTACCTTACTACTGAGTGGGAAACAGTGCACAACTAACTAGCTAATGACTAATCTGATGTCAATCACGCCACAAACTGATTCCAAAAAAATATGTTAGGCTATAGGCTAGGACTGCCACTGTTTTTAGTGTGAAGAAGAGCATCTAGTAGGCCTATAATTAATTACAGAAGGAACGCAACTCGCAAGTTGCAAGTTGTGTGCGTGTCACCATTCAACATTGTGAAGGAGGGTGCGCGAGCTGGGCAGCGCATCCATAAAGGTCTCTTTCAAAATGTCCTGTTACAGCTGCTTCCGATTGTTGAATATTTAGAAAGTAGCCGACATGACGGCATTTTTGAGCGAGAGAGTCAGATTTTTGGCTTCTGGTAGTAACTTGGTAATGAACTAAAGCAGGACATTCCTAACCGGGCCGTAGCCTACGACATGAGTTAAAAAAAAAATGCATGCAAACTAAACTAAATTTAATTCGCAATAATGTCACATTTTTACATGGCATAGGCCTATATGCAGTTGTTTGATTGCACGCATGTTTGCATTTTGCAAGGTCTATTTTCTTACGTCTGTCTGTCCCGCCTTCAACACTTTTACATATTGCCTTCAGCGCTGCGCAGCCTCAGGTCAGCTCACTTCACTTGATCAGTTATTGGCGAACGGTAGTGTCACACGAAGTTAACTAAACTGCTAGAATGAGCAACAACAAAAAACAAGCATCTTTAGCAGGTCACTGGTGTACTGGCCAGAGTGTTTGAGTTGCGAGAGCCGCTGCAGAGATTTCTTACAGAAAAAAAGTCACCGTTAGCTGCACATTTTAGTGATGAGGACTGGGTGTCAAAACTCGCTTACCTGTGTGACATATTCGGGTTGCTTAATGACCTGAACCTGTCACTCCAGGGGAGAATGACGACTGTCTTTAAACTGGCAGATAAAGACAGTCGCATTTAAAGCCAAGCTTGATTTGTGGGGACGACGAGTGGACCGTGTATTTGATATGTTCCAAACAGTAGTGGGTTTTGGGAGAGACTGAGGCAGGGCCCTTTCTCTCGCAGCTGGTGCGCGATCACCTTGTTGCGCTTTCAAATGAGTTTGAGCGTTACTTCCCATCCTCCAAAGATCCACGACAAACCAATGAGTGGGTCCGCAACCCATTTGTCAATATCCCGAATAGTCCTAACTTGTCAGCGCAGGAGGAAGAGCAGTTGATCGAAATTGCTTAAGAGTGTGTATAAGGAAACCTCTCTGGCGGGTTTTTGGATCAAAACCAAAGCAGAATATCCCGAGATAGCCGTAAAAGCGCTGAAAACGTTTCCCACCGCGTATCTACTGGTATGCGAGGCCGGGTTTTCGGCAATGACTGCAACAAAGACCAAATTGCGCAATCGACTGGACATTTCAAACACTGTCTTCCATCACCCCAGATGGAAGCTTCTTGTTGCAGGGAAACAAGCAGGGCTCCCACTGATTATATTAGTAATGCACGTTTAGTTCCCATGTTTTGTTCCCATATTTTGTTAAGCATGTTCACACTTATAGATGTAGCTTCAAGTTGTTCAATATTCATAGTTCATATTGTTCAATTTTCACTTCTTCAAGTTCACGTTTTTCACAAGAGATCGTTACCTTCACTGTTCATACATAACTGGAGCTAGTTCTTTTCAAGTAATGCATGCACAACACATATGGAACATGGAACCCCTGAACCCTGAACCCCCAACCCAACCCAACCCCCCCCCCCCCCGGTCCGTGAAAAAAAAATTGGAATCAAACCAGTCCATGGTACATAAAAGGTTGGGGACCCCTGAACTAAAGCAATACTTGAGTGATATCATAAATTTGAAAAGAAAAATGAAGGCAACAAGTGGCGGGATATTGTATCATGTTGCTGTAAAGGACGAGCCCAATCGCTTATTTCTCAGTTGTGTAATAAAAGCTGTATCATGTATCACCAGTGGTCGAAGTTTGCCAGGGCGGATAAGCATAGTTGTAAAGGGCATGAATAAAAAAGGCAAAAAACGTCCTTTGCCGAACACAACAACTTTAAATATCAGAGTGGGATAGGTTGGGATATTGTAGAAATTTCACTTAAATTGCAACCGCAACATGCCTGCTTGCCGACGTTCAAACGACAACGAAAAATATATCAAAGCACTTTTTGCGTTTGAATGTAGCACGAACAAATGTTTAAACAGCTGGACAAATGATTTAGCTAATTGATTATAGCCTGTTCACCAGCAATTGTTGAACATTTACCTGTAGCTACAAGGACATTGACAGTAGCCCAGCCTAATAAGCATTTGTTGCAAAAGACGCAATTAATCATAAATAAATAATGTAATCTGCATCGCTTTATTTAACAAACTGCAAGCAACAAGAGGGTTGAGTTCACTGCGAGGCCAAACCCAAGAGCAGAGCATCTGTTTAGGCAGTGGATAGGCTAGGCCTATATGGTAACGAGCTGTGTGCACCTGGAAAGACGATAGAAGATATGCTTTCTGAATAGCACAAATGTTCTTCCCAATCGTTTCCATAAAATAGGCTAAGTCAAAGACAGACTAAATATTTCTAAAATCATTTGAGTTTCACTAGTCATATGTTTTAATAAGCAACATGCATATCTCTGTTACAAATGTGCACTGGAAGTTTGTTTGTAGGACCTACTGTTCTTGTACAATTCCACCAAGAGTGGCGATAGGTGAAATGTTACAACCTGCCCCATATGCGGGGTTAGTTGTAACACTCATGCAAAAGTCTGTTTTTAATTCAATTAATTCAATAAATGTATCTGAATGTGTATGATATGATAGGATCTGACTGTTTATGATACATAACTCATGAACTAATAACAGACGTGTGTCGAAAATTGACTTTATCAGGTGAAATGTTACAACCTGCCCCATATGCGGGGTTAGTTGTAACACTCATGCAAAAGGCTGTTTTTAATTCAATTAATTCAATAAATGTATCTGAATGTGTATGATATGATAGGATCTGACTGTTTATGATACATAACTCATGAACTAATAACAGACGTGTGTCGAAAATTGACTTTATCAACCCTCTGCAACTAGGAAAAAAGTCCAAATAGTTAGCCTACTTTGTGCCCCGCACTCCCCTGCAGCTTTCTGAAGCGGTGTTTCTGAAGCTAATGTAACAACAAATACCACCTTAACGTGAAAAAGCTTAACGTTGCTTAGGCCTATGTCCCAAAACGACAACAAGTCTTTTTACTCCCCGTATGCGCTCAAAGAACATTTAACGTGTCCCAAAACAGCTATCAATTAATCACCAAGCGTCTTATAAACAAGTCTTGCCAGGAGCAACACCTTGCAAAAAATTATAACAATAGGCATAGGCCTAATAATGGTTGGAATGGAAAGAGGCAATTATGTTTTAAAAACAAATGCTCCCGTTACCCCGTTGCAGACCTGTTCTGGAAATACGTGCATTAACCCACTCGACCATCAGACAACGCTAGCTGCTTCGAGTAGGCCTATTGGTTCAGTTCTTTCTCATTTACCACAATACTTTCCATTGAGGTACAGCAGGCAATCTCTGAAATTAAATCTGGAAGTGGTGCTGGTATAGATGGTCTGGAGATGAAGTTTATCAAGATTGCTTCTCATGTTCTAGCATATCCATTTTGTGATCTATTTAATTTATCCATATCTACTTGCAAAGTTCCAGTCATGTGGAAGTGTGCTAGAGTAACACCTTTGTACAAAAGTGGTGATCCACTTGATCCTAATAATTACAGACCAATCTCAATTATTAGTAATGTAGTAAAAGTATTTGAAAAAATTATATTCAAGAGACTGTTTAAATATATTAACGAGTTTTTCTATTCTTTCTCCAAACCAATCAGGATTTAGGCCCAATTATTCCACCACTACTGCCCTCACTAAATTTGTTAATGATGTTACATCTTCTTTGGACAATAATATGTCCACTGGAGCAATATTTATAGATCTTACCAAAGCGTTTGATCTAGTTGATCACTATATTCTCCTTGATAAATTACATAACATTGGTCTTTCTGAACAGTCCATTTTATGGTTTAATTCATATCTTCACTACAGACGTCAGTGTGTACTTTTCAAAGGTGCTCTCTCCCAGTTCACGATAATGGAAAAGGGTGTTCCACAAGGTTCTTGTTTAGGCCCTCTTTTGTTTTCTATTTTCATTAATGACCTCCCACAAATGTGTTTGGACAGTCAAACTCTCTTGTATGCTGATGATACAGTTATTTATTCATCAAAACATGAAATTAATTTGATTCAATCCTCACTGCAACTTGATTTTAATACTACTCAAAAGTGGTTCTCAGATAATGGACTCATTCTGAATAAAACAAAGTCATACAGCATGTTATTTGCCACTAGGTCTGCCCAACATATCCAAGGTAATAGTATAACAATTCAATTCTCAGATGGTACTTTTATGGAGAATGTTGAGGAATTTAAATATTTGGGCCTCTGGATCGACTCCAGTCTTTCCTTCAGGCCTCATATTGACTCTATAGTGAAAAAAGTAAACTATAACTTAAGATCGTTATACCGTTCAATTAATTGCTTCACACAACAGATTAGATTAAGAATTGTAACTCAGCTTTTATTTCCTATTATTGATTATGCTGACATTGTTTATATGAGTACAACAGAATCACACCTTAAATCCCTAAATGTTGTCTATAACAGTCTCTGCCGATTTGTGTTGAGATGTCCTTTCCTAACCCATCATTGTCATATGTATCAGCAATTGAACCTCTTATCCCCAAAGGCCAGACGACAGCTACACTGGTTTCAGTTTGTTTATAAATTTATCTTTTTTAATTGTCCTTTTTATTTGAAGCAACACTTAGTCATATATAGGTCAACTTATGGCCTTAGACACCTTGATCATCTCTTTTTTTTCTGTCCCAAATATTTCTAAAGCAATTGGAAGACGTGCTTTCAAATTCAAAGCCCCCTCTGACTGGAACAGCTTGCCTTGTTCCTTAAGGTCTATCTCTTCCTTTCCACTTTTTAAGGCATCCCTCTTATCTTACTTGCAATCCGGTGACCAATGTAAATGTTTCCCTGGTGTATGACTTGCACTTCTTTTCATTAATGCACCTTCTCTCATTAATGCCCTTATTAGGATATTATGTATGTATGTGTGCACTAGTGGATATGTGCCTTTATGTGTACATGTGTATGTGGACAGAATGTATGTATATGTATGTACGTGTGTATGCATGTATGTATGTATGTATATGTATGTATGTATGTACAGTATGTATGTATGCATGGATGCATGTTTGCATGCATATGTGTGTGTGTGTATATGTATTTTTGTATATGTAAGTATATGTAAGCTATATATTTGTTTGTTTTGGTGGCTTTTCTAAATATGGTTCTCTCCTGTAATATGTTAATATCTTACCATACAGTGGGTCCCCGATCACGGTGAAATGTAAGTACAACTGCAGCCGCTTGGGGGCAGCATAGTCCGCTGTAGCGTTTCACGGTCGAACCAGACGGCACATTCGACAGCAAGGGCTGTGATTGGCCGAGTTTTCAGTGCGTTTCTCTGTGTTTTTAGCAGCCCCTGCAACATGCTAGTCCACTGTAGCCTAAGCCTTGTACATAATGTTAAACATTGTTTTGGATTCAGTGGCAAGATTTCTTGATTGTACAGTGTCTGTCTCTCAGTAATGTTTTAAAATGAGAGCTTCGTCAGCTGGCAGTATAGGCTACTTTGTCGGTAGTCATGAGAAGTTCGCTTGCTAACAGAACATAAAAATGCTGCCCAGAAACCTTGTGAATAGTTCTGACACTAACGAGGTTGAAATATAGCCTTTGCCTACAGCATCTCCTTAACAGTAATGTTAACAAAATGACAGCATTCATATGACAAAGGAAAACGAATCCGGTCACTCAAGACTGTGCCGCAGCCGTGGGGCAGAAGACGCTTGGTGGCCGTCCACAATGTTATAAACTTAACCTAAATAGTCGGCTGCTGTAAGCTACAATCGGATTTTATTGTATACCCCTGTTGTCTCAATGATAATAACATCTCATTTCCGACTATATTTCAAAGTGTGCCGTTCATTTGCATTAATAACATAACATCGTATTTTGTCATTTTTGGCGAAGACATGCATTCCGTTAGGGATATTGAACATATTTAACATTCTCTAACCATCGTGATTTCGAATTGGTGCAGTTGTCAGCACAAAAACTCATTTTATTCTTTTGCTCTTTTGCATTGCTCTATGCTGTTCTATGGTGCTTTCTGCCTCTTGGTTGCGCATGCATGTTTTCGTGACGTTTCATAGAAATCCATGTATAATGAGCGCATAAAACGACTTGTTTTGGGACATTAATCTAGGCTACGTTAAGCTTTAAGGATTGTATGTCCTTAATTTATTTATATAGGCCTATTTAGGCTAGGCTACTTGCGCAAACCCTGGATAGACTTTTATTGCCACACAACAATATTGGTGGTATTTGTTACATTAGCTTCAAAAGGCACTGCTTGTGAAAGAAGGGGGTGGGGGAGGGGAGCTTGCAGCCAAGTGTCGGAAAAATGCATAGCCTACAACACAGAACCCGCTTCTCGCATTAGTCACTGACAGTAGACACTCTTCCAGCCTAATGACTTTCACACATTTTGAATGATTTACAGTATGCCTAGACACATTAGCGCTCCACGTGTAGAAACTGTGCAGAATACAATGTGTGAATGATGCTCAATGATTTGCCAATAGCCTATAATAGTCTTCTGCTGGGTTGCATGTAGCCTACTGTAGGCTATAGCCTACAGTTTTACTGTAGGCTACATGTTTTCAGCCTTTATTGGTTAAATGACATACGAAAATATTTCTTAACTTCAAAAACTCATTCAACTGTCATTCAGACTCAACCCTCTTGACGTTTGGTGATTAATTGACAGCTGTTTTGGGACACGTTAAACTTTCTTTATAATGAGCGCATAAAACGACTTGTTGTTTTGGGACATTAAGCTACGTTAAGCTTTTTCACGTTAAGGATTGTATGTCCTTAATTTATTTATATATTTAGGCTACTTGCGCAAACCCTGGATACTTTTATTGCCACACAACAATATTGGTGGTATTTGTTACATTAGCTTCAAAAGGCACCGCTTCAGAAAGCTGCACTGCTTGTGAAAGAAGGGGGTGGGGGAGGGGAGAAAGCTCGAGTAGCTGAGAGAGACGCCGAGAATGATCGGTTGAAAGCGTGAACTGAAGGACTGCATCAATAAGATCAACGAATTCCTCCGCACAACACGCAGATCTTCCCAGGGATTCAACGTGCTTTAAATTTAGACTGTAGAATGTTGAATGTAGACTGTTCATTATTTCAATAAATACGTTTTCTCCGAAGCACTTTCCCGACTTCGTCTTTCTATAGGCTAAGCATATCATGGAGATAGAGTAGAAAACTGGATTTAACTAAACAAATGTAACTAAGTAAACTGATTGTTTACTCTACAGTAGGCTATGTTCCCCCCTCTCAGGCTGTACAGTAGGCCTATTGAAAGTAGACTAATGAGCTTAGACACATTAGCGCTTCCAGCCTAATGACTTTCACACATGAATGATTTACAGTAGACACATTAGCGCTCCACGCAGTGGCGTAAATATAGTTGGTGCAGCAAGTGCAGTCGCACCAGGGCCTGTGACCTCCGTCGCTACCCCCGCAATGCAATTGCTGGAAAATTCTATACCGGTCCTTTCTGACTACCTGCGTGCCTTTGACCAGGCCTAGGCTACAGCGCAGACACTCGCAAATAAATGGGGGTTCAGAGTACATTTGAAAATGTTAGAGCACGGAGAGTGAAGCGTCACTTTGACGAACTATCGGAAGATGAACGCTTAACAAAGGCGAACACTTTAACAGGGGGAATTAATTGGGCATGAATCATTGTGCTGAACGGTATTTGTCAATGAGCAGAAACACACACGACATTCAAACTATTGATAAGATGTACTGGTCTGTATCTATAGGCTAACATTGGACAAATAAATGACACTGACTCGCCATATCCTGACTCAGGAAAAAAAAACATTTTCTTGCTTTGCCGCAAACTCAGCAATGAAATCATAGGCCAGTTTGCAGGTAGCCTAACGTCTTTTTCATAGAAGGGAGAGCCTAGTCTCTCCTGTGACATGGAGGTGTGCAAATAGTTTTTAATAGCCTGTTCAACTTCGAAAAGCTTCGTTCACCCGATGCCAGTCACTGATCGCAATTTCAAAGTTCGGAAAGCTTCATCTTTTTAAGTTTTAAGTGCAGTGGCCCCTATCTGCCCCCTTTGGAATTATATCTCGAGCCTATTATAAGGTCCAGTGCGTTATGTCCTGGGATTCGGATGTGCTCAAAAAGAAAAGAAAAAACACTTTTTTATAGATGGTTATGAGGAGCAATATGAGCGAGAAATTTGATGATCATTGATCGTTGTTTTGGGACGTTAAGCCTTTTCCATAGGCGTCAGTGAAGGAGATTGAAGAATGACAATTTTTTTATACAAAAATATTTCTTAACTACAAAAACTCAGTGTCTAAAAACTCAGTGTCATTCAGACTCAACCCTCTTGTTGTTTTATTATCTTTTTCGTTGTCGTTTGAACGTTGGCAAGCAGGCATGTTGCGGTTGCAATTTAAGTGAAATTTCTACAGTAGGCCTACAACATGCTGTTAGGCTGGGCTACTGTCAATGTACTTGTACAGGTAAATGTTCAACAATTGCTGGTGTACAGGTTATATAATCAATTAGCTAAATCATTTGTCCAGCTGTTTAAACATTTTTTCGTGCTACATTCAAACGCAAAAGGTGCTTTGATAGGCTATATTTTTCGTTTGAACGTCGGCAAGCAGGCATGCTTTGGTTGCAATGAATGAGGATAATTGCTTTTTTTGAATATGACTCTCTCCAGTCTCAACAGCACGTACTTTTTCCACACGCTAAGTTCTAACACACATATCCCCTCTCGCTTTCTCTCTCTCCATCCCTGCACACGGTGCTTTCTTAAAGGAGCTGCACCATTTTACAACAATTGCATCTACATTTTCATATTAGAATGTTTTGTCAAGTGTAAGCTTAAACTACCGTGATCAATTTAAGTTCCCCTGCCCCCGCTGCGTCATGGAAGCAGTAAGTCAGTCGCATCAAAAATAGTAGTGGCACCCAAGTGACACCTTGTGGTTGTTTGTGTCAACTGCAGTTTGTGCCATTTCTGCCGAGAAAATGGGGATCGTGATTCCTGAAGGAACCCGTCCAAACTTAACAGGGACCCGCTGTACTGATCATGTAAATATGCTTTGGACAGTGGTGGGACAGGCTGGGGTGGTTGGTTGTGAGGAAGAGCTTTAGTATGTGTGAGTGTGTAAGTGTTTTGTGTTACTCTGAGGACCCCCTCGAAAATGAGATGTCCATCTCAAGGGGTTATCCTCTAATAAATGAATTTGAATTTGAATTTGAATTGGGTAGGACTGTAGCCTACACTGGTTGCTGTGGCACAGCCTTGAGTGACCGAATTCGTTTTCTTTTGACATATGAACGCTGTCATTTTGTTAACATTACTGTTAAGGAGATGCTGTAGGCAAAGGCTATATTTCAACCTGGTTAGTGTAGTACAAAAAATCAGAACTATACACAAGGTTTCTGGGCAGCGTATTTATGTTCTGTTAGCAAGCGAACTTCTCATGACTGCCGACAAAGTAGCCTACTGCCAGCTGACAAAGCTCTCATTTTAAAACATTACTGAGAGACATGCACTTTACAATCAAGAAATCTTGCCACTGAATCCAAAACTATGTTTGACATTATGTACAAAGCTTATAGGCTACAGTGGACTAGCATGTTGCAGGGGCTGCTAAAAACACAGAGAAACAACACACTGAAAACTCGGCCAATCACAGCCCTTGCTGTCAAACGCTCCGTCCGGTTCGACCGCGGAACGCCACAGCGGACTTATGCTGCCCCCAAGCGGCTGCAGTGGTACTTACATTTCACCCAGCTGCGTGAATCACCTTGATCGTGAATGAAGTGTCAATTCTTAACTACTACCCACTGTATGAGTCCTAGTGCTACTGGACCATAGTGCAGCATTTGACACTGTTAATCACAATATCTTACTACACAGACTACTGGGTTGGATTTACAGGCATAGTTATCAACTGGCTCAAATCATATCTGCAAGAAAGGAGCTTCTTTGTTGTCCTTGACCTGTGGTGTTCCCCAGGGGGCGATCTTGCGGTCACTATTATTCAACCTCTACTCCCACTTGGATAAATCATCAAAAATGATTTGATTTTATTTGATTTCATATCATAGCTATGCAGATGACATACAAATGTATTTAGCTCTGTCGACAAACAACTATGGTCCCTTAGAATCTCTGTCAGTGTATTGAAAAAATCAACAACTAGACGTCTCCAAATTTTCTTCAACTATCAAAGAAAAAACTGAAGTAATTATATTTGGTAAAAAGGAGGAAAGACTTCGGGTTGCCACTCTTGACACAAAAGAGTTGAAAGCAAAGGATGCTGTTAAAAATGTTGGTGTATTAATTGACAGTGATCTAAATATCAACAGCCACATGAAAGCAATAACTAAAAATCAGCTCTCGAACCAACTTTCGGATGACATCAAAAAGCCCTGTAGCCAGTTTTAAATCTAGACTTAAAAAAACTGAAAAACTGTTCTCAGATGCCTTCTGCTACCTGCACTGAGTTACAAATTCTAAATCTACCTTTAAAGTATTCTACCTTGTGTCTTATTTTGTCTTTTTTAATATTCTTTATTTTTAAATGATTTTACCTTTTGCGTTTTATGTTTTCTTTTTTATTATGATCTTATGATTTTAAACTATTCCTTGACTATTGCCATTCTATGCTTTTATTTGCTATTATTGTTTGCTTTTGTTTATGTAAAGCACATTGAATGACCTCTGTGTATGACATGTGCTATATAAACTTGACTTGACTACAGTACTCAAATTGGCACTATAAAAATGTTGCCTGTCTAAACTTTATTTATATGAGGGTTTCAAGCAACTAGACTAGAGTCTGATTACCTGCTTAGAGTTTGTAAGGTAGAGTTTGGCCACCAGGTTGACAAATTGGCACTATAAAAATGTTGCCTGTCTAAACTTTATTTATATGAGGGTTTCAAGCAACTAGACTAGAGTCTGATTACCTGCTTAGAGTTTGTAAGGTAGAGTTTGGCCGCCAGGTTGACAATCTGCAATTTTACAATGTCTTCCTCTGTGGTGAAGCTCTTCGCCATTTTTCTCAAGACATCCGGGGCAATCTTTGGCACATGTTCACAGTACTCACCAATGAGCCAAAGTATGCTGGCACGTGCCATGGGAACCTGTCAAGCATACAAATAATACATGCACAATCACTTAGTAATGCTGGATTTCTTATGATGTCTCATGAGAAATACTGTATTAGGCAGACATACAGTAAGTCATATGTATGACAAAAGAGAAATCTGTTCATAAAAATGCTAACATTAAATACCCTCATACACATTATCAAATTCTATAGTTTAGCAGACACGTTTGTCCAAAGCAACAGAATATGACCATTACGACAGCTAAAATAATTAGTAAACCGTTTTAAAGAAGTTGTAAAGCCTGCATTAAACAAATTAGTAATAATAACAATGTCATCAATGCAATATCAAATGAAAACTAGATGTACCGCATAGCAGTACAAAATATGACTGCAGCTCAGTCCTGTACTGTACATCTGAAAAATTGCGCACTTGTCAATTTGTCTCCATCTCCTACTCCATCCCCCACTCTTGAAACTTGTGTGTATGCTTGTATGTACATGCCTGTGTGTGTGTGTGCGCGTTCATATACAGTCGGCTTATTAGTTTTGTTGTATAGAATAGAAAGAATAGTAAGAATAAAAGAGGTCTTTATTCTGTGATAACTACATTGCCACAAACTACATTGTGAGCAGTGTATGCTTAACAGTGTTGGGGAAGTTACTTTTAAAAAGTAGTGTTTGCTCGTTACTCGTTACTTCTCAAAAATGTAACCCGTTACTTAACTTAGTTATCCTCTATGGAAAGTAACTTTTTACGTTACTCGTTACTTTTATGTTGCTCGTCTTTGGGCAGAACCCAATATCTGTTCCTAAATGTGTAGGCCTACATAAAGTTCTACTATGGAGGACATAACAGGTATTTCTTTTGTGCTCTTTATTATAAAAAATGCCACAAACAGAGCACTTGACAAGAAAACATTGGGCTTATAGGATTCAACACCACCACTAAAGCCCTATGAAACAATATCAAATAACATAGCCTCGATACATCGTGGGCATATAGTTGAACACAAAATATATGAGGGCTTATTTTACAGGCGCTCCTCCGAAATTTGGTGCAAAGCTAGTGCAAATCGTATCAATAGGCTGGCAGTTGAGTTAATGGCAGTGGATAAAATCAGGGCACAGTGTAGGCTACAACTAACACTTACATTCCTCCCCTTAGTTTCGAGTAATGTGAATACCTCCATCCCTCAGGAGTTAGCGTTGGCTGCGTCTCGCTTGCTATGATTGCTCTTCATTGCCACCAGCTTCTGTCACATACCGTGTGGAGCTATGATTGCACTTCATGCTACCAGCCTCTGTCATGTATGCTACCGTGTGGAGCGTGTGCCTACTGCGCAAGCGCACAGCTGAGAAAGCAGCGTCGCTGTCAAATCTGTCCCTGGGATAAGTAACGTCGCGTCGATATGAAAAAGGAACTACGTTACGTTACCAAATTTTCAGTAGTAGCACGTTACACTACTTTTTACTCAAAAAGTAGTTACGTTACTGTAACTTGTTACTTTGTAACGCGTTACACACAACACTGATGCTTAATGACTCCCCCTTTATGCAAGCAACACATTTTACAAATATGATCAGTTACATTATTTTGAAATGCAATAAATTGAAGACTGAAACTAGAGTGTAGTAGTGGGTGAACGTCAGCTCAGATGCAAATCCTGCACTTTTAATGCAACATTTTAACAAAGCACTGACAGGGCCACCAAGGATTGTGAGCGAGTTAACAGCAGAAAAACCTATTTAGGCATCTGGTGGACAAACTAAGTAACGCCAATACTGGAAATTCACCCTAAATGAAGAATTAATATTCGGTTTTCCTTTACTGTATTTGTAATTATTTTTCGGCCGTTATAATTGCGATACCGATAGTATGTGCATTCCTGTGTGTGTCTGTGTGTGTGTGTGTGTGTGTGTGTGTCTGTGCATGCGTGTGTGTGTGTGCATGCGTGTGCGTGTGTGCATGCGTGTGCGTGTGCGTGTGCGTGTGTGTGTATGCATGCATGTGTGTGTGCGCATGTGTGTTTATGTGTGTGTGTGTGTGTGTGTGTGTGTGTGTTTGCGAGAAAAAGTGTGTGTGAGACAGTATCATCCTCTACCAGCAGCCCTTCGCTCAACACCACCATCTACAGGCTGATGGGTGTACAGTCACTAAATGTACACAAAAATTAATTTATTTTATAGCCCCCCATGGATGAAATTCCACTAAACTTGGCATACCCCCAGATAATTTTAAACATTGGCGTAACATTACCAAGGAAGAGAAGACAGCTTTAGATGATTTGCAAAGAGATAATGAAATTGTGATTAAGGCCACAGACAAAGGCGGAGCAATAGTTATCCTAGATAGAGATAACTACACAAGGGAATGTCAAAAACAACTGAGTAATCACCGTTTTTCATAAAAAATTGAAGGGAGACCCAACTCCCAAGTTCAAAAAAGAGATTACAGAATTGTTAAAGATGTTTTTAGATACAGGAGAAATAACGAAAAGAGAACATGACTTTTTGAATATGCAACATCCAAGAATCCCGACTTTCTACACTTTACTAAAGGTGCATAAAGACCCATTGAACCCACCCGGATGACCAATCGTCTCGAGCATAAACTCACTGACTGCTCCCTTATCCAAGTTTGTGGATCAACCTGATTAACCTTCCGGTAGTCAATGCAGAATCGCATTGTACCATCTGCTTTTGGGACCAGTACCACAGGTGAACTCCACTCGCTATGACTAGGCTGGACCACTCCAATCCTAGTCATATATTCAAGTTCTTCCTGTAGCTGCTTGAGTTTGGCTGGACCCAACCTATAAGGGTGTTGCTTTATAGGCAGGGCCTCAGGTCAGATTGCTGACTCTTACTCAAGTGACCGAGATGTTTATCAATTATCGATGCTCGAAGGTGCTAAGGTGCACACTGACAGGTTCAACAGCCTCAGTGCCATCTTCGGTGTAACCAGACTCATCTTTAGCAGACACACAAGCTATGGGAACGAAATCTTCTCTACCCACATATGCCTTCAGTAAGTTGACATGACAGACGTGACTTGGTTCTCCGGTCCGGATTCCTAACGACGTAATTGCAGTCCCCCACCCTCTTCTCGATCGTGTATGGACCACAAAAACGAGTGCTCAAACTGTCTCCCCTCATGGGCATAAGCATCAGTACTCAGTCCCCAGGCTTAAAAGTTAGCTCGACAGCCCTTTTGTCGTAATGCATCTTCATGCGATCTTGAGCTCCCCTAAGATGTCCCTGAGCTACCTGACAAGCGGTCACTTTGGTCACTACTGAAAGTTCCTGCCGATCCCTACCAAGATTTTATGAATGCAATTAGTGGGATTATTTGGGTAGACCTACTTGAAGGGACAATTCATTATCTTAATCTCCCAGACAACTTAATCTAACACTACCGGTCAAAAGTTTTAGAACACCCCAATTTTTCTAGTTTTTTTTATTGCAATTAAAGCAGTTAAAGACTAAGCAATTAAGGTCCAATGAATAGCTTGAAATAGTAAAAAGGTAAGTGCTGAACTGCCAGAGGTTAAAAAAGTGAAAACCCAAAACGGAAAAATAATGTGTATTTCAGAAGTATGAGTACAGTTTCCTTCACCATCAAAAGGCACTCAGAAACCGGGGGAAACTCTGACAGGAAGAGGTCTGGCAGACCCAAAGCTACAACAAAATCAGAAGACAAGTTTTATGAAGACAAGAGTCAACAGCTTGCGTGGTAGGCCATTCACAGGACAACAGCTTCAAGCACAGCCTAATAGTGGTCCTAGTAGGCAAGTCTCAGTTTCAACTGTGAAGAGAAGACTTCGAGTTGCAAGTTTGACAGGTCGAGTTGCAGCAAGAAAGTCATCGCTAAGATGTTAGAATAAGAAAAAGAGGCTTGCCTAGGCCATGAAATATCACCAACGGACTGCTGAAGACTGGAAGAAGGTGATATGGACTGTTGAATCAATAATTCGGTTCATTATGCAGGATTTTTATAAGCCGTAGAGTAGGCGAAATGATGGTTCCTCAGTGTGTGACATCAACTGTCAAACATTGAGGAGGAAGCTTGATGGTCTGGGGCTGTTTTGCTGGATCTGGTCGGTGACTTGTACAGAGTGATAAAGCACCCTGAACCAAAATGGCTATCACACCATTCTGCAGTACCCTCTGGTATGCACATAGTTGGTCAGGGGTTCATCCTACAGCAAGATAATGACCCAAAACATAAGTCCAAGCTATGCCAGAACTACCTTAGGAAAAAAGAACAAGATGGTAAACTTGAAAACATGGAGTGAGCACAGTCTCCAGACTAAAAAATTGGGGTGTTCTAAAACTTTTGACCGGTAGTGTACATACATCTGACATGGACACACTCAAACACATGCTCTTTATCTTCTAGTCTGCAGATTTCATTGGCAAGCAGGCACTTCAGAATATCAAGGCCCAGGGCCTCCAAAGAAAATTAGCCTATCTTACAGTGGACACAGACGACATTGACCCAGAGGGCAATGAAACCATCTGGCACAATGGAAAGGTGAGTAATATGTGAATATTTTACTGTAATCCAACACAATTTACATTACAATACAAGTAGACATGACTTAGTTATTACAAGTAGACATTATGTTTTAGCCTGGAAGCCAGCCTGAATTTACCCCAAAATTTGAGTTTAAGAAATTCGGCCCAGAGTTGCTCCATTGAGTCTCTATGCCCGACCCCGGGGTTTTTGGGCCAATGAAATCAGTAACATTTTCATCCATGTCACCTTAGTGCACTTTAGTTGATTTTGTTAACAACCAAAAGGCTGTCACTAGAGAAGTAAGATATTAGGGGCTGTATTTTGCACACCAGCGCATGGCGTAAAACTCGTTTTCCACCCGCGCAAAGTTTAATTCGGTATTTTGCACGTTTATTTTTTAAACATTGCGCCCAGGGGTGTGGCAATTAACAACCTTGGGAGGGGCCTGGCGCATTGTCTAAAAATCGCTATCGTACACCACATAAAAACCTGGTCAGAAGTCAATGGCGAGTTGTTCATATGCTATTTTAAGAGCGCATGTCAACAGTCATATTGGCAGGTGCACACACCATCCTTCTATCATTCATGAACGCACACCAGTGCACGTCCATGCAAAGCATTACAAATTGCACGATTACAATGGGAAACATAATTAGAATAAAGATATTTCGAAATACTGTACATCTCATGATGAGTAGTTATTCACTATCATTTGCAAATTGGTAATGACAATTAAAAGTGATTAGGGGAGAGGCGAGAGACACGTATGGAGCACAGCTGAAGACGTCACGAGATATAAGCAACTCCACTGCAGGATAAATGTTGTTTTGTTCAGTCATTTGAGCAATATTAGGGTAAGTGTTGCTTTTTCCAGCCTGTTTTCGATGGTAACCCATTGTCAGTCAATAGTGAAAGTAACTGCATATAACTGTCTTCGTTGACTGACACCTTGGTGAAGCCAATGAGTTCAAATAATAGACGAGTGCAAATGCGTGAAGGCTATGCTAGGTAAGGGATAATGTATAGAACGCCGGTCATTATGGGGAAAATAAGTCCCGACAGGGCGAACCGGACCCCGACGCGCCAGCGGAGGGGTCTAGTTTCGCCCTGAAGGGGCTTATTTTCCCATAATGACCGGCGTTCTATACATTATCCTGCTTATTATACGGCTACTTGCCAAAACGAAAAAATAAACTCCATGATATGTCTCTTTTCACTTATTATGACCGCCGCGCAGCCCAAATTTCTGTCAATGATTCCCGGGACACTGAAAGACCGGGGTACACGAAACTTGGTGGGCATGTAACCCCACATGGATAGCATGGAACCATCGTTTTTCGCCCCCCCGCTGGACTGGACCCCCCGAAAGGAGGGTAGGGCAGACACAGTTTTCTGTGAATATCTCGAAAACCGTAGGGTTTCGGAGGACCATTTTTTTTGTATGTTGATCTCAAGGGGCCATGTCAACCCATTCCATAACCACTCATTTCATGTATAGCGCCACCTAGTTAAACACAAAAAAGTAAAAATGAGGTGTTGTAATCGAAGGTATCTGTGCCCTAACATAGTCAAAACTGCACGAAATTGGAAGTGTAGGATCATTATGACACCATCTGTATGCACGCCAAGTTTCGTGGAATTCCGTTCATGGGGGGCCACACAATAAATTAATTTATGTTACTATACACTAACTGGCCTGTAGGTGGCCGGAGACAGTTTTCTGTGAATATCTCGAGAACCGTAGGGCCTACGAGGTCCACCTTTTTTTGGTATGTTGGTCTTAAGGGGGCATGTCAACCCATTCCATTACCACTTATTTCATGTATAGCGCCACCTAGTTAAAAATTAAAAAGCAAAAAATTAGGTGTTTTCATCACAATATCTTTGGCTGACAAGGTCAAAACTGCACGTAATTAAAAGTGTAGGATCATTATGACACCCTCCAAATGCATGCCAAGTTTTGTGTACTTTCGTTCATGGGGGGCCTTAGGGACTGTACGATATTTAGCGGGGGGGGAGGGCCGGTCGCCAGACGATCGGGTTAAACATTTTCTGCCTGGCCCTCCCCCCTGGTCAAATTATTTTTTCCAGGGGCCTCCCCCCGGCTCAAAAAAATTCTCCTAGGCCCTCCCCCCTACGTGAATCAAATAAAACTGGTCGAAAAATGACGTTTACAAGGTTAAAACGGCCAGCAAATGTCATAAGCACACATACACACGGGGCTACAAACCAGTGTTGCGCGGGTTTGGTCACAAGCGGCCCGCGGTCGCCCGATATTTTAATCAACCCGACCGCAACTTGGACCGCGAATATTAATTAGGACAAAATTATACCCGACCCGCTTATTTACAAAATGTGTGCTTTTGGTTATAGCCTGCAGGCAGTAGTCTATTTCTGTAAAACAAACTAATTTATTTGCGAAACTTTATGCAGTAGAACTACACGCAGGCATGCAGGACATAATGTTTGCGCAGGAGAGAGAATGAGAATAAGAGCGCAAGCACGCAAGCAACCACCAAGGATTAGAACACTAGGATAAGATTTGGCCATGGACATAGGCTACTTCTTTCGAAAATAGAAATGGGGAGGCAAGGTAGCCTAGGCAAAAGAGATACATTGCTGGTCAAAACGTTAGCGTAAGAACTGGTTTAAAATGCTGAATGAAGCACAAAGCTTTACTAAAGCACATCCACTGTTTAAAGTCACAAACACAATGAACTAAGGTAACTTTTATGCATGCGCGAACCTATACATACCGGTAGATATGGCTGTGTAGTCTGTGCCATAAGATTTATTCCTGCAGGCTGCCCGTTTCGGCTGTCATACTTTTAAATGGCTTCGCAAGAGTAGGCCTACATAGACCATAACTTGTACTACTGTCATCTTCTTTAAGAACTTTTCCCAATATTTCCCATATCGCTTTTCCTGAAGGGGTGTCTTTATTATTTTAACTCGCATCTTCAGCTTCTTTACTGTTGAATATTTTAAGTAGGCCTATTTGTAGAAAATATATATTTAATTAATTTTAACTGACCCGCCCGCAAATGACCCGAATATCATTAAAATATTTGGTGTATGACCCATAACCGCTGGTGACCTGCATGCGAGGGGAGTTGTGGGAGATTCAGGTAGGGTTGCGACTCGCCCACTCTGTCAAAGAGACGTGAATCATGTTTTGGCCTACAAACCTTTTAAAATATCGAAAACAGATCATTGATCAGGGGGAAAAAATATCATGGATCAGGAAAAAATAATTTTCCTCGGCCCTCCCCCCAGGCCAAAAAAATTCTCCTGGGCCTTCCCCTAAGGCTTAAAAAATTATCTTAGGCCCTCCCCCCCCTGACGACCGGCCCTCCCCCCCCGGTAAATATCGTACAGTCCCTTACAATAAAATAATTTATGTGTACATTTAGTGACGTACACCAACAAGGATTCCTGGGACACTGAAAGACCGGGGTACACAAAACTTGGTGGGCATGTACCCCCACATGGATAGCATGGAACCGTCATTTTTCGTTTTGATCTGTAGCCCCCCCGCTGGACTGGACCCCCCGAAAGGAGGGTAGGGCAGACACAGTTCTCTGTGAATATCTTGAGAACTGTAGGGCCTAGGATGACCATTTTTTTACGTATGTTTGCCTCCAGGGGTCATGTTAACCCATTTAATGTGCACACATGTGCACAAACAGATATACACACACACACACATACATTCACAGTAATCATACGTATGACACATACTCACACAGTAGACATATGTACGCTTGCATGCACAGGCACACACACAAGCACGCACACACACACACACACACACACACACACACACACACCCACACACATAACATAAACATAACACAAACAATCAAGAATTTCTCAGAATTATGAACATGCAAGATGGGGGTGGGGTTGTATAAAATGAATTTTACATGTGAAATCTATGAACTAATCATGTTTTGGTACTTGTTGTCTAGCAGATACCAGTGAGAATTGAGTGTGGATAATGCAATTTAGAATTTTGAGACAGTTAGAATCATATAGGCCTTTCAGCGTGATTTCTTTTTGTGGAAAAAATGTGCTGGACTGGGCGGCGGTCATATTTTGTACCGCTCTGCGGTACATCTAGTTTGTTACCGTTTCGTCGTGGCTTTTGCTGAGAAACAAATAGTTCGCAACACACGCTGAACTTGAATCAAACATTCTTTAGAACACAGCTGATCAACCGTCTGCTTTCACTTTTGAATGAAGTTCCAAGCGCAAACTCCGTTGCCATTGACAGCGGTCATTCTTGTTTTCAGAGGTCCTTTCCCAAGAAATAATGACCGCTAGAACTTTCGGAAATCCCATTCAAGTCAATGGAGCATTCTACTTGCATTGTGAAGAGCCGTATAATAAGTTTTAGTAAAGCATGGTTTAAGAATGACTATTTCATACGGTCTCGCAAGCAGCCTCCTTCAAATGCGCCGTTGAATGCCAAAATACCGATGCATTTATTTGACATATCGCGCTTTGCGCCGTTAAAGGGAAAGACAGATGTCATTCTCATTGGTTTAAATGATCTTACGCCCCAAACACACCCATATGACTGATTAAAAAACCTAGGAACACTTTGTTGCGCCATGCGCTCCACGTTTGATAACGAAACCCCTCCCAATGTGAACTGGACATCCTACTAAATTTGAATAGAATTTTGACGAGTGACGATGCACTTTAGAATGTCATGATAGGGCCCTAGGTTTCTGTTAGTACAAGATATCGACAGCTAACTTTAAAAGCTTAACAGTAAACAGCGATTAAGGCATTTGTTGAGAAGAGAGAGGTTTTTGCTGTTTTCGTTAATGGTTGGTTGTCTATTCAATTGTGTGCAGAGGCACTTTTTCCCCTGTATTGGTTAAAACACGCCCCATAATCAAATCCAAATGGCATGTTACCTATACCAGGCAAAGAATGTTTCCTTGCTGTGTGTCAAACCCATCCATTTTGTGTTGTAAGCATCACACTTAACAAGTTCACCTAGAATATTTTGTTGTTCTATGAGTTGTGTTTTGGTCTGGTGCAGGTTGTTGGGAACACAACATCTGGCTGCTACAGCTACACTGCCCAGCAAAGCCTTGCTTTTGGGTATCTACCTATTGCCCTGGCAAATGTGGGACAGAAGGTGGAGGTTGAATTGCTTAACAGGAAGTACCCAGTCATGGTTGTACAGGAGCCACTGGTTCTGACAGAGCCCACCAGGACTCGCCTGCAGAAGAAAACCAAAAGCAGAGTCTAGGACCAGCAGGACCACCCTTGACCCATCAAACCTATTATCTAGCTTGCACAACACCAATATTTTCTATAATTACTCCTGATCCTCAGGTTAACTTCATATATAGGCCCAAAGCCGTAATTATGTTAATCTTCATGTGCGATGTATGGATACACTGCACATTAATGACAATGATATGTAAAATATTTTGACATCTGCTGTTAGTATTTGTCTAGTGGTGTCTTTATACTGTGAGAGTAAAGCTGCTATATTGCATTTAAGTAATAAATAAAAATGCAAAATACTTCCACTCTACGTAAAAATATATTTGTAACTAAAGGGACCTTGTGACAGTGCAGTCAAACAAATGTAATCAAATCAGAGTGAAATATTCCAAATGTAACTCAGTGACTTAGGTGAAAGAATGACTGGCCAATGTACTACTCTACCACAATGGCAAAAGGTCTGTAGAAAGTAAACGGCAAAAGAAACCGCTGGATTTATTTGATTTTATTGTGTACATCAGTTGCACATGAATGAAATGTATATTAAATAAAAAAAATACTGTTCATGGTCACTTCATTTCAATTGCTAGTAAAAATGATTATTATATTATTATATGTTCTAATACACAGTAAAATCCATTGGCAAAACACACCAAATGACATTTATAATTTTGAAATAATTTACTGAAAATATGACAAAATGCAGTACAAAAGAACTACACTGAAAGGGGGCTATGTTTTGTTGAGGAGTCCAATTGCAAAGGGGAAGTTTTTGTATGGCGAGGTCCTGGGCCCCATTTCTAAAAGCATGGTACATGGCATGCATGGTACTTCATCCTCACCAAAGTTGTGGAGAAGATGAAGGCACAACCTCATGATGCCACAACCAAAGGGTATGAGGGGCTCATCATTCAGTCCAGACACAGATGTACTGTTGTTGCATCTTGTGTTTGCAACCTGCTGAGCCCAGAAATTTGGATGAAAGCAGGAACTGCCAAGAAACCACGCTACATTAAAGTGCATGATAATGTCAAATGAGATTCTGGACGGTCTGTTGCCATTTCATAGATAGATAGATAGATAGATAGATAGATACTTTATTGATCCCCAAGGGGAAATTCACCATCATTCGCCATCACTGGATGTGACACTACCAGTCAGTTCACTGGAATAGGAAAAAAGGACGGTGTGGAAAGTGTTCCAGCAGTGCCTTCATCTTCTCCACAACTTTGGTGAGGATGAAGTACCAAGCCCAGCTATTCTATCCTCAGCAGAACAGTTTGCCTACCTGTTTTAGAAAGTGAAAGCCAATGTGGATACTTTACCACCAACTCAGGATGCCTTGTCTCTGCACCTCATGAGGGCCCACTATCAAACAAAGGTTTGGAAACAGTCACTAGTGACCAGAGGAGGCTCCTTCATTGAGGAAAGGGAGGAACACCCTCCCTAAAATTTCAGAGAAAAATAAAAAATATATAAAGTGAATTACTAATCTGATAAATTACTGTTAATATTACTATTTTTAACACTTTGAATGAACAAAATCGTTCCCCTAGGTCAAAATGCCAACAGCACCCCCTATCGCTATTGAAAATTACTGTATGGAGGAGCTTCCTCCTCAAGCCCCTCATTGAAGTCCATTATAAACGCCTCGGGCCCCAGCGGCTCGTGAATCACGTCGTTTTCAATGGCCAAGGGAGGAAGCTCCTCCGTACAGTAATTTTCAATTGCGATAGGGGGTGCTGTTTTTAGCGGCAACGGTTCAAGAATGTTATCTGCAGTCAAACTACGAATCTTATGTTGAACGGAAAGCTTGTTTTTTGCTCGTGAAATAAACAGTACAATGGAATCAGAGGACAATCTCAAATCTTTTATACATTCAAATACACTGATAATCTTTATCAAAGCAGGAAGACCAGCTCCAAAAATTCATATTCCAAAACAAGATGGTAAGTGTAGGCTACTGAATGCTACATAGTCAGACAAATAGGCTCCTCATGGCTAACTGGTAACGTTAGCACAGAAAACAATCAGCCATAGCCTACTGCTGGCCTGTCACATACGTGGACAGTTCACTTGGTGATAAAACATTTTTGGATAGTTATGCGTTGTTATAATCATCCAAGTTATGCCTTAACTAAACAATTGTTAAATAAGGTTCTTGTTGTTATGTTCTTGTTTTCACCGTTCTAAATGTATCTTTGGATGGTAACATTGTTAATGAATGTTTCAGACCATGATGCATTCCTTTAATGACGTCTTCAATAACATTTGCCTTTCGAGTATGCTTTCATAAATTCCCACTTAGCTATTACAACCTGTCTTTAAATTATAGCGATTTGGCTTTAAAAACAATAGCATGTTACAAATAACAACATTTAAGGTCTATTTTTAATGGTAAATAGTTACATGGTTTTATAAAACAAGTGTCTATTTTTATTATTATAGACTTTTCTGCCAATGTAGGCTTACACTGAGCAAAACCTCCAGACTTTCCGTAATTTTGGAAAACAGTATTTCATAACTACACCTACATATCTTCCCTGACTTCCCAGACCTAAATTTACATTTATTTACATTTACATTTATTAATTTAGCACTATTATCCAAAGTGACTTGTATATTTAAATTATATTACAAAGTCCATTGTCCCTGGACGAATTGTCCCCCCCCCTCCCCCTGAGAATGTCAGAACAGCATTTATTGCACAACATTGCCAGTTAAAATGCTACATAGTACATACTGCTGCTATAAATGTGTCTGGGTAGGCGGCCTACATACTCTATTGTTCACATATGCCACCAACACCATCACAACCTCACATTTGCCACTAACGCCAATCAGGCAGACATTCCTTCCTCCGTTATTTTTTTAACCACCAGCCGCCACTGACAGATACTGGTTACCTTTGGAACTACTGGAAGAGGACATAAAGGTGCAAGGGGAATTTTCTGATTGGGTTTCCCTACCATTTGACCCAAATGACAAGACCTGCAGACAGCCACCACATCTTGATGTAACAGAGATTTTTGCCTGGGTTTTCCGAATGCCCAGCCAACGATGTTTCATCAACCAAACGCAAAACCTCAGGACAGAAACTCTCGGGCAGCACCACCTGCTCTACCGCACTCCAGACCTCAGTGGCTGGTCGATCAGAAGGCCTCTACTTTCGCATCAACATATCGTCACGTACATAAAATCCCTCAGCCATATCTCTGCTTTCTTCTGGCCTAATGGCACTCTCTCTTATTGATGCCAACACAGGGTCCTCCTTCTGACCGGTAATAAGCACTTCCCTGCTTCAGTGGGCAGTGCTTCGACTTGGCCAGCTTCACTCGCGGTCCGCGCGCGGGATCACGCGGCATCACGTGACTTTAATTTGTATTTTTCCAGTGACGCTGCAACGACGCTGCAACAACCGGCAGAGGTCTCAAGTGAGCAGGGTGTCTCGTAAAAAGAAATGGAGTTGGAAAACCCTACACAGACTTCACTACAGACTTTAGCAGACTGGTTTAGAAATAATTTAATAGCCAGAAATATGCCTGCCCTGCCCTAATAAAGAAATATTTGGTTAACGGCGAGTGAATCCCGTTTGCAGCCGTAGAAGAAACGCAGGACAAATTAAACATTCTGGTTTTCTCTGAGTGCAACGATGATAGACAGACATCATTTGGACAAAATATAGAGCATATTAACCTCCGTTGCTCAGCCAAATGCCTTCCTGTTACGTCCTGTTATCACGGAGTTACAGGCGATAAACGATTTTTGATGGTCACAAATTTACTTCATTAGCGTTTATTTTTTTGATTATTAAAGAGTGTTTTTCATTTAAAGGCATGACTTTGTGCTAATTCAGAAGAGCATTTAGTGCTCTCCCCAATCCCAGACGTTCACATTGCATGTTTGTTTGTAATGGATGCAACCGCGAGATACGCTTGTCATAGGCGCCGATACTGTGGGTGCTCCGTCTCTCGGGCACTCACTGAAAACATCGAGCACCCACGTGTGCCAGCTTACAGTCCCGGCTAAATTTATATTAATTTAAAATCAAACATCGCAGTTTATGTTAAATTCAGCATCTCTCATAATGTGATTGGATATGTTGCTGTCAATTCCCTACTCCATATACTAACCACCAATGAGAGCGTCTCTCGTATGAAAATTCCTGACACTTCCCATCTGAAGAATTAACGCAAGGCTTTGTCGGTCTTCAGCCCCGAATGTTTAAAATGTATATAGCCCTGAATATCATTTTAAAAGTAGTCTGACAAAGCTTATTGTTTTGTGACACAGCTAAACACTGGTACCTCATAGAACGTCTATAACATAGCCTAGGTGGTCACAACTCACAAAAGTAAAGCAGATAGAAAGAACTCACGCAAATCTAGCCTACAACACGCAGACAGCTTCATGTGCAGGGGAGAGAACGCGCGCGCACAGGTGCTTTATGATTTTTGGCTTCTGATGGTATCTTGCTAATTCACTGAACTGCATTAGGTCACACAAATGGTATTGCCTTTATCTTATAACTCCTTGTCTGAGCGACTACCAGGCCTATGGTTTTTAAAAGTCAGATGTTCCCTGACAAAGACATTCGAAAATTAAGAATGTTTATTGACTTGAAAAATACACTATTTTTTGCAAACTCCCTTCATTCAACCCTTGAAGACATCGCGGTCTGGTGCAGTGTTGCGCGGGTTTGGTCACAAGCGGCCCGCGGTCGCCCGATATTTTAATCAACCCGACCGCAACTCGGACCGCCAATATTAATTAGGACAAAATTATACCCGACCCGCGATCCGACCCGCTTATTTACAAAATGTGTGCTTTTGGTTATAGCCTGCATGCAGTGTGACAGTAGGCCATTTCTGTAAAACTAATTTATTTGCAAAACTTTATGCGGTAGAACTACACGCAGTAGGCATGCAGGATATAATGTTTGCGCAGGAGAGGGAATGAGAATAAGAGCGCAAGCACGCACACAACCACCAAGGATTAGAACACTATAGGATACGATTTGAAGGCCATGGACATCTTTCTTTCGAAAACAGAAATGGTGAGGCAAGATATAGGCAAGAGAGATACATTGCTGGTCAAAACGTCAGCGTAAGAACTGGTTTATAATGCTGAATGAAGCACAAAGCACATTTACTAAAGCACACCCACTGTTTAAAGTCACAAACACAACGAACTAAGGTAACTTTTATGCATGCGCGAACCTATACATACCGGTAGGTATGGCTGTGTAGTCTGTGCCATAACGTTTATTCCTGCAGGCTGCCCGTTTTGGCTGTCATACTTTTAAATGGCTTCCCAAGAAGTAGGCCTACATAGACCATAACTTGTACTACTGTCATCTTCTGACCCGCCCGCAAATTACCCGAATATCATTAAAATATTTTGTTTATGACTCATAACCGCGGTCACCCGCGGGCGGCCGCTTAATTTCGGGCAGACCACGCAACACTGTGCGCTATGTAGATCGTTTCTCGTACCATTTAATTTCTCAGAATTTAGGTCTACTAGGCCTACAATAACGTCATCACCAAATACATCTTTTATTTTTAGTTGATCAACCACAAAGAGTAGCATACTGTGCACAGTGCACTGACGACTGTACAGCCCAAGGTAACCAGTTGTTGTAGATGAGAGGCAACCCCTTGTTTCAGATAGCCTGGACAACATGTTACGTGGGTGTTGCCTACGTTATTAATTAATGGTAGCCTACAATAGTTAATTGATTCGCGTAACATATTAGTTGGCTCAAAGAGTAGGGATTCAGGATGGAGAGTCACGCGTGTGTTGCTTTTGCGGGATTGAATCCAGTTTAATGATCGTTTTCAAAACATATATTTTTTTACATGTCTTTTGTCCGAGTGGCTGTAATGTAGCCGAGCGCTCATGGCGTATGAAAAGCGACTTCAAACTGCCTAAAACAACTTGTTTGTGAATGTCTGACAACTGCTGCAGCGCATGCACGCACAAGGAAACCAGTAGGTGTAGAAACCAGAAGGCACACAACACCGGAACGATTTTAAGGCTATTTCGCATAGGCTACTCAATGGTGCTATTTCACACGCATTATAGCGACCCCCACTCACCGGGGTTAGGTGGAAGGTGTATAGACGATTGGCGTAGCCTAAAGTCAACATTGTTTGCTGGTAACCAGCCACAAATAGCCTACAGATTCTTGCGTGCGGTACATTCTCTATTCTCTCCAAAATGTGCCCGTTCTATAGGCTGGCCAAGTGCGTAATTCTGTGGCATAAAGCAGATGTATTTGTTTATTGTACAGAAAAATAAAAATAACCTGTCAAGCAGTCAATTGACTACATTGCAGTCAATAAGGCAGGCAAATTACGAAACCAAAACGTGGGTCATAGTTGTCTAAGCCTCTGCTGTGAGGCCAAACCCATGAACAAAAACGCATTTATATCTGCAATAGAGTTTTTTTTGGCGAAACAAGCTCACAGCCGAACGAGTCATAGCACTGAAGGGAGAGGCAACTGGCATGTGATCTCCCCACGGGCCAATGAATGTACAAGTTTTCTCCTGTGCCTACGATATTTAATCCAGTGTTTTGTCAAGTTGCAAAATGCTATTCGTTTTAACGAATTTTTATGATAGTATGAAGTACTTTTTGTATAGGGTACTATCTTAATTGCTTTATACTCAATACTTGACCAATGGCTATTGCATCTGTCTATTGAAAGTGAGAATGTGGCATGTGATCTACTGTGTAGGCTTCATAAAATAAAATAAACAGATTGCTAATGGCCTACATGGGGTGCGTTTCCCGTACAACTACGGAGGTAAGCTTTTTACTAACAGGATGCATCGTTCAACTAACCAACATGTAAGTTACGACTGTTTCCCAAAACTGTCGTACTTACATAGTACTGTAAGTTTGGACCATGATAGTTTCCAAACTTCAGTAGTCTGGACTAAGGTGGTTAATGACATTTAGTAGCACGTGAACGGGCACCTGCACATACTTCTGTGGCGCATTGCGTTAAAGGAACACGCCACCCAAAATCAGTAGTAATATATGTTCTTACCTTAACTTTCACGAGTTGAGCGAATGTGTTAGCATGTTGCTATGCTAGCGGGCTCTGCCGTGGCCGTAGAGAGAGGAACATAGCAGTAATCAAACACCTCCATTTTTTCCCTACTTAAATACAGTTGCACGAGTAGTTTATAAAAATGTGTACGTCACACAACATGAAACGTGGCGATTTTCCAAGCGAATAAACAGGAGAACTAGCCTACAATGTGTGGCGCAATAGCACTTGGGAATACTTCGACCTAGCGTGGTAATATTATTAACACCTAATTGTAGATCCTATCCACCACAGAGTTTAGAATCCATGCTGGATCGCCCCTCAGCCTCTCCCTCCCCTCTGAGCGAGAGAGAGGCACACACACTAGAGATGCGCTGATGGGCTATTATTTCAACCATAACTGCATAGCAAAACTTATCATCCATCAGCCATCCATCAGCACCAAAGTTTGTTGACCAATTTTCAAAAAGGCACCCGCCCACCATCCGTTGGTTGTTTTAATGTAGGCTATATGGGTGATGCAGCGCTGCTGACGTGAGGCTAGAATGCCCTTGCCTGTTCTAGAAAGACTGATCTAATGCAGCAAATATATTAAAAGGCTGAAGTCGTACATTGGCCTAAGACCTACCTAAGAGCAAACAAACACCATCTATGGGTAGGGACTGTACTACACCCACAGTAACACAGCCAGTGACTAGGTTAGACTAGGAAGTTTTATCCGTCCAAGACATTAGCCAGCTCCTGCTGCCTAGCGAGATCGACATGTGTCTGATCAGACTTTAACTTTTAAGTATGGAATTCCAGCCGATAAGCTTCAGGAACCCGTTCATAAGCCCTGAGTACAGCTTTTTTAACCACCCCATATTTACCACTATCTGCAAACCCGAGAGCAATGTACGCTTCCTGCGTCTTACCTATGGATTCTCTTCTAACCAACGTCACACAGCATGAGGCCAAGACCTCTCAGTTGCAATGTGCTCAAATGTCTCGAAAAATATCTCTGGAGATTCTGCACAAAACCGTGGCATGACCTTCAAACACCTACCGATATCAAAGCGACACAGCACAATTATTGGCACCCCTGCTTATAATACCTTCTTAAGCCTCCCTTTGCCAATAAAACAGCTTGTAATATTCACCTATGAATACACCCCATAAAGTTGAAGAATACCGTTCATCTTTACAAAATCTCCCCAGATCGTCCAGATTCCTTGGTCCACACTTGTGCACTCTCCTCTTTGACTCACCCCACTATGTGTATGGAGTTTAGATCAGGGGACGGAGATGGCCGAAGCTTGATTTTGTGTTCAGTAAACCATATTTGTTTTTATCTGGACGATTGTTTTGGTTCATTGACCTGATGAATGATCCAATCATGACCAACTTTTAGTGTCTTGTCAGAGACTGACAGATTTCCTTTAAAAATGGTTTTTCTTGTTGTTCAGTTACCATGCTCCTTAATTAGATTCCCAAGTCCTTTGGGAATAAAAACAGCCCCACAATACCACAGCACCTCCACCATAATTCTCATTAGGTATGGGATTCTTTTCAGTATAGTCATTCTTCTATATACGCCAAACACACCTAACGTGTTTCTAGCCAAAGAGTGCAATTTGATTAGAACCATTTAATCATTGTTTTAACTGTAAATAGAGGCATTTTCAACAAAGTACCTAGTTTGTATAGACATTCTCTGACTTACAAATGTCAACACACTTTCTTTTTCATTTAAATTTAGTGTATTCTCTATTGACTAGAGGATGACTAGAGGATTTAGCCTCTGTGTCACTTTATTTTCATACCTTAGTGAAAAAGAAAGTCATGAACTACTTCTGCAAGTTCACAGACACTCTGATTAACGTAAATAAGTTGAAATTAGATAGGAAAATGCTTCTGTTAGGTTTTGTATATAAGATTTTCCTAGGGGTGGCAATAATTGTGAGCAACATGTTTTCGTTAAAAATATGTATTTCTTTATGAGATTTTCCTTTTCTCAGAATACATTTTCTTCCCTTCAAGAGTGGATTTTTCTTCATTGTTTTCATTGTGAGTATAATGAATCATCAAAAGATTATTTTTTTATACCTGTTATTAATCAACTTTACCCAAGGTGCCAATAATTCTGGAGGGTACTGTATAATGCCTGAAGTTAGTTCAGGCCAGTGAATGAATTTTTCACATAGATCTGTAGGGTCAGTGTTGGGAATAGCTGTATTAGCTGGAAACACCAAACATTCTGTTTTGGAGAGATTAAGCTGGAGGTGATCTTTCATCCAGACTGAAATATCCTTAAGGCATACAGAAATACTATCTGAAACGTTAGAGTCCTCAGGTAGAAAAGACAGGTAAAGTTGAGCATCATCCACATAGCAATGATAGGCGATAGGAGCGAATAATCTCACCCAAGGAAGTGGTGTAAAGAGAGAAAAGAAGGAGATCCCTGATTCCTGAGGCACATCTGTGTTGAGGTCATGAGACTTTGATACCTGTTCTTGCCAAGACACGTTTAATGAACAGGTATGAGGTATGATTCAAACCAGTTAAGAGCTTTTCCAGAAATTCCCCATTTAGACAATGTAGAGAGGAGAATGTCATGGTTCACAGTATCAAAGGTTGCACATAAGTCAAGTAACATGAAAACTGGTGACTGAGCAGAGGCCTTAACTACAATGCTTCAGTCACAGACAAAAGAATTATCGCCTTTGAAACCAGACTGCTTAGGGTCTAATAGGTTCTTCTGAGATAGAACACTACTTGCTTGAACACTGCTTTGATAAGAAAGGAGAATGTAAGACAGGTCAATAGTTCTTCACATCCGATGACTAGAGTGTAATTTTCTTGCGCAAAGATGTAACCCTTGCTTGTTTATCCAGTAAAGAATTAATCACATGCATGACCCACTGGCAGAATAGTAGGTGTGATGGACAGCAGTAGAGTGGATGGGGTGGGATCCAGAAGGCATGTTGTTGGATGACTTCGCTGAATAAGTAGGAAACGAGAGAAAAAGGCCATTGATGCTACCACAAGGCAAAACCTCTTAAAAATGCTGATCAAACTGGGTACTTATCTTGAGAACTTTTTCAGTGAAAAAAAAGGTTTTTTCTACTGTCAGTGGAAGAAAAGTAGATAGCAAACACTGGTAGTTACTAAGATCATTGGCATCTCTGGATTTGTGCCATTTTCTCTCAGCAGCTCACAGTTCTTTTGTACTGTACAGACTAGTGTTGTTTCCGGATCCCACCCCTGCTCTCTCTCCCATTCACTTCCTGTCACTCTCCACTGTCCTATCATTAAGGGACACCAAGCAAGCCTAACGCTTTTCCTCTACGAAACTCCCCCTCGCTCGGTCTGAAGCTCTTTTCCTTTTCTTTGCATCTTCATGATGAGTCATGAGTGGCTAGATGAAATACTCCAAATTGACACAAAAGATGGTCCAGGTAGGAAAAAACTTTCAGACATATTTACGAAAGGAGTGGCGTGATCTGCAAATTCTGCTCGGAGGCAAAAGCGAAAGGACAGTGGAAGCTTGATTACCTGACACAGAAAGTCCATGTAGACGCATTGAAAACATTAAGACTTAGACATGGGAACTCTATAGATCAAATTCTCCCCGAAACGAATGAATCCCGAGAGAGACGAATTCTGAGAGCACGATCCGACCCTAAACAAATAAAATTATTAATCGACAATGTGATGCTAGCAATTAACACCAACATGTCCATGTTATGAGTTCAGGATACACCATCATATGGCACAATGATTGTGCGTTACATTACGTTTTGGAAGCAAACTGATTTCAGTTAAGACAGTTTTTGCTGGAATCATTCAGCTTTCAGGATGCCCTGCAGAAAACATCCTTCATGCCATTACCAAGTTCTACGCAGACCATGCGCTAAACATGAACAAAATGTTATTGTTTACTTCAGATGGTGCTTAAAGGTTGTATCAGCAATTACACTGAACTTCACTTCTGTTGATGTTCAAACAAAACCGAGAGCTAGCTCGCTACTCCCTCCCGTGCAATTGAAACTCTCCTAAACGCGCATCTCGTCGGTTATTGGTTGGAACACTTTATTTTGCCTTTGAGTGGTTGCCAACACTTGTTGGTAGCAATTTTTTAGTGTACAGATCTCAGAGCCTAGGCTGCCTACAGAGACGCGGTTTTTTGACGGCCTGCTTATGAGTCCAACCATTATAAAGGATACTGAATAAATATCAACCTTTTTAGACATATTGATGCATTTGCTGTTATCTCTTTGAATTCCCTATGGCTAACGCAGGCTCGTGGTCATTTTCGGCAGGTCGCGTGGTTGCGAATTGCTCACAGTGCTGAAATGTGCGCTCAGAAAACAAAATGTTTGCTCAGTGTTCAAAAAATTAGAGGGGACATTGCTCATACCCCCTTCAAATGTAGGCCTATTGAGTCATTTGTGTTGAATTCGGTGCACTTTTGTAGTGTGCAGGTCAATTCTGGGTTCTAAACTTCTAAACTTCCTACATAATTATTATTTTTTATAGTCAGTAAAATAGTAGGCCTACTTTGTGTGATTAAGTCCTTTAATGTTTGTTATAGTTAATTTACATTGTGTTGTGTTTTGGCAATAAAGTAGCTTTAAATAGCCAAACTAGGCTAGATCAAGGTCAGTGTTGAAATTACTGCATGCAAATCACTGAATGCTATGCTACCCTAGGCCTTCCCGTGTTCATGGGATTTCTTTGACAGTTGCAAAGGGAAAAATGTGAGGATAGTCTTCTTTGCGCCCAGTGTACAAGTATGATGTTCCAACCACTCAGGTCTTCGTCAGATAGGCCTACACTATTACCTGTTGGAATATATCTGTGTGCATTCCTACATTATGTCTATTTCTTTGATAACATGATTTGCTACCACGTAACAATAAGCCGTTATTATTATTAGGACTCAACACACTTTGGTGGTATTATATGCTGTGGGCTTTAATTAGCGCATTTCGGGTAGCCTATCCTACATCTGGGTAATAATTATTGAACAAATTGCAGTCTACATGCCATGACAAATATTACCAGTAGTACTGACCGAACATGAAGTAGATTGTTTACAAGTTATGGTAATGTTATTCTGGCGTGAACATTGCGCTTTCATCACGTTAGCACCCTATATTACAGCTCCTTATGTCTCGTCAAAATGATTACAGCTCGTTATGTCTCGTCAAAATTCATTGATGAAGGAAGGTTTGCTTTATCCCAGAGAACCATACTCATTTTAGGAGGGTCAATATAGGGTTCAACGTCAAAAAAATTGATACAAAAGGTTCTTTTATGGATTCTGGTACTGTTGGACATGCTAAATAACATACTAAAAATCTAGTAAAATCTGACCTTGGGAAAGGGGTCATTTTCAAAATGGCCGCCAAAATGGCTGTCAACAGGTTAGAATGGCTATATCTCAATTACTATTCAGCCTACAGGGGTGAAATTGATATTAAATGATGGTCAAATTAAACAAGAATAGGATTTTAAATGTTAAAATTGAAAATGTTTCAATGCTCTACCTTTTTCAGCCATAAATTAAAATCAATGTGTTTTAATACAGAGCAAAAGCAATACAGGATTATTAACCATCTCCATGGCATGGAGGAAGATAAGACATGTCTTAAATGGTGTTATATCTCATCTAGAGGTTATATGCTTTTAGAAAATATATGGTTTGGGGTGTTAAATCTGTTTTGCCTGGACAATATAGGCTAAAATGTATCCCCTTTACACTAGATTCGCCTATACAGAATAGAGGGCAATGCATTGTTCATGGCACGGAGGAAGATGGGACTGGTGTTATATCTCATCTGCAGTTATACTGTATGCTTTCAGAAAATATATATTTTAGGGTGTTTAATTTGTTTTCCCTGGACTTAACATGCCAACATATATCCCCTTTACACTAGATTTGCCTATACAGAATAGAGGGCATTGTATTGTGCATTCATGGAGGAAGATAGGACATGTTTTAAATGGTGCTATATCTTATCTACAGATTATATGCTTTCAGAAAATATATATTTTAGTGTGTTTAATTTCTTTTTCCTGGACTGTACATGCCAACATATATGCCCTTTACACTAGATTCACCTATACAGAATAGAGGGCATTGTATTGTGCATTCACGGAGGAAGATGGGACATGTTTTAAATTGTGCTATATTTTATCTACAGATTATATGCTTTCAGAAAAGATATATTTTGGAGTGTTTCATTTGTTTTTCCTGGACTGTACATGCCAACATATATCCCCTTTACACTAGATTCGCCTATACAGAATAGAGGGCATTGTATTGTGCATTCATGGAGGAAGATGGGACATATTTTAAATGGTGTTATATCTTATCTACATATTATATGCTTTCAGAAAATATATATTTTAGGGTGTTTAATTTGTTTTCCCTGGACTTAACATGCCAACATATATCCCCTTTACACTAGATTCGCCTATACATTATAGAGGGCATTGTATTGTGCATGCATGGAGGAAGATAAGACATGTCTTAACTGGTGTTATCTCTCATCTAAAGGTTATATGCTTTTAGAAAATATATGGTTTTGGGTGTTTAATCTGTTTTACCTGGACAATATAGGCTAAAATGTATCCCCTTTACACTAGATTCGCCTATACAGAATAGAGGGCAATGCATTATTCATGGCATGGAGGAAGATGGGACATTTTTTAAATGGTGCTATATCTTATCTACAGATTATATGCTTTCAGAAAATATATAATTTAGGGTGTTTCATTTTTTTTCCCTGGACTGTATATGCCAAAATTTATCGGCTTTACACTATATTTGCCTATACAGAATAGAGTATGTATAATGCTTGGTGTGGAGGAAGATGGAAATGTTATTTTGTTGATTAATGTTATATTTCATGTACAGTGTATATGCGTTTACAATATGTAGAGTAGAGTTTGCGAGTAAGTGGCTGTTTTATGACTTTAATGAACCATGATCCATGTACTGTACCCATGTGATGCATTGTATATTTGTGTAGATCAATAATTGTTGGCATCTATCATTAGGGGGGGGCTAATTAAACTGAATCTTAAACTATATGCATAAGTAGATCAGAAATAATTATTATATCATTATTCATCATCCTCTGACTCCTCTGAAAGGAACTTGTGTGGATTGTCACATTGTTCATTTTGACACGTTCCACAGGCAGCAGTGCAAGGTAATCCATATCTTCTACACGAACAGCGGAGTGTCTTGCAGAAATGCACACAATTAAGAACAGTTGACTGTCTCTGTACTTGGATCTAACATGAAAGAGTATTTGATTGAGGTTGATTCCATTCCATTCGGTAATCAGTATCTGAAAGCTAAACTGAGGGAGCGGTACGGGAATGACATATGTTTCACAGAAGGGAAAGGTTTTGAAGGCATGGTGACACTGAGAGAGAAAACATCATGCATCCTCAAGTCCTACTATAAGAACACTAAAAAAGGTGGAGATTAAGAGTCATCAGTGACCTCTTAATCTGATAAAACATGAAAAACACTTTCCTAAGCTGAATAATGCTTCAGATATAGCCAAAATTAGCCTCTGGTGGCCATCTTGGACGCCATCTTGAAAATTCTAAGTCTTTGAAAATAATGATCTGATACTTTAGTGTGACATATATGATTCAGTGACTGCTAAATCTGATTAAACACGAAAAACACTTTCCTAGGCTGAAAAATGTGTCACATATAGCCAAAATTATCTTCCGGTGGCCATCTTGGACGCCATCTTGAAAATTCTAAGTCTTTGAAAATGATGATCTGATACTTTAGTGACATATATGACTCAGTGACCGCTAAATCTGATTAAACATGAAAAACACTTTCCTAGGCTGAATAATGCTTCATAGCCAAAATTAGTTTCTGGTGGCCATCTTGGATGCCATCTTGAAAATAACAAGTCTTTGAAAATTATGAACTGATACTTTAGTGTGACATATATGAATCAGTGACCTCTAAATCTGATTAAACATGAAAAACACTTTCCTAGGCTGATTAATGCTTCAGATATCCCAAATTAGCTTCTGGTGGCCATCTTGGACGCCATCTTGAAAATGACCCCTTTACTGGGGTCAGATTTTACTAGATTTTTAATATGTTATTAAGTACATCTAAAGGTATCATAATCAGTTGAAAAACCTTTTGTATAAATTTTTTTGAGGTTAGGTGTTTTTTTTTCATATATTGACCCGCCTATTTCACTTAGGCTGGACTTAAACAGAAGAGAATTACTTGGCACTAACCATGTAGTCGTGTTTTCTATAGCATATTCGTTAACCTGTCGTTCTTTTCACTCTTATAACGTGAAAATATCAGTATCATGAAATAACGTGATAATTTCATGTAATAACGTGATACATATCTTGTTAAAACATGAAAAAGATATTGTTATAACAAGACACTTTTCACGTAATTACATAATACTGAGCCTTTTTATTTATTTTAGTGTGGCAGCAATACGCTTCCGTACACCCTAGCGGCAGCAAATTACTGCCACAGATTTGCTGCCAGGGCTAGTCAAGCAACTCTCTGTTGGCTTGTGAGCTCGAAAAATTAAACCTCTATCAGGCCAATCAAATCGTGTACAACATAATGATTGATGGCAGAGTTGCAACGGTTTGGTTTGAATTCCCTGCTACTTGAAAACAAATAAGATAATGTTGCTGTTGGCGAACAATGTGACACGAGTTAAGCTTTTATTAAGTTGGCAAAAGTTTGAACTAGCCAACTAGCTCCGCTGGTGGGAAAACGCGTGGGACTCAGCGCTGTCCTATTGCATGCAGAGGGAATTTGAAAGACAACCGATTATCCCGCCCATCGGACTGAGCACTGCGAACGGTGAGTGCCCAGACCCTACATTTTAATGTGGGTCTGGCTCGTCAGGCTAAGTGAGATCAGCAGTTCACACAGACACAGAACGTTATTATTTTAATAAAGTATCGATTCTAAAAAAATCGTATCGTTTTTTGCGTGAAGGCATCGTGATACATTTTTAGTATCGATACACCGTGCAACACTAGTACAGACATACTGTTAGAGGCCCATGGGTGACAGGGTTTAGAACGAGTAGGTTTTGTGGAAAGGACATGCTGTGTTCAGATAAGATGCCAGTGCAGAGGAAAGAGTCTCTGTAACATCATTAACCTCATCATTAACCATCTATCTATACATTTCAGGAACGTCTGTCTGTGCGTCAGTGTGTGTGTGTGTGTGTGTGTGTGTGTGTGTGTGTGTGTGTGTGTGTGTGTCGCACATCTCTCGAACCGTTCGTTTGATTTCAAACTTAGCAGGTGTCTTGCCATTGGCACGAGTAAGAGCAGTGCCAAGTTTGACGTTGTTTGGATAGGAAAGGCAAAGGATATTGTTAAAAATATCGGTAAAAGGAGCACACATTGGCTTTCTCCACTCTACTGTTTCCACTCCCCCTCATACACAGCACTGTAGGCTTGCATATATGTCAAACAGTTTATCCAATTGATTTCAAACTTGACAGGTGTCTTGCTACGGGCACAAGTGCAGTGGCAAGTTTGACGTTGTTTGGATAAGAAAAGCGAAATATATTGTTAAATATATCGGTAAAAGAAGCACATTGGCTTTCTCCGCTCTACCATAGCCACTCCCCCTCTCAAACAGCACAACATAGGACCAGAGGCAGAGAGGGTAAGCAGAGTTTTGGCAGCACTGAATCACGGGTTAAGACGCAAGATGTTGGATGATTATCATGTCTGACCTCAACAATAAAGACTCCCTGTATGTAGTTTGCTTGCATACAATGATTCCGAGGATAATAAACAGCAATAAAGAGCTTCGAATAGCCCAGGCTACTTTGGACTCAAGACTCTGAATAAACAAACGACAATTCTGACTGCAAGGTCCCAAATTGAAACGAGTGATAGGCTAATGGTCCCGTATTTAACAATGTTTCAGAAGACGTGCCACACAACTAGACAACGAGTGGCAGACAGAGCGATGTTACTTTTGCTACCAAAGACCGTTTTTGAGTCACATATGATGATGCATCTTTCTACAAAATGGTTTGTAATTCAATAGGCTAAACATAAAGCCTTACATCAAAGCTTTAGTCTTATGTCATTTCGATCAGCTACAGACAACGAGTGGCAGACAGACCGTAATGTCACATGCAAGCCTACCAGACATCAAAGACGTGATGTCACAGGCTAGCCTACCAGAGTCCCCCATCGTTGCAAATTTCCAACGATGATGCATCATTCCACAAAATGGTTTGTCTTCAGTATCAGGAAGTTATAGCTTAACAATAATATAGCCTTAACTCAAAACAGCTGTTAGGCTTAATATATCATTCTGATAAAAATGTCACATGCAGCCATGCCTAAATTCTGCTTAGGCCTACTGCACATTAATAATTATAAGTTCATATATTATAATGTAATATTCAGTATTCATTATTTAACGCTTAGTTGGAATGATTTTTTCTAGTGCTGGGCGGTATGACCAAAAATGTATATCACGGTATTTTTCTAAATTCTTACGGTTTCACGGTATATGACGGTATTTTTTTTTCCATGCATAATCAGATGTTCACAGCATTTTCTACAGGTTGAGGGAGGAATTGCTGCAGTACATTGACTAAGGATGGTCTATTTTACTGTCATGATGTAGAATAACTCCACACTAGTGGTAATGCAGTTTTGCATGGCCCCAGAAAATGATGCTGTTTACAAAGAGCCACTCATGATTCTAATGAAGAATCTAATCAGAATGCAAAGACAATTGCAGTCAAAATACAGAACTGTACTGTGCAAATTTCACAAACATCTTGTAGCCTATAAAACCAATACAAATAGTGCAACTTTATACTTTTTTGAAAATTATACAATTTAAAATGAAACCTCTCTGCTAATATGCTTACTCTGTCAAATAGGCCTATCAGAAACATGCCTTATTGTTATTGTGTGGTTTACATGACGTTAGTGGTAGCCTAACGTTAACTTCATGTGAATGTGGATGTCATGTTAGCCTGCCATGAGCTTCGGTTCGGTTCGCTAGGCAAAACATTAACAAAAAAGTTTGTTTTGGTGCACTGATGACAGTCAGGATAATTTCTAACTAGCCAGCTTGTATTGCTCAATGCATGTCTATAACATGCTTTACTTGCTACCTGGATCATTTCAGCGAATATTCTTAAGGTGAGATGAATGATAAGCTCATTAAACTTCACTGTGTTTGGTGGGTTGCTAACTAACGACATCACCTACTAGTCAGCTAGTTGCTGTTGAACAATCTCTATAGAATTTCTGTGACGGTAAATCCCTTTTGCAGTATCCCTTAACGTTTTTCCTTAACTAAAGAAACAATTTAAGGTATTCTGTGCAACACCCTTAAATAAACCCTTTATCTAAGGATAAATTAACCCTTAAGGGTCATACTTCAGGGGAAAAACTTCAGGTGTTTTGTGTTTACCCTCACTATGTCTCGCAGTGGCACCATGCGTGCGTGTGAAGAAAGTCCTGTCTGAAACACTGTCGTGCGGCGCAGCGTTCCAAACGTTGTGTAATCAAATACACCGGTATGGCGGTATATTAAAAATTCATATCATAACGAAAATATACACCGGTATACGGTGTGAACCGGTATACCGCCCAGCACTAATTTTTAAAGCAGGCATAACTGCAGGCATGTAATTGGGCTACAGGTTTTCTACAGGAATGGCATGTTTGAACGGACACTGCACTAGTTAATCAAGTGACAAGAATGAGCTGATGTTACCAAGGTGGTAAAATGGATGCTTTAGAGGCTTCTGAGATTACGCCAGAACAACACTGCAGCTAGACTATCCAGGAGAAGTACAGAGAATCTAATAAAGTATTGATCGGATATGTGTAATGGATTAACTGTAAGCTTCTCTGTAGTATGGTTATGTAGCAGAATTACATCAAGATCCTTAGCAGCTTTGTGAGTATGAGGACTATGAACATGTGTGTGAGAATGTGGTATAACCAACATAGAACAAAATTAATTATTTATGCTCAATAATATGAACACATCAATTAGTCAAAACATATCAAATATGTTCAAATTTATCATATACGATAATTATTATTATCATAATATTATGTTTTTTAGTGATAACACAATCAATCAACCAATGAAATATGAAGAGATGTTATCTTACCGTGATGTTGTCAAAGAGTTTGGCCATGTGTTTGATGATATCACTGTGTTGTGTGGGCTGTGTCTGCAAAAGCTTCTTAATCACCACCACACTCTCTGCCACCACCGTTTCTGCAGGAGGACAAACACATCAGTGTATAATTGCATTATTACATATTCAACAATTAAAACGTGATCAGCCTACATAAGTTCTCACTGTTGAAACCACACTATACCATACTGCAACTGAGACCACCTTATGGTTCATTAACCAAACACAATTCAACTGTGTGGTATGTTATTAAACATGCCTTGCCTAAATTGTTATGTTTATACAGTAAATTGATATAGTCCAATCATATGATGATAGATAAACAGAGACAGATATAAAGCTAGATAGATGACTATTAATCCCCATAGGGAAATTAGATTATCAGACCTAAGACCTTATATATTGTTCTTTACAGACCACTTCCAGTGAAAAAGTTACTAACTTTGTTAACATGTCCATATGTTGTCTGTATATGTTACAAAACATCATGGTCATTCAATGAGAACCATCAGCTAAGTGTCCTCACACATCTGCTACTGGAAGAGGGAATCATCAGCAGGTTGTGCCTCGCATGTCCGCATCTGACAATGAGAGCTAATAGCACAATAACGCTGGTGCTGGTGACATCCAGCTTGTAAAAGAGGGCCAAGGTATTGCCTGGAGCCCAGTTCATGCTTAAACATATCTGTTCCATTGAAACTCCTTTCCAGGCTACCAAAGAGGCAGATCATGGTTTCTCACTCTTCCGTAGAGGGTGTGTTTGATCGGTTTAAGCATCATCGCTGTGCTTACTGGAGTCCTTTGACAGATTCTAAACAAAATAAGGTCTTTGGGTCTCCAAAAGACTGTCTTGGGATGTAATTTTTACAGACAAGCTGACAGCTCCCATTGTAGTTCCTGTCAACTCCCGTCAATTCCTTCCTGTCAACTCCTGTCAGATTTTGCCAGACTTCGTAACAGTAACAAGATTTAGCGAAGGTGTTCCTATTTCACAGCAAAAAGTACCCCCTTTAATGTAGCTGGGCGACCATAGCAACACAGAAGGAAACTACCATGGCGTCATTAACGCGGGACACAGTAATAACAATCTTAACAATGATTTTTGTGGGAGTTTGTTTCTGATTCCTGGTATGTGGCTGTTTATGCCAATGTCAATTTTACTCCATGAGAAAGCGTTTGTTAATTGATAAGATGATAGAACGCTCATCTTTTCAAACTGCAAAAGGTTATTCCATTTTCAGAGTGCCAAATTAAATTAACGAATGCACCTGTAAATAATAACATAACATAATAACATAAAAATTCCATACGGTTCCCGAGACATGAGCAGAAATGTAAAGTGCTTACTATGGCGCTAACCACTATTTAATTTGATTGAACTACAATAGATTGAACTGATCATATAAAAAATCAAGCAATAAAGACTAGTGCCACATATAGACCACTGAAGCAGAAATATGAAGACATATTTTAAGTCCCTCACCATCTCTATTGGACAAGAGTAGCACCAAGCCATTTAGACAGGTATCCGTCACCTCTGTGATGTTGGTGGCACAGCGACCAATAGCCTGAACAGTAGCTGCAGCAAATACTTTATCTTGACTCTTCACATATGTCTGGAAACACACACATCAAGAAAGACACATATGCATACAAATACACAAGCAAGGATAAAATGAGAACACATGGGCATAAGTTTGTTGGCATATTTATACTAACTGGTACATACTTGCTGCTCGTTGCCATAATGGGCTGTAAAGTGGGAGCCACATTAAACAGTCAGGACCATAATAACTATTTGAACAGTAACACAGCTTTTGCAATTTTGCCTCTGTTCACCACCATAATGAATGAAAAATATTGCTTACTTGTGACAATGGTTTCTAAGGAAAGAAGCTTTCAAAACAGCTTTATGTTGTCTCTGTACTTGTATTCTGCATGACAATATAGTGGAATCTAATCTAATTTAAAGAAGCTTTCAACGCACCATGTCATGAATGTTAGCTCACATTATTGGAAATGGTAAAGACTACATATGGATTTTCTGTGTATTCATATAAGACATGACCAGGCTCTGTGATGAGGGTCCAGTTTGGTATCCTGTGTTAATTACAGGCGAAACCAGTCGCTTTGGTAAAATTTACTAAATTAAGTTATTGAACTCACACAAACGGCCATACACTAAGCTTTCCAACGATATGTATATCGAGGGTATTGCAAAAAGTATCGCTAAGATAACCACATCCAAAGTTGGCATGGTTCTCCTGTCACGATACGCCAGAAGAGGAGAAAATCCCCTTTTTAAGTAAATTGTCACGTATGATAGTGTGAGGGCACAGCAATGATTAGCCTTACGTCAGCGTGACTTTGAAGCGGATGACTGACTATGCAGTTTCAACCGTGCAATGAGTCTTTTTCTGCCCCCTAGTTTATACCTGGGACAGTCATAAGGTGTCACTATAGGGAGGGAAAGTAATCTCATCGCCACCTACTGGTTGCGTTCCTAGAGTTTAGCGGAGTGGATGGGATTTTTTTTTAGAAAAAATATATCTCGGTGCACATTGGGATCTTAATTTAATGGTTTCCATATGTTAGGCACTAGGGTCACCTCTATTGCCTCTAATGGTCATCCCTTATTTTTAGGATCAGTTGAATTGTTTTGAGTTTTTGTCTTAACATGGTGATAACGAACTACAGTTGCATGTGACGTCACAGGTTTGGGCGCTTAATCTCTAACTGATCAATATGGCAATTTGCTTAACTGGCTTAATATATTTTTGTAATAACGGAGCGTGATGTAAACCGCGTGGTGATTATCTTTATGTCTGGATAACTGGTGTTGTGCTTCTACTCACATGAAGAGCTGGCAGTAAGTGTTAAGTGTCAATGCTAACCAGGCTAATAAACAAACCATGCCACCTTGAGTAACGTCGAAGGGTAAAGTCACGTGACGTCTTTTGTATGAAACAAAAGGAGCAATTTAGATTTTTAAAAATAAGGCAAAATAGCCTGACATTTTCACAGTTTGAAGATCATTACTATATACACACTGAAAAATATTTTTGGTGGATAACTTCGCTGATTTGGCTTCACAATGTTTTTTTAAAAATAGGTCTATGGGACTTAACATTGGAGCTGCTCTTCGATAGGAACGCAACCACTTGGGGCGCTGGTTTTCACTTTCCCTCCCTATAGAATATAATTAATGTATTTCGGGGGAAGTAAGGGGAGAGGAAGTTCTGTGTACACAGATTGTGTATAGCCTAGCCTACTTTTAAAATGTGCTAGCCTACTACAATGGAAAACTTCTCCTGGTCCCTAAAATGACACCAGGATATTTCTAAAAGTTTGTGCTTTTGACCGTTCGTGCCCTGAAAAGCAAGTCTTTCACATTCATATTCGGTTACATCTGCCAAGAACAATATAGAGCTGACACATTGAGTAACGAGTAATGAGTAAATTAGCTCTACCGTATACCCTACGGTAAAACCTTATAGTGGCGTGGACAAAGGGAATGACTGCTAATATGTTGAATCTTCACCTAAATAAAGTAAGGGTTTAACAGTCAAAACTTATGTTTATCCGGGAAATTTGTTCACAATATGAAAGTGTAGACTGTATACAATGTAGGCAATGGTAAACCCTGGTTCACCAAAGAGGTTGCTGCACTTTGCAGGAAAAAAAGCTCTGCATTCAAGAAAGGAGACAAGGAGGAGTATAAGACTGCCAAGTATGAACTTCGTTCTGCTATCAGAAAAGCTAAAGCTGATTATGCATTGAAACTGGAGCATCAACTGGCCACCAACAACCCCAGGTCAGTCTGGAAAAGTCTGAAGGAGATGACCAATTTCAATAGAGGGCCTACTTCACCACCAGATGAGGACCCTGAGCTTCCTGATAGACTCAATGCATTTTATGCCCGGTTTGAGGACAATCAGTCACCAGCAGTCTTCCCCTCTCCTCCCACCTCCTCCTCTCCTCCCTTTGTCATCCAGGAGGCAGAGGTGTGCAAACTTTTAAAAAAACAGAAGGCCAGGAAAGCAGCAGGACCAGATCAGCTTTCCCCAGCTGTTTTCAGACACTGTGCAGATCAACTGGCACCTGTCTTCACTGACATTTTCAACACTTCTCTGCAGCAGTGTGTAGTTCCACAGTGTTTTAAAGCCTCTACCATCATTCCGGTCCCAAAGACAACAAAAACAACTGGGCTCAACGACTTCAGGCCCGTTGCCTTCACTTCAGTGGCTATGAAGGTGTTTGAACGTGTGGTACTCTCCCATCTACAAATCACAGTATCACCGCTGATGGATCCCTACCAGTTTGCTTACCAGTCTAACAGATCTGTGGAAGATGCCATCAACCTAGGAGTTCACTCTATACTGCAACACCTGGAGTCAAGCAACACCTATGCACGCATGATGTTCATTGACTTTAGCTCTGCCTTTAACACCATTGATCCACTCATCCTCTTCTCTAGGTTGCAAGCCATGAACATCAACTCAGCTCTGTGTCACTGGATACTGGACTTCCTGAGGAATAGAATTCAATCAGTCAAGGTTAACAATACAACATCATGCCCTCTGACCCTCAACACTGGAGTGCCACAAGGCTGTGTGTTATCTCCTCTTCTGTTTTCCATCTACACTAATGACATGAGATCTCACCATCACTCTGTCAAAGTATTGAAGTATGCAGATGACACCACCATCATAGGCCTCATTAGTGACAATGACGAGTCCCAGTACCACAAGGAGGTGAAATGGGCTACGGACTGCTGTACTGAAAATAAGCTCCATCTTAACGCCTCAAAAACCAAAGAAATGGTTGTGGACATGAGAAGGTGGCCTAACACCAAAGCCCCGTCTATTATAGGTGAACAGCCTATAACCTTGACTGACTCCTTTAAATTTCTTGGCTCACATATCAGCCATAATTTGAAATGGGACATTAACACCACCCACCTTATCAAAAAGGCGAATCAGAGACTTTATTTCCTAAGACAACTGAAAAAGTTTCATGTCAACAAAACCCTTTTGCTGCTCTTCTACAAAGCCATCATTGAAAGCATCATCACATCTTCAATCACCGTCTGGTATGGGAGCTCTGACAGTCGCACCAAGAGGAAATTAGAGAGAGTGTCACCAAAGCCTCCAACATCACTGGCTGTGACCTTCCACCACTCTCTGTATGCTGAACGCAGCTTGAACCGAGCAACCAAGATCATCAGGGACGCCTCACATCCGAGCCATGATCTCTTCCAACTTCTGCCCTCTGGAAGACGCTATAGATCTCTGAAGACAGGAACGACGCGCTTCAACAACAGCTTCTACCCTTCAGCAATTAGACTCCTGAACTCCTGAAGATTTGCAACTCTACTTTTTTTATTTATATTTAATTTATCCCCTCCCGCTATTAACCCAAACCCCCCCCCCCCCCCCCAAACGGACTGAGCTACAAAAAATACCACCAACATTGTTGTGTGGCAATTAAAGTTTCTATTCTATTCTATTCTATTCTGTCGAATTATGCGAAAAAGTGAAATTCAACATTTTAACCTGTACGTTTGTCCAAGTAAACATTAGAACTAAATTTGAAGCATGTGACTAAAGTTATCATTGAGATATAGTGTTTAATGTAGTCCAGTAAGATAAATTCTGCTACCCTTAATGGTCATCTCAACTATTTGGTAGAGGCTCATAAAATAGAAATTAATCACATACTCTGTGATTAATTAATCTAAATTAATCGCATATATAACTTTTGCTGTGAAAGTATTTTAAATATTTAAATTCAAATGAATCATTGAATAATCAGCATTAGTGACATTTAAGTTCAAAAACGTTTTTATTATTATTTTCACTGTTCAAATAATGGCCATAATAATCTATGATATGACCTAATATGCTGAGGAAATAAATTCAATAGTGCTTCGGGAAGAAATGTTTTCACATACAAGGCATTTCAGGCCACCGATATAACCTAGGGGACACAATGAAAATAAACTAACACTCCCCTCAATGTCAACACTATTTCTTTGCATTGATGTGCGACTTTAGAGTTGACGAACTCTGGTGATATGCAAATTCCTTGCTGCAGACATTGCAGAGGACTTCATTTTAATCAATACTTTATTTTTATCAACACCATCAGGCTGTTTTTTTAAAAAGTAATGTTCCAATCAATGATCTAGGCAGCATATTTTCTTCTCTCTCCTTCATTTTACAGTCTAATGGTTACTGCTGGAACGGCTCGGGGTCAAAGGTCATACGGAATCGATTAATCTGCATTATTTTTTTAATCAGTTATTTTTTCTCAAATTAATTAATTGAAATGAATCAGTTATTTTGACAGCCCTAAAATATATATATACATATACATATATTAATAGCATATATATGTATGCTATTACAGCTGAGTAGATCTGAAAAAGACATTTCTTTTCTTTTCTGGGCGTGACCTACAAAGGGATAAGAAAGACCAAAGCGACTGCAAAACTAAGTTGGATGGTCCAGAAAAAGACATTAGGAGACATTAGGAGATACCTGGAATTCCCTGAGGATTGTTGAAATGTTTGCTTCATTGGCCAGGTTGGTTAAAATCTCCAGCTAACAAAATGGAAGAAATTAAGTCATGGTTAAAACAAAATTTAATCAGTACAGTATAATAATTCAGTACAGACAGACAGACAGACAGACAGACAGATAGATAGATAGATAGATACTTTATTGATCCCCAAGGGGAAATTCAAGAAACATTGCTATACAACTCACTAATGTTAAAAAATGTTCCTCCACTCACTTACATGCCTGCTGACACAAATCATAATGTCCGAAAAATGTGTAACTATCAGGATTAACATGAAAACCCCCCCTGAATAACATAAGTAATTGCACACACTTTAGGACAACTATGACAGTTTAGTTTTATTGCACTACATTGCAACTATGACAGTTTCAATTTAGTGCAATACACCTGTTCGCCAAAACACTTATGAGACATCATGTTAAAAATCTGCAACTTAGCCTACTATGACATGGCAACAATTCCACTATAATTATTGTTACTTCGGTGACAATAAAATCAAACAATGTATAAGTATAAATACACTTTTGATCCCTCTTTATAAGTATATGAGGCCCTATGTCCAAAATCCTGAACCACCCCTTTAATTCCAAGGTATTCAGACCATTTTAGACCATGCCATATGCTAACCAGCTATGGCGTAACTCATAAGCATACAACATATCATTTCGAGTAATAAAACAAACAGAAAATCACAAAAAAGACAAAGGTACAAGACTGTACATATTTTCATATCCAAACAAAGGAACTACTCATCCTATAAACCACCGCGCCTCACTGAATAATATATAAAGTCCAAGGCACAACCGCGAACAACAACTTGATGACATGAGCCCCTTTTCCTCCAAATAGTGATTTGTAGTGAATATGCAGTTAATAGCAGTTATTTCAGTAGTAATCGTGTAAATTATTATTATTATAGTGTTTTGTATAATTTTATATTTATCATCGTATATTTTGTATCGCGCGTGTGTGAAAGCGGTTAACGTTAACATTAGCAACATGGTGCAGTGCTTCGTACCCGACTGCCATCACCGCTCAGTCTGTCGGTCTGATGTATGGACGGGTGCATGGTCTGCTCTTGGACCACCATCATATTCAGTTTATTAACTTGCCATGAAGTATTACACAATGTTAATTAAATGCATGAAGAAGTATGATTGATATGACTCATACAGTATGACGGCTACAGTAGCGTAGCTAAAGTTAACTAATGTTAGCTAGCATTATCAGCTTCCCTGTAAAACTCACCACAACTTTGTAGGTCTTGTCCCTCATGCTGGCCCTTACAAAACCCACAAGCTGACTCTCGGACACACTATACTCAATAATGTGACCCGATTTAAAGTGTTTTTCACCCCTTTGGACACTCTTGCTCTCGTCCTTGAACAGGGAAATGTTGCCTCGGGGGCATGGATGGCCAAACCGCTAACCTGCAGTGCCTACAAAACGAGCTTAATGGGCTATCAGCTAGTTCAAAAGTTTAAGTACTTAATGAAGATATACAGGGATCTTTCTACCTCGACTAATTCGATGTTGCCATGAATTCAACAGTTCATGTTCATAGAAACAACAAGGTCACTAAAACATAATATATTTCATATTGCAGCATGTAGCCTCGTTGGCTGCCTGGCTAGTTTTACAATGAAATGCAATGTCTGAAAGGCTAATGGTTAGCCCAGTGGTTTTCAAAGTGGGGGCCGGGGCCCCCTGGGGGGCAGCGAGGGGATGCCACGGGGGCCTCAGCAAGTTGGAAGGAAAAATAAAAGCAACAAATAAATACATTTGAAAAATTTTAAATATACCTTTTACTATGAGGGTTGTTATACAATGCCATTATAATAATGTGAGGCATATCTGAACATTATATTTCCCATGATAATGACTGGGAATAATAGTAAAGTGATAGCTCTCATATAACAGAAAGCCCCAAATACAATTTTTACACACTGTATGCTCCATAGCGAAGTGCTTGTGGCTAAAATAATTATTAGGAATAGCTTAATGTATTTTTACATTTGCCGTAGTATTATCGATGGGTTTAATAACACATCAAGGGGGTCCTTGGCCAGAACCTAGTGGTATTTGGGGGGCCTTGTCGTGGAAAAGTTTGGGAACCCCTGGGTTAGCCTATCGGCTACCTGAAAAGTTAAGAGTGATTAAACTAACATTTACAGTGCTCTATTTGATGGTGTATTGGCCCCGACTAAGTTTGTGTTAGAGGTCTGCGCGGTCCCGCAATATTCTGCCCCGCTCCCGCATTAATGTGTCATTTTTAGTCCCGCTCCCGCCCGCATCTGTAACATGATGTCCCGCTCCGCCCGCATGCAAGAGGGATAGCCTATTCAGTTTTTCTTTCTGTCTCACGAAAGGAGCACCTGAGAAAGACTCCAGATGTCAGTTTCTTGGTTCTGAATGTGGGCTAACTGAAGTAGGCCTAGTCTGGTGCCCTCTTCCTCAGTCATGCTTTTGATTTCGAGTTTTGACAATGAGCAGCAGGAACAAATTGAACCCACGTAAACAACAATATAGGCTATAGGCCTGCTATCCGTCAGTTAAGAGTGTAGCTGTTAAGAACGTACAACAAAGTCAAAGAATGAACGTACCTTCAGTATCTTTATATGTGTGGCATCTGTAGAGCGGACATAGAAACTCTTCATGTAGGGTTCAAACATGCTCTGTGGGTAAAAGGATGCACGCAGGAAACATGACATATCTTCATATTAAAATAGACATTCCTCTGACTTGTAAAGTACTTTTACTTTACCTTCTTCTGGATTGACATAGTGGCAATGTTCTGCAACACAATATACTGAACTTCCCTGATTAAAAAGAAGGGAGACATATTAGAGATGTGTTTTGGCATTAGTACTTGTGTGAACTACAGAAGTGTTAAATGACAAAAACAGGTTTCTTGAATCAAGAATAAGGTGGTGTTATTCTCATAATGTTGGGTGCAATAGTACATGAGGCTGTGTGAAGGAGATGGCAAGAGGTATGGATTACCGGTGGCTCCTCAGCAATCGCACCAGTGACTTGGTAACAATGCTCACTTCATGTTTAGGGGCTAGATGCCAATAGAGCTGGGCAACAGACATCACCACCTTAGAGAAAAGGGAAAATAAATAATAAAAAAAAGAGGGTAAGATTAAAAAAAATACAGGAATAACATGGATAATGCCATAATGTAACATGGATAATGCCATAATGTAACATGGATCATTTCATTGAGCACTTTAAATATATTCAGATGTGTCTGTACAACAACATATTCAGAGCCCTTTCCAAGTACCTTTGTTTGTGTTCTGGTAGTCTCAGTATTGCAGAATGCATTAAGTACAAACTGTTCCAAGATTCTACATTACAACTTTGTGTTCAAACAAAACCTGTGTTACCACAAAAAACATATCTCACAGTTTACACACTTTTTACACAGATATGCCTTTATAACTCCCAAACATCACACTGGGGATTTAATATGCACACACCTCTTCACACATGTAGTCATCATCCCAAATGTATTCAATATAGCCATGAACACATAGTAAACTGTAATGATGCAAAAGTAGCGCTATAAAAAATGATTAAAGATTCCACCTGTCTCAGAGACGGATGGTTCCGTTTACTGAAATAAGGCTAACATTTTTGTAGTATGATGGCCAAAATCATGAGGTGGAGGAGGACAAGTTGCAAATATCTTTAAATCCACTACATTAACATTTACAGTCATTTTTATATCAGATTTGTTTAACATTTCAAAATAGGGTAACACTTTATTTTAAGGGGTCCTTGTTCCAGTGTATCTACATAATGAAGTACAGTGTAACAACGTATGTGACAATATCTAATACGCTGTAAGACATTACCGGAACACAAAGCCAGGCAATTTGCTTCAGGTCTTCAGATACAGGTCTTGTTATAACCTCTCTGTACAATGTTTCAAAGTTTACAATATTTTGGTTTGTCTGTAGGGACCCTGGCCACACTACCACACCGCAAAAAAATAAAATCTTACCATGTGTTCATCTCATATTAAGATCAAAAAATCTATTTGGGGGGGTTTCCGTTAACGTCATGTGCGAGTAAGACGTGGTTTAGTGAGCTCCTGGATTTTTTATAAATAATTTAAGCAAACGAATAATACCCTGTTAAATTAAGACACTACAGTGTAAATTATTGCATATGGTTCAAACTAGTTGGCGACAAATTTATAGCTATGCCGAAAACCAAAAAGCCAGTTGAACAAACTCAGCCACCGAGTCAAACTAGCTCATCGGTTGATGCTGGCAATCACGAGGAGGCTAATCAACATGCTAGCAACGCTGTTCTGGCTGGAATAATGGCATTACAGACGGAGATTTGCGAATTCAAAGCTGAAATTGGGGAGATGATTGACCAGAGATTTAAACAGTTCTCCATGTCCATAAGGAGTGAGCTGACTGCTCTAAAGAACGACACTATTAACGCTATTTCTGCCGTGAAAGAAACAGCTTCTGAATAGGCTACTACTCTAGCTGAACTGGAACGTGGTGCCTCACAACAAGTGAGGTGCAACAGTTAGTGAAATCAGTGTCACAGCTCAATGAAAAATGCATGGACTTGGAAAGCCGAAGCAGGAGACAGAATCTGCGGATCTTGAACATCAAAGAGGGTGAGGAAAAGGGACAGAGCTCTAGGGATTTTTTGCCAAAATGTTATAAAGCGCTCTTTCACTAGATGATCTCCCAACGATTGGCTGTGCTCACAGATCTAATGCTACCCAGAGAGGTGCACAGAACAACCCGCATTCATCATCAAACTGCACTACTTCCAGGAATGGGAGGTCATCATGCGTAAGGCTGCACAATTAAAGACCATTACCTACAACCAGCAAAAGGTTCTAATATTCCCCGATCTTCCACCTGAAATTGTAAAACAACGTGCCCGCTTTAACAGAGACAAAGAAGTCCTGCGGGACCGTCAGGACGTTCTATATGGATTTCAATATCCAGCAAAGCTGCGGATTACTTACAACAGCAATGAAAAGCAGTTCACAGACCTGGATAAAGCAATTGCATACGTGGAATGACACTGCGACACTGGTAACGTTTCCCCAATGTTTAACCAGGCATGGTTTATAGTTATCATACTGTTTCTTAGGGATTTACTATATGTGGGTTTATGGGATGTGGGGAGGGTGGTTATGGGTTTTAGGGGAAATGGATGGGTAAATAAGGGTTTTGTCTGCTTTTGTGCTGATGTGGGATTATGCAGGTTGGGTGGGAGTGTCTGACTTTTGGTCACCGTGAGTTCTGTACAGGATAACATAAGGGCCTGAACCATCCTGTTAAAGGATAATTCCAGTATTTAGCACTTTGAGCCCCTTTTCTGGTTTGTTTTGGATGAACTAGAGTGATGGACACCGAAATTGTGATGTTCCAAAACAATTAGTGTAGCACCTTATCTGTTACCATTGATGATACTTCCTGAAATGTAGATGTAATGTATTTCCAAATCTAAGCCCATCTTATGCGGAATGTTGCCTAATAGGTCTAAACTAATGGATAAAACGGGCACCTTCAGAATGCATAAGACACAAACTGGCCAAGGCAAGTCTAACCTTCTAATAGCGGACAGAACAACTCTTTTCTTTAATTAATTGCGTAAGCTCTAGACAGCCCTTACCGCTTACAAAGTCAAGGGGCAGCATGTCTTTTTCTAACATTCCGCATATCTTTTGGGTAATACCAGAGAATGTCTAATAAGGGGAGAACTGCCACTCTCGGAAAACTTCCGGTTTCTGAACTGGTTGCAGTTCCTCTGTGGTTCCACATGAGGGCGCTCGTCCACGAATGCAGAATGCATGGAGGTCTATGGAGCTGTACCCCTCAAAATCCACTTTTCTCGGGTTATACATTTTTTTTCAAGTAATTTGAATATTGTATTCGAAGGGGGGGGGGGGGGCAAAGAAAATACACTTGGTTGAGTATTATATTTTTTAAAGTCACTTAATTGTTCTAAAAAGCCTTTCAAACGTGTCAATGACGTCATTCATTAGCACAATGCTAGCGTGTTATGGGCAACAACGACCCAACCTGTAAGAAATCAAAAGGACATAAGTACTCGTTCATTCAACTTTTGACCTATAACCCATGTTGAAGTTATACAAACTACAATCAAATCTGAGATTTGTCAACAACAATCAGGTGAAAGAGACAAATTGAGCCGTCTAGCTCCATTGACTCCCATTCATTCTGCACTCATGGCGATGGCCCCCAGTGGAACTCTGGTGGAACTGCAACCAAAATTCGGTACAATGGGACTTAATACGGAGTGGCCAGGCTCTCTGTAGACGGGCTCTGGTAATACTCTGAGCGCTGTTTGTCACATTTCCTACCAGCTAGCATAGCTTAGATGACACGGTAGGTTGGCTTTGCCTACCTTTCCCACCTGAAGAGGCTTGCGGGTGTCGCGTTTTCAAGTGATACATCATAGATGATGTGCTAGCCTACTACTATATTTAAGCACTGCATCACACAAGTTGCAACTTACATCTGTGTCATTCTTTTAGATGAAATGGTCCCACACACTACTTTTCTTTGCACGCTTCATCCTGTCGTCTGCCCAGGCTCTAACCTCGAGTGTTTTAGCCTGTATCCTTGTACTTTTCGCAAACCTTGTGAGCGTGCGAACCCAAACGCTGTGACCTCACGCCAAATGTTTTATTGGTTTATTAAGTACAAACAGGAGAGTTATGGAAAAATTGAGTGTGAGGGATAGTTCACTTCACACAAAAAGATCTTGGAATGAGATGGCTAACTGTAGTAGCGTTTAGTCCACTGTCTATAATAGCCTAAATTAGAGATCACTTTTTTTTTTAACCGACAACTTTGATCTGTTAACGTTGATATGGTCAACCATCGGTCAAACGGTCATTGGTTAATTTTTTTAGGGGGGCTTTTGATCATCTTAGGGTGGCTTCAACCCCCCCCCCCCCCCCCAAATAGGCTTAACGACATCTTTTAATTATATGCCTGTCTGGCATCAAAGAGACAAGGAACAGACAAGGATCGGGGGAAATAACCCCAATCGTCTTGATGAGCAAGCTAGTCAATGCTGGTGACCATGTTCCCATTACAACAGACTTCTATAAAGAAGCTTGCAATCACATTAGAATATATAAACAAGCTAGAATAAGCAAGCAACCAAATTATGTCTGTTGTACCACAGCAGGCATATGCTATCTAATCTTAAACCGTAACATACCGTTCATCCAGCGTTTCCCCTACTATGTATTCAGCAGCGGCGCGGCGCTGTTGCTAGAATTTAAGTAAAAGAAACACGCAAATGCACGAAACTGCACGAAAATCTGTCATTCGTTCCTCTCCAGGTTTCCAACGTTAAAGGCGCAGGGATTTCACAAATGTTTACATTTGTTAGTAGACGTAATTTTGTGCAAAAAAACGTAGCCTACATTTATTTGAACAAATGACATGGAAAACATAATCCTTATGCACTATGCACAACGCCACAAAGTTAGCATAAAACCGTGAAACTTAAGCAAGCCTCACAGCCTTAAAGTGACAGGCACTCAATTATGCTTACACATAGGGATGTAACGATCACCGGTATAATGGTAAACCGCGATAAAAATGTTGACGATAACAATTACCGTTTTCATTTCAAATATCATGATTATCACGGTTGATTACCACGGTGTGGAAACCGTGTGTGTGGAAATCCTTCCCAGCTTCATCCGAGCCTGCTTCTGACATACAGTAGGCCTGGTACAATGAAACAAAACTGGTACCCTACTGATTCTGTTATCTACTTGATGGATTTAACTGTGATTCGGATTTGGCTACACCTGCTTTTAAAAGGCGGAACATTTTCACTGCAAAATGTGCACTGTTATCATGTAGCCACTCTGGAATGGATTTAATGTGGACACCTACATAAAAACACACAGTCACGTTATCAGGAGAATACCGTAGCCTAAAGTTTTATTTTGAACACTTACTTTTGTCTCATTCAATGGATCTATATAACAGAAATAGCAAACTCCAAGTCATATAAGTGTGCTCACACTTTTTGAAACTATTTCAGCTTGTGTAGGCCTGTTAGTGCTTTTTGAACATATTGAACACACCTTTAAAAATCCGTGATAATACCAAAAATCATGATACTTTTGGTCACAATAACCGTGAGGTTGAATTTTCATACCGTTACATCCCTACTTACACACCACCAGTACAGTGTACTGACATGAGATAAGATACGACTAATAGCACGGCTGCTGGAAAAAATTCTATGGGATTCATCACCGATTCATCAATATTGTAGCGGTCTTATCACCTCATGTAAAAGCTGGCTAAGTTCCAGTCTCCTCTAGAGATTACTTTAACCTTATGCTATTTGAGAATTCTTTAGAATTGTCCATGATCAACACATCAGGGAAACCTGTCCACAACCAGAAAGATGCTTTAGTTTTTTTGGTCTAATGTATGCTTTGTCTTTTCTGTTTGTTTGTGTCATTTTTGGTAATGTTTCATGTATGTCAATTGATGTTATACCTCTTGCATGTATGTCTAAGTCCTTCTTCTTAAAGATTTCAGGCCCAAAAAAGGCCCAAACATAAATGATCACATTCATCTAATCTTTCCTAATGATCCGCTAGCTGTCTGCCCCATAAGCAGGCCGTCAAAAAAACGTGTCTCTTTAGGCAGCCTAGGCTCCGAGATCTGAACACAAAAACAATTGCTACCAACAAGGGTTGGCAACCCACCCAAAGGCAAAATAAAGTGTTTCAACCAATAACCGACGAGATGCGCTTTTAGGCGAGTTTTAATTGCACGGGAGGGAGGGGAGGGAGTAGCGAGCTAGCTCTCTGTTTTGTTTGAAGATCAACAAAAGTGACGTATCCCTGCTATCGCCGATACAACCTTTAACCCTTAGAACCCTAAGCTGTTTTTAGGGCATTTTCACTACCTTTATTCATAAGGATTTATTCTGGTCACTGTAAGTGCCACACACACATATTACATATAGTTTTTTTCAGCATAGTCTAGGCTATCCATATCCTATTAGTACTAGCATTGATTTTATTTTGATTTTTAAAGAATTAAAATATAAAAATCATATTATAAAGATTCTTATATTTTGACCTGTATCTCACCACAGCAAGCTCATAGCTCTACATGCATTTCATGTTTGTGTAGGGCAGACTGTCCTGAAACGGGCAATATAATTGCCATGTTGGAGGGATTCTCTGGGGCTGAGCAATTTACAGAAATATGTGGTGTGTGATTTACGGAAATAAATGCCATTTTTTATTTAGCGATGAAAAATGACCATTATGCGCTCCATATCTGTGACACAAACTGATCTGACCTGACTTGACCCAAGTTTGCCTGTTAGCATGTGTGACTATGGTGTATGCACTCATGATGATTCTCAACTTTTTACTGCATTGCCATGAACAAAGTAAAGGCAAAAAAGGTGTTTCTTTGTTGAACAAATTGGGATGCAATGTGAGCCTTGAATTGGATGCCATGCAGGAATTTGCTAGGATCTCAAAACCGGATTATGAACATGTTTTGCCATAGAGAAACACACGATAGCGTTGGATTAAACATGCTTTGCCACAAAAACGTGGGGTAAGTCCAGCTATATGAAGTTATTATTTTGCTGTCACTTCGTCTGTTTTATAACCCAGAAGGATGTATTTGGTATCAAATGATAGCCCTGTTTCTTCTCTTTCATCTGATATGCTTGCCATATCTATGTGATCACAGGTTCGCGAGTAATTCAAACGAGAGTAATGGGTGCGCAGGTGAACGCAGAGAAGTATAGACTGTAAATATGATGCAATTTGATTTAATTTCATGATTTTTTTACATTTTCATACTTGATCGTACAGACAAGTGAAAGCCCCACTTCTTCTCTGTCATGCAATAAAGGTTTCATCTCGTTGCGATGAACAGTCGCGGAGCAATGTAACAGAGAAGAAAGGGTGTGTTTTTTGACACACTTTGCGTCAATCGGGTTCTAAGGGTTAAAGGAGCTGTCTAGGGATGCAAAAAGAATTTCAGCCCTGACAATAAAGTTGTATCGTAAGAAGATCCGATATGGCCTTTTCAAGGATGGACAGAGAGGCTCTATGTGGGATAGAGGGTGACAATTTTTCGGGACTCCCGCAGGTCATGGTATTCCCGCGGTCCTGCGGTACGGGAGTAAATTTCACTGTTGGTAACGTGATAGGGACGGGACGGGCATAAATGAACGGGAGCGGACGGGAGGGGAATGGAGGAGATTAAATTAAAACATGCGGTGAGTGCACCCAAAGATTGCAAGGCATTTCTAGAAAAGAGAACCAGTTACAACTCACAATACGTTTGTTGATTGGCTACTGCTAGCCGCAGAGTAGCCTATCAGAGCCATACAAAGCAGCTGCCCTGTTCACAAGCCAATCAATCAGCGTCAGCGACTACACCTAAAACTGAAGGTGTTTTCTATTGCCATATCAACGTGAGCTAATCGTTAACGTTGTATGAGATGCTAGTTTTTGTAACGGCAGGAATAAACACACATGGTAACAAAATCAATCTAAACATGTGTAGCTTTACTCTACACATTAACACTATGATACAATGTAATTGTCAAGTTGTATGGCTCACTGTGTTCAAAGTCGATCTTAATAACCCTCGTCACCTCGACTAGCCTATGTATGTGGTGGTTGTTATGGGAAACTTGCTAAAAAATGGCAATGCAGCTTAACTGTAGTGAAGTTCGCAATATTGGAAAGAGGAAATAGCGTTTACATTTCCATTTAAATTATAGCCTTTCTAATGCACTTTTGTGTGTTTTAAATCCAAAATAAAATGGAATGTGAGGAGACTTATTAACTTTAAAGAGGCCTATTTACAATTGAAACTATCTGTAGCCTATGACGCAAATAAGCCTCATGTCCGGTCAATGTCTGCTTTAGCCTGTTGACAGCAGGGCTGATGTCCGTTTTTGTTCATGCAAATATACACTGATTCATGTCCCTTGCATTTTGCAACTGTGAGGTCCATGGTAGGCGCCTGACAGAAATATTGTTTCATTTTGCGAGTGATATCCACGTTCTGGCGGTGTTCTAAATGTGCACAGAAGGAGTTCCTAAGCTATATAAGGCAGGGGTCCCCAACCTTTTATGTACCATGGACCGGTTTGATTCCTATTTTTTTTTTCACGGACCGGCGGGAGGGGGGGGGGGGTTCTTGAAAAGAACTAGCTCCAGTTATGTATGAACAGTGAAGGTAACGATCTCTTGTGAAAAACGTGAACTTGAAGAAGTGAAAATTGAACAATATGAACTATGAATATTGAACAACTTGAAGCTACATCTATAAGTGTGAACATGCTTAACAAAATATGGGAACAAAACATGGGAACTAAACGTGCATTACTAATATAATCAGTGGGAGCCCTGCTTGTTTCCCTGCAACAAGAAGCTTCCATCTGGGGGTGATGGAAGACAGTGACACCCTCAGTGTGTTTGAAATGTCCAGTCGATTGCGCAATTTGGTCTTAGTTGCAGTCATTAGATACGTAGTGGGAAATGGTAGCAACGTTTTCAGTGCTTTTACGGCTATCTCGGGATAGTCTGCTTTGGTTTTGATCCAAAAACCTGCCAGAGAGGTTTCCTTATACACACTCTTAAAACCACCATCATTTGCAATTTCGATCAACTGCTCTTCCTCCTGCGCTGACAAGTTAGGACTATTCGGGATCTTGACAAATGGGTTGCGGACCCACTCATTGGTTTGCCGTGGATCTTTGGAGGATGGGAAGTAACGCTCAAACTCATTTGAAAGCGCAACAAGGTGATCGCGCACCAGCTGCGAGAGAAAGGGCCCTGCCTCAGTCTCTCCCAAAACCCCCACTACTGTTTGGAACATATTAAATACACCCCGGTCCACTCGTCGTCCCCACAAATCAAGCTTGGCTTTAAATGCAGCGACTTTTTCTGCCAGTTTAAAGACAGTCGTCATTCTCCCCTGGAGTGACAGGTTGAGGTCATTAAGCAACCCGAATATGTCACACAGGTAAGCGAGTTTTGACACCCAGTCCTCATCACTAAAATGTGCAGCTGTGACTTTTTTTCTGTAAGAAATCTCTGCAGCGGCTCTCGCAACACTCTGGCCAGTGACCTGCTAAAGATGCTTGTTTTTTGTTGCTCATTCTAGCAGTTTAGCTAACTTCGTGTGACACTACCGTTCGCCAAGAACTGATCAAGTGAAGTGAGCTGACCTGAGGCTGCGCAGCGCTGAAGGCAATATGTAAAAGTGTTGAAGGCGGGACAGACAGACGTAAGAAAATAGACCTTGCAAAATGCAAACATGCGTGCAATCAAACAACTGCATATAGGCCTATGCCATGTAAAAACGTGACATTATTGCGAATTAAATTTAGTTTAGTTTGCATGCATTTTTTTTAAACTCATGTCGTAGGCTACGGCCCAGTTAGGAATGTCCGGCCCGGTGGTTGGGGACCGCTGATATAAGGTATAAGCTAGGTCTATTACACAACATAAATTGTCACTATGTTGGCGACCAAAATAAAATCTCCTACGTCCCACCCTTTGGGAACCAATGCTTTAGACAACATAGGGAACGAAACGGGAGTGGGACGGGATTTGGGAGCCTTTCTCTCGGGATTTTGCAGGACAGGATTTTTTTTTTGGGGGGGGCAGTCACGTGATCTGGATATGACAGGAGTATTTGTGTGGGCTCGGGATGGGACAGGAGTTAAAATTGATTCCCGTGTCACCCTCTAATGTGGGACTGTTTAAAGCTGCAGTTGGCAGATCTGACAGATTGAGGGGACTTAGCCAAAATTTTGAATGTTTACAACTCTCATACCCCTCCCCCACTACCACCGAGCACCCTCTCATCGAGTTTGTGCTTGTCAGTGCGCACCAGCCTGTGATTGACAGTCAGATCTCACACAGCCCTGCTCTGATTGGACCAGAAGAACTGGGAGCTGTGGATTTTTGCAAAACAAAAAGTAGGCTCTAGGTGGAGGTAGAAGTGCGAGTTTTTTTCTAAAACCGGCTGATTTATGTTGTTCTGTCGGTTTCAGTAAATGTGATCAAAAAAATCTTGCTAACTGCAGCTTTAAGTGGATTTAGAATATAACTCCTAATTTGTAGGTATTTAAGGTAGTACTTCAGAAGGGTATTGTAGATTCTTCACAAATGAATCAGAACTATGTCATCAGAACTATGTCATCACATACATCATTAGCTTTACACATATCCATAATTGTGCTAACCCTGCCTGCCCTGGCCCCAAAGCCAGGTTTTTTGTGTGTCTTTAGTTCTGCAATGCTGGCAGGCTATCTGAATTCATGCACATGGCATTTAGCCACTATGTTTAGGTGACTAACACACCCTTGATCCCTTGATTATTGCAGGATATCTGTATGAAAAGCTCTTTTATCTGACTCACCGCTGTGTTCCTGCTTTGCAAGAGTGGTTTGGTGCTCCTCAGGAGTAGCCGGTGGTCTGGGTCCATGATGTAAGGTTCAGAATTGGAGTGCGCTTTCCTCTCTTCATCAGAGTCATAAAATGCATGTGCCATGCTCCCCTCGAATATTGCATCCTTACAACACAGCATACCAACACATATTTGTTCATGTATGTATATACACATCAAAAAGGAACAATTAGCTTTTTCCATTAACTCATTTTCTTTCCCATGCATTGAGTGCCAGGGAATACTAGGTGGCAGTCTCGCCAGGTCTCACTGATCACTTCCCGGAAAGTTTACACAAGTAAGTAACAGGCAACACTTCATATTTCATGAAAGACGTTATATCTCCATTTCTAGAAAAAAAACAGCGATTTTGATTAAAACTAGCCACTGTTTAGCTTGGAATTTCTCAGGAACAGAGGCGTGTAGAAATACACGGTTTGCACCCACCGAGAGCTAAAAAGTCTCGCCTTTTAAACAAGACATTGTATGTGTTCATAGCTATAACACAGAATATGCTGTGGCTGTACAAAAATCAATGATTTGATCAATGATCAACAATGGTCTAGATTGCTGGCACTGCTCTCTCATGCCCACATCCACGCTGAAGTGCCCTTGAGCAAAGCGTGTGTTCACTGTGCTCTGTGTGTTATTTACTCTATACTCTAATTCACGGATGGGATAAATGCAGAGACCAAATTCCTTGTATAGGCAAGTATACTTGGCCTATAAATCTGATTTACATGATTTACGGATATGAGGGACATTTTTATCACAAACACTTTGTTTAAGACTGCATGAATGCTGTTATCTCTAGTGAAACTACAGACATCCAGTGGCATTTAATGACATACAATAACTGCATCAAAAAGAACACGGTGGATAGATAAGAGGGATAGATGGTGGATAGATATGTGTGTGTATGTGTGTCTATACAGTTAAGAAAAAATTATTCATACCCCAGGCAAATATTGATTCAATGTTGATTTTCTCTTGACCAATATGTTTGTTCTGACTAAAACAGCTCTCAAAATGGTTCTTATAATACCTACCAAGCCTCTCCATGTCTCCACAATGATTCTAGACTGCACCTGCACCTTTTTAACAGCAATCTGGTTTTTGAGTCAACAACGATTATTTGCCATCCCTCTGGCCTTGTGTTCACTTTTTTGACGGATTGAGGTCTGGACTATGGCTGGGGCACTCTAAAATGTTGGTATTGTTTAGCTGTATGTTTTGGATCATTGTGTGGTCCAATGCTGCCTATTGGGGCAGGTCTCTCGGTAGACAGCCTGATCTTCTCCTCCAAAATTCTCAATTTGCCCCTTGTTTTAGTGTTACCGTTTACTTTGGGAATATCACCAGATCCCAAATTCCAATGAAACCATGCCCATTTCAATTGTGGGGGTTAGAAAAGTATTCTTTTGGGATGTTTTTTAACCAGGGGGACTTGGTGACCTTCTCAAAGTTAACGGTAACACTAAAGCAAGAGGCTACACTGAGATTCTGGAGGAAAAGATCAGGCAGTGTGCAAAGAGACCTGCCCCAATAGGCATCATTGGACCATTAAACCATACAATGATCCAAAACATACAGCCAAACAAGTCAAGAAATGGTTAACAGAGAACAAGGTCATATTTTAGAGTGGCCCAGCCAGAGTACAGACCTCAATCCATCAAAAAAGTGAGTACAAGTGCCAGAGTGATGGCAAATAATTGTTCCTGCCTCAAAACCCGGATTGCAGCTAAAAAGGTGCGGTCTACAATCATTGTGGAGACATGGAGCGGGGCTTGGTAAGTATTATAAGAACCATTTTGAGAGCTTTGATTGCAAATAAAGAGGTTTTCAGTGATTATTTTAAAAAGGTATGAATAATTGTGGACAAGCCATTTCATAAAAAAAAAAGATAAAAACGCTTATTTTTTTGATTCCATGTTTCTACCACATAATCTTACAACCTATTGGCATGTGGCAGTGTCATTTTCAGTCAGAACAAAAATATTGGTCAAGAGAAAATCAACATTAAATCAATATTTGCCAGGGGTATGAAAAACTTTGTTCTTAACAGTATATAAAATGCGTTCCACAGTCCTATCTCAAAACCCTCATCTCACGACTAGACGTGAAGAAAACGAAAGTAATAAACAAATAAGTGTTAGAACATGTCAATTTACATTACAGAAATAGTAAGCAATTTTAAGCCAATACATCTCTTGTCACATTCAAGTGGTCTGTTCTGTGCGCACACTAAAAAAACCCTACAGTTTTCCTACACAGTCTTGGCTCCATAAAACTGAAAACAAGAAGGTGTGTTCAGAGTAGTGTTATTTTTTGCAGTTGCAGGTGTCTGTTTTACATTATAATCCTATGGAGTAGACCGTGTTTTAAAAAAAGTTCTCAGCTTTTTTTTAAATGCTGTCTCCAGTGTTTTTTTGTTCTGCAGTTCAGAGTGTCTTTATAAAGTTAAAAAAGTTCACATTCTCAGAAAAAAAAAGTGTTCTTCGTGTATGACTAAATGATTAATTGCATTTCCAAAAGAATCGTGATATGATCAAACACAATTTTCTAACCCGAAAGACTAAGATTACACTCTGACCCCACATTGGCTGCTGTGCGTGCAATATCAAACGTCAACAAACCAGCTATAGTTGCCTTCTTCAAAGTGCAGTAGAGAGGTAGGCTACTTTGGTTCTCTTCATTACCTTCATTAATAAATCTCTTCTACACCTTCATATTAGAGTGTGGCTACCCGACCCGACCCCGACGGGACCCAACGGGTCGGGTCGGGTTCGGACAAATATTTAGAAATTATAGTCAGGTTCAGTTCGGGTCCAGTCGTGGGTGACGTTTAAAAAAAAAAAGCTGTTAGCCTATCGGGAGGTTTTAAAACCAAAGAAAACAAAGCAAATTAAGTCTAGGCCTACTATATGAAGGTAGGCCTATTTGCATTGCATACTGTGGTAAAGACATAGGCTACCGGTATAAGGTCGTTTGGTTCAATTGGAGGAGGATTTCCTTGAGTTGCCCTAATTAATGCCGATGCAGCATATGGATCAGTGACAGAAGGACTGTAGTTTCAAAAACTGTTGCAGTTCATTTCAAGACTTTTTGTCAATGGTAAGACTAGAATTCTATTTCAATAGGCTATGCCTATTTGGGCCTCTTGTAATGTGCGCTGTGTGTGACCTGCGTGCGTGCATGCTCATCTGATTCTATAGACAATTATGGTTGACCCCCACCCCCAACTTAGACCATAGCCTACCCAAGGCTTTAGAGAATCACTTGATGTGATACAAATACAAACTTAGGGCATAGTACTTGGTGATTATGCATTGACAATCACCAAAATGTCTCCCTAATACTACCTCTAACTTTGCTGACATCTTACCCCTTTCCATGGGCTAGTGAACTGTGTGCGTGCATAACGTGTCAGCATGTTGATTATGACCACCTGGCCCCATTCCTCCACATCCACCAGCAGGTTGCACAACTTGCGGAAGTTCTTGTGAATCAGGTCAATGCGGTCTGGACACACTTCTTCAAATGCCATCACCACACTGCCTGCCACCAACTGTATATGCAGAGAGAGAAGGATTAGACTGCAGAAATTAATTATGTATCTTAGACAGAAGACTTCCAAACCACTGTTTCTGCAAAACAGATTTCTCTGCTTTGTTTGTCTGGGGGATTTTTTTTTTTATTTACACACAAATGTCTTATATGAAGTGTTCAGATGCAAAAGCCGCCTCCGTCAAAAATAACATGACAATGGTAAGTGAATGTTCTCCACACATGGTATACGTTAATCAAATTACACTTCAAAACCCGCTAAATACCATTCTCTTCTTGGTCTGAAATATTGATTTGTAGGTAAAAACCTATTGGAGACTGCAAAAAAATACTAATCTAAAAGAAAAGTGGTCAGGCGGATTTAAAGGGTTTTATCTGATATATTATACACTACCTTTCAAAAGTTTGGAGTCACTTAGAAATGTCCTTGTTTTCATCATTAATGTTGTAAATGACTGTTGTAGAAAGAAATGGCCGATCTTTAATGCAATATCTACATTGTTCCAATGTTCAAAAGGCACATTCTGTTTACTAATCTGATATCATTTTAAAAGGCTAACTAAGAAAACATTGGAGAACCTTTCGCAATTATGTGAGCTAATGAAGGAAATCAGGAGATCAGTATTAACCCTTAAAGGAGTACCGTCACACCAGTGTGACGGGAATGTTGAGAAATGAACGTTCTAAAGAATATCTGGGTTCATTGAATTCAACATAGAATTTTAGAACCTTCAATTGTTGCGGAACTTAGAACGTTCAAAAACCTACACCTTTAAGGGTTAAAGGATATATTACAGTGGGCATCGCTTTCAAATGGCCATTTCAGTCGCGCATTACGAGACGTGAAGCTGCGTAAAGCTTAAGTACCACTTTCAGCCACTGTGCGTCGCTCTGCCACTGTACATTGCTCTGCCTGCCGCCCCTTCTGAAAAAGCTTGATTTACCTCGATTTAGGCTACTTGGGTATGGCTTAAGGCTTGACTACATGGTGGTAACGAATAGAAATCGAATTTTGCTGTCTACATTATTGTCAGTGTTGGGGTAACGCAACTACGCAAATCAAAACAGTGGTGTGATAATTGAGCCAGTAGAGAAATAACTGTTCAGAATTAATCTGTAGCCTTGGGTAGGCTTCTGCGACGTTTTAAACAGGCTACGCCAGTGGTCCCCAAACTACAGCCCGCGGGCTGGATACGGCCCGCCACCTCATTTTAGGTGGCCCCCCAAAACATGTCCGTGGTATATAGGATCCGGCCCGCACGGGAGTACGACATCGTCAAACTATAACCTCCATAATTTCCCCCATTCATTCTCTATGGCGGGTCTTAACATTACACATGTAATACTCTATTTGTCCACTGGTGGTTGTTTTGGCGCTGTTTCGCGTTTGCCATCGAAAACGGAATGAAATGTATAGTAGGCCTACTGTACCTGCAAACAATGTAAGAGGCCTCTGCTGACTGCATCAGTGCTCAAAGTATTCTAAAAGTTTATCAATTAATTGTTAATAACTACCTAACTTCTATTCAAGTCATAATTCTGGAATTTTCTGGTATAATTATTTATATTTTTTATTCACTTGTTCAAATATTCATACAGAGTTCACAAAGTTCTCATCAGGTGAGTGAAAGTTAGAATGGTGGTCATTTCAGATGTTTCTGCCACCACTTCATAAAACTCATAGTTTGAGAACTTTAAATTTGTAGGATATTGCTTGTTCACAACTTGAGCTGTGTATGCAAAGTTCAGAGTTCAAAATATACTTTTGGGACTCCCTCCTTATAGTTTTGAGAATGCTATTATTAGTATTACATAGAGCTACATTTTACACTGATATGGCAAGATGGCAATATAATTAAGCAATATAGCACGAGTGAGAGTGGGGTTGGTCATGGATATTCCCACGGGTGTTGTTCGGCCGTAGCCACGAGGCCGGAGGCTGAGTGGCGCAGGCAACAACAGCCGTGGGAATATCCATGACCAATCCCACGATCACGAGTGCTATATTGCTTTTATACAACAATTCTACCACAAACTAAATAATCTGAAAACACCCCATTATTGTTTAAACATGTTAATTTCGACATCGTTCTTACGCATCAAAAAACAGTTCCTTTTTCAATAGACAGCGTCTTGGTTGCTAGGTAACCAACATTCCAGACCCCTCGTTACGGGTCTTTGTGGTTTACATGTCTTCTTGAAAGAAATGTTGAAAGTCGGGCTGAAATCACATTCATATAGGTTTGCTGCATGCATGTTACAAGGACACTGGGCCATGTCATGTAAGGGACATGGTACTGCAAAAAAACGGAAACATAGTCTACATTGCAGAACCACTCAACTTTATTAATGTATAGTGAATAAATGTTACACTACTGTGCACAGCCTGACGTGACTATGCTAGCACGTTAGCAGCGGTTAGCTAATTATGCTAACGTTAGTTATCTACAAGTCTCATCCAAGTGACAATTATATACAAAATGCTGGCAATGCTGAGAACAATTAGCATCCTCGTTTATCTTACTTACATTGAGTTGACTGTGTGGCTTAATCCACAGATGTGGTGAAGCACTGTTTCGTTATGGTTTGCTAAGGAGTAACCATAGACTGTAACCCAATGCTTGAAATAGTGGAGAGCTGGGTGTCAAATCTTCGCATTGTATCGCGGAGTGATTTATTATTAGCTGTGCTGAGTCTGAGTTAATATGTCCAGGGATATTCCAACTCATGGAACGTCTCTCGGCCAATCAGAAACAAATAAATAGTTCCATAGAACCCACAGATAACAATGGTATTCAATTGCAATAACCTATACATTAAATGTAGGGCTGGGACAACGCGTCGACGTAATCGATGACGTCGACGCAAAAAATACGTCGACGCAAAATATGAGCGTCGATTCGTCAAGCATAACGTGTGCTGCTAAATATTTGTAATTTTACACCTTGTGTTTTCCATATGTTGACTAATCTGTGGCTGGGCACCACGAAATCAAAACCGGCCACCACACATTGATGTTCTATGTTGTAGGCCTGCTATTTAAATTAAAGATAAGATAACATAATTTCATTGAGCTGCACTTTTTACTCACACAGCCTTTCCTCGCCCCGCCCGCTCTCTCTCTCTCGTAACGAGCCCGCTGCTCCTCCTCTGCATGTGCATTTAGGGACCGTTCGTTATTTATAAACGGGGTCACCGGAGGGATTTTGAGTGCTTCAATCAAAAGTTGCATGACCCTCCCCTGCCTGTAAGAAAATTTTCAACGACCCTCCTGCAGTCTTTTCAAAAAAGACATGACCCTCCCCGGCCAATCTTCGATAGGCCTACCTAGCGCTATATGGAGCGCTATGAAAACTCATCAACTTAAGCAATCGTTCTAAACGAACCCTCTGCTTTCTGATCTTACACATCACACTTCACCAAGATGGTGGCCATTTCTGTAGATTTACTCACTATCATTGTTGTGGAAACACAATAAGCATGGAAACTAAATGCACACTTCCTGCAACTGCATTAGCCTACTTGAAATAATTTACTTCTCTAGTAAGTATTCACATGAAATAAAACAATAAAACATTGAGACCATTCAACAAAGCACACTGGGTAATAACAAATTCAACACATGAACTTGTTGCTATGGACTCGTCTCTAGGCTTCCTCAGTCATTGTAAAGCTGCCGAAGCTGAACATTATCCAAAACTCAATTTCTCAGACGAGCGTCAATTTGGGAGCTTGCTACACTCCTTTCTTCTCAAATGACTTGAAAAGACCGTTTGCACAATTTCACAAATAATCACAGGGACCGAAAAATACCTAACATCCAACTTTTTCCGGGTTTAGGCCTATCATTTTAACTTTTCCCCGCTGTCTTGCCGTTTTAATATTTTCCCGTAGAATATCCCATATTACTGTAATACTCTCATAACATTAGTCCTGCATTCTGGCCTGTCTCTGTGTTGTCCTGTTGTTACCCCTTGCCCTTCCAGAGAAACAGATGTATTCAAATCATCGTTTTGCTTGCTTGAATGCGAAGTGATGTTAACCTACAGTAGGCCTATTTAAGTTAACAACGTGGTTGTTGTGAGAGCACGATTCATTGGCGCTTGCAGTGTTCGGCCGTAGGTCTACGTGCGCACCTGCCAGGCTAAGAGCCAAAGAAATCCCCCTGTATATTCACTCCAAGTTGGCCTACCATAACTTACCAACTCTAGCCTACACTGTAGTCCATAAACTGGCTATTTATATGACCAATGTATTTGTATTCTGTATTCTGCTTTATGAAGCAGAATTATGCACTGCTACTTGGAACGTAACACATTTTTGTTGGCAGGAGAGAGAATGACTGCGATTAACAAATTGCACTTGTTGCTGGTTACCAATAAATACTATATATTTTTTTGCAAACAACAAAAACAGAAAGGATGGAGAGCAAAGCTAGAGATTGGCAGGAACAAGGTCAATTGGTAGAAATGCTTGTCAAAACGTTAGGAGCTGGATGTGTGGATGAATGAAGCACAAGTATGCTTTATAAGCATGCACACTGTTTAAAGTTAGGCTAGGCTACACGGTAAACTACAAGTAAACCAAAGTTAGCTTTTTTAGGGCTGGATAAAGTTGACCAAATGGATATAGGCTGTTAGGCGTGAATAAAGTAGGCTACACTGTTGCTCCAACCCTTCCAACGTTAATGGGGACGGATGTTGACATTTTCCGTATTTTGCGTGAGAAACCCGGGAAATCTCCCTTATTTTCATTGTTCAATATTGACAGAGCTATGGAACGAAAGAGAACGTTATATGGCGACAGAAATCAACAATCAAACAAGCCACTTTGATTTTTTGCTGTTTTCATTCATACAAAAGAAGGGTGACCCCCCCCCTCCTAGACAAAAAAAGTAAGGTGACCCTCCCCTCAACAAAGAATAAAAAGACATGACCCTCCCCTATTTTCCTCCGGTGACCCCGTTTATAAATAACGAACGGTCCTTTAACAAAATATTCACGATTGTTGAAGGATTGTTGTTGCCACATAGAAGCACTGCATAGAACACAGTGGGCTAAATTGCTATTAAATCCGCTTAGCATCGTGACCATGCTGCGCAAATTTGTTCAAAACCGCTGCATTAAAGTTAAAGCTCTGCTAAGGTCTTATCACAACATAGTACATTGAGGAGACGAAACGAAGTTAAGTTACAGTATGCAATCAAGTAGTAGCCCTATCTCAAAGCTAACGTTAGAATACTGTTTGGATGTCAAGTTTAGCATGCTTACTTGCAGCTGCTTGTATTACTCGTGCAGGGCTCATTTTATTGACTCTGTTTGCAAAATCCCGATGGAAATGGAAAAGTGTTTTCCAAGACTCAAAAGTGCTTGTCCAAAGGAGAAGTACGAACTGTTATTTGAACTAACTACGTTATGAATTGCATACACACATCAGCAGCCTTTTAACTGTGTTAATGTTAATTGCAAGGATTCCCACACGAACGTCTTAAAATGACAGGCACTCAATTAGACATACACTAGCCTACTGAACTTTATTGAATGCTACCTCTGACTAAGAATGCATTACTTTGCACTTGTAGTTACTTGCACTTCAGTCTTTTATTTTGGAATCTTAAGAGCAATAAACATATATTGCAATGTTAAAGAATTCATGTTTTTTCATTCAGATATGTAAATAAACATGAATAAGTTGCTATTAGTGAATTAATGGGGAGATAATCGATAATCGAATCGGACTGAAAAAATTAATCGTTAGATTAATCAATGCATCGAAAAAATAATCGCTAGATTAATCGTTTAAAAAATAATCGTTTATCCCAGCCCTAATTAAATGTAATGGAATATTCAACTAAGGTAGACTGCCTTTGTTCACAGCGCTAAGCTATTTATGGTTACTGATATACTCCGAGTCTCTGGCCCTCTCTTAGAGCCAGGCATAGTGAGCTGGCCCTCGGAAGAAAAAGTTTGAGGACCACTGGGCTACGCTATAGAGGCTTAGACAACTATGACCCACGTTTTGGTTTCGTAAATTAATTTGCCCTACTTCTTGACTGCAATGTAGTCAATTGACTGCTTGACATGTCATTTTTATTTTTCTGTACAATAAACAAATACATCTGCTTTATGCCGCAGAATTACATTCATATTTGGAACCTACAGAGTCATCGTTACATTACGTTAGTGTTTCCCAAAACCATAGTAGCAACGAACGTTCGCAACCACTATCGTAAAGTTGTGTAGTTACAACTACACCTCTCGTCCCTGTGGTAGAATGCTAGTAGAAGCATAGTTCCAGGGATCTCCAGCTTGTAGGCCATTAGCAATCTGTTTATTTTATTTTATGAAGCCTACACAGTAGATCACATGCCACATTCTCACTTTCAATAGACAGATGCAATAACCATTGGTCAAGTATTGAGTATAAAGCAATTAAGATAGTACCCTATACAAAAAGTACTTAATACCATCATAAAAATTTGTTAAAACGAATAGCATTTTGCAACTTGACAAAACACTGGATTAAATATCGTAGGCACAGGAGAAAACTTGTACATCCATTGGCCCGTGGGGAGATCACATGCCAGTTGCCTCTCCCTTCAGTGCTATGACTCGTTCGGCTGTGAGCTTGTTTCGCCAAAAAAAAACTCTATTGCAGATATCAATGTGTCTTTGTTCATGGGTTTGGCCTCACAGCAGAGGCTTAGACAACTATGACCCATGTTTTGGTTTCGTAATTTGCCCTACTTATTGACTGCAATGTAGTCAATTGACTGCTTGACAGGTTATTTTTATTTTTCTGTACAATAAACCAATACATCTGCTTTATGCCGCAGAATTACGCACTTGGCCAGCCTATAGAACGGGCACATTTTGGAGAGAATAGAGAATGTACGCACGCAAGAATCTGTAGGCTATTTGTGGCTGGTTACCAGCAAACAATGTTTAATGCATTAGCCTAACTCAAGACGTCAAACATTTTCTAAACAATACAAACAGAAAGGATGCAGCAGGCAGCAAATGTAGAAGAGTAATTTCCAGTGGAAGAACAAAATGCTGAATGAAGCCCAAAGATATGAAGGCAAGTTCTTATGGCAAGTTGTTATTTTTTGAAGACGTAAATGGTTGGGCTATAGGCCTAGTTTGCAAGAAGGAGACATAAAGCGTGAGCATGCCACACTATCCACAGCTGTGGTAGCGGGGGGTAGGAGGATTACTGTTAGCGCAGGATTTATATAAAATTCTTCAACAGAAGGCCTGCCTCGAATGCAGGCTTGCCCAAAAAAAAGGCCTGTGGTTTGCGCAGCCTACAGTAAGTAGGTCTTAGTGAGTTAGGAGTCCTCTAGACTTCTTTTAAGCTGTCTCAGAGGTGGAAATTTGCGTTCGTTGGGGGCAGGGCCGGATTAACAATTCATAGACCCTTGGGAGCAAATGGCTGATGGCCCCCACTGCCCCCCAGCCAACGTGAATCGGTCAGTTAATAGGCCTATATCGTGAAGATTTGTATTGCCATTTAGGGCACGAGCGCATCTGTGAGGCCAAGCCTCACCAAGTAGCCCGTTTGTTTACAACTAACATTACATTTAATTAAACTGCTTATAGGCTATGCCGAAATAGTTTCAACATTTTGAATATCAGTGTCGGGTGAATTAGGAAATGCCTTATGGCTGAAAGCTGCTTGGGATTAACCTGACAATAGCCAGATGAATTTCGCTCCGCCTAGCTCCACTCATCCATCTGGAACCGATCCATTGAAGTGTTGCTTCAGAAGGCTGGGCCTAATCAAAAAATGCTTGCATATGATTGAATAAGCCACTTGTCCGTCATCTATTGACGTGCTACTTCAACCACTCACATCGAAGCCAACCCGTGACGCTGATAACAATCTCACAGTCGCTTCTACGCTATGTCACATCTATGAAACTCCCGCCCTGCGTCCTGATTGGCTGAACCATAAAGTCGATGCAGAAATCACTCTCAATGGAAGAGGTCCCAGATGGATGTGAGTGAAGCTAGGCGGAGCTAAGCGGAACGACATTCATCTGGCTATTGTCAGGTTAGCTTGGGATCCCCCCTGTCAAGCAATAACCATACAAAAAGTTAAAAACAGATGACATGATGTGCGTCACTGACATAATACGCAAATAATACAGCCTAGATATTCCAATATATTCGAATACATGTGTTTATTTTAGAGGGGATATTCGAACGTCATTTTTGAGCGAATTTGACAGCCCTACTATAGGCTACGCCAATCGTCTATTAACACCTTCCACCTAACCCTGGTGAGTGGGGGTCGCTATAATGCGTGTGAAATAGCACCATTGAGTAGCCTATGTGAAATAGCCTTAAAATCGTTCCGGTGTTGTGTGCCTTCTGGTTTCTCCACCTACTGGTTTCCTTGCGTGTGCATGCGCTGCAGCAGTTGTCAGACATTCACAAACAAGATGGTTTAGGCCAGGGGTCGGCAACCTTTTTTGCCTGGAGAGCCACTTTTACCATTTTTTTTTTTTTTTATCTCAGAAGAGCCACATAAAGACTGTTACAAGAAAAAGTTTGGATATTTAACGTACAGTTACTTTAATTTAACAGAGGATTTTTTAATACATTTTCTACTAGTTTTAAAAGTAATGTGCAAGTAACTTGAAATGTAAAGTAGAATGACAGAAGTATAGGCCTTAGGCTTCCCATGTAGGCTAAACACCACCCCCTATTTTCCCAGTGTCCTTTGGTGTGCAAAGTAACATCATAGTTCACAACACTCAACTTTAATTTACATGTCATTGGTGAAATTGAACATTAGGCCTACCAGAGATTAGATTTGGTGATGGCCTTGGAGTCTGGCTGGCTCGTACGTGAGGTTAAGTTTCATGCAAGAATTGAGGCTGTCATCATTTAAGGGCAACTCCACGCAAAACTGTCATATATCCATAACGCCAACTAAATAGCCTACCATAGCATTGTGTGGACGTTATGGATGTGACAATTTTGCGCGGAATTGCCCTTAAAAGTGAGCGCAGGTTTGTCTTTATATTTTTCATATGTGAGAAAGATTTCTCACATGCAAGTGGAATAGGGTTAACACAGAAATACTAACTTGTTGCAGTATGCGATATATAACGGGCAGTTATATATCAGTAGAATCAGTCTTCGGATGGAAACTTTCCCATTTCAGCCCGCTTGTGTTCGCGCTCGCAATCTGTGGTCGCTGACGTTTCCTTTTTGACATTTTCCTTATCTAGCCTACAGCAAGCGCACACATCAACAATAACAATTAAAGTAAGTGTTCTTGTTGACTGAAATGGAGGGAAATCGGTGATTTTATTTGCTATTGACATGGCAACGAACCACGAATGTAACAATATTGTGCAGGCTACGGTTACGGAAGTCAAGGAAGATGGGAAGTTATATAAATTACTCAGATAGACCTACAAACTAAAATAAAATACATTTTAATTAAATAGGCCTACTCATTATTATTTTCAAAAGCTGAGCCGCATCAGAGGGATCAAAGAGCCGCATGCGGCTCCGGGGCCGCAGGCTACATTACAGCCACTGACAAAAGACATGTAAAAAAATATGTTTTGAAAACTAGCATTAAACTGGATTCGATCCCGCAAAAGCAACACACGCATGACTCTCTCCATCCTGATTCCCTACTCTTTGAGCCAACTAATATGTTACGCGAATCAATTAAAGATTGTAGGCTACCATTAATTAATAACGTAGGCAACACCCAGGTAACATGTTGTCCAGGCTATCTGAAACAAGGGGTAGCCTCTCATCTACAACAACTGGTTACCTTGGGCTGCTACAGTCGTCAGTGCACTGTGCACAGTAGGCCTATGCTACTCTTTGTGGTTGATCAACTAAAAATAAAAGATGTATTTGGTGATGACATTATTGTAGGCCTAGTAGACCTAAATTCTGAGAAATTAAATGGTACGAGAAACGATCTACATAGCGCACCAGCCCGCGATGTCTTCAAGGGTTGAATGAAGGGAGTTTGCAAAAATGAGTGTATTTTTCAAGTCAATAAACATTCTTAATTTTCGAATGTCTTTGTCAGGGAACATCTGACTTTTAAAAACCATAGGCCTGGTAGTCGCTCAGACAAGGAGTTATAAGATAAAGGCAATACCATTTGTGTCACCTAATGCAGTTCAGTGAATTAGCAAGATACCACCAGAAGCCAACAATCATAAAGCACCTGTGTGCGCGCGCGCGCTCTCTCCCCTGCGCATGAAGCTGTCTGCGTGTTGTAGGCTAGATTTGAGTTCTTTCTATCTGCTTTACTTTTGTGAGTTGCGACCACCTAGGCTATGTTATAGACGTTCTACGAGGTAGTGTTTAGCTGTGTCACAAAACAATAAGCTTTGTCAGACTACTTTTAAAATGATATTCAGGCCTATATAAATTTTAAACATTCGGGGCTGAAGACCCGACAAAGCCTTGCGTCAATTCTTCAGGTGGGAAGTGTCAGGAATTTTCATACGAGAGACGCTCTCATTGGTGGTTAGTATATGGAGTAGGCAATTGACAGCAACATATCCAATCACATTATGAGAGATGCTGAATTTAACATAAACTGCGATGTTTGATTTTAAATTAATGTAAATTTAGCCGGGACTGTAAGCTGGCACACGTGGGTGCTAGATGTTTTCAGTGGGTGCCCGAGAGACGGAGCACCCACGGTATCGGCGCCTATGACAAGCGTATCTCGCGGTTGCATACATTACAAACAAACATGCAATGTGAACGTCTGGGATTGGGGAGAGCACTAAATGTTCTTCTGAATAAGCACGAAGTCAAGCCTTTAAATGAAAAACACTCTTTAATAATCAAAAAAATAAACGCTAATGAAGTAAACTTGTGACCATCAAAAATCGTTTATCGCCTGTAACTCCGTGATAACAGGACGTAACAGGAAGGCATTTGGCTGAGCAACGGAGGTTAATATGCTCTATATTTTCTCCAAATGATGTCTGTCTATCATCGTTGCACTCGGAGGAAACCAGAATGTTTAATTTGTCCTGCGTTTCTTCTACGGCTGCAAATGGGATTCACTCGCCGTTAACCAAATATTTCTTTATTAGGGCAAGGCAGTGCAGGCATATTTCTGGCTATTAAATTATTTCTAAACCAGTCTGCTAAAGTCTGTAGTGAAGTCTGTGTAGGGTTTTCCAGCTCCATTTCTTTTTACGAGACACCCTGCTCACTTGAGACCTCTGCCGGTTGTTGCAGCGTCGTTGCAGCGTCACTGGAAAAATACAAATTAAAGTCGCGTGATGCCGCGTTATCCCGCGCGCGGACCGCGAGGGAAGCTGGCCAAGTCGAAGCACTGCCCACTGTAAGTAAGGGATAATGCCCGACGAGGTGTCCATTATCAGAAATAAATGGACGTCGCGGAGACGTGCTTCCGCGAAGTCCATTTATTTCTGATAATGGACGCATCGAAGGGCATTATCCCGTTTATACCATGGTGACTTATGAAATAAATAAATATGAAATCAATTATTAATGCTAAATGAGTTTTAACTTGTTAGTTTTTTTAGCCGTTTACAGTTGATTCCATTGTTGTGAAACCTGCCTCCAGGCTCAACCGTCGTCCTACTATCGTTGTTATAGTTACCATTCATAAGCATTGACATGGAACGGCGATTAAACTTTTTTTTACCAGATCTACTTCATAGGTGTAGTATATCACTTTTTAAACGACACCCCTTTCAACCTAGACCATGGTATAATAGAATATAATGCAGGTAAGAGAACAATTGGTCTGCTATCTTGGCTTAATGTCAAAATACGGTCCATTCAGCTTACTAAATTCAAATGAAAGTCAATAACAGTTACGGTATTCAGCAGACTAATTTACCAGCTGCCACGGGAGACCAGATCCATTTCAAACCATATGGAACGGTGTTTGTGGTTGTGGGGTGCGCGTGTGTGGCATTTCTATTGATGTAATGCCAATGTGATTTGTAATCAGAGAGCTGTTGTCAGCTGTAGACCAGTGTGTGTGTTTGGACACACCTTCTCATTTCAATGCGTTTTCTTTATTTTCATGACTATTTACTAGGGCTGTCAATCGATTAAAAAAATTAATCGAATTAATTACATACTCTGTGATTAATTAATCTAAATTAATCGCATATATAACTTTTGCTGTGAAAGTATTTTAAATATTTAAATTCAAATGAATCATTGAATAATCAGCATTAGTGACATTTAAGTTCAAAAACTTTTTTATTATTATTTTCACTGTTCAAATAATGGCCATAATAATCTATGATATGACCTAATATGCTGAGGAAATAAATTCAATAGTGCTTCGGGAAGAAGTTTTTTTCACATACAAGGCATTTCAGGCCACAGATATAACCTAGGGGACACAATGAAAATAAATGAACACTCCCCTCAATGTCAACACTATTTCTTTGCATTGATGTGCGACTTTAGAGTTGAATAACTCTGGTGATATGCAAATTCCTTGCTGCAGACATTGCAGAGGACTTCATTTTAATCAATACTTTATTTTTATCAACACCATCAAGCTGTTTTTTAAAAGTAATGTTCCAATCAATGGTCTAAGCAGCATATTTTCTTCTCTCTCCTTCATTTTACAGTCTAATGGTTACTGCTAGAACCAGGGGGTCAAGAGCGTGCAGATTAGCTTCGGCATGTTAGTATACGCCATTTTCAAATATGGTGGGGCACGAGCGCTCATGCGCGTACATGTTGGTGAGCGGGTACCTATCCGGCGGCTACAGCCAAACGTTATTCAGTGCGTATTTCTTGAGGATCCTATGAGAAGACGTGCATATTATGGTTGTTTATCCATCATGTGACAAATAAACAAATAAAGAAAATTGTATTGATCTTGTTTCGTTGTTGTTTGTCCCGAACAAACATAGCCTAAACATGATTAAAGACAATAAATTACAACAACAAAAAAAACAGCGGCATAAAGACCTTGTCTCGTTACACCATGGGTCTCCAACACGTTGCTCTCAACCTATAGCCGCCCCCTTTGGAGCTTGTCAGAGGCTGAAGCACTAGGCTACTACATTTGAACACAATTATTGCCGCGAAAAATTTAATAAAAAGTAAACCATGCATAATTTAAAAAAAAAATTAGTTATCATCAAATACCCAAATAGATTTAAATGCCCATCAGTCTCAACATTTAACTATATAATAAAAGTCAAAAAGTAAATTAAATCCCATACCAAAACCGAAAATCGTCTGCGTTTGATAGCCTGGTATGCCGCTCCAAACAAAACGCATGTCTCACAATAACGTACAATGTAAGAAATAAAGTTCTGCCTTGAATAAGCCTACCTCAAATAAATAGTACTTGTGCTTTGCAGCCTAAGTAAATAGCAGACCCTGGACATAATTTAGGATTTACGGAAAGTATGCAATCATACGATGTTGGACGCCTGGCGATGCTCTGGCCGTCTACTGTGCCTCTGACACCGCTGCCTCATTTGGATGGTAAGGTGAGCGCGAAGATTGGATGTTGTGGATGCGTAAGTAAACAGTTTTTTTGCTGAGTCCGCAGACAACCTTCTCTTTAACCGTTTCTTTACCATCTGCGGTGTACAACTCAAAGTAAAGACACCACATTTTAGATGAGTTGGGGACGTAATTGTCCGGTCAGGCTGACCGTACTAATCATAGACTGTAAACAAACTAATCATAGACTGTAAAAATGTGCTACACTTGGCACTAAAAAACGAATAGTTTATTTATAGGTCGACGTCATGTTTGAATGCATATTTGCAGCAGGACAGCAGGCAGACCGCTCTTAGTTAGAGCCGCTGTATTATCCAATGAAATTAAGTTGCGCTTCAGGGCGACTCCACGCACGTTCCCGAGCAACTTTTTCTTCTTCTTGTTATGAAGCAAGGACTTTATGTGCATTATCGCCACCCTCTTACTGGAGGACGACTCTCTTTTTACAGAATATCCAATAAAAATCGACGTTGGTCCATGCGTCATTTCCAGCTTTGTACAGTGTTTCCCACAGAATTGGATTCAATTTGTGGCGGTAGCAGACTTTGACAACGGGGGGGGGGCTGTCAGAATAACTGATTAATTTCAATTAATTAATTTGAGAAAAACTAACTGATTAAAAAAAATAGTGCAGATTAATCGATTCCGTATGACCATGGAGGTATTATATATAACTGGAGGCTAGGCTAGTAAATCCGGCCATTTCATAGTCAACGCCATCTTGAACACTGGGGTTCGGATCCAGCGCCAGTCGGCTCTGACCATGCGCCAAGTTACAACAGTGTTTCCCATACATTGACTAATCTGTGGCGGGGTGCCACAAAATAAATATCGGCCGCCACAGATGAATATTCTATGTTTAATTTAATTTAATTTAATTTAAATTAAATATAAGGTCAAATCCTTGCATTGCCATTGAGCTGCGCTTTTTACGCACGCAGCCTTTCGTTGCCCCGCCCCGCTCTCTCTCGTAGCCCGCTGCCACTCCTCTGCATGTGCATTTAACAAAATATTCACGATTGTTGAAGGATTGTTGTTGCCACATAGAAGCATTGCATATAAGACGTCTGGCTAAATTGCTATTAAATCCGCTTAGCATCGTGACCATGCTGCGCAAATTTGTTCAAAACTGCTGCATTGAAGTGAACTCTGCTAAGGTCTTATCACAACATAGTAGGCTACATTGAAGAGACTAAACTAAGTTAAGTTATGAAATCAAGCAGTATCTCAAAGTCAAAATGTCAAAATACTGTTTGGATGTCGAATTTAGCATGCTTAGCCTACTTACAGCTGCTTGTCAATTTTGTTGAAGGGCTCATTTTATTGAGTCTGACACTGAATGTTTGCAAAATCCCGATGTAAATGGAAAAGTGTTTTCCAAAATTCAAAAGTGCTTGTCCCAAGGAGAAGTACGAACCTTTATTTTAACTATGTAGAAAACGTTATGAATTGCATCCACACATCAGCAGCCTTTCAACTGTGTTACAATTGCAAGGGTTCCCTCAAATGTCTTAAAAAGTGACAGGCACTCAATTAAACCTATACACTACCAAGACGATCTTAATACCCCCCCCCCCCCCCCCCCGCTGTCAAAGTCTGCTACCGCCACAAATTGAATCCAATTCTGTGGGAAACACTGTACAAAGCTGGAAATGACGCATGGACCAACGTCGATTGTTATTGGATATTCTGTAAAAAGAGAGTCGTCCTCCAGTAAGAGGGTGGCGATAATGCACATAAAGTCCTTTCTTCATAACAAGAAGAAGAAAAAGTTGCTTGGGAACGTGCATGGAGTCCAAGTGGAGTCGCCCTGAAGCGCAACTTAATTTCATTGGATAATACAGCGGCTCTAACTAAGAGCGGTCTGCCTGCTGTCCTGCTGCAAATATGCATTCGAACATGACGTCGACCTATAAATAAACTATTCGTTTTTTAGTGCCAAGTGTAGCGCATTTTTACAGTCTATGATTAGTTTGTTTTTTATTTTATTGTTTGCCATCTCATAGCGGTTGCTCTAAACGTATTCTAACGTTGGCCCATGACCAAATCAAGCCAATAATAGCCAGTAGCCACAATAATGACTGGAGCCAGAGCCCTCAATAGCCACCCTGTTTTGAAAATATTATTGAAGATATTCAATATTATTGAAGATAGTATTGAAGATAACGCACAAACTATTGGCCTGTACTGTGTGTGTGTGTGTGTGTATTATATATATATTTTCAGCACTACTGCAAAATTCTCACAAAATTCTCACACTAACATTGCTGAAGCATACAAAGCCATTCTCCTCCCCCACCTAGGACATTCTGTTCTGGGGCCGTATTCACAAAGCCTTTTATCTTACCACTAGGAGTACTCCTAAATCGCACTAAAAGATTTTAGCTAGGAGTTTTCTCTTAAAAGTTATTCACAAAGCCTTTCAGACCTACTCTTAGTAAGGAAAAATTACAACTCCTAAACTAAGAGTGAGTCTTCGTTGCTATGGATGACGTCATTACTCATGCACGAGCTTGACTGAAGTGACCACCTTGATTGGCTGATGATTGTAACGCTGGAATGATTCCAAACACCTCCCTTACGATGATGAGTGACAGGTGACAGGTCTGAGAATGCGTGCGCTACAAGTAGTGCGAAGGACGGAAAATGATGAATAACTGAATAAAAAGGCCTAGCCTAAATGAATAAAGATTAAGGCAAAACAAATAGCCTAGTAGCCTAATGAAACATAGGCCTACGGATTGATGCAGTATCTTTGCAACATTATTAAATTAATCTGTCACCATATGCCTATGTTTGCAAAGAGGAGAACATTTTAATTGGATTCACAATGAAACGTTACATTTAATTTACATGTTGACAATGAGTCGTTTTGGTTGTTGTTGGTGGCATTATTGCATCCCTTTGATGCCTACAATGCAAAATTGTTCCCTCGCGATTGGAAGCTCCTGTTGCCGCATACGCATTTCAAATCATCGCAACGTGAAATGCCGCAAAAAGCTGTTTGTGAATAGGTCTTAGTGAGTTAGGAGTCCTCTTGACTTCTTTTAAGCTGTCCCAGACTTAGGTGCTACTTTTAGGTCTAAAATGCTTTGTGAATTACTTTTAGTGAAAAAAATTAGGAGTCCTAAAGTTAGGAGTGACACGCCCATTATTTTTAGGAGTTGCTCCTAAATTCGCCACTTAGGAGCTACTTTTAGCCTTAAAATTATTTGTGAATACGGCCCCTGATCACCACTCACTCTTCTACTGCCCAAGTATTCAGCACTCATCAAACGTGTGAAACAGGACAGTCATGTGTGATAGTGAGGACAGTCAAAGGGGCCATTTACACAAAACCGCCAGGTGAATTTTCTCTTACCGCTTTCACATCTTTAACAACACCGGCTAAATGTGCTGTAGTGCATATGCCAGACCAGTCGATGGTGCCGCTGTGCAGAAGCTTCACGATAATTTTGTTTGAATCGCGTAGAAGAAAACATTGTTGAAACAGTTTGTTAAGCCAGAGAATGTCTAATAAGGGCTCTGGTTAAGCAGTCGCATGAAATAAGGAGACTAGACAATTCGGTTTTCAATTCAACTGTTAAAATAATAAAGTTCATTTTCAAGGTATGTGACTGCTATGTGAAATTTCAAACGCTTAGCCTACGCATTGCATTAGGTCTGAGGCCCACTGGAGAAAACACTAACATGCAGTAAGCTAATGTGTGCTTCTAACCTAGCCACTTAAGGCTGATAGGCTACATTGTGCACATAAATCATGACAGGGGAAAGAAAAACATTTTAATATGATAAATAAATGGTTTGGTTTGTTTTGACAAGCAGCATGTCAGGTCGAGTGCCATGGCTGAGTTGAGAGGTGGGGCTGTCGTCATAAAGTTGCCTGCTTCGCACCTACAGGCGTCTACACGGCGAAAGTTAGCCGGCGGTTTCAAAAATTCCCACTTCGGAAGCCGGTTTCAAAAGCTATCGGTTTCAGTCTCCTAAACTGCCGGCGTCATGTACACGCAAGGCGTAACCGTTAACAAAACCTCACCGGTTTCACAAAAACCGGCGTTGTGTAAACGGTAAAAGTGTGGACAGAGGGAGCTGACTTAACACTTCAGCAGCGTTTCGAAAACACTGACTGGAGAGTGTTTGCAACTCCCATACGGACATTGATTCATATGCCTCCTGCGTTCATGCTTTGCCACACGCATCGGACACCCGACACATGTGGCAAGGGATCCAGGCCATCACATATTACAAAACTACTAACTCCACCCCCGTCACCGACACCTCCTTGCCTGATGAGCTGAACCACTTCTATGGCCGCTTTGATAGGGACAACAAGGAGGTGGCCATCAAGGCTGTGGTCCCAGATCACCAGCCACTCACACACTCCACCACTGATGTATGTGCGGCACTGAGCAGGACTAATGCACGTAAGGCTGCTGGTCCTGATGGTATCCCCGGACTCGTACATATCTGTATTTTATTTTAAGTAAAAAATCGTAGCGGTGTACTTTGATGTGAAAATGTGTGGTTGCTACACAAAATGCGTACAGGTTGGCAGGTCTGCTGCTCTTCAAATGATGGATAAAATGTGATGCTTGCTATTAGCTAGCCTTGAAAATCCAAACTCAATTCATGAAGTGAATAGAGTCTGGTCACTCATGATTGAGATTTGTTTACAAGCCAGCATGATGATGGGCTATAACTTTGAATACATTGGTCCAGCTAACTAATCACATTTATAATTCCTAATGTTACTTCCTACCTTGCCTTAACTTTACAAACTGACAATAAACAGTATCAGCAGTCAGCAAACAATATAAATGGGCCTACCTTGGCTGTAAATAATTGTTTTGTGCATTTTCCAACTTCTTTTTGTTTTTTTGTTTGCAGACATTGTTATTACCATTTATCAAAATCAGTTTTGATTTAGCCATCCCCTCTCGTCGCTGATTGCCCTTTTTTTTTTTTCCCCTGAGAGAAACGTTAGTGAACTATCGTGTTCTAGACCAGTGGTTCTTAAACTTTTTGTCTGGCAACCCCCCAAAAAACATTGGCCAAGTCTCGTGACACCCCTCGAAACGCAAAATGTGTTTTTTTTACTTTTGAAAGTGTTGGGAGGCAGAAATTGTATTCATAGGTAGGCTATGTCAACACATTTGACACTGTTTGTCAATGGCACACATATTGTCAATGGCAGCCTATTATTTTCCAAAGGATAAGCATTCATCCAATGTATAACTGGTGCTCCTGTGCTGAAAACTGTACTGTCACTGGTAAGCTTAGGCTACAGCATCTTCAAGAGGCAGAGGTCTGAGTTTCCGTAAACAGAACATCCACTTTCAAAGGAACATTATGGAAACACTGTGAATTTGAAGCCTACATCTAGGGCTACTCAATATCCCAGGTATTAAACTTGTTGGTTTAATTTAGAAAAAAATCTAAATCAATTTGTGACCCCTCCCATATTTTGATATGGGCGTCCCCCAGTGACCCCCAGTTTAAGAACCACTATTCTAGACTAACATCTCCTTGAAAGGAGATCTAGGTGGGCGGTGCCAGGCTAGATATTAGTACCTCCTCTAGAAATGTCAGTAGAGCATGTCTTAAAACAGCATACCGCATATCTTTTTCCGACAGAGTGAAATATTCCCACACAGCCGTCATTTTCTTTCACTTTCTACCAACTATTGGAATTATTCAAGAACCAGATAAACTGTTGTCTGTGTCAGTTTGTGCTGAACACAACATTAAGCTAGTGCAATTGATGCAACAACAGATAAACATCGGCTTCTGCCATCGACAAATGTTCAATTATTTTACCGCTGGCCAATAGCAGTAAAAAACACAAATATAGGCTGATACCAAAGTTAGGCCGATATATCGGTACATTCCTACTGCTTAGTTAATGGTGTGCCCATGTTCACTGTAAACTACGGGGTCTCAGGGCTCGCTGCTTTGATGATGTACCTGCCAATGCCCACACACTAGCTGGCATCCACCCAAATCCCCACCCCCTGGTCAGCTACCACCAAAAATATAATCTCATTCTATGGAAAACACTGGTAATACTTACTGTGCTTTTGTCTCTCAGAAGTTTCTCAATTACATCAATCAGGTGCTCCTTCTGGTCAGGGTCCAAACTGATGAGTGAGGGAGAAGATTGTAACAAACGAAAATATATATTGAGGGCAATGTAATGCAATTTACACTACATGCAACTACGTAAAATGAACAGAGGTGTGTACTGGCACTTTCAATCTTTAAAATGGCAATGTGTGCACCTGTAAAGCTTCTGGATGGCATGGGCAGCTGTCTTCCTGACATAAGGAGAGAGGTCAGTGGCTGCCTCCTTTATAGCAAGCATCATAATTGGCACAATGATGGGCACACGGACACTGGAGAGCACTCTCAAAGCACTTGCTCTGATTAGTTGGTTGGAGTCCTGATGACAAACAAAGTCAACAAATAAATATCCAATACACACAAAACACATTTACAATGTGTAATTTCAGGCCACCTCACTTGCAGGTCTCAGCATGATCACCATTTCTCCCAAAAATAAAATCTTGTAACTATAACCAAATATTATACATTTGCAACAGGGTTTCCTATGCATAGTTTGCTTGAGTGGGCCATCCAGGTATACTGACAGCCACCAAAGTAGATTTAGTAATCCATTTCAGCATTTTTAATAGTACATGTGCCCAGCTAAGTCTGGAAGAAGGGGGAGGGCGCACTCAGTGTGTGCGAGAGAGAATGGGTGCACATGTGCAATCAAGACCTATTTTGTGTTCAATGTGAAGTATTTATCCTGTAGATGATGTCTGGTCCTGTATCTTGTTTGAATATATATCAATATATCGTATCAATATGCCTCCCAGCCCTAATTACATATTACAAGAGGTAGGTCGTGCAGCCATATATGTCCAGGGCACCCTGCCACCTAAGTGTGCACACATAGGTTTTTAGCCCGAAAAGGGAAGGATAACGAGTAGGAAACTCTAACATCCTGTTACACTTTGCTTGACCAACAAAAGGCCCAACAACTTCATGTCTGTCCTCATCTCCTGAAGAACCGTCAGACACCTTAGATAGTGATCTGGGAGAAATTATTGATAATCATAATAATAATCATTCCAAAACAGGAATGGTGTTACAGGTGGTGGCAACTCATAATTTCTCCATCTTTATCCTTCTTGACTGATTTTTCACTAGTTTCGCATTTGGCTAGGGTCAGTGTCACTAATGGTAGCATAGACCAGTACCTGGAGCCTATAAAGGTTGCACAGGTAGTCCAACTCCTCCAGAATGGCATACCAATATGTTCTATTGCCAGAAGGATTGTGGTCTCCCAGTGCAGTCTCAAGAGCATGGAGGAGATTCCAGGAGACAGGCAGTTGCTCTAGGAGAGCTGGGCAGGGTGGTAGATGGTCCTTAACCCAGCAGCAGGACCAGTATCTGCTCATTTGTGCAAGGAGGAAAGGTAGGAACCCTGCCAGAGCCTCACAAAATGACCTCCAGCAGGCCACTGGTGTGAATGTCTCTGACCACACTGTCAGAAACAGACTTCATGAGTGTGGCCTGAGGGCCCGATGGCCTCTAGAGGGACGTGTGCTCACTGCTAGGCACGTTGGAGCTCAATTGACATTTGCCATAGAATACAAAATTCGCCACTGGAGACCTGTGCTTTTCACAGATGAAAGCAGGTTCACCCTGAGCACAAGAGACAGACGTGAAAGGGTCTGAAGATGTCGTGGAGAACGTTAGGCTGCCTGCAACATCATTCAGCATGACCGGTTTGGTGGTGGGACAGTGATGGTCTGGGGAGGCATATCCTTGGAAGGACGCACAGACCTCTACCTCTAAGACAACGGCACCCTCACTGCTCTTAGGTATTGTGATGGAATCTTCAGTCCCATTGTCTGACCATGTACTGGTGCAGTGGGCCCTGGGTTCGTCCTGGTGCACAACAATGGCCGGCCACATGTAGAGAGAGTGTGCAGGCAGTTCCTAGAGGATGAAGGAATTGATACCATTGACTGTCCCTCTCACACTCCCCCACAGACTGTCAAGGATGGCCATAGTCTTTGATGGCCGTGTCCACATGTGGGAGGAGAGCCCCCAGGACACCATCCGCCATCTCATTAGGAGCATGCCCCAACGGCATCAAGCATTTAGGCAAAATGGATGAGCCTGCCACATCATTTTTTCACTTCATCATCATTTTCAGAGGGTCTTTGAATTCAGTCTTCTGTATATTGATCATTTTTATTCAAGGATCTCTCTGCTGCTGAAAAGCGTGAAATTGTGCACTACCTTGGACAAGGTTTGAAAACATTGGATATTTCCAGAAAACTTATGCGTGATCATCGTACTGTGAAGAAATTTGTCGCTGATTCAGAGCACAGGCGGGTTTGTGCAGACAAAGGCATAATAAGGAAGGTTTCTGCCAGACAAATTCATAGGATTAAGAGAGCAGCTGCTAAAATGCCATTGCAAAGCAGCAAACAGGTATTTGAAGCCACTGGTGCCTCTGGAGTCCCGTAAATCTCAAGGTGTAGGATCCTCAAGAAGTTTGCAAGTGTGCATAAACCTACTATTCAGCCACCCCTAAACAATGCTCACAAGCAGAAACGGTTGCAGTGGGCTCAGGAATACATGAAGACTAATTTTCAAACAGTTTTGTTTACGGATGAGTGCCATGCAACCCTAGATGGTCCAGATGGATGGAGTAATGGATGGTTGGTGAATGGCCACCATGTCCCAACAAGGCTGAGACGTCAGCAAGGAGGTGGCCGAGTCATGTTTTGGGCCGGAATCATGGGGAGAAAGCTGGTAGGCCCCTTTAGGATCGACTATTCTGACATTCTGGCAGCTCTGGGAGGCTATTCTGCTAAGACATTAAAGCACAAACTCTCCAAGAACTCACAAGTTCAATGGATGCAAGATTGTTAAAGTGATATCAATGAAGGGGTCTTATGTTAACATGTAACTTGGCCTGTTAAGATGTTTTTGATTGAAATAACTTTTGATTTAATTTATATCTCCTCCTAATGCTGCAAATTCAACAAATGACCATTTTTAGTTCTTTACAACCTATAAAATGTGTCAAAAATATTGCAAAAAAATAATAGCGGGGAAAAACTTACAACACATTATTTTATCATTATTTTCGAACATCAAACCAACCAGGAAGTAAAATGAAATGACCATGGGACGTTTGTATGGAAGTAATTTCATTTCCAGGGAAGGGTAGGTTAACTAGATCAGCAACAGCTCCATCTATCCATAGACCGTAATCCACCCATTGACTTGCATTATAGAAAGTAAGGTCAACATGACTTTGAGGAGTCAATGGTATTTATTTCAGAATACGTGTGTGTATGATTTATTAGTAAAAAAAAGTTCTATGTATTTGTGTTCTTTGCCAATAATGTCTTCAAACATAAATAAATACATACATATTTTGATGTTTTTTTGCTCATGTTTGTGCATATAGTAGGTTAAAATGACAATACTTTAATCATATTGCTTTGTGATGAAAAAAAGGATACAAGACAGACAGTATTGCACTTTCCCGAGACCTCTATAAAGTCATTAACACATAGTTATGCAATAACCTGCAAAAAAGGGCTGGAGTTCTAAGGGTTAAAGAAGAGTTTGACTTAAGACGTCTCATTCTGAAAAAAGTAAATTTGTCTGCCAGTGCGTTGAGCAAATTTGTCTTGATAAGACTCCGTAAATAAGTCAAAGACTTCTTAAATTAGGTCAAAATGACCTTTCGAGTGCCAGGTAAGTCTCTTCATACTAAAAACAATAACAAACAGATGTTTTGATCTTAATATAAAATTAACAATATTTGGCTAGATTTTTTTGTACACGTGTTGATGGGTTATTCCTATAGACAAAGAAAGCAGTCACTGCCTAGAGTGGGTTGTTGAGAGAAAGACGTACAGACTCAACACAATGTACAACACTTTACATCACCTGCATGACCTATTGCTCAGACTAGAATGTTTTCATGATGGCTCCTCCATATCTGCTGTAATGAGGGCCACTAGGAAGTCAATCTGTAATTGTTTGTAGTATACTCCTGTAGTTTTTCTTATTGACTGCCTCATGTCTGTTCTTGTGTATGTGTGTTCTGTGGATAATACTTTTTGAAAATGCCCACAACAGATAAATACTCAATAAAACAATACAACAATAAAACAATACAACAATAAAACAATACAACAATAAAACTCACCTTTAAAGCACGCTGAAAGGTACTGATTGATAAAAGGGCAAGATCTTGCTGCTCCTCTGCATATCTGACCAGATATACATACACCAACTTCTTGAGCTGAAAAGCATATTAACTATTCAGATACCAAATCACAGCATATGATCTCTAGTGACACTTTGAGCCCTACTTCCGCGACGCAAAACCTGGCGCAAAGCGGATTATTATCCCGACGCAAAGATTATTCCTATTTTAGTCTCGGATTTTTTGCCATGCGCTTTACTTCTATTAAGCTTTGCGACCAGGGGTGTGGCAGAAGGTGTGTTCCGGCGCACAATCCAAAATTGCTATCTTACACCCAAATCATTACGCCACTGACCAAGAGAAACCTGGTCAGAAATCCTTGCCGAGTTGTTTATGTTATTTTAGGAGTGCATTATCAACAGTGTCCAAGACAAGGCCGAGTCCAAAAAGGTTCAAGTCTGAGTCAAGACCGAGTCCAGGACAGGGAAAAAAAGTCTTATGCATGACTGTATTAAGACAAACATTTTGGGTTATTATTATTATCTAAAAGCAAAAACAGTGTGACAAGACCCAGGATTTGTAAGTGTAGCCATTCCCCTTCTCCTCCAATATTATTATAAACTAGGGCTGTCAAACAATTAAAAAAAATATTTTGAAATGAATTAATCTCGATTAACCACAATTAAAACGTTCCTAAAGACTAAGGGCCAATCTCAATTCTCTATTTTACCCCTACCCCTTCCCCCTTCCCCTAAGTTTTGCGCGTGCACGTGAGACGAAGGGCTATCTCAATTCTCATTTCGATCGAGGGGTAGGGATAAGGGCAAGGGGTAGATGCCCCTTAAAACCAAGTAAGATCGGGAGCTTACTTGAAACCGAGGGGTAAGAGAAATACCCAACATACACCGCTCACACCGGAAAAATAAGCACACCGAGAGATTCATTGACATGAAATGTTGGCATTAATAAGGATTATAAAATTAAAATGGTAATTGTTAGTGGCTTTGCCATGCTGTGGGCTTGCGGAGCAAGCCCACTATTGTTCTTCTTAAGTTTTCTTATTATTAGTGGGTTTGATCCAGCAAGCCCACTATTGTTCTTCTTAAGTTTACTTATTAGTGGGTTTGATCCAGCAAGCCCACTATTGTTCTTCTTAAGTTTACTTTATTAGTGGGTTTGATCCAGCAAGCCCACTATTGTTCTTCTTAAGTTTACTTATTAGTGGGTTTGATCCAGCAAGCCCACTATTGTTCTTCTTAAGTTTTCTTATTATTATTATTAGTGGGTTTGATCCAGCAAGACCACAGCATGGCTGAAAGCCATGCTGCCCACTATTGTTCTTCTTAAGTTTTCTTTATTTCTTTCTTTATTAGTGGGTTTGATCCAGCAAGACCACAGCATGGCTTTAGCCACTATTGTTTTTCTTAAGTTTACTTTATTTATTATTCCTTTTCACCCACTTTTTGGCCGAACTACTGCTCCTAGACCGTTTGAGCTATCGACGCGGTTCGAACTCCAAAAATTCAGGCCCGAACCGGTGTAACTTGCTTGTTAATTTCGTGTCGCTGGCCCTTGTCGTTTTCGCGGTATTCCCGTTTTTCTGCGTTTTTCGGCCCCATTGAAATGAATGGCGGAATGTTCAAGGATTCTAATTCGATTGTGACATCACAGCTCTAATTGCTTAAGCTTGCACCTGGAAGAGTTCTAAGCCACCTGGCAGAGCTCTAATGGGCTGGGCTGGGCTGTCTGTGTATATGAAGGTGTGTGCATGTAACTTTTGACCCGTATGTCCGATTTTCATGAATGAGGTACCGTTGGAATCCTTGAATGAAGCCCAGTTCAATGCCTTGCCAGCACTAAGTGTAAAGGTAATGTAAAAAAAGATGAGACAGCGCGAAGCGCTGTCTCATCTTTTTTTTAAAGCCAAACCATGTTGATACAGGTCATTAAAAAAAAATATATATATATTTTCCAAATCCATTCAGCCCAGTTCAATGCCTTGCCAGCACTAAGTGTAAAGGTCATGTCGCGCTGTCTCCTCTTTTTTTTAAAGCCAAACAATGTTCATATAGGTCATTAAAAAAATAAAGAAATAAAGTATTTCACCAATCCATTCAGCCCAGTCCTATACCCAGCTAGCTCCATTTGAACTTAGTCATGTGTACAGTTGTATAGATTATTACATTGAGAAACACACTTTCATACAGATATCATGCATATCCACGCAGCATTACTAATCAAGTTACTCATCGTTGCCCAGCAAGAAGTCCACAATCAATTCAATTGTCTTGCCACGATCTGTGGAGCTTACAGACAACGTTATATTACTATAGGTTCTGTATGCTATTTAAAGCCGACCTAACGCTGAGTCCCTTCTAGACGGTGTGTTGCAATGCATTCTGGGTGCTGTGCTGTGATTCGACAGCTCGTCACCTGACCTACCAAACAACAACTCTCTGGGATGTGGCAAATATCGCGTAAAAACCTTGTTGCCGGAACAACAGGGAAAAGGCAACAGGATAGCATCACGAAAGATACACAGGATACACACGGAATTTTGATGGACGTCCTTATCAGTCTATGGTCTAACTTATAAACGTGTCGGGTCAACGTCAACGATAAGTAAGTTAGGCTAACGTAAACGTTAGCTATTTGCTGTTGTCATATGCTAGTGCTATATGCTTTAGGCTACGTGATGGCCATTTATCACACTAATTTTAGGTACTACTTTTACGAGGTCTGTAGTTCTGTCAAAATGTATCTTATCGTTGAACAGACTACAAGGTTATCTTCCTTAGACTTCGTAGATGTAGTTACTACAATTTGGAAGCGAATGTCGAAGTGTAAATATGGTTTTAGTGTGTAAACAGACCAACCGCGATTTTGCAATGAAGTTAATGGAGCCTTTTATGTAGGGCTTCTAGGCTACTTTCACGAAGTCTGTAGTTCTGTCAAAATGTATCTTATCTATGAACAGACTACATGATTATCTTCCTTAGACTTCGTAGATGTAGTTACTACAATTTGGAAGCGAATTTCGAAGTGTAAATATGGTTTTAGTGTGTAAACAGACCAACCGCGATTTTGCAATGAAGTTAATGGAGCCTTTTATGTAGGGCTTCTAGGCTACTTTCACGAAGTCTGTAGTTCTGTCAAAATGTATCTTATCTATGAACAGACTACATGATTATCTTCTTTAGACTTTGTAGATGTAGTTATTACAGTTTGGAAGCGAAATTCGAAGTGCAAATATGGTTTAAATGTGTAAACAAGACGCCTGATGTTTAATATATGTTAATGAATGGGCACAGTATTATTGTGTACAGTAATGGGCTATCAGTAGTATGTAAACAGTTCATGTGTTATGTGATTTACATAAACTAACAACAGAAATGTTAAACGCTGGTATTGTGTTTCCTGAATTCTTACATTCAGGCATTCAAATGAAATGTAATTAAATAGCATATCAATCATGCAACAATGCAAAAACAATGAAACTAGTGTAGGCCTAATTATATTTTACATTAGTAAAGCAGTACTCTGATGTGCATGCTTTCACAAACTTTTGTAAACAATCTTAGCACTTTAAACATTGACTGTTTTGAAGTGCATGTAGGCAATATAGTATAAAAATAATAATTGTGATATCATTACAATTTGATAGGGGTTGGGAGGAGGGGGTGGGTTCATGTAGGTGGGCCCTATGACCCCAAAGTATGCCTTGACTGGGCCTCAGTTCAAAGAAGTTTGAGAAAGGCTGATGTAGACGACAAAGCAGCAAGGAGGCGTCGTGTGATCATTTAAACAAGTTTTATGACAAGGTCGATGAGGGTGGGAAAAATCGTACATTTCTGTGCAAACTTTGCCCAAACTTCAGTCACATTGTCTTTTAAGAAAATGCAGTCCATTTTTCGGTTTCAGCAGTCAACAACCTTGACTATTTGAAGATACTAATCTATTGTGTACAGTAATGGGCTATCAGTAGTATGTAAACAGTTCATGTGTTATGTGATTTACATAAACTAGTAAACAACATAAATGTTAAAAGCTGGTATTGTGTTTCCTGAATTCTTACATTCAGGCATTCAAATGAGATGTAATTAAATAGCATATCAATCATGCAACAATGCAAAAACAATGAAACTAGTGTAGGCCTAATTATATTTTACATTAGTAAAGCAGTACTCTGATGTGCATGCTTTCACAAACTTTTGTGAACAATCTTAGCACTTTAAACATTGACTATTTTGAAGTGCATGTATAGCAATATAGTATAAAAATAATAATAATTGTGATGATATTACAATTTGATGGGGGGTGGGAGGAGGGGGTGGGTTCATGTAGGTGGGCCCTATGACCCCAAAGTATGCCTTGACTGGGCCTCAGGTCAAAGAAGTTTGAGAAAGGCTGATGTAGACGACAAAGCAGCAAAGCAGCAAGGAGGCGTTGTGTGATCATTTAAACAAGTTTTATGACAAGGTCGATGAGGGTGGGAAAAATCGTACATTTCTGTGCAAACTTTGCCCGCACTTCAGTCACATTGTCTTTTAAGAAAATGCAGTCCATTTTTCGGTTTCAGCAGTCAACAACCTCAGAACTGACCCTTCAGGCCTCTCAGGAGGCACTGGCCTTCTAACCTAGCGACCACCTGAGCAACCAGCATGATTGCCCTAGCAACCAGCATAGCAACCACGTTATTTATGCGTTTTAGCTTATTGGATGTTGCGTTGATGCAGATAACTTTTGATCCGTGTGCCCGATTTTCATAAATGAGGTACCGTTGGAATCCTTGGATGAGGCCGAGTTCCGTGCCCCAGATCAAACCCACTCTTGCAGTTCCTCGGAACCGCAATTCTAGTTATTTATTATTCCTATTCACCCACTTTTTGGACGAACTACTGCTCCTAGACCGTTTGAGCTATCGACGCAGTTCGAACTCCAAAAATTCAGGCCCGAACCGGTGTAACTTGCTTGTTAATTTCGTGTCGCTGGCCCTTGTCGTTTTCGCGGTATTCCCGTTTTTCTGCGTTTTTTGGGCCCATTGAAATGAATGGCGGAATGTTCAGAATTCAAATTTCGATTGTGACATCACAGCTCTAATTGCTTAAGCTTGCACCTGGAAGAGTTCTAAACCACCTGGCAGAGCTCTGATGGGCTGGGCTGGGCTGTCTGTGTATATGAAGGTGTGTGCATGTAACTTTTGACCAGTATGTCCGATTTTCATGAATGAGGTACCGTTGGAATCCTTGAATGAAGCCCAGTTCAATGCCTTGCCAGCACTAAGTGTAAAGGTAATGTAAAAAAAGATGAGACAGCGCGAAGCGCTGTCTCATCTTTTTTTTAAAGCCAAACCATGTTGATACAGGTCATTAAAAAAAAAAATATATATATATTTTCCAAATCCATTCAGCCCAGTTCAATGCCTTGCCAGCACTAAGTGTAAAGGTCATGTAAAAAAAGACTGTCTCCTCTTTTTTTTAAAGCCAAACCATGTTCATATAGGTCATTAAAAAAATAAATAAATAAAGTATTTCACCAATCCATTCAGCCCAGTCCTATACCCAGCTAGCTCCATTTGAACTTGGTCATGATTACAGTTGTATAGATTATTACATTGAGAAACACACTTTCATACAGATATCATGCATATCCACGCAGCATTACTAATCAAGTTACTCATCGTTGCCCAGCAAGAAGTCCACAATCAATTCAATTGTCTTGCCACGATCTGTGGAGCTCACAGACAACGTTATATTACTATAGGTTCTGTATGCTATTTAAAGCCGACCTAACGCTGAGTCCCTTCTAGACGGTGTGTTGCAATGCATTCTGGGTGCTGTGCTGTGATTCGACGGCTCGTCACCTGACCCACCAAACAACAACTCTCTGGGATGTGGCAAATATCGCGTAAGACCCTTGTTGCCGGAACAACAGGGAAAAGGCAACAGGATAGCAGCACGAAAGATACACAGGATACACACGGAATTTTGATGGACGTCCTTATCAGTCTATGGTCTAACTTATAAACGTGTCGGGTCAACGTCAACGATAAGTAAGTTAGGCTAACGTAAACGTTAGCTATTTGCTGTTGTCATATGCTAGTGCTATATGCTTTAGGCTACGTGATGGCCATTTATCACACTAATTTTAGGTACTACTTTTACGAGGTCTGTAGTTCTGTCAAAATGTATCTTATCGTTGAACAGACTACAAGGTTATCTTCCTTAGACTTCGTAGATGTAGTTACTACAATTTGGAAGCGAATTTCGAAGTGTAAATATGGTTTTAGTGTGTAAACAGACCAACCGCGATTTTGCAATGAAGTTAATGGAGCCTTTTATGTAGGGCTTCTAGGCTACTTTCACGAAGTCTGTAGTTCTGTCAAAATGTATCTTATCTATGAACAGACTACATGGTTATCTTCTTTAGACTTCGTAGATGTAGTTATTACAGTTTGGAAGCGAAATTCGAAGTGCAAATATGGTTTAAATGTGTAAACAAGACGCCTGATGTTTAATATATGTTAATGAATGGGCACAGTATTATTGTGTACAGTAATGGGCTATCAGTAGTATGAACAGTTCATGTGTTATGTGATTTACATAAACTAGTAAACAACAGAAATTTTAAAAGCTGGTATTGTGTTTCCTGAATTCTTACATTCAGGCATTCAAATGAAATGTAATTAAATAGCATATATATACTCTATCAGTGTATGATGCTTGCATGAGGGAAACATCCCAAAACAACGGCACCCATATAATTGCTGTTGTTTTGAGAAGTATTTCTCATGCAAGCATCATGCAACAATGCAAAAACAAAGAAACTAGTGTAGGCCTAATTATATTTTACATTAGTAAAGCCAGGGGCGTAGCCAGGATTATTTTATAGGGGGGGCCAGCTGGGTCCAGACTTTTTATTGGGGTGGCACTTGGGAATCAAAACTACAATATGAAAACTACTCAAAAAGTTTTGAAGATTAGGATACCCTGTTTTAATAATGGCAATAAATTGTGTAAAGCCAACTGATACACAGGTCCATTCACAGACAACCTGAACAGTTTGTTGTCCACTCCAACACATTTTCCATAAATAGGCCAATGCTATAAAAAGTACATTATGATAATGCACCTTACTTAATCAGTCATATTCAAATGATGTTAACTCAAAGAACAATAATAAATACTACAAATATGGTATGCAGATATTTAATCTTATACTGATGGCAAAACTATATTTCTTTCTGTTATCCACTCCAAGTACTTGGCTGTAAGTAACATGGCTCTGAATCAAGACATTAACCCTTAGAACCCTAGACTGTTTTAAGGGCTTTTTCACTACCTTTAGTTAGAAGCATTTATCCTGGTCATTGTAAGTGCCATACACAAACAAGAACAATGAGCCATGAACAAAGTGAAGGGAAAAAGGTGTTTCTTTGTCGAATAAATTGGGATGCAATGTGAGTCTTGAATTGGATGCCATGTAGGAATTTGCTAGGATCTCAAAACCGGATTATGAACATGCTATGCCATAGAGAAACACATTATAGCGTTGGATTATGAACATGCTTTGCCACCACAACAACACACAAAAACGTGGGGTAAGTAAGTCGAGCTATATGAAGTTATTATTTTGATGTCCCTTCGTCTGTTTTATAACCCAGAAGGATGTACTTGGTATCAAATGATAGCTCTGTGTCTCCTCTTTCATCTGACATGCGTGGCATAGGCTATCTATCCGATCACGGGTTCGTGAGTAGGGCCTAATTCAAACGAGAGTAATGGCTGTGAAGCGTTGGTTTTTGTACATGATGTTATTTTGCAGTCACGTTGTCTGTTTTTATAGCCCAGAAGGATTGATATACTTGGTACCAATGGATAGCCCTGTGCCTCCTCTTTCTTCTGATATGCCATATCTATGCGATCACGGGTTCGCGAGTAGCCTAATTCAAACGAGAGTGTGGGTGCGTAGGTAAACTAAATATGATGCAATTTGATTTAATTTCATGATTTTTTGTATTTTCATACTTGATCGCACAGACAAGTGTTTAGTCTCGTTGGAAAGCCCCACTTCTGCTCTGTCACGCAGTTAAGGTTTCATCTCGTTGCAATTACCGGAGCAATGTAACAAAGAACTCAGGCAACGCAGCAGCCTGCCTCTGCCTGACCAGCTATGGCAAGAACCACACGCAGTCAGCAAATTATGTTTTTATAAAGTAGCCTAGGCTAGACACTATTAGCCTACTTTTATTGGAGCCATCCGGAGATATGTGCCTAATATGCTTGCATTTCACCCGAATATTATCAAAATATTTTTGTAACAGCGTTACCGCGGGCATCCGCTTATTTTTGATCAGCCTCACACGTCAATGTCAGAGCCTACCTAACAAGAACAGCCCAACGCAGCTCACTTTGCTATGATTAGTGTCACATTTTAACATTAATGTTCCAAGTCATCATCAACTCACCTGTTGTCACTGAGGTTAAGTAAGTAGTAGTCTACTGTCAAGTGTTTTTAACAGATGACTTGAATTGTCCCCTGCTGCTGCTGCATTAGGCCTACTCACGATTTGATTAGAACCGTAGGCTACACTTCCTTTCAAAGTAGGCTACCGTTGAAAACGGCAGCAATCTTTTTTTTTTACTTTTCACTGAACGGAGCTGGGGGGGCCAGCAGGGTGGCCAAGCTTTGACCAGTGGTGGCCGTGGCCCCCCCTGGCCACCACGTAGCTCCGCCCCTGAGTAAAGCAGTACTCTGATGTGCATGCTTTCACAAACTTTTGTGAACAATCTTAGCACTTTAAACATTGACTGTTTTAAAGGGCATGTATAGCAATATAGTATAAAAATAATAATAATTGTGATGATATTACAATTTGATAGGGGTTGGGAGGAGGGGGTGGGTTCATGTAGGTGGGCCCTATGACCCCAAAGTATGCCTTGACTGGGCCTCAGGTCAAAGAAGTTTGAGAAATGCTGATGTAGACAACAAAGCAGCAAGGAGGCGTCGTGTGATCGATCATTTAAACAAGTTTTATGACAAGGTCGATGAGGGTGGGAAAAATCGTACATTTCTGTGCAAACTTTGCCCGCACTTCAGTCACATTGTCTTTTAAGAAAATGCAGTCCATTTTTCGGTTTCAGCAGTCAACAACCTCAGAACTGACCCTTCAGGCCTCTCAGGAGGCACTGGCCTTCTAAACTAGCGACCACCTGAGCAACCAGCATGATTGCCCTAGCAACCAGCATAGCAACCACGTTATTTATGCGTTTTAGCTTATTGGATGTTGCGTTGATGCAGATAACTTTTGATCCGTGTGCCCGATTTTCATAAATGAGGTACCGTTGGAATCCTTGGATGAGGCCGAGTTCCGTGCCCCAGATCAAACCCACTCTTGCAGTTCCTCGGAACCGCAATTCTAGTTATTCCTGTTCACCCACTTTTTGGCCGAACTACTGCTCCTAGACCGTTTGAGCTATCGACGCGGTTCGAACTCCAAAAATTCAGGCCCGAACCGGTGTAACTTGCTTGTTAATTTCGTGTCGCTGGCCCTTGTCGTTTTCGCGGTATTCCCGTTTTTCTGCGTTTTTCGGCCCCATTGAAATGAATGGCGGAATGTTCAAGGATTCTAATTCGATTGTGACATCACAGCTCTAATTGCTTAAGCTTGCACCTGGAAGAGTTCTAAGCCACCTGGCAGAGCTCTAATGGGCTGGGCTGGGCTGTCTGTGTATATGAAGGTGTGTGCATGTAACTTTTGACCCGTATGTCCGATTTTCATGAATGAGGTACCGTTGGAATCCTTGAATGAAGCCCAGTTCAATGCCTTGCCAGCACTAAGTGTAAAGGTAATGTAAAAAAAGATGAGACAGCGCGAAGCGCTGTCTCATCTTTTTTTTAAAGCCAAACCATGTTGATACAGGTCATTAAAAAAAATATATATATATTTTCCAAATCCATTCAGCCCAGTTCAATGCCTTGCCAGCACTAAGTGTAAAGGTCATGTCGCGCTGTCTCCTCTTTTTTTTAAAGCCAAACAATGTTCATATAGGTCATTAAAAAAATAAAGAAATAAAGTATTTCACCAATCCATTCAGCCCAGTCCTATACCCAGCTAGCTCCATTTGAACTTAGTCATGTGTACAGTTGTATAGATTATTACATTGAGAAACACACTTTCATACAGATATCATGCATATCCACGCAGCATTACTAATCAAGTTACTCATCATTGCCCGGCAAGAAGTCCACATTCAATTCAATTGTCTTGCCACGATCTGTGGAGCTTACAGACAACGTTAAATTACTATAGGTTCTGTATGCTATTTAAAGCCGACCTAACGATGAGTCCCTTTAAGACGGTGTGTTGCAATGCATTCTGGGTGCTGTGCTGTGATCCGACGGCTCGTCACCTGACCCACCAAACACAACGATGCTTGAACCAGAGCACTTGAACTAAACGTAGTAAAAATAAATAGCTACCAAGGCTCCAAATAGCAACACACTTACACCGTAGCATAATGAGGGTATCTACATGTAAACCGAAGCATTCAGAACTGTGTAAGTCTACAGGCAGTTTATTAAAAAGAAAAACAGTACCGTTCACGTCTCGTTCACACAGACGGGCGCCATCTTGAGACAACAAGACTCTCTGGGATGTGGCGTAATCTCCCGTGAAACCTTGTTGCCAGAACAGCAGGAAGAGGTTACAGGATAGCAGCACGAAAGATACACAGGATGCACACGGAATCGAAGAACGAACCCTTTTAGTTTGATGGACGTCCTTATCAGTCTATGGTCTAACTTATGAACGTGTCGGGTCAACGTCAACGATAAGTAAGTTAGGCTAACGTAAACGTTAGCTATTTGCTGTTGTCATATGCTGATGCTTTAGGCTACGTGATGGCCATTTATCACACTCATTTTAGGTACTACTTTTACGAGGTCTGTAGTTCTGTCAAAATGTATCTTATCGTTGAACAGACTACATGGTTATCTTCCTTAGACTTCGTAGATGTAGTTACTACAATTTGGAAGCGAATTTCGAAGTGTAAATATGGTTTTAATGTGTAAACAGACCAACCGCGATTTTGCAATTAAGTGAATGGAGTCTTTTTAGGTAGGGCTACTAGGCTCACGAAGTCTGTAGTTCTGTCAAAATGTATCTTATCTATGAACGGACTACATGGTTATCTTCCTTAGACTTCGTAGATGTAGTTACTACAATTTGGAAGCGAATTTCGAAGTGTAAATATGGTTTTAATGTGTAAACAGACCAACCGCGATTTTGCAATTAAGTGAATGGAGTCTTTTTAGGTAGGGCTACTAGGCTCACGAAGTCTGTAGTTCTGTCAAAATGTATCTTATCTATGAACGGACTAGATGGTTATCTTCCTTAGACTTCGTAGATGTAGTTACTACAATTTGGAAGCGAAATTCGAAGTGCAAATATGGTTTAAATGTGTAAACAAGACGCCTGATGTTTAATATATGTTAATGAATGGGCACAGTATTATTGTGTACAGTAATGGGCTATCAGTAGTATGTAAACAGTTCATGTGTTAGGTGATTTACATAAACTAGTAAACAACAGAAATGTTAAAAGCTGGTATTGTGTTTCCTGAATTCTTACATTCAGGCATTCAAATGAAATGTAATTAAATAGCATATCAATCATGCAACAATGCAAAAACAATGAAACTAGTGTAGGCCTAATTATATTTTACATTAGTAAAGCAGTACTCTGATGTGCATGCTTTCACAAACTTTTGTGAACAATCTTAGCACTTTAAACATTGACTGTTTTGAAGTGCATGTATAGCAATATAGTATAAAAATAATAATAATTGTGTTATTACAATTTGATGGGGGGTGGGAGGAGGGGGTGGGTTCATGTAGGTGGGCCCTATGACCCCAAAGTATGCCTTGACTGGGCCTCAGGTCAAAGAAGTTTGAGAAAGGCTGATGTAGACGACAAAGCAGCAAGGAGGCGTTGTGTGATCATTTAAACAAGTTTTATGACAAGGTCGATGAGGGTGGGAAAAATCGTACATTTCTGTGCAAGCTTTGCCCGCACTTCAGTCACATTGTCTTTTAAGAAAATGCAGTCCATTTTTCGGTTTCAGCAGTCAACAACCTTGACTATTCGAAGATACTAATCTATTGTGTACAGTAATGGGCTATCAGTAGTATGTAAACAGTTCATGTGTTATGTGATTTACATAAACTAGTAAACAACAGAAATGTTAAAAGCTGGTATTGTGTTTCCTGAATTCTTACATTCAGGCATTCAAATGAAATGTAATTAAATAGCATATCAATCATGCAACAATGCAAAAACAATGAAACTAGTGTAGGCCTAATTATATTTTACATTAGTAAAGCAGTACTCTGATGTGCATGCTTTCACAAACTTTTGTGAACAATCTTAGCACTTTAAACATTGACTGTTTTGAAGTGCATGTATAGCAATATAGTATAAAAATAATAATAATTGTGATGATATTACAATTTGATGGGGGGTGGGAGGAGGGGGTGGGTTCATGTAGGTGGGCCCTATGACCCCAAAGTATGCCTTGACTGGGCCTCAGGTCAAAGAAGTTTGAGAAAGGCTGATGTAGACGACAAAGCAGCAAGGAGGCGTCGTGTGATCATTTAAACAAGTTTTATGACAAGGTCGATGAGGGTGGGAAAAATCGTACATTTCTGTGCAAACTTTGCCCGCACTTCAGTCACATTGTCTTTTAAGAAAATGCAGTCCATTTTTCGGTTTCAGCAGTCAACAACCTCAGAACTGACCCTTCAGGCCACTCAGGAGGAACTGGCCTTCTAACCTAGCGACCACCTGAGCAACCAGCATGATTGCCCTAGCAACCAGCATAGCAACCACGTTATTTATGCGTTTTAGCTTATTGGATGTTGCGTTGATGCAGATAACTTTTGATCCGTGTGCCCGATTTTCATAAATGAGGTACCGTTGGAATCCTTGGATGAGGCCGAGTTCCATGCCCCTGATCAAACCCACTCTTGCAGTTCCTCGGAACCGCAATTGTAGTTTTATGTTGCATTCAATCTAGTGACCATATATTGAAGGTCCTGTTCTTCACCAGGAAGTTTTCAAACACCTCCACATTTTCCCTACTTAAATACAGTTGCACGAGTAGTTGATAAAAATATGTACGTCACACAACATGAAACGTGGCGATTTTCCAAGCGAATAAACAGGAGAACTACAATGTGTGGCGCAATAGCACTTGGGAGTACTTCGACCTAGCGTGGTAATATTATTAACACTTAATTGTAGATCCTATCCACCACAGAGTTTAGAATCCATGCTGGATCGACCCTCAGCCTCTCCCTCCCCTCTGAGCTAGAGAGAGGCACACACACTAGAGATGCGCTGATGGGCTATTATTTCAACCATAACTGCATAGCAAAACTTATCATCCATCAGCCATCCATCAGCACCAAAGTTTGTTGCCCACCATCCGTTGGTTGTTTTAATGTAGGCTATATGGGTGATGCAGCGCTGCTGACGTGAGGCTAGAAAGCCCTTGCCTGTTCTAGAAAGACTGATCTAATGAAGCAAATATATTAAAAGGCTAAAGTCGTACATTGGCTAGGCCTATCCCCAGAATATCAGCAGCAAACTCAGTCTCTGTCGCGCAAAACAGTCTCCAAATAAAACGCACATCGGCCTGTTGCCTATTCTGCCAGCTTGTGACAATATATCGTCCAAAATGCTTGATTGCATTGCATTCTCCACATTTTTAGCTACATTTTCATGTACCACATCAGCATTTTTGTTCAGTGAATCTTTTGTAAATTGCTTTAAAATTACCGTGACGTACACATTTTTATCAACTACTCGTGCAACTGTATTTAAGTAGGGAAAATGTGGAGGTGTTTGATTACTGCTATGTTCCTCTCTCTATGGCCACGGCAGAGCCCGCTAGCATAGCAACATGCTAACACATTCGCGCCGCGCGACAGATCGTTTGAGTGCACCTACCGGCGCGGGAGAGGTATGACTCAACTCGTGAAATTTAAGGTAAGAACATATATTACTACTGATTTTGGGTGGCATGTTCCTTTAACATCACATCATTATTTGCGCGAATGTCTCGCATTTTACATATTTCCATGTCTGATACCCAGCTAAATTCGCTGAACTTTTTTACCGCTCGTCTGATATGAATGCTGCATAGGCCTACTGCTGCCGACTCCTCGCATAGGCTATTACAGGTAGCGATTGCTTCTGATGTCAAGTAACGACCATTTGGATATTATTGTAAAATATCGAAGGAGTTGTGGGATGTTTACATAGCAAACTGCATGTTTATTTTGTCCCCCATCCCTGTTTCATTCACCCGGACCAGAAGGTAGGCTGCGAACGAACATAGGCACGTTCTGCTGTTGTTGAAATAATTCCTGAACATTTTTATTCCGAGCTAAAAATGCAATGATAGCCTATTTGACAGAAGACAGGTTGCTAGTGACAAAATATTAGCTTTCAGTGTGGTAGCCTACGATCTCTGTAAATTACGTTAATTCAAGTGTTTAAATCATCCCGCTCTCCCTTATGGTTGGCTAGTGGTATCTCATTTCCAAGGGGAATATTCTTCACCCCTATGTCTTGCCACTTAGTTTCGAGGGACAAGGGCTAGGGGTAAGATGAAGGGATAGGGGAAGGGGTAAAACAGAGAATTGAGATTGGCCCTAAAGCCTCTTAAATGGCATATTAAATACAACATAAATCATAAAATTAATAGAGTAAACACAAGGTAAAAGTAAAACGCTTTTATATTATTTACTTTTATATTATTTAAATGATAATACTGACACAGTAATTGTGTTTTAAAGTATTCATTTCTTAAGAAATACTACTCATTTGATGCTGTTAAACTCATTTGTAAATGGTGCACTGTCACTTTAAGCCCATTGTGGCCACGTTTTTATAATTATCTTTTTTTTATCAGGTCCATTGAAATATAGCCTATAGCCAATCCACAAACTCTAACATTGTTTGTACCACATGTATTGCACAATATTAACAATGATAAGCATGACATTAAGTTGGTATAAACAGCTTTCATTCCTTTGGAAATAGAAGCATGTAATGACATGATGCTAGCTAGACATTTTCTGTTTGCAATTAAAAGTGAATTATGAGCCTGAGCCAGTCACCTAGCTAGCTGAGTGGAATGCGTTTCAATCGTAGCCTAGAAATCTAGACGCGCCCCTAGCGGCAGCAAATTACATTTGCTGCCAGGGCTAGTCTAGCAACTCGACGTTGGCTTGTGAGCTCCAGAAATTGAAACTTAATCAGGGCATAGAGTCGTTTGGTGGGCTTAACATAATGATTGATGGCAGAGTTGCAATGGTTTGGCTTGAATTCCCTGCTACTTGAAAACAAATATCTTATTGCGTCCTATTGCGTGCAGAGGGAATTTGAAAGACAACTGATTATCCCGCCCCTCGGACTGAGCACTGCGAACGGTGAGCAGTGATGCCAGTAACGCGTTACTTAGTAAGGGACCGTTCGTTATTTATAAACGGGGTCACCGGAGGGATTTTGAGTGCTTCAATCAAAAGTTGCATGACCCTCCCCTGCCTGTAAGAAAATTTTCAACGACCCTCCTGCAGTCTTTTCAAAAAAGACATGACCCTCCCCGGCCAATCGTCGATAGGCCTACCTAGCGCTATATGGAGCGCTATGAAAACTCATCAACTTAAGCAATCGTTCTAAACGAACCCTCTGCTTTCTGATCTTACACATCACACTTCACCAAGATGGTGGCCATTTCTGTAGATTTACTCACTAACATTGTTGTGGAAACACAATAAGCATGGAAACTAAATGCACACTTCCTGCAACTGCATTAGCCTACTTGAAATAATTTACTCCTCTAGTAAGTATTCACATGAAATAAAACAATAAAACATTGAGACCATTCAACAAAGCACACTGGGTAATAACAAATTCAACACATGAACTTGTTGCTATGGACTCGTCTCTAGGCTTCCTCAGTCATTGTAAAGCTGCCGAAGCTGAACATTATCCAAAACTCAATTTCTCAGACGAGCGTCAATTTGGGAGCTTGCTACACTCCTTTCTTCTCAAATGACTTGAAAAGACCGTTTGCACAATTTCACAAATAATCACAGGGACCGAAAAATACCTAACATCCAACTTTTTCCGGGTTTAGGCCTATCATTTTAACTTTTCCCCGCTGTCTTGCCGTTTTAATATTTTCCCGTAGAATATCCCATATTACTGTAATACTCTCATAACATTAGTCCTGCATTCTGGCCTGTCTCTGTGTTGTCCTGTTGTTACCCCTTGCCCTTCCAGAGAAACAGATGTATTCAAATCATCGTTTTGCTTGCTTGAATGCGAAGTGATGTTAACCTACAGTAGGCCTATTTAAGTTAACGACGTGGTTGTTGTGAGAGCACGATTCATTGGCGCTTGCAGTGTTCGGCCGTAGGTCTACGTGCGCACCTGCCAGGCTAAGAGCCAAAGAAATCCCCCTGTATATTCACTCCAAGTTGGCCTACCATAACTTACCAACTCTAGCCTACACTGTAGTCCATAAACTGGCTATTTATATGACCAATGTATTTGTATTCTGTATTCTGCTTTATGAAGCAGAATTACGCACTGCTACTTGGAACGTAACACATTTTTGTTGGCAGGAGAGAGAATGACTGCGATTAACAAATTGCACTTGTTGCTGGTTACCAATAAATACTATATATTTTTTTGCAAACAACAAAAACAGAAAGGATGGAGAGCAAAGCTAGAGATGGGCAGGAACAAGGTCAATTGGTAGAAATGCTTGTCAAAACGTTAGGAGCTGGATGTGTGGATGAATGAAGCACAAGTATGCTTTATAAGCATGCACACTGTTTAAAGTTAGGCTAGGCTACACGGTAAACTACAAGTAAACCAAAGTTAGCTTTTTTAGGGCTGGATAAAGTTGACCAAATGGATATAGGCTGTTAGGCGTGAATAAAGTAGGCTACACTGTTGCTCCAACCCTTCCAACGTTAATGGGGACGGATGTTGACATTTTCCGTATTTTGCGTGAGAAACCCGGGAAATCTCCCTTATTTTCATTGTTCAATATTGACAGAGCTATGGAACGAAAGAGAACGTTATATGGCGACAGAAATCAACAATCAAACAAGCCACTTTGATTTTTTGCTGTTTTCATTCATACAAAAGATGGGTGACCCCCCCCCCCCCCTCCTAGACAAAAAAAGTTAGGTGACCCTCCCCTCAACAAAGAATAAAAAGACATGACCCTCCCCTATTTTCCTCCGGTGACCCCGTTTATAAATAACGAACGGTCCCTAACGCGTTAGTCTATTTTTACCACTTTTTTCAGTAACGAGTAATCTAACACGCTACTATTTACAAACCAGTAATCAGATTAAAGTTACTTATCTAAGTTACTGTGCGTTACTATTTTTGTCCTGTTCTTTGCTTTCTTCTTGTCTTGGGGATTAATGTCATGTAGGCTATGCTCACGTTTTCAGCATGAGGACAATTCACGTGCAGCGACACAAACGAAAACAACAATGGAGGGAGAGAGAGAGATGCACATTTCATCAGTCATTACTTTGAGTTTGTACATTAGTTAAGGTACATTGTACATTCTGTGCTGGCGACAAAGTGCTGTCTAGCTAGACATCCCAAGTCTCCCGAAGTTTTGGGAGTCTCCCACATATTGATAGCGGCTTCCTGACGCCCGCAAATTACATAAAATCTCCCGGAACCTAGAGCGAACAAGAGCACGCAAGCCAGACCGGACTTCAAATCAAAGATTCTAGAATCTTTGCTTCAAATCGCGTGTGCATAGCTTAATGCGCACACAACGGAGAGGGAGAGAGAGAGGAGTGGTGCGTTTGTGCCTGAAGCGCATCCAAGACAGAGAGCATCCTGGTCGGTTTTGCTAAATCAACCAATCCGTTTTCAGTGTAAGTGCTTATATCTCTTTTCTCCCAAACATAATTAATCAGTTCAGTCAGTGTATCTAGGAACAGAAGCGTCATGGCAGCGTCAGTGCCCCTCAAAAAGACCCATTTCACATCAGACTACACAAAAGTGTACCCAATTGTCTTAAAAGATTAAAACATAATGATAAAAAAGACTTGTTGAGGTGAGTTTAACAAGTGTAATTTCATTTGCATATTACTCAGGCCTATAGGCTACAAGATGGCTAGTTGCCAAGGCTACATGAAAAAAAATCTACATATTTTACTATAACAATTTCTATCAATAGGCCTTCCTTATTTGGTGTACTTAGACATTATTGAACAAACATCTGAATTTCAGTATCTAAGTAGGTTAGGTTGGGATGTCTGCTATACATTACTGTTAAAATGCACTTCCAGTATAGTGAGTATTGGCAAAACCGGTTATCATTTTTATGTTGAGGCGTTGGGGGTGTTGTCGGCAGCTGCTGAAAGAACCTAATAAAGTAATCTAACATAGTTACTTTTAAAATCAAGTAATCAGTAAAGTAACTAAGTTACTTTTTAAAGGAGTAATCAGTAATCAGATTACTTTTTCAAGGTAACTGTGGCAACACTGACGGTGAGTGCCCAGACCCTACATTTTAATGTGGGTCTGGCTCGCCAGGCTATTTCAATCGTGCTTCATGTAAACAAATTATTGAAGACTTCAAGACTCACCAGTTCCATTACACAAAGGCAAAGACAACTCTTCATATTTTTGTCAATTTTTCAAATCACAGTGAGTGCAGCCTACAGTATGTAAAAGTGCCCTGGCTCTCACAGTTTATAACTGGTCAGTAGTGGAAACCAGATAAATCCGCAATCTCCTCTAACCTCGTCTTTGTTGCCTTCCTTTTACACGTTTCTTATATTAAAAAGGAGATATCAATCATCATCAACAGTGACATCATCTTTATGTAACTGTTGCTGTTGGTGCATTTTGACATTGTAAACTTTCTCTAACAAGAGTGAAAAGCAGTTTGCAGTAAAGCTACTATTTATTGGCTATGTTGGTCCCTCTGTCTCTTGGTGCCCTACGCACAGTGTGTGATGTGTGTGGTTGTAGCGGCAGCACTGATCACTGTCCTTTAGGCAACTTTTTTTTTTAACTGAAACGTTTCGCCTACAGGCTCCTCACGGTTCATCTTCATCTTCAGCTAACCCCACAGACAGTAAAATAAACTCTCAGGCTTACGGTTTTAGGTTTTGCGGCTTTCGTTACGTGACATCAGTCCCCCACAAAGGGGTACACTATTGTGCTCATATTTTGTAACACATTATGTATTTCAAAATGAACACGTTAATTTTGATCCGGTCTATACTGGACTTCTTGTAATCCCAATAATTTCAAAAACTACAGTCGGAGGCAGATCTTTCTGCTACCACGCACCACTCCCCTGGAATAATATGCCTCCCTCAAATCGATTAGCAGAGACCCTCCCTATTTTTAAGTCTCGACTTAAAACATACCTCTTTAGTGCTTCCCATAATTAGGTATGGTGCAGTGTGGAACTTCAACCACCTTAGGTTTTTTTTTTTAAATGGACCACCCTGCTGTGTCGTCGTGTGGCTGGCACCCCAGTCATGCGTGCGGTGGTGGTCACTGACCATACCTGCGCTGGTGCTGACTACCCCTCACAATGACTTAGTTATGCTGCTAATAGTACAGCGTTGTCATGGCCTTTTCATGTGTCCCGCCGTACAACCCCTCTTCTCCTCACCTCCCACTTTCAACTCTTCCTTCTAGCTCTTCTCTCTATCTAGCTGTTCAACTGCCTCTTCTCCCCCTCTCTCAACTCTCCCTCTCTTGCCTTTTCTTTCTTTAGTATAACACTATATAGTACATTGATATACTTATTCGTACTAACCATCATGACTTATAACAATACTAACCCACTCTAGAGCGCTGCACAGTGGTGACCAGCAGTACAGTCTGGGACATTCATCCAGGGGTGGGCTAAGCCAAAAGTGGCTGGTAGATGAAAATTACCGGCCAGACATATTTTTTACCGGCCAAAACTAAACAATGCTTTTCATAACTATATTGAAAGTAGCCTATTATACAGCTTTTCAGAACGTTGCAGAATGCTTCCTTGCAAGTATAGGCTACTTGGCCAATAAACCTGATTTACATTTACAGAAGATCACAAGTTCCGCTGCAAGTTCCATTCAAATATACAGGCCTTCCCAATGTTTGGAGGTCCAACAATTTTGTAGCCTATAATCAGACAGTGTTTAAGCGGAGCGAACAAATTACGTTGCTCTATCTTGGTCAGTAATCCAAGATCTTTGCTATAATAACCACTGCAAAAATATGACAGTGGCAACGGGTTTTGAGCTATGACTCATGTCTTTCATAACATTCCGTGAGTAGTTTGTTATCTAGTTTGCTATCATTGAAAGTTTAAGTAAGCAGGTAATAGGCTACAACATCTGAAACTTCCAAGTTCTATTCGTGTGGTGATCTAGTGGCTTTCTCTTAGTGCTGGGCGGTATACCGGTTCACACCGTATACCGGTGTATATTTTCGTTATGATATGAATTTTTAATATACCGTCATACCGGTGTATTTGATTACACAACGTTTTGAACGCTGCGCCGCGCGACAGTGTTTCAGACGGGACTTTTTTCACACGCACGCATGGTGCCACTGCGAGGCATAGTGAGGGTAAACACAAAACACCTTAAGTTTTTCCCCTCAAGTATGACCCTTAAGGCTTAATTTCTCCTTAGATAAGGGGTTTATTTAAGGGTGTTGCACAGAATACCTTAAATTGTTTCTTTAGTTAAGGAAAAACGTTAAGGGATACTGCATTGAAAGGGATTTACCTTCACGAAAATTCTATTGAGATTGTTCAACAGCTGTAACTAGCTGGCTAGTAGGTGATGTAATTAGTTAGCAACCCACCGAACACAGTGAAGTTTAATGATCTTATCATTTATCTCACCTTAAGAATATTCGCTGAAATTATCCAGGTAGCAAGTAAAGCATGTTATAGACATGCACTGAGCAATACTAGCTGGCTAGTTAGAAATGATCCTGACTGTCATCAGAGCACCAAAACGAACTTTTTTGTTAATGTTTTGCCTAGCGAACTGAACCGAAGCTCATGGCAGGCTAACAAGACATCCATATCAAGTTAACGTTAGCCTACCACTAACGTCATGTAAACCACACAATAACAATAAGGCATGTTGCTGATGGTCCTATTTGACAGAGTAAGCATATTAGCAGAGGTTTTATTTTTAATTGTATAATTTTCAAAAAAGTATAATTACAAGTTGCACTACTTTTTGTATTGGTTGTAAGATGTTTGTCAAATTTGCACAGTAAAAGTTCTGTATTTTGACTGCAATAGTCTTTGCATTCTGATTAGATTCTTCATTAGAATCATGAGTGACTCTGTAAACAGCATCATTTTCTGGGGCCATGCAAAACTGCATTGCCACTAGTCTAGAGTTATTCTACATCATGACAGTAAAATAGACCATCCTTAGTCAATGTACTGCAGCAATTCCTCTCTCAACCTTTAGAAAATGCTGTGAACATCTGATTATGCATGGAAAAAAAATACCGTCATTATACCGTGAAACCGTAAGAATTTTGAAAAATACCGTGATATACATTTTTGGTCATACCACCCAGCACTACTTTCTCTGATGGCATTTCTCCGAAATTTTTCAGCAGATGCATGAAGGAGTAACCAAATAGGCTAACTGTAAGACTAGTGAAGTTTCATTTTCTTGTTTTGGCAAGTATAGCCTATCGGAAAATAAATCCTGACCATGTCAACATTGGACGAACAGAGCACCGATGCAAAGTGGAGTTGATATGGCAAGCCAATTTAACGCCACAGGCTGAAGTAGCATATTCACGCAGTTGATAAGCAGCCGTAATCGCAGTACCTGCCATAATTCAGCCGCCAATACAAAAGTATATTTGCCATTGGCGCTTGGCGGGTGCTAATTTCGAGCCCTGCGCATAATGTTACAGCCCTAATGTCTGACATGACTGAGCTTAAGGATAATTTATCATAAAGCATTTTTAGCCAAATCAAATCCGTGTGTGTGTGTGTGTGTGTGTGTGTGTGTGTGTGTGTGTGTATGTGTGTGTGTGTGTAAAATCCTACCTCTAAATTTTTACTTGCCACATTCTTCACCACAGCTGGGAATAATTCAGAAGCATTCTTCCCCTTGGCAATCAACTAAAAAGCACAAGAGATCAAGTAAAAATAACAATTTCAATAAATCTGAATACAAAATTTTACTTCATCATGGAATGAAACTCACATTTCTCAATAACCAAATACAATTTGCAATACATTTTCCCACATTGTGTAATTTTTGATTACATTTTTTTAGATGATAAGAGTAAAGTTTCGTTCAGGACCAAAATCACATTGATCAGAGTAACTTTGAGCAAGACCAGATAATACATTTGAGGAAAAGGCATATAGGAATGTCCTTGGGGACAAGCCTGCTATGTCAAAATAAATGACTCAGTGTTTCCCATACATTGACTAATCTGTGGCGGGGCGCCACAAAATAAAAATCGGCCGCCACACATAAATATTCTATGTTTAATTTAATTTAAATTCAAATCCTTGCATTGCCATTGAGCTGCGCTTTTTATGCACGCAGCCTTTCCTTGCCCCACCCCGCTCTCTCTCTCGTAGCCCGCTGCCCCTCCTCTGCATGTGCATTTAACAAAATATTCACGATTGTTGAAGGATTGTTGTTGCCACATAGAAGCATTGCATAGAAGACGTCTGGCTAAATTGCTATTAAATCCGCTTAGCATCGTGACTAGGGATGTAACGGTATGAAAATTTAACCTCACGGTTATAGTGACCAAAATTATCACGCTTTTCGGTATTATCACGGTATTTTTAAAAGTGTGTTCAATATGTTCAGAAAGCACTGATAGGCCTACACAAGCTGAAATAGTTTCAAAAAGTGTCCCGTCCAGTTTTTCATGTTTAATTGGCTATGTGCTTATCGCTTAACTTACCCTACCATGATTTGGAGGTTGCTATTACTGTTATTTGGATCCAATGAGTGAGACCAGGCTTGGAATTTCACCATTCTGGGGGCAAGGCGACTTGGCCTTCAGTTGGGCATATTTGGTGGAGGGCACAAAGGCCACATAGGCTATAAAAAATATCAAAGTTGCATAGCCTATTCACTGCAGTAGACCTGCATCACTGTATGAAACATTACAAAAACATGAAACATGACATATTATATAGAACTGCAAATCATCTGAACATCTAATATTTACAGATATCTAGGCTATATTTAACATTTATTTTATATTTGGCCTGTTATGAAATCATGTATTGAACAATTTAAGCACAGTTCAGCTTTAAGAAACTTAAATAGCCTAGATGCATGCTTAGCATTTTGTGATCTACTTTCACAAACTCTTAGTCAGCTGTCCTCTGATTTACCGATATATAGGCGATATTTGTAACATTTATTTTGTATTTGGCCCGTTATGAAATCATGTGGAACAATTTAAACACATTGTAAAACTTAAAGCCCAAATTTGGAGACATCCATGCATGTCGAAATGTACTGCAAATTCAAAAGTGGATTACTCTGGAACGGCTAACTGTACAGGGCACTGCTTTACACCTTTATGTTCGGTAAGGTCTGCTGTTTATTCTGATATATGGTTTGTCATGTGTTAAACGAAAGGTTTGTGAAGTATTGCACCGAGAGGAATGGGTAGGGAGATGGACGAAAACCTTCAGTAGAATTTATGATTAAATTTAATTATATTATTTACGTTTCTCGCGAACCGTTCACCACAGCAATTCGCGGCTAACATCGTTTAAAAGCTGAGAAAAAGCTCTTTCATGTGATACTTGTGATGTCTGTGTGATGAGTAGGCTACTTCGCGAGTAGTTCAACTGAGAAGAATAGGTGAATTTAGACGCACTTTCTTTCTTGCGCTGTCACTTTCTCCACTGCGTAAAATAAATTAATTTGCGCTGTGAATGTTAAGATTATTTTGACAGGCCATAGGCTAAATAAAATTCGCTATTAGTAGGATGCAAAGCAGAATATTGAAAGGAGGGCACCAAGGGCACCGTGGCCTGTAAACCTCTGATTTTCAAAGGGACATCACGGCCAACACAAGGGGCAAAAACGTGGCCGCCGTGAAATTCCTACCCTGAGTGAGACCAAAGTAAGTGTTCGAAATAAAACTTTAGGCTACTGTGTTCTTCTGATAACGTGAGTGGAATGGATTTAATGTGCACGCGAACATAAAAAGACGCAGAGTGCAAATGTTACAGTGCAAGTTTTGCGGTGAAAATGTTCCGCCTTTTAAAATCAGGTGTAGCCTAATCCAATTTGCAGTTAAAACCATCAATTAGGCTAGACAACAGAATCAGTAGGGTACCAATTTTGCTTCATTGTACCAGGCCTACTGTATGTCAAAAGCAGGCTCGGATGAAGCTGGGAAGGATTAAACACACGGTTTCAACACAGTGATAATCAACCGTGATAATTATGATATTTCAAAAGAAAACGGTAATTGTTATCGTCAACATTTTTATCACGGTTTATCATTATACCGGTAATCGTTACATCCCTAATCGTGACCATGCTGCGCAAATTTGTTCAAAACTGCTGCATTAAAGTTAACTCTGCTAAGATCTTATCACAACATAGTAGGCTACATTGAAGAGACTAAACTAAGTTAAGTTATGCAATCAAGCAGTATCTCAAAGCTAACGTTAGAATACTGTTTGGATGCCGAATTTAGCATGCTTAGCCTAGCCTACTTACAGCTGCTTGTCAATTTCGTTGAAGGTCTCATTTTATTGACTCTGACACTAAATGTTTGCAAAATCCCGATGTAAATGGAAAAGTGTTTTCCAAAACTCAAAAGTGCTTGTCCCAAGGAGAAGTACGAACCTTTATTTTAACTATGTAGAAAAGGTTATGAATTGCATCCACACATCAGCAGCCTTTAAACTGTGTTACAATTGCAATTTGCAAGGGTTCCCTCAAGTGACAGGCACTCAATTAGACCTATACACTACCAAGACGATGCCCCCCACCCCATTGTCCAAGTCAGCTACCGCCACAAATTGAATCCAATTCTGTGGGAAACACTGTGACTACTAAAGTAACTCACTACTATGCCACTGACAAGGCTCAAAATATCATTGGTTTGATTTGACAAGAAGAAACCCTATTATTACAGGGGCAGCCCTGAAAATGTGGGCATGGTTAAACATCACTCCACATCCGTGGCTGAGGATCTCTTGAGCAAGACACCTAACCCCCAACGACTCCCCGGGCACCACAGCTTCTCACTGCTCTGTGTGTGTGCTGTGTGTGTATTTGCATTCCATGTACAGTACCCTCCAGAATTATTGGCACTTCTGCTAAAGTTGACTAAAAACCGGTGGGTCATTCGACGTCAATTCAACCAGGGCCCACGCTCTTGGGTCTCAAAAAAATCTGAAAAAATGACCAGGTGTTCCTATGTTACCCAGGAGACACACTGTAAAATTACTTTTATGTAAGATTAATACTCCAAGATACAGCCATTTTTACGGGGGGAGGGGGGTGTCGATTTAGTTTGCTCTCTTTTTTTTTGTCAGTTCACAAGCCCATAGCGCAAGAACTAAACCATGTAGGAGCCTTAAATTTTGCATACTGGTACATAAATAGGAATAGTATGTAGCAAAATCATCACGTTAAGTCTGAATGATCCTGCATGATCATAGCTGTCCCTCAAACTTGATCAAAATTTTATTGGAGTTTAGGCCTTCAGAAGACATATTTGTACTCAACATAGGCTCTTAATTTATTTTCCTTATTGAGAAAAGTAGAAACACGCTCTTGAAAAAGCAATGAACAAATATAGCTGCAAGCAGCAATGAGGGGGGCCAAGCAGTTAAGTAGTTGAGCAGGAGTTGGGATTGGATTGGATTGGACTGGACTAGACTTGACTGTGTTGTGTTGTGTTGGATTGGATTGGACTGGTGTCGACTAGACTGGATTCGAATTTATTGTGTGTCCTTACGATGTACTCGCGAGATGTAAGGCGAGATATGAGCTAATTTCCTGTATCTCTAGTGCCCCCCTAGAGGTCAAAGGTCACCAAATGTATTGTGTGTCCTCAGGATGGGATCCCAAATCCATGTACTAGGTTTGGTTTCGATATGTATAAGCATTGCTGAGTTGAGCCTACTTCCTGTGATTGTAGCGCCACACAGTTGTCAAAATGTACCAAATTTCTTGAGCCTCCTCTAATTGGGTCCAATGCACATGTACTAAGTTTAGTTTGATACGAGAAAACCTTGCGGAGATATCACTTCCTGTTTGGCGGCTTTCGATTGGCTGTTACTGGCAAACGGTCGTAGATATGGCTACAAAAAGCACTGCTTTTGTTAGGCATGGTCCGAAGATGGACCGTGCCAATTTTGGTGAAGATCAGATGAAATGTGTGACCTTTGAAAACTTTTTAGTGTTTTTGATTACATCCAATATGGCGGCCGAATCAATTATGATGACATCACAATTTGGCCTGGGTCAGCCTAAGGACCTCCAACAGTATTACCAGACACCACTGGTACATTTTAATTTCAAACACAACAGCAGCTACAGGCCAAAACACATTTTTCCTAATTGCAGTGCCCCCTAAGTCACCAAAGGTCACCAACTTTTTTGAACATCCTCCTGATGGGGTCATGAGTCTACTTACTAACCTAGCGTTCATGGGCTTCGGAAAAACTAATTTCCCAGTGAAAACATCATCGTTCCGCGTTAGGGTGCATCATCCGCCTTGACATATGCAAATTAATCTGTCCCTATGCTTATTATGTTCCAATAAGCGAAAAAACATTCCTGGTAAATTTTGAAGTAAATTGGATAATATTTAGGTGGCCCACCATCAACCTTTATGAATGGTCGAAATTGTTGCCAAATTCAGGAAATCACCTCGCAATATGGGGGACTATGGGGGTATATTTTACATTATTTCACTATTATCAATTTTTTAGCCAGTAGTTATTTAAATAATAACTGTATTGAGGGCATAAAGCACACAGCTCATTGGATAAACATTGGGTTTCTTTATGTTGCCATACATATTTTGGTGATTTTTCTCAGAAAAACGTTTTTTCTTTCTATTTTGAATATGTTATTTGATGAAAAACACCTCGATTATCACTGGATCCCATCTTCCAAACTGTCGCCAAGTTCTCTATTGCTTCGTGTGGTATCTTTCGGGTGGTTCATCAGAAAACAGGACAAAGTGGGAATCAGCAAATATCGTACTGTCCCAGGTGTCCAGCTTTTATAAAAAGGCCAACATTCCTTTGATATCAGAAAGGAAAGCCTGTGAAAAAAATCAAACTTTTAAGTATAAGTATATGTAGGCTACTCTTTTATCCCGTGAGGGAAATTTGGTCTCTGCATTTATCCCAATCCGTGAATTAGTGAAAAACACTCAGTGCACACAGTGAACACAGAGTGAGGTGAAGCACACACTACTCCCGACGCAGTGAGCTGCCTGCTACAGCGGTGCTCGGGGAGCAGTGAGGGGTTAGGTGCCTTGCTCAAGGACACTTCAGCCGTGGATGTGGGCAGCCGTGGATGTGGGCACCCCTCGGTTACAAGCCCAAAGCCCTAACCAATAGGCCACGGCTGCCCCCAAATGGCATGAATGGTATTGATTTGGATGAAAATGCCAAACTCTGAGCTATTCCACTGAAATGACGGACCAGCCCATCTTCATTGGAGAAACTACAGAAGATGGAGAAAAACTGACAAGACTTTTGCTCTGTGACCAGAGAACGCTGAAAGAACAAGGAGGACTTGTTATTTCTAACGGTCAATGAAATATGACCGCCAGGCCTCATTTGGTTCATTCGATAAGGCATTAGCTGACCACATATATTGTTTTCCAGCCTTCAAATTTGGTACTGGCAAAACCCATGACGGCAAGCTTTTATTGATAGTTTACTTTCATGTTGTTTATTGAAAATGCCTGGCAAGACGCTCGCTGGGGAATGGCTGCTTAGACCGTGAGCTCCTGACACCATCCTGCAAATTACTTGTTAAAGTTTAATTCCTGCTAATTACTCGACGGCAATATACTTTGACCAACTTCTGACATCTATCATGTCACTTCAACCAGCAAAAGAGACGCGACGACAAAACACCAAGGCTGAAAACACTGACCATGCTGCTGAGAAGATAGCTAGCGATAAAGATGGCACTCCCATCACTGATCCACTTGCTAACGAAGTAGCGAGCATGCACCAACTGCTGAAGCAGTTGGATGCGAGCCAGAAGGCAGCCCTGGCTGAAATCAAACAGGCAACTACAGCAATAAGCGAGAAACTGGATGGGTTTTCGGAACGACTAGAAAATGTAGAGACTCGCACTGCCATGCTTGAGGAAGCTATGGAAGAAGCAAGGGCTAACCCCCCTGCTCCAATGTCTGAGCTAGCGAGAATGCAAACATGGGTTGATGATCTAGAGCAGCCATCACCAAATGGCGGACCGCGGTCCGAGTCCGGACCGTGACGTGATCCTATCCGGACCCAGACCATAATAGCCTAATTTAGATTTTCACGTAAGATTTCAAACCTGCGCTAAATGTTTCGTTGGTTAGGATAACAGCATTTACTTCAGGAGCCTCAGGAACCATCATTTCGCTTGCTGCTACTCAGCCAGTGAAATCTGTGAATTCTGATAAAGTCGAGTCAGTGAGTAAAGTAGCCTACTATGGAGAAGAGACTGATAGCCCGAAACGAGCGAGGAGAGGAGACGGGACGAGAAACAATTAGATGGATATCTAAGTTAACGATAAGGAAGTTATTTTCAAATCATCGATTGCTCAAAGAGGAGAAAGCTAGACAGCGAGAACAGAGCTTTATGTAACGATACGGGGCCAATACCACGCAAAACTGTCACGTCCGTAACGCCAACTAAATATGGATGTGACAGTTTTGCGCGGAATTGCCCTGGACCTCTTCTATATATTCTGAGACAGGCGATTTTAAGCGCCAATTTGAAGCACCTCTACTAGACAAAGCATATATTTTGAGCAAGCATAGGGTAGGCTAGGCCCATTCAACAGTGAACTGAGACCACAGAATATTTTACGATTTAAGAAGGCAATATGATTGATCCACCACAATCTAGTTAAGCCTACATGCATTCGCTGCCCAACAACGTGATATTCCTGGGTTTCCAGGATTTCGGGTCAACATAAAAAAAAAACTAAAACAATTAAATTAAACTTGCTGATTAATTGGTTCAAGGAACCAGTTGTGGAATATCCATCCTTGTCTCAGCTCAAATTTTATTTTAAGTGCACGTTAAGATCTTAAAAATAGCCAAGGCTACTCAGTTTTTCTCCCCAATTAGGCTACTCTTATCTTGCCTTATTTCTCCTCATTTCGAATGTTGCCTTTTAGGCTACTTATTTTATTTCACATTAAACATTAGGCCTAGGCCTACAATCTTCTATTTCTTGAATTTCCCCTTGGGGATCAATAAAGTATCTATCTATCTATCTATCTATCTATCTATCTACAACTAGGCTTCATCCATCCATCCTAATATTATACATACATACATAAACATATACATAGCCTAAACACACGTTAAACATTATGATGCTCCGGACCTTTGCTTGAGGAAATTTTCTGTAACTGGACCTTGCTGAAGATTAATTGAATACCCCTGATCTAGAGGCTAGGAGCAGATGTAACAACTTGAGAATTTGTGGTTTTCCTGAAGGATGCGAGGGGAGGAATCCTGTTGAATTTTTGGAGAGGGTGCTACCTGAGCTCTTGGAAGTGGAGTTTACAAGGGGGCTTGTCATTGAACGTGCACATCGCACTCTGGCACCACACCAGGAGGGTCACCCGCCGAGAGCTATCGTGGCAAAGTTCCTGTGCTTTCAGGATGTGTCACAGATTCAACGTGCGGCTAGAACTAAGGGGGAGATTCTATGGGATAACAACAAAATTAGCATCTTCCCTGACTACACCAAAATGGTAGAAGCGCAGCATCAGAAGTTTAAGGAATGCAAGAAAAAATTGAACGACCGGCACATGAAGTTTGCACTTGCCTACCCTGCAACGCTCAGGACAATGGACCGGAGCGTCGCTTCAGTGACGCGGACAAAGCCTTGGAATTCATCAACAAGCTGTAAGATTCTGGATGGAAGTAGTTGTATTTTTCACTAGCTAACTGATAATGATTGTAGCCAAGCCTACTGTTTTTTTTTTGGACACTGAAAGGACGTATAGCCGATCAGTAAGTAATACAAAGACCCTTACGTTTCATTTTCTGGACTTTAACTGAGTGACTGTTATGAAGGGTCGAGCCATAGACCTCTCCAGAATAAGTCCCGCCTCCGTAACTTCCGTATCCATCCAACTTCCGGGCGTCGATTGTCTATGGGAAATAACATGGCGTTTCGAAATATCATACCGGTAAAACATCTGTAGGTAGCGAAGTAGAAAAAAATGGTGGGCCGATTGGCCTACACACTTCTGTCATCTAGTTTCCACTGGGTTTTTTGATTGTCGGTGCCGTTAAAGTAGAAATATATCAGTAAGAAGCACTAAGCTAACGCACGCTTCAGACGCTGCGACTCCCCCAGTCAAGGTTGCATAGCAACGGCAATGTTTCATAGTTTGTCTTCACCGAAATGGAGTTCGTGACACCAGAGCATGTCTACGGAGGTGGCACTAACCCTGCGTGAAATCATCATGTTTGATGGTTGTTAATACATTCTGAAAACGTTACTGTTCTGATCAAGGTCATGCAAAATAAAGCTATCGACTCAAATACGATTCAGCCTCTGATTCCTAGTCTGCTTATCATTATTTGTTATTCGTGAAAAAAAATCTCATCTCGTCATGTCTTTAGTGTCTTCGTCGGCAATTTCTTTCTTTTTCAAATATCTTAATAACACGCCAACAAACTCGCACAGTCAAACCAAAGTTAAGTCATGTTGAAAAGAGGCTGAACCTTGCAAATGATTTACATGTATAGACCACTGAAACGACGCATGAATCACACGTGAAAATGACCATCACGTTAGGTTGTGACTGGTTGGTTGTGAGCAAGATCTAACACCCTCCTCCGCCCGCGTACATCAGAACTAGCTCCCGGTTAGCATTAATAATCGTTTACTACTTAAACGGCACCGACAATCAAAAAATCCAGTGGAAACTAGATGGCAGAAGTGTGTAGGCCAATCGGCCCACCAGCTTTTTCTACTTCGTCACCTACAGAGTTTGACAGGTACGATCTTTCAAAACACCATGTTATTTCTCATAGACATTTGACGTCCGGAAGTTGGATGGATACGGAAGTTACAGAGGCGGGACTTATTCTGGAGAGGTCTATTCTGAGTCTTCTTTCTTTGACGTGTGGTGTAAATTCTGTTTAACTTTAAGAAATCGGAAAAAAATGTGGCTACGTTTGCAGAGTTCCCATTGTTAGGCTACTTGTTTGTTCTAAATGTATGAGGTATTTTAGTTTCATAGAGTGGAGTGCACGCACATCTGCAAAATTTAAACAGGTGCTGGGTATAAGGCTTAGCCAACAATTGAAAAATAAAAAGATACCCGCACACTGTTTCTATGAGCTCCCAGAGTGGTTTATTAACACAACGTTTCGACCAGAGGTCTTCGTCAGGTATCAAGAAGATGAGTGGGTGGGTGTAGATATATATAGACAAAGTAGTGGGTAATGCCCCATGTCCACCAATCAGTCTGTCCTATCCATTAATACATCAGACAATTGTAAGCAGATGGCCTATATGGCCTACATCAGCCCACCAAGTGTTACTGTTGCACCAATTCAATCCTTTGTATAGGTCATTACACATCAGACTGAAAAACACACCCAATCCCTCACATCTATACAAGTGCCACATATTACAAGAAAAAAAGAACATAAGAAAAAAGGCTCAGTTTAGGACTGTGGTCGATGAGAAATTGAAAAGCTGGTTTGAGAGGGGTGAAATCAATAAATCAGAATATGAGTTTATGAAAAACGATTTCCCCATCACTCCTGTGATTTATACACTTCCGAAGATTCATAAATCTCAAACGATCCCCCTAGTGGGTAGACCCATAGTTAGTAGCATAGGTTCTCTAACCTCCAATATCTCCACTTTTGTTGACTACTGCCTATAACCATGGGTAACTTCACTTCCCTCTTATACTAGGGATTCAATTGACTTCATTGGTAAACTTAAGACTGTAGCTACATTGGATGTTTCCAGTCTTTACACCAATATCCCACACAATGGCGGTCAAAAGTCTCCTGCTAGTAAACCTAGTGTTGAATGTGTCACTGACCTGACCAGGACTGTACTTACCAACAATTACTTTCTTTTTAAGAAGGACTACTTTTTACAAACAAAGGGTACTGCTATGGGCAGTACAATGGCTCCCAATTACGCCAATCTATACATGGGTTTATTTGAGAATAATTTTGTCCTTAATCCAGAAGTAAATACATATTTTACGAATATCCTTCTGTACCAACGCTTTATTGATGACATTTTCTTCATCTGGACAGGCACGATAGAGGCTCTGAAACAATTTCACCAGTATCTGAACTCGGTCAGTGAACACCTTAATTTCACTTTAGAATTTAGTCTTTCCAGCTTTCTGGATGTTATGGTCATCAAACAAGGTAAAACTCTACAGACAGATCTATACAGGAAACCCACTGATAGAAATACTATATTACGTGGGGATAGTTTCCATTCCACTCATCTCATTAAAAGTCTCCCCATCAGTCAATTCCATTTGGTCAGGAGAATCTGCAGTTCTGAGAACAGTTACAAAAAACAAGCTACTGACCTAGCTGACAGATTCAGAGAGAGGGGTTACAAACAGGAATGGGTTGAAGCTGCTGTTGACCGGTTCAGCGCCATCTCTCAGGATGAGGCTTTACACCCTAAAGCTAGAAGCAAAAACATTAACTCCCCCTTCTGTGTAACCAGATACTCACCAATCGAGTCTGAGCTGAGGAAAATTATCCGCAAGCATATAGTCGAATCTGACCCAAGACTGTGAAATGTCTTCAAGGAGCCACCTAAGCTGGTTTTCAGACGCCCTCCCAACATAAGGGATCAGATAGTGAGATCATATACACCTGGTGACAAACGCACTGGTGCAATAAACATTCCAGATGGTAACTACAAATGTGGTAGTTGCGCACAGTGCAGCTACACCACCAGATGTAAGACATACACACACCCTCACAGTGGCAAAACCATTAAGGTCCGTGGGGCCATTACCTGTAACACCACATTTGTTGTATATTTGAAGAGTTTGGTTCCAAAACTCGATAAACGCCAATTTTGAAAAAATCGAGTTACCGCCAAAACAAGCTCCCCATTTACTCTCTATTCAAAGTTCGATAATACGTTTTTGACAAAACGCGATATCCGCCGTGTTTTGCTGCCCTGTTTCTTCCCTTTTTTCCCAAACAGAGACAAACGCCAATCCTGTTTTTCCGCAAAGCCCGACAGTTCCATTCGACCAATCACCGCGCACCATTCTATGACGCAAACTGTCATGGCGCGCACTGTCAGTAGACGCCGGTAAAGGTAAACACTCGCCTTAGACTCGTTTTTATACTGTCTTATACTATATACTAAAATGAATAACTTTGATGGTATTGAGGAGCCAGTGGTCGTGTCGACTGTGGGAAAGAAGCGGAAACCGTCAAAAGACAACCACGATAGGGAAGTCAGAAAAAAAAATCAGAAACTCAGGCGGTGGTAAAATACCGGCGATTGCTTGTTCTCACAGTGAAGCAAAAAACTTTTGTCATGCCGACAAACTTACAGCTGACGATCTTGTTAAAAACTTCGACACTCTCTACTGTCATACAACGAAGGCTGAACAAGACCAAGCAATTTTACGTCTGATAACAGTAAAACGGGTACAGCGAAGACGTCCCAAGGTGGAAATTGAAGATGCACAGAAGGAGAGGGAGGTCACGAACGAGTACTACTTGCTCACTAAGGATCATCCCACAAAGGTTCCTGTCTGCAAGGCAACTTTCTGTGCAGTGTTGGGTGAGTTTATTTGTTTTATTTGATGACACTAGTTCACTGCCTGTACAAAAATGTAGCCTATTCTAGGAAACGTGTTGCTAAGTTGTGCTCTGATTCGTTCCTGTAGCATGTCAGCATTGTAAAGCAATGACGGGACGAAGAACGAAAATGTTGGAACATTAGCCTACTTTTCAAACGGAGGAAAACAATAGCCTATAGACACTTTCAGACATAAACTAACACCCTTACATCTATCAAGAATAGCCTAGTGCTGCATGTCAGATCGCAAAACATTGGTATTTTTTTATCTGGACATAACACTATGATGTGCACATCCACCAATTGCTTATATTCCAGTAAACTTGTAAGCTTGTAACATTAGCCTACAGTAAGCTTGGAGGCTACTGTAGGGTGCCATAATAGCCAACATAACATAACATAACTAGCCAGATAACTGCAACGTTACTGTTACAACCACAGGTTAAAACTTACAAACTCATATAGACTTCAGTCTGTCAGATGAGTGGTGAGAGAGAGAGAGAGACAGACATTCGTGGTTTAGGCCATGGTAGACCCAGTGGTTTTCCATAATAGTTTTGTTCCTGAATAAATAAGTAAATAAATAGATAAATACACAAATAGATAGATAAATAAATAACATGCTAAAAGTGAGATATTATGTAAAAAGTTACTCAAGTTTTTGGTTTGTAGGCCAACGCATTTCAGGCTGAAATGGATTTGTGGTTGACTGCCATTGTATATTCTGATGAGCCACTAGCCTATGCTATCTCAGTTTCCCCTTAAAGAAATAAAATGTTATTTTAACTTTTGTCGTTGCAGGTATTGGCAAAGATAGAGTAGCTCGAGTGGCAAGATATTATGCAGAGAATGCTGAACCCAGACCAGAACGTAGGGGTGGTGCTTGCAAAGTTACAGAAAATGAAGAAAAGAAGAAACTTGTGATGGATCACATTCAAACATTCACTTGTAGGGCAAGCCACTATAGCAGAAGAGGAGCACCTGGGCGGAAATACCTGACCAGTGACCTCAGCGTGAAAAAAATGCACGATTTGTTCAAGCAGCAAAATCATGACGCTGTTAGCTACTCTCTCTATTACAGTGTTTTCCGATACAGTTTCAACCTTGCATTTGGACATCCAGCCACCGACGCGTGTTTTACATGTGCAAAGTTTCATCTCACAGTAAAGAACCCCAGCTTGCCTGAAGAGGAGAAGCGTACAGCATCAGCATCTTTCATTTTGCATCGCAGAAGAGCAAGGGTGTTTTATGATTTGCTTGGGCAAAGTGACAATGCAGCATTGACAGTCTGCTTCGACATGATGCAGAATTTGGTACTCCCAAGAACCCCCATTGGTCAGGCGTACTACTCCCGCCAGCTCTACATGTATATCTTTGGTGTTGTTGTCCATGCTGGGAAAGGTAGCAAGCAAAGCAATCTTTACACATGGATGGAACACGAGAACAGAAAAGACAGTAATATGACTGCTTCTGCTCTGAACCATTGTTTTCGGCAGCCATTGAATGTTGCACTTTGCAATGTTCAGAAGTTGAGATTATTCAGTGATTCCTGTTTTGGACAAAACAAAAATGTGAATGTTCTGTCAATGTTGTTTGCTTTAACAAAGCAGAATTTTCCGAATATGATCACTGAATATGTGTTTCCCATCAGGGGACACAGTTTCCTTCCTGTCGACCGCGTTTTCGGGAGGATTGAGCAGCAGATTCGAAAGCACGATACCATCCTCATGCCAGAGGAGTACTATGACATTTTGCGGAACCATGGGCATGTCCATGTCTACGGCCAGGACTGGCAAGCTTATGACGTCAAGAAGGCAACACAGGTTTTTGTAAAGGCACAGAAGTCATTCAAGCTCAGTGATGCTAGAATGCTGGAATTGAGGAATGACAAACTTGGATTCAAGACTGTGTACAACAGTGACTTCTGCTATCACTCGGTTTTGAAGCGAGGACAGAACTGGGCAAACTTTAAGCCGAGTCAGCTCCCAAATGTAAGCACAGTGAAGGATGCAAAAAGAAAGGATGTGCTTAACTTGCTTGCTGAAATTGGTGCCAGTGACACTGTGCGTGCCTTCTATGATGGGGCACTCATTGTAAATGATGCCGACTGTGACAGCCATGAAGAATAATTCTGCCGATTGTGCCCTTTGAGTTCACTGTTTCAGTGCATAACAAGTGTGTGTGTACACGTGTGTATGTGAGAAAGACCTGAGCAAACAGGAGGAGGAGAGTTAAGTGAGTGGGGAGAAAGTCTGTGTGTGGTTGGGTGTGTCTAGATAATGGCACTTCACAATGGCACTGAATTGTAGTTGTCCATAATAAATAGATAGATAGATAAATAAATAAATAAATATATAAATAAATAACATGCACTACAACATGATTAATGTATTTCATATGTCTGTGTTCCACTATAAGAAATTTGTTCAAGTTGGCATTGTTATGTAAATCGACTGTCATGGCTGCGTATAGCCTATGTTGCACAATCTCACACAGATGTATCATTTATTTAAAGTTATATTTTGCACAGAAATATTGCTATGTATTTTAATGACACAGAAATATTGTTTTTATGAACATGTTTTTATGAAGCATTGTGATGGATGTATTTTTTAGAAATCTGTTGTCCAAGTTTGGGACTTGTATGTATAGATAACTTACTATTTAATACTATTTAACTTAATAATTGTACAGTTTCGTACATTGTTTTGAAAATTGAACGAATGTAGTATGTACAGAATAACAAGATGAATGCAACAGAAACAAAATTTTGCTCTAATGTTGGGATGAACTTGAAATGTTGCTATTAACAGCATTAATATCAGACTGAAATTAATGCAATCTGAAAAAGGCGGCGAGATGAATGTACTTCATTGGGTTTATTGGTTTAATATAAGTGATGTTGTTCAAGTTTGGGATTTGTCATATGTATAGACAACCTTTCCTTGTTATTTATTCTTATGTCTTTGCTCAATTTCATACAGAAAGTGAGTTTTTGTTGATGAAATGGATTTGTAGCATTTTGGGGGAAAAACGTGTTATGGATATATTGCATTTTGGAGAAAAAAAATATATATTTGTTTAATAAATGTTTAAAATCAAAATATGGATTTGATTTTTTTATGTTATTACAAACTCATAATGATATATTACAGTTTGAAACAGAAATTAACAGTTTTCATACAAACAGTCTTTTGGGAAAGAAAATGCCTTTTTTCTCAATTTAACAATTTTGGATTTATAGCGTTTTGGAACCAAACTCTTCATTTGATCAAATGCCCTTGTGGTCTTGCGTATGTAGGGAAGACATGCAGAGCTTTGCGCACACGCATTAGCGAACACCGGAGTAATATCAGGTGTGGGGATGTGAGGAACCCTGTAGCGGCACATTTCAAAGAAACTGGCCCCAATATCAGCACCCTGCTATATGCTATATGGGCATTGAAAAAGTGGAACGGCCACCTAGGGGTGGTGACCTAGAACGATTGCTTTTACAGCGTGAAACGTATTATATACATGCCCTCAATACCATGGCTCCATTTGGACTAAATGATGAGTTTGATTTAAAACCCTTTTTATAAAGTGTTTTTCAAAACGTTAATAATTATTTTCTAAAAATCTGTCATCTGTTCCTTTACAGTGTGTGAGATTGACCACACTACACAATTACTCTTCTTTCGTCTGCCACAAGACATTGGAGACTTGGAAATATCAACTTTTCCCTTTTTTCTTATGTTCTTTTTTTCCCTTGTAATATGTGGCACTTGTATAGATGTGAGGAATTTGGTGTGTTTTTCAGTCTGATGTGTAATGACCTATACAAAGGATTGAATTGGTGCAACAGTAACACTTGGTGGGCTGATGTAGGCCATATAGGCCATCTGCTTACAATTGTCTGATGTATTAATGGATAGAACAGACTGATTGGTGGACATGGGGCATTACCCACTACTTTGTCTATATATATCTACACCCACCCACTCATCTTCTTGATACCTCGAAGACCTCTGGGCGAAACCCTGTGTTAATAAACCACTCTGGGAGCTCATAGAAACAGTGTGCGGGTATCTGTTTATTTTTCGTATTTTAGTTTCATTTCATATGATAGCAGTAGCTGACACGTTGCGAAACTTAATGTTGTAGATGTAGAATGTCTAGCCTAAGCATAGCAGGAGTTTTTTCGATGGTGTCGCTGTGTCGAAACTTGAAAGTGAGTGGTTCACGGACATATAACTTAGTGTTTAGAGTGTGATTCGCTTAGCACTCTTGATGGGGTACTTTAACTCCAGTTTTATTTTTGAGTACTCCTATGAGGGAGTATATTGTTTGTATGGTTTGTTTAGTTTTTTGTTTTATTTGGAATCTGTGCTATACCAAAGTTTAAACCTACATGAGCAGTAGTGACCGTGGCAGGGGGCTGAGGGTCTGTAGTTGGAACACAAAAGGGATGGGTCAACTCGTTAAAAGGAAGAAAATACTCAGTACATTGAAAGTTAAGAAATATGACATAGTTTTCCTCCAGGAGACTCACCTCTCAGAGCTAGACAATAAGAGGCTACGTCGAGATTGGGTGGGCCATGTTTACTACTCAGTGGGCTCCAGTGCCAGTAGGGGTGTATCAATTTTAGTTCATAAGCATTTACAATTTAAGACAAACAAACTTTACACAGACAATAATGGGAGAATGATTGTTCTACAGACTGAAATTGAAGGTCATCCATACATTCTTGTTAACATATATGCCCCCAAGATTCCGGTTCCGGCGCCGTCAGGTGTGGCAGCCTACTCAGCAGCTCCGTGTCTTAGTGTTTGTTTCTACGTCTTTTGTCTACTTTTTGTTTACTTTTTACTTCGCAACTTTTTGGACTGCTTAGTTGTGTTTTTATATTATATACTTTAATTACTCTTTCTGCTGTTAAAGAATGTGTTTGTGTTGTATGTATGCTGCTGAGACCTTGAATTTCCCCTGGGGATCAATAAAGTATCTATCTATCTATCTAACTTAGATGAGCCCTCTTTCTTTAGCGCTATGGAATGCAAAATAGCTGAAATTCAAAATGGTCAGAATTACCCTATTATAATTGGAGGGGATTTTAATCAAGTATTTGATATGGTTCTAGATCGTAGCCGCCACTCTAATTTCAAACAGCGCAGATCTGTGGAGATCTTAATAAACATCTGTAAAGACTTGGGCCTGGTGGATGTATGGTGATTACTGAATCCTAATGGCAGGGACTACACTTTTTACTCTGCTTGTCACCACATCTATACTAGGATTGACTACTTCTTGAGGTCTCATTCCCTTATCCCATGTGTGAGCTCATGTACCATAGGGTCTATTTTGGTGTCAGATCATGCAGAGATTGCCCTCCGCATGCGGCATCCAACCAATACAAACAAATCACGAAGATGGCGTTTAAACTCCTCCTTACTTAAAGATTCTAATTTCAGATCATTATTACAGGAACAGATTGCACTGTTTAAAGACACCAATATTCCAACAGCCCCCTCTCCAGGGGTAGCCTGGGAAGCGTTGAAGGCTTTTTTGAGGGGATTCATAATTCAATATGCCTCCCGTAAAAAGAAAGAAAAAGCAGCAGAATTCCGTAATCTAGAAAAAGAGGTTAAGGAGGCAGAAGAGTTTTTTAAAGCTAATGTCTGAAAACAACTTCCGCAAACTTTCCCAGCTCAAATACAAATACAACACCTTATTATCTGAGAGAGTAGAATTCTCACTTTTTAGGGCTAGACAACGTTTTTTTGAAGGAGGTGATAAGGCTGGTATGCTAGCCAACTATATTAAAAAGCAAGAAGAACATATGGCTATTCCAGCAGTATATGACCAACAGGGTGTGCTGCATACGAGCCCTGCAGACATTAACAGCACTTTTAAGGCTTTTTATGAGAATCTATACAGCTCAGAATCAGTGGCGAGTAAGGCTGAGAATGAGGCTTTTATACAAAACTTAGATCTCCCAACTTTGTCACCTGAACAAAAACAACAGCTCAATAGACCAATAACTGCTTTAGAAATTCAGGAAGTTATTAGGTCCCTGACCACAGGCAAGGCACCTGGCCCTGACGGTTTTACTGCAGACTTCTACAAGTGCTTTGCTCCCGAACTAGCTCCATTGATGCTAGAAATGTATATGGATTCTCTTAAAAGGGGAACATTACCACCTACACTCTCACAGGCCGTCATTACACTCATTCTGAAGACAGATAAGGAACCCACAGATTGTCGTAGCTATAGACCTATATCCTTAACTAATTATGACAGCCGCATTTTCTCTAAAATCCTTGCTAGTAGACTGAATAAGGTCGTGCCCTCCCTGGTTCACCCCGACCAGGTTGGGTTCATACGAAATCGACACTCCTCAGATAACCTACGCCGTCTGATAGACATAAGGAATGATGCAGCTCCCGCTGCGGCCCTGTCGTTGGATGCTGAAAAGGCCTTTGACAGGGTCGAGTGGGAGTATTTATTTCTGGTTCTTGAACATCTGGGTTTTGGGGGAGTTTTTCTGGATCTGCTACGCTTAATCTATAAGGAGCCCACTGCAGCTGTGACAACTAATGGTCTCACCTCCCCATATTTTAAATTGCACAGAGGCACCCGCCAGGGTGACCCTGCCTCCCCAGCCATTTTTGCCTTAGCTCTAGAGCCCTTGGCGGCTGCCATTCGCTTAGACCCTAACTTCACTGGCATACGTGTGGGGACCATTACACATAAGGTGATGCTATATGCAGATGATATCTTGACCTTTGTTAGCCGCCCTGATACCTCCAGCCCAGCGCTGCTATCCCTGATCAGCTCTTTTGCCAAACTCTCAGGATATAAGATAAATTGGTCCAAGTGTGAAGCCCTGGCCTTAACAACATACTGTCCAAAAACATTATTCCAATCAGGCAACTTCAGGTGGCCAGTTCAATGCATTAGGTATCTTGGGATATTGTTTCCATTTAACTCGTCAGATATTATGAAAGTAAATATAGAACCATTACTTGAAACATTTAAATTAGACATAGAAAGGTGGTCACCCCTTCACCTGTCCTTATGGGCTAAGGCTAATGTTTTGAAGATGAGTGTAGCCCCTAAATTCAATTATATCTTGCAGTCCCTTCCAGTAGATGTGTGAATTTTTTTCAAAGGTTTGATAAATTATGTAACCTGTTCCTGTGGAATGGAAAGCGAGCAAGAATTCACCTTAAAAAACTTCAACAAAAATGTGATCAGGGAGGCTTAGGAATTCCAAATCTACTGCTATACCACTACGCATTTTGTCTACGACACCTGGCACAGTGGTACCTCCCCCCAGAACGGGCTACACCATGGTTCACTGCAGAGGCTCATTACTGCCCCATTGGCTGCACATCTTACAGCCACACTTCCCCCCGCTGCGCAGGACCATCCTGTTCTCTCATGTCTTAGGGGAATCTGGAGAAAAACTAAATATGACATCTAGCATATGGTACAATCCTTGCTTAAAAATTGGGAAATCTTCTTTCTATTGGAAAGAATGGGTACAGAGAGGAATTTTAACACTAGGCAACCTCTATAAAGGAAGATACCTCAAAACTTTCAATGATCTACAGGCGGAATTCCACTTGCATAAGAACAATTACTGGCGATACATACAAATTCATAGTCTCTTAAAGAAAAAATGTCAACCTCCCACAGCTCCACTTAGCGCAGAGACTCCTTCCCTCATTATAAAAACATATGGAAAGGGTCATGAGGCATCTCTTTATTACTCAATGCTGCTGCAGAGACACGGCACCATGGCCTCATTAAAGAAAGTATGGGACACAGACCTTGAAACTACGCTAACAGAGGAAGAATGGACCAATATGCTTTGACTACAGTCGCTGCATATGAACGAGTATCATTTACCCTGCTGGATAGGTTAGATTGGTACTACTTCAAATGGCAAAACTTTCTTCAATTTATAAATGACCCTCAGGGGTGAACTGCAGGCTTAGCCCCCTCTTCAAGACACAAGATACAATATCTTCTCTTCACATCTAGCGCAGGCCTCCTCCCTATGTTTTTTATTTTTGTTGTTGCTGTTGTTATTTTACTTTTATTTTATTTTTGTCGTGGTCTTGTCTGGTTTCTGTGTGGGTATATACTGTGTATATATGATGCATGATTTACCCCCTATGCTTGTTTATTTGTGTAAAGAATATTTTCATGCTTTTCATTTGTGACTGGTAACTTGTACTGATGTTTAAAACCAATAAAATTTCTAATCACAAAAAAAAAAGAAAATGCCTGGCAAAGGCAATTTTTATTGCATCTTCCCCCGAAAATGTACACTGCTGTCATATCTCAGAAAGTAATAAAGATAGAGACACACGACTCACACCAAATGATGCGGAAAGTCCCTATTTATATTCAACTTCCATTGACATTATAGGGCTAGACCCATTATTTTTGCCGTTATTTAAGAAAAAAGGATATTTACAGCCTAGCTTTATGGACGTCTTTAGTTGGAAACTTCAGAGGCTCGGTGCAATGGAATTGCTCCATTGTTCCCACCTAAACATCAATAGAATTCAATAAAATTTCTCATGGAAGATTTATTTGGTTAATCGAACAAAATTATTCTAGGGACAGATTGATTTTCAAATTTTTTTCAAAAAGTGAGGCGGATGATGCACCCTATTCCGCGTCATTCACGTCACATAATGTGTGAGTCATAGGTCGGAAACTGGGGCTGGATTTTGCTAACAGAGTTGCCCAGTTAGGGGCTCGTCATCACTTTTGTCGTCACGTTGTAGTTCTTTTGTAGTACATGTGGCCTTTCATGTCCAACAGTTTTAATGTGAACGTGGGAATTTGCGGTTTTTGTCACTTGAAAGCTGCATATTCTTTCACAAGCGTCTTACACTATATTTTAAGCAAATACAGTTATATATTTAGGATTAATTCGCTGTTACGGGCGAACGGTTTTAGTTCCGAAGACAAAAAGCACCACATTTATGAGCCATGGTCAGAAGATCATGTGTGTCAAGTTTGGTGATTGGACAAAATTTGTGACCTGTGAAGCTTTAGCTTCACTTTTGATAAAATCCAATATGGAGGAAAATCCATCATGGCGGAAAATGACGTCAGAGTGCGTTAAACTCGGCTTTGTCAAAGGATTCCAACGATACTTCATATTTGACAATCGGGCCAACTGGTCAAATGTTAGGTGCGTGAACGCACGTCCAACTTTGGCCTGTTGGTGGCCCTAGAGTGCTTGAGGTGCCAACTTGAAACTTGGTGAAATCAATCATGGGACTGTGCCCAATTAGTGTGCCAAATTTTACAACTTTTTACCAGACGGTTCTATGGGCTGCCATAGACTTCCATGGCGGAATATAATAATAATAGGAAAATGTAGAAACACAATGGGTGCCTTCGCAGCTTCGCTGCCAGGCGCCCAAAAAAGAAATCCCTTTAAGGTCTGAACAGCAGACCTCACAAGTCTGAAAAATAATTTTGTTCTCTTTTTCAGAGCACCCAAGCACCTTGTGGGAATATACAAAGATTGTTGTTTATATTTTTTTCTTTATTCTCAATGATCCCTTCTTTTTAAAAACACCAATTTGACTTCTCTTAAGGTCTCATTCACTGAGAAACCGTTTAATACTTGTTACTTTCGAAATACTATAGCTCACTCCAAGTTGCATATGCATGCCGCACGTGAAAATGATCTTCTACCCCCATTGCCCGCATTAGCTAATGAAAGAAAATACGGGATACGGAAAAACAAGCGAATCAGAAAGAGCCCTTCCCAATGACGCCGAAGGGAAACTGATTATTCATGGCCTCGCCCACCTTGGCTTGTGACCGCCTACAGGAAGACTGGAAGATTTTGCGGCTAGGGGATTGTCTCTCTGCAGCTAGTAGGAGCTAACAGCAAGTTGCTAACATGGCAGAAAAAAATCGTGCCTGTGTTATTTGTGGCAATAACACATCAATGTTGCATGTCTTGCCTTAGAAACAAGAGTTGAGGAAGAAATGGTTCGGATTTATCGTTGGAACACCACCACCGAAGTAGTGCAACATTAGTTCTGTGTTCCAATCATTTCGACCACACTCACTGCCTACAGTTAGAAAGTGGTTTTGCATCATTCTGAAAACCTGGTTCTGTACCGTCATGACGATCGACCACCAGCTCACAGGCTGTAAGTACAAACTTTTCCACCTAACGTCTGTTACAAAATAGCATGTTCATATTCTTCACGTTAGCATGCATTAAAAAGGGTACAAGCTAGGCTTAGGCTAGCCTATATTACAGGAAGCTACACCAGGCACGTAACTGAAGTGTTCTGATCGCGACGTGTAAAATCAGAGAATGTCTAATAGGAAGGGCTCTGGTAAAATCCATTAGAGGAATGGTCTATTTTCCCGAACATAGCCTACAGGCCACTAACACGCCAGGTGTAGCTACTTCCATTGATAGGCCTATTGGAAGCTAATTGTTGCAGTACATAACGCGAACGGAATGCTTCAGTTACGTGCCTGGTGTAGCTACACTCATAAGAAACTGACCACACTACCCAGAGATTTAGCTTGTTGAACCTATAATCTTCTAACGGTACCTAAACGTTAAACCACAAATAATAATATTAGCAACAATATCTTATGCTCAACTAAGTACGGGTATTGTTCTAGTCTAAACAGGGAAAATCAAAAACACAATACCCGTGCACTATTAAGCTAAGTTGCTATCACTAGAGCTCAGGTATTTACACTTCAGTCTAATTCAGTCTTCTTGCCATTATTACATTGACCTTTGTAGGCCTACAATGATGTTTTGTTTGATTACTTGCTGTTTACTTAGTGTTTTGTATGTCTTCCAGAGCACATCCTCATGTCGGGCTACACAGCTTTCTAGCCTACATTAGGTAATCACGTTAGAAGCAAAGGTTTGTGATCTAACTTTTTTTGTTGTGCTACTTAGTTTCTAGAAGTCTTTTTCTAGTAGGCTAATACAGGTTCTTATGTGCTCATCAATGTTTGGGAAAGTCAATTCATGGGTTTCTTCAGGTCACTTTCCACAGGTGTATAAAATCAAGTACTTCGATTATGAATGCAGACTGCATGGTGCTTGATTAATACACCTGTGTAAATGGACCTGATGAAACCCATGAATTGCATAACAGATATAATTGATATTACTGAATGTCTTCTTGTGGGTGTGCTACTTAGTACATCATACACCTTACCACAGTCACTAAAATATTTTTGTTTTGTGTGAGATAGTGAATGTCCTGTGTACTATTACAGTAGTATCTTGTAACTTGACAGTAATACACATTTATTTACTTTAGGTACCCAAACAGAATACTTCATGAAAAGTATGAGATTTGATACAAGCACTTCAGATACACCATGGGCATGGGGGCCTGCTACCTCTACTCCCATCAAGCCTGTTCATCCAAGGCCAGCTAGAAGACCTCGGGTTGATCAAGAGGAGGAGGAGGATGAAAGTGACATCTCCACAATAACACCTGATGGCTCCACCTATGGCCCAGCGCAATCAATGAGCAATGTAACAGAATCATCACAGCCAACGAATGTGTTTTGTGTGTTGTCCCTTCGGATACCCAGGACAACACAAGCCGAAACAACAACTCAGACCTTTTCCCCTAAATAATCCCAGCACCATCTTACAAAGGATCCACTTAAACAATAATAATATAAACAAAATAATAAATCATGGACCACCTAGCAAAAAAAAAACAGTAGACCTACTTCAACAGTATATTACACAATAGGCCTTCTCACTGAACCACCTTGCTTATTGTCTTTGCACCTTGCTTATGGTGTCAGAGGATTACTATGATTTAAACTGGCATATTGTAGGTTACATCAGTGTTGCAGAACTGTTTGGATTTACATACAAGTTGGCTCAATATTGCAAACAACTCATCTATTATATTTTACCACATCTACTTGTGGAACACTTGAGAGAGCTTGTGGACCACACTGAGTACCACTGCTGTATGTAAATATAATAAAGTTATTTATTGAAAATTGACCTGTTTTGTATATTCGTTTTAGGAGTTGCATCAGTTTTTGTCCCTTTTAGGCTAAAGGTTTATCTTACCTTTCATATCTTCTGTCTCACAGGGGGCCATAGTTGAATGTTTAGTGCATTTTGAAGGGAGTATATTATGCTAAGGCAGACTGGTTCTAATCCTGGGTACAGGGTCATACAGACAACAGGGGTACTGGTGTTGCCCATTTTTCTAACCACATGAGCAATCCCCTTATGAAAAAGTAGTATAGGAATCTTATAGTATTTTGGGACAAAATATTATAGTAATCTTATAGGAATACGTATTTTGGGACATACTGTAGAAGTACTAATAACTCTATAATATCCTATAACTGCTATAGTTTTTCTATAGTAGTGTTATACTATAAGATTCCTATAGTACTTTTTCCTAAGGGTCATACGTGACAGAAAACAACTTGAGTAGGCTAACCTCTGCCAATGTAGGCTATCAAAGCCATAGTTCTCATTACTGGAGAAGTCTTGCAGCACACGTTCTCTGCTTCTGTAGGCATTCTGGTGCAATTCCAGCGAAATATAGTAGGTAAGTGTGATTGCATTTAGATCTATATATATATATTGGGCAATGATAGTATCATGGAATTCAAATTATAACTATCTATTCCGATAGCATACAATTAACAGGCTAGGTCAGTGGCTGAACTGCATTTAGGGTGCTTATATAACCTGTGTTGTGAAGTAAAATATCTACTAGGAAGATTACACAATCAAAAGTCTTTGCAAAGAAATAGGTCTTTATTTTAAAACATTACCGACTGTTTATTACTTGAATGCAAGATGACGATTGCCACAAACGTTTACCTCTTTTAGGAGAAATTTTAAGCCGACATGCAATTGTTACCATTCTATTAAACCAACGTTCACCGACAAACAATCAGGAAGCGGTTCTTCTTCCTACTCGGATACTAGGATCAAACACATGAAGTTGTATCTCCGAAGACATTTTGTGCAACAGTTTTGACTCGAGTTTTAGCCAGGTTTTAGCACTGTAAAGTTGAAAATGGAGCATAGCACAGGCAGAATCGGATGAGGACGCACTGGAGGGAGCGTCACAGTACTGTTAGCCAATCAGAGGCGAGGTCATTAACATGTCATGAATATTCATGAGCAAGAGGCAAATCCTGTCGTTCCTCCCCTCCCACCTTCCCCACCAAACTAGAACAGCATGAAATAGACGCATGAGAGAAATTTTTTCACCAAAACCGGCTCACAGGGCATTCATTAATACTAGAGACCTTGGCAAAATTAATGAAAAAACGATGAGATGAGACCTTTATGCAAATCTTTCTTTTTTTATTTTCCACCCTGAACATGGGCAAAATGCACCATTGAGATAGATCAATATGATCAATATGTTTTGTATAGAGTTACCACAGGTTACTCTATACAACCACAGGTGGCACTGTGGTAACTCTATATAAAACATTAATCTCAATGAGGCTGTCACGGCCTTTAAGTGACAATACAGTGTAATGACATGAAAGAGAACTCTATACATTCTAAATAGTAATAGTTTATAGCTCACAGGTGAGATATGTGGCCTATGATTAAGCTTTAATTTTTTGTAATTAATTGTAAATAATAATTTTTAGTAAATGAAAAAGGTGAAAGAAAAACATGAATAATCCTGTCCAGTTCAAGTGCTGCAATAATCATGATTTGTAAATTACATTCTTTTTTTACAGCAAATGCCTGTGTTGATGATTATGTCATATCTCAATCTGTCAATTTCTTTCAACAAAATCCACTAGAAGTCATAATTTAAGGAGTCATTTTTTCATTTTTTATTTTTTTTTGGGGGGGGGGGGGGTTACCATGCTTACCATCCTCCATACTGTACGTGGGGGCAAGATAACCATGGGTCTTTGTCCGAGCATGTTTGTCACATTTCCAGTTGATTAGAACCTTTTAATCATTGTTTTAACTGTAAATATAGGTATTTTCAACAAAGTACCTAGTTTGTATTATACTTGACTGCTATAATATATCTATAATAGACATTTCCTGACATACCAATGTCAACACACTTTCTTTTTATTTACATTTCTCATCTTTCCGATTTAACCTCGGTCACTTTATTTTCATACCTTAGTGAAAAAGAAAGTCATGAATTACTTCTGAAAGTTCACAGACACTCTGATTAACTTAAATAAGTTGAAATTAGATTTAAAAAAATGCTTCTGTTAAGTTTTGTATGCAAGATTTGTCTAGGGGTGCCAATAATTGTGAGCAATGTGTTTTTGTTAAAAATATTTATTTCTTTATGAGATTTTCCCTTTTCTCAGAACAAGTTTGCTTCCCTTCAAGGGTGGATTTTTCCTCATTGTTTTCATTGTGAGAGTACAATAAATTGGCAAAATATTTTTTTATACCTGTTTTTAGTCAACTTTACCAAAGGTGCCAATAATTCTGGAGGGTACTGTATGGGTAAAATACAGCAGTGTTTCCCCTAGAATTTTTTCCAGCAGCGGTGCTGTTGATCGTAGAAAGCCTCCCCCCCCCAAAAAAGAGAAAAAATTTAAAAAAATGACTCCATAAATGGTGACTTCTGGTGGATTTTGTGAAAGAAATAGACAGATTGAGTTAAAAAATATGTTATAACCATCAACACAAGGATTTACAAAGCATGATTATTGAAGTACTTGAACAGGATTATTCATGTTTTTCTTTCACCTTTTTCATTTACATTATTAGTATTAGCCTCTGTACAACTGTACACCGTAGGCCACTGTACAAACTATTACTATTTAGAATATACAGTGCTGTGCATAAGTTAAGACATTTATATATAATAACATTTATTTATTTACGATACATTAAAAATAAGTTGTCCTATTTTTTTTTTAATTAAGGCATTAAGACAAAAGGCAAAATATGTTTTTTATTCCTCCCTTTAGCTAATTTCAGCATGGGTGTCTAAACTTTTGCACAGCACTGTATAAACTATATAGACTTCTCTTTCATGCCATTACACTGTATTGGTGCTGTGCAAGTCGAATTGAGTGCCTGTCACTTTAATGCCGTGACGGCCCGTGACGCTGGCTTGATTCTCACGATTTTAAGCTAACTTAGTAGCGTTGTTGTGCATGGTGAATAAGAATATGTGGATGAAATGAATTATGTTTCCCATGTCATTTGGTAAAATAAATGGTCAAAAATTTGAAGAAAATCTATCTTGGATTATAGCAGATAAGTGTCTTGTATCATATCTATAATTTTGGTGAGCTCTACAGGAATTACAAACTCTCAGATGTAAATGCTTGCGTATCCTATTACTCAAATTCAATTAAACCCACCAATATGCTAGCTAGACCTTAGTTACACAGCCTAGGCATGTTAGCAACACAGGGGTGAAAGCATTGCCTGTATCACAAACAAAAACAAAACAATGCGTGGAATTCATCTGGGAATAGGCTACTGAAGGTAGGGGCGAGCTATCTCGCTGGCGTGTTTAATTTGGTTCCTTGGTTAACATATTGTATGCTACGTTTTTTTGCACAAAATTGCGTCTGCTAATAAACTTAAACATAAACACAAACAAGCGTGATCTCCTGTGGAATCCCTGACTGCGCCTTCAACGTTAGCCTACTATTATTTGTTGACATGAAACCCGAACGAACGGCAGCTGTTCCTGAAGTTCACTTGCGTCTATTTTTTTTTTAATTAGGCAACTTTTTTTGCAGTGGCGCTTGAATTCCAGGAGCGGCGCTGCACCGCTGATGAATACATTGTAGGGGAAACACTGTACAGAGAAAGAATTTCCCTCAGGATCACTGACTAACTGATGTTATATTGTATATCTTTCAAATATTCATACTCACCCCGACAATCCTTTTCATTGCCTCTAGCTTCATTGATTCTTTATTACTTTCCAGCATCTCTTTCAGGTCATCATTCCTGCCAAAAAGACAGAAGTAGTGATGAAGTAAATATATTGTCCTAAAATTATCTCCCGATATGTTGGCATTTCTTAAAGGAACCGTATGTAAGAAATGTATTTCAATTAATTAGGGCTGTAACGATATACGATTCGAAACCGAAATCGCGACATTCATATCCACGATACTGTGTCGCGGTGTGAAAAGGCAGAATCGCGACACATCCTTTCTAGTGTTTCACGCAGTGCTTTGCAGCTTAGGCGGCCGCAAAAGCAACCCACAACTCCCGCTTTACTTATCGGAAGCCTACGTTGTCCAAAAACAAATAAATAAATAAATAATAATTTCATACCTCTCCTTGCTTTCATTGTAGACTATGTGTACAACTTTACCAAACAGTATAGAAGTAAACGCCCTCTCCTTGGCCCGCTCTCTCTCGCGTTCCCTCCCTCTCCTGCTCAATGAACAATGACTTAAATAAAACATTCACAATCGTGAAAGCAAGGACGCATAGACGACTAGCTAAATTACTATTAAATCGGCTTATACATAAACAAATATTTGTTTAAAACTCTTGCATTGAAGTTGACTGATCATCTCAATACCAACGTTTCCCAAAAGGGCCTGTCCCAAGGAGAACAAGTATTACCTTGAAACTTAAACACACATGGGGAAACTGAACAGTCCAATCAGTAGACTATGATAGGCTAAGCTAGCCAACTATGCTACTTTGTTTACAATATTTCCAGGCTTCAACCAGACAGCTGAATTAAAGAGGTAGAGTTGTAATAAAAAATAGTAGGCCTAGGCTATAGGCTAATCTGCATAAAGTGTGCCATCATAAATATCAGTTATTCAGAAACATATTTTTATATCAGGATATAAAATAATAGATATATTATATTGTAATCCTCTAAGGGAGGCTATTAAAATGTTATTTAATAAAATTCCTAGCCCCCCCCCAAAAAAAAAAGAAAAATCGCGATTTGTATCGAACCGTGGGTCAAAAATCGTGATACAAACCGAATCGTGAGGTTGGTGTATCGTTACAGCCCTAATGCAAAACAATTTTCTCAAGCTCAACACAGACAAAACCGAAATTCTGCTGATTGGCCCTAAAAGCATCCTCACCAAATCTCCCCGTCTCACTCTCAACATTGATGGCTCATCTGTCCACTCTACCCCGGTTGTTAAAAACCTTGGCATTCAGCTTGACTCCACCCTTAGCTTTGATCCTCATATCAAATTACTCACTAAGATTGCTTTTTTTCACCTCTGTAACATTGCCTCCGACCCTTCCTCTCTGCTAGTGATGCAGACTTTGGTTCACTCTTTCATTATGTCCCGTTTAGATTACTGGAGCCAAACTCTTCTTATGTGGCCCTAATAATATATCACATATAATATATCACATATACATATAAACCACCCCCCCACTCCCGTTTTGGCGTGCCACCACAAGATTTGCAATGGCCTCCCCTGGCCACCCCTGTCAAAATTTTCTGCTGGCGCCACTGCTAATGTTACCTCTCCAAGTAATATTGGAGTCCTCCAGTGACAATAATACTTTTAGTGAAAAAGAGTCATGGTTGGTGGTGATTAAAGGAACACGCCACCCAATGTCAGTAGTAATATATGTTCTTACCTTAACTTTCACGAGTTGTCATACCTCTCCCGTGTCGGTACGTGCACTCAAACGCTCTGGTGCGTGGCTGGACTGTGTTAGCATGTTGCTGTGTTAGCATGTTGCTATGCTAGCGGGCTTTGACGGTAACTAAGCGTAGAAGTAATCAAAAACATCCACGTTTTCCCGACTTAAATACAGTTGCACGAGTAGTTGATAGAAATGCTACGGCCACGCAACATGAAACGTGGCGATTTTCCAAGCGAAAAAACCGGAGAACTACAATGTGTGGCGCAATAGCACTCGGGAGTACTTCGACCTAGCGTAGTAGTATTGCTAACACCTAATTGTAGATCCTATCCACCACAGAGTTTAGAATCCATGCTGGATCGACCCTCAGCCTCTCCCTCCCCTCTGAGCGAGAGAGAGGCACACACACTAGAGATGTGCTGATGGGCTATTATTTCAACCATAACTGCATAGCAAAACTTATCATCCATCAGCACCAAAGTTTTTTGACCAATTTTCAAAACCGCACCCGCCCACCATCCGCTGGTTGTTTTAATGTAGGCTATATGGGTGATGCAAAGCTGCTGACGTGAGGCTAGAAAGCCCTTGCCTGTTCTAGAAAGACTGATCTAATGCAGCAAATATATTAAAAGGCTAAAGTCGTACATTGGCTATGTTGTAGCCTTTCCCCAGAATATCAGCAGCAAACTCAGTCTCTGTCGCGCAAAACAGTCTCCAAATAAAACGCACATCGGCCTGTTGCCTATTCTGCCAGCTTGTGACAATATATCGTCCAAAATGCTTGATTGCATTGCATTCTCCACATTTTTAGCAAAATTTTCATGAACCACATCAGCATTTTTGTTCAGTGAATCTTTTGTAAATTGCTTTACAATTACCGTCGGGCCTATAAGCCTATTGCCTGGCTTGCCTCAGCTTCGGTCACGTCCTTTTACAATTTTATCATTGTAATAAAAAACGCAATTTGCCACATACTTTCAACATGCTCCTGGCCTACTAATTAATGCCTATTGTACTTTATTTTTTGCAAAAAGAAAGAAATCCTGGATAAAATAACAAGTCATTCAAGTCATTAAAGAAACTCTGACTCCATTCATTCTGAAAGTCCACCGCACAACAGTGCAACGTGCATGTTCACATTTTTAGTAACAACCGCCAAACTTGCTTGCTTGCCTTACACATCTAAGTTTTCCGACTATTTTTCTTACCTTCTTTTTCTGCTGTGGATGTTAGGCTATTGAGTTTGTAGAAGTTTTAGCTCTTACGTTCTGAACATCTCGCACTGCCATCGCCCGATGTCATTTCTGAGTCATATCACTCTCTGTCTCTCTTTTAAATGCCTAGCTATTCCCTGAATGGTAGGCTACAATTAGGCTATGTGTTTTATAGCCTATATAGGCTAATATCGAAACAAAATAACCCAGGCAGTCTCATCTAGGATATAACACAGATTGAAGTCAACGTCAAGTTGGTTCTATTTAGGGAGGTGAATGTGTGTAAACATCTGTAGATGACTCAGAAATGACATCGGAAGACAAGGAGTGAATAGTGGCAAGAGGGCAAGCCGAAGTCTGCTGACAAGGGCCCGACGCTATTGTAAAGCAATTTACAAAAGATTCACTGAACAAAAATGCTGATGTGGTACATGAAAATGTAGCTAAAAATGTGGAGAATGCAATGCAATCAAGCATTTTGGACGATATATTGTCACAAGCTGACAGAATAGGCAACAGGCCGATGTGCGTTTTATTTGGAGACTGTTTTGCGAGACAGAGACTGAGTTTGCTGCTGATATTCTGGGGATAGGCTACAACATGTCAATGTACGACTTTAGCCTTTTAATATATTTTAATATATATATACATTAGATCAGTCTTTCTAGAACAGGCAAGGGCTTTCTAGCCTCACGTCAGCAGCGCTGCATCACCCATATAGCCTACATTAAAACAACCAGCGGATGGTGGGCTGGTGCGGATTTGAAAATTGGTCAAAAAACTTTGGTGCTGATGGATGGCTGATGGATGATAAGTTTTGCTATGCAGTTATGGTTGAAATAATAGCCCATCAGCGCATCTCTAGTGTGTGTGCCTCTCTCTCGCTCAGAGGGGAGGGAGAGGCTGAGGGTCGATCCAGCATGGATTCTAAACTCTGTGGTGGATAGGATCTACAATTAGGTGTTAACAATACTACTACGCTAGGTCGAAGTACTCCCAAGTGCTATTGCGCCACACATTGTAGTTCTCCGGTTTATTCGCTTGGAAAATCTCCACGTTTCATGTTGCGTGGCCGTAGCATTTCTATCAACTACTCGTGCAACTGTATTTAAGTCGGGAAAACGTGGATGTTTTTGATTACTTCTACGCTTAGTTACCGTCAAAGCCCGCTAGCATAGCAACATGCTAACACAGTCCAGCCGCGCACCAGAGCGTTTGAGTGCACGTACCAACACGGGAGAGGTATGACTCAACTCGTGAAAGTTAAGGTAAGAACATATATTACTACTGACATTGGGTGGCGTGTTCCTTTAAGATTATGTGGAAGTAATGTAAAATACAACTAAACAACCTATTCACTATCAGACCTGTGATTTTTTGTTATTTTAGATGGAGGGAGAGAAGTACGTGCAACTGAGGTGAAAGCAGCCGACTGCTGACGGCAAACATGACCCCAAGGACCACAATGGCACGATGGCATGGACATGGGACATGGATGGGGGTCATTCCGTGTGAAATCACCCAATTTCAGCGCAATTTGGCAGGTGACCCTCTCCGAAAAAATCTGAAAAAAATCACAGGTGTTTGTAGACCAAATCCATGCATAGATCTTAAATAGTATATCTGTATAACTAATCGTTGCAAAACTACAGCCCTTTGAAACTTCAAGTCATTTTAAGCATTGTGGTGAACAATCCTTTTTGTTCAACTTCCAGCATTATTGGCTCTTTTGGTATTTCACACACATTAGTGAAACTATGTAAATAGAAGTACATTTTCCTGTTGAATTAAAAAATCCAATCGGATCAGACGTATCTTGTATACTTTCCCCTCTGCAAAGCTCTGAAAATGGCTATAAATTCATAATGTGAAAAGACATCATCACCTTTGAGGGCTTCTCATTCAAAAAGTATGTGACACAAATTCATCAGATTTTTTTCCTACACATATATGTATTATAAGGTCCTGTCCATGCATTCACTTTGGTTGTTATCATTTTCATATTTTCAGAGCATTTTTTTAAAATTGGGCCTGATTTTCAAAAAGCCTGTTTTCATCTTCTCATTTCACCACGTGGACAGTTAACAGGATTTTTTTTAATTTGACCATATATCATTCTGTATGTGAGGATCATCTGCCCAAAATTTGGGCTTGTTGCTGAGTTTCTTCATTGAGATAAGATTTTTTTTAAATATTGTCTATAAATCCACTGAATTTGTACTGGATCTGTAGTACCACTTTGCACCACATGTGGTGCTCTTTTAATACAATGGAAGTCAATGGAAGAGTAAGAGAGTCACTTGTTTGCTGCACATATCCAATCTAAACACACAGTTTATGGTTCATAGTTGAATTGGTCCAAATAATTATTGCAACATGAACAACATACTACTCATACATAAATCTTATTTAGAGAAAATAAACAGATCAAGTAAATTATACACACATAAGACTGACTGGTCATCATACATGCAGCAAGAGGATTTAGCATAATTACCATCTTTGTAATGAGTTTTCTACACCAGCTTCAACCTATCAGTGCCTATGTGAGCACTTTAATAATTTTTAGCCAGCTGGTTAGGCAAAGTCTATATTCATCGTCATATGCTTGGGATGCAGTCCTCTGTGATACATAGACAAAGAGCATCAAGATGGAGATCAGTGCTTTAACAAACAATCAAACAATGGGTTTCTAAAATTCAGTTCATCAAGGTATTTCACTTGATGAAGATGACCATGTGTGTTTCCATCACAAGTATTCATAACAAGGTTTGAGGACTCGTGGATCCAAGAGGCATTTGTAAAAAGATGATAAATCTTTAGTATTGATTTTTCTGCATCTGACAATGCACTGAATTTTAGAAACCCCTTTTTACTTGAACCATATGAACCATAAACTGTGTGTTTAGATTGGATATGTGCAGCAAACAAGTGACTCTCTTACTCTTCCATTGACTTCCATTGTATTAAAAGAGCACCACATGTGGTGCAAAGTGGTACTGCAGATCCAGTACAAATTCAGTGGATTTATAGACAATATTTAAAAAAAATCTTATCTCAATGAAGAAACTCAGCAACAAGCCCAAATTTTGGGCAGATGATCCTCACATACAGAATGATATATGGTAAAATAAAAAAAAATCCTGTTAACTGTCCACATGGTGAAATGAGAAGATGAAAACAGGCTTTTTGAAAATCAAGCCCAATTTAATAAAAATGCTCTGACAATATGATAATGTTAACAACGAAAGTTAATGCATGGACATGACCTTATAATCCATACATGAGTGGGGAAAAAATCTGATGAATTTGTGTCACATACTTTTTGAATGAGAAGCCCTCAAAGGTGATGATGTCTTTTCACATTATGAATTTATAGCCATTTTCAGAGCTTTGCAGAGGGGAAATTACACAAGATACACCTGATTTGATTGGATTGTTTAATTCAACAGGAAAATGTACTTCTATTCACATAGTTTCACTCATGTGTGTGAAATACTAAAAGAGCCAATAATGTTGGAAGTTGAACAAAAAGGATTGTTCACCACGATGCTTAAAATCACTTGAAACTTCAAAGGGCTGTAGTTTTGGAACCATTAGTGATACAGATATACTATTTAAGATTTATGCATAGGTTTGGTCTACAAACACCTGTGATTTTTTTCAGATTTTTTGGGAGAGGGTGACCTGCCAGACACTGGGTGATTTGACACGGAATGACCCATGGGTAGCTTCTGGATGAAGAGGAAGACAATGATGTGCTAGAGCAGGGCTCCAGACTAACTTTTTGCACTGGTTGCACTGGTGCGCCCAACTTTTTTTCTTAGGTGCACCAGCACAAAAGTTAGGTGCACCCACATTTTCAACCACATCGCATTTAACACCGCAGCAGGTTCACTTTTTTTCCTTAATTACTGTCCTATATAGGTTGTCCTATGACTTATGATTTACAATTCTACAAGAAAAGTAACTTAATGAAGTGTTGGTGCTTAAAGTGCTTCACTGAGCTGAAATTTAAACTTGTATTAAATAAAAATAACAGTGAGTAAATTAACAGTGCACGTCTTTTAAGGGCTTAACTGCACATCTCATGGCTCAATGTTTTACATACTATCCTTCATGATCTTTAGGCCTTGGCTAAACCAGCTCGCCATGCTAGCATCTTCCAGAAATGTATTTGAGCACAATTTAAAGAGATGTTCCAAGTAGCCTGGGGGATTTTTATGTGATTTTTTCAATGATGATTGCAATGATCATTTGACAGCCCCACAATGCAATTTACTCTTTAATTTTAGTATTTTTAAATTTTCAATAAGAACATGGTTAATGCAGTAACGAAATGGTAGGCCTATTATTATAGGCTATTGCAATGACTTGCCATGCTCGATCTAAATGTGTCCATTCAATTCACCGTACACAATGACCACTGTATACATGCAGGGAATATTCGGGCTTTAAATGTAGCAGCGATGTTCGTTTTGCGCCAAATACCGGATTAAATTGATTGATGCCATCAGAATGAGTTTACACAACTCGCGCGCAAAACGCATATTGCTGTTGAAAACCGGGTTACTCCCTGCATGTAACTGCGGTCAATGATGCACTCCTTTTCGGCAATATCTGTATCTCTGTCGTTCGCGAAGGCCTTGTATGCATTGTTCGCAATTTTAAGACGTCTTTTCATCTGCAATGACTCCTATAAATTTGGCGCAAGTGGCATTCCTGTACGTCGGGTTTACGTTCAAACTATTTTTCTGGTGAATAATTATTTCGGACTGAACTTGGTGAAGGGAGGTTTCACTAGGCCTATCGTAGGCAACGATAAACGTGATCATCATCTCGGGCTCGTCTGATCGATCGGTTTGCTGCTGCCAGCCGCTGAAAGGCAGTGGGGAGAGGGGACATTTATCTCGGCCTATGTGACCACACTGTAATGCAACTACATCCACTCTGTTTATCTGACGGGTCTCTGACCTCCCTCTCTCTCTCTCTGCAGCACACGCATTTTCAAATTTACACACAGGCACTGGGCCACGGCCAATCAGAGGGGAGGTCCCGCCCTTCACTATCTGTGATTTGTTTAAACCACGATATTGGCCAAATATGTGTCTGTTATTGAACCAAAGGTAGAGTTTCAATGCGGACACATTTTTTCCTCTCTCGAATAGCTGGTCGCACGGGTGCGACCTCCGATTTCTTTTAGTCGCACTTCTGAAAAATTAGGTCGCACTCTGGAGCCCTGTAGAGGAGAGTAATCTCCCATCATCCTCAGCTGGGTAAGCATGTGTGTGTGTGATAAGTGTTGCTTATAACAATAATGACAGATTATAGTTTGGTTAGATTTGTCAGACTTTGTAGATTTTGTTAGACTTATCTAAATAAAATGATTTATTTCCTCTTTCGTAAACCTAACATGTGCCAGTGTCTCTTATTCTTGTTTTCATAGTAGAATGAAGCACACAGAGAAGCAGTTACCATCTGCCTAGTCTTTATTTCAGCCTTTATCTTTCCTCCCCACAATCGATTTAGCCTCTTCAGAGTACAGCAAGACATCCTGTATTTAGCTATGCATCTTGTTTTGATGGTAAAACATCTTATATTTGTTACATGACCATTATATCTGAGTATTTTTTGGTCAGATGTCAAACCAGGAAAGGAAAACATCCTACTCTAAAAATTCTACTTGTTACTGTGACTTGCAGTTATGAGTAATGAGCAGTTATGAGTAAATTAATCATAACTTCTGAACCAAATGTGATAAATGTATTCTTTTTTTTCACTGAGGAGAACACAACACTGTCTATCTTTCACACACTATATCTACAATAGACATTAGGTGAAAAGTAAGATTCATCTTGACAAATTGATATTTTCGTGTTTTTTGATGTTGAATTTTGAAGGTATTGTTTAAAAACAATGTGTGTTACACTCAAACTTATTAACTATGACATGTACCATTTTAAAGGGCTAGTTCTCCTGATTACAATGGTGTATATCTTATGTATATGGTATATCTTATCTCTGCCATGTAGCATGGACACACAATAAGCCCTTTTGTCTCACAAGGGCATCAAGTATGAAAAAAACTGAATGTTTCGTGCCGTCTGCAAAGGTCTAATAAATGTATCATAACTTTTGAACAAAAGGTGATACATTGATTCTGTTTTTATCACCGAGTAGAGGACAAAATTGTGAATCTCCCATACACTCTAAGTTTTTCTCTATCTACAACAGAAATTGGGGGGGAAATGAGATTGATCTTGACAAACTGATAGTTTTGTGTTTTTTGGGGTTGAATTTTAAAGATATTTTTTTTAAATGTGTATTCTCCTCAAAATTACTAATTATATTTTATACCATTTTAAAGGGCTATTTCTCTTGATTATAATGGTGGGTAAATTGTATCTCTGTCATGTAGCACAATCACACAATAAGCCTTTTTGTGCCATAAGGCCATCAAGTATGAAAAAATGGAATGTTCAGCGCGGTCTGCAAAGGATTCATAGTATGCTTGCTAAATGTGGCACAAACAATGTTCGAGTTTGTGTACTCATAGGCTATATATTTGAATGGAGCTGGCAAAATATATGAACGTATTAATAACGTTCTCGAGCCAGCTCTCTGTTTTATTTGAACGTCAACAGAAGCGCTGTTACCCCACCATGGCTGATACAAAGTTTGAGCACATTTTACCATAAATCACTAGCGGTGACCAATAATTATTTCGCCAGATTGCGTGAAGCCACTGCACAGAGGTAGACATGCATTTTCATACAAGTTTTCCACATGTCCACCTACATAACAAACCTTCAATTGCGTGAAAGAAATAACATATTCTGAGAAAAATTAAAATGGTCACGATAAAGAAGAAAAAACACATCTACCATAAAAATGGTCACGATAAAGAAGAAAAAGAGCACATTTTGTATACAACACGAAGTATTGTTATGATGTGTTGAATGTAAGGCAATGGGAGCCACAAATCTCAGAATAGCGGTGCCCAGAGAATATTTCTTCGGATAGTGTGACGGGTTAAATTTACCCAAAAAACAGACATTACAGGAGTAGCGCAAACCTCCGTTATAGGTTGCGCTGGTGAACATAATGAAAGACTCAACCATTACACTCTAACGTTAAATTATATGCACACGCCGTATTCCTTCATGAAAGGCTAAACTTACTTCTTGAAATCAGTACTAAACAGGCCGAAGGCTGCTCCAGTGGTCGATGAGGTCGGAGTTGTCTCCTGTCCGACTTCTACAGCGGAATCCGGTCCTCCCTGATCATTGTAAGACAGGTTGTTCGTCGACATGATTAATAGCCAATTCCACTATGCGACCAGAGAAATCTTTACAACTGAGCTTATTCCAATCAAATATAACAGCTCCGTTAGCAAACAGTGAAAGTTGTATCCCAACTAGTCTGTGCAACTTTCTACGCAGAACCGGAAGTATGAGTTAGTGATGTTGCGAAGTTGTAGTCACATGACAGAAGCACGAGAAAGAGCACCTGATAAAGGCAAGGGGATGTTCAGCCCCGACAAAACGTGGCGAAAAGGAAACGGTGTTGCGTTACACCCAAAACGCCACCCTCCCTTCCCAGGCCAATCCTCCTCAACCCTTATGAAAAAGAACTATAGGAATCTTGTAGTATTTTGGCACAAAATATTATAGTAATCTCATAGGAATACTATAGTATTTTGGGACATACTATAGAACAGTGTTCCTTTTTTGAATGAAAATTAATGTTAAATCTCAAGGCACCCCAAACTTTTTAAAATTATTTTTTTAATGTAGATTATCATTAGAATACAGACACTGAAGACCAACAAATGCATAACACATGTAGCATACTACAACTAATGCACGCGCACACACACACATGCACACAGGAGTGTGGCTACTCAGTGAGAGACATTGGGCCTGGGACGATGCACACAACCGCTGTAGGCTGCTACAACATGGTCAGGCCAGTCATTACAGTGCATAAAAATGCACTGTACTGTTCTATCTAGGCTTCTTATTGTAACGATTTGATAGCGACACACACAGTTGTCCAATCAAACACTGTAAGAAATTTTCCCGTAAAAAAACAGGAATCAACTGGCAGCAGAGTTTCCAGGAGATTCCTGTTATTTAACGGTGCCCTGGTTTAACATTAAGTTAATGTAAAATAACAACATTAATTTCCTGTAAATTAACAGGAAACAACTGGCAGGATTTCCAGGAGTTTCCCGTTGTTTAACGGCAGACTACCATAACATCAAATTCCTGTATAACATAATTTTCATGTTGGGTAACAAGAAAAAAATGTGATCTTCGCGTTAGTTACACAACAGGTCTTTATTTTTTTACAATTACAGGAAACAAGTGCCATATATTGAGTTCATCCACTCTCAAATCAACATTTTAAAGATAAAAATCCATGTTTTCACATCAGTTACTTATTTGTAATTTAACAGATATTTTATTTCACAGCACTTACTTGACAGTCTAACAGTAAAGTAATCTTTTTGAAAGATGAAGGGACATGAAGCAATAATATAATCGTATTTCAGGATCAGGGAATAAGACACAGAAGAATGATCATGGAAAATAAAAACATTGCATTAGGCTCGTGTATCATGTATGAATGTAAAATGTAGATACATAGTAGTATTTTGAAAATCGGATTTCAAAGAACAGGCAATAAGACACAGAGGAATTACAAATTGAAAACAAAAACATTTCATTAGGCCCGTTTAAAATGTAGACACGCTATCTAGTTGTATTTTGAAAATCGTATTTCAAAAAACAAGGAATAAGGTACAAAAGAATTATCATGAAAAACAAAAACATCGCATTAGGCTCGTGTATCACGTATGAATGTAAAATGTAGACACGTGATCTAGTTGTATTTCAAAAATCGGGAATAAGGTACAAAATAATTATCATGGAAAATAAAAACATCGCATTAGGCTTGTGTATCACATATGTATGTAAAATGTAGACATGTTATCTACAGAAGTACTATTTCAAAATCAAATAAGATACAGAATAATTATCACAGATAATTATCAATATCATTGCATCGCATTGGGCTTGTGTACATGTGAGAATGAATAAACTGACAGATTATGTCCAGAAGAATTTAAAGTACAGAGATGAGTATAAATGATAATCAGGGAGGAAATCAAGTAACATTCATGAGAAATCAAGTATAACATTCACTTTACTTATTAGTGATTGTTCTTAGGCTTCTTCTGGGCCTTTTTTCTGTGAGAGAGGGAAAGAGAGAGAGAGAAAGAGAGAGAGTTACAAAAACTGATAGGGTACACTAGGATTCATGTAGAGGAAAATTGTGCCAAAGTGAATGAATTGGATGTGAATTTGTAACGTTAACACACTTTCTCACAATGAAATTAACTGACATTTATTACTTACTGTAACTGCATTTACTATAGAAGTATAGTGTTCTGTGGTTATTACAGCAGTACTATGCATGATTGCTCTCTACAGAGGGTGTAATCCTGCATAGTAGTGCTTATAACTACATAGTAGACTACCAGGGCCTGAAGTTAACTTTTTTGGCCACCAGCCACTGTGGCAGGTGAATTTTGAAATCCACCTGCCACAGTGGTTTTTTACCAGCCAAAATTATTTTGTGCCCAAAATAAAGGTGAACGACTCAGAAAATGCATAAGAATGGTTCTTGAACTTGTACAGAATACACATTACAGTACTCAAGTGAAAGTAAAAAAGTACTTTGTTAATAAATTACTCAAGTAGGCCCTAACAAGTTACTTTTTTGTAGGCCTATATTTTTATATTTTTGATGGACCTTTAAAGGGATACAAAAGTATCCTTTATGCCTATTTGCTTTTCTCCTCCTCTGTAGGTTAATCATATAGTCAAACATATTTTAAAAGCCCAATTCAAATATATTTTATTTAATATACTTTGTCATAGCCAGAATAAGCATTACGTGGCTATGGATTGAAAAGCAGTCTTCCAATACATTGCAGCTGATTGTTCTGCTTTGCATTGCTAGAAGTCTGGTTATAACTTCACCATACAGACAATGTAACCTAAAAACAATGGCTATATTATGGGTAGACCTATATTTAAGCTATAATAGCCTAGGCATATCCACTCGGGCAGAGCGACAGAGCAGGCTATCCGTTTTCTCGGCCGACCGTCTCATGTCATGTCCTGCAACATTGAGGCTACATAAATGAATGCTAGGCTTTTTCTAACTTGTATGCTTGATTTCCAGTGCATTTGCTATGCTTGTAAATTAGGTTCCTTGTCCAATGTGATTGTTGAACGATGCTGGCCAGAAATGAATATATGTGGAAGTTTCCGTGTCATGTCATACCTCTAGTCTCGTTGGCACTCTGGCAGCCTCACCAGAAGATGCAGCAACTGGCAGGACGTCATTGCGTTAACTGAGTTGTTAGCTATATAGAACATCTACTTCTGTGTAGTAGGCTACATAGGCCAGCCATTACTTTTATAATCGCGGGGAAACGTAGCAATGCTTTCTGAAGCCCTGTTTCTTTTCTCCCACGCCATTGTGTACCGGGGGAGAGGTGCTCTTTTCTCCCGTGAGATACTTTCTCCAATAATAAACTTGTTCTCGTAACAAAAGGCATTTGAAAATGTAGCTGAGTACATTTCCTACGGCAATCCCGACAGTGCATCTCCTTGCTCAGTGTTGTGTTGTCTTATTGGCTACCCGCCAACGTGGCAGGTAGATTGACAGTTTCACCCGCCAATCACAAAAGTTACCCGCATTTGGCGTGTGGGCGGGTGCCAATTTCATGCCCTGTAGACTACTACACAACCCCCCCAATACATACCACACATAAAACAAATTCTGGTTCGAAAGTGTGACATGAACTTACCTCTGGATGAATTCAAGGGTGCACGCTGCGTCCTCCTGATATTGCAGATTCAGAATGTAGAAGGTGGAGAAACATGTCGCAAGGCCTGTTAGAAATGTGGCGAGGTTGGACCCTTCACAAACGATTAAGGATTCAATGCTGACCATCCACTTTTGATGATTACCTTGTCGTTCACCTGAAAAAAATTATTTATCATATTCAATTTAAGATATAGATCCACATGTCAACTATGATTAGATTCATTTTAGGATTTTGTCCAAACAAAATTCAATACAGAAAAAAAAACATTTAGTGTTCAAAAGTTGATTTAAATATGTATATGTTGATCATTATTACTCTAGTGAATGAAAACAAACATACCTTGTAATATCAGGCGAGGCGTCACAGGTAGGCTTGGAAGACTCAACATCAGCTACGGTCGCACATCCCTTAGCAAAAGAAAAGAAAGGCACTCAACAACTCTTTGTGATGTGTGTGTGTGTGAGTGAGAAAGTGAATGTAATCTCTGAGTGTGTGTGTGTGTGTATGTATTGTTAGGATAGATGCACAGGTCAGACATGACACGGTCATTTTTCACATCCCATCCACCAGAGGGGGCGTTGGCTCACCTCTGGCCACTTATTGGCTCATTGAGCTATTAAGGCAGCTCAGGTGGGTAATGGAAAAAGAGCGCTATTGTGGGACGGCAGTGTTTGTCGTCGCTGGAAGAGGACTGGAGTTCGGTGAGTCTCTGGGATTTTCGCCTTGGGACTTCAGGACTCTTTTAGGACCTTTGGGATTGTAGGACTGGGCTACAGCGACTGACCCCCCCCCTTTCCCCTTTTGTAAACTTGGACATACGGACGCTTGGGCTGGCCGGCATCAGGCCGGTAGCTTGGGCTGGCCTGGAGACGAGAATTTGAGGTAAGCTGGCGTAGGCCTACCCCTCTGGTTGTTGCACCCACGCAATTAGCCTCCTACCCACTGACTGACACGACATAATGCTACACTGAGGTTAGGGACCCATGGCAGGTAGAAGTGTACGTATTTAGTTTCCCCTAGACAGCGTTGTTGTTGTGTGTGGATACGGCTGCCGCCGTGGGCATCCCCTAACAGTATGTAAGGAGTGAGTGAATGTGAGTTGTCTGCAAGGTGAGTATGAAAGGTGTGTGTCTGCCGTTGAATGATTAAAAGTGATGAGGCGGGTGTGATAAGATGTTTGTGTGAGGAATGTGTGTGCAAAGTAAGGGGGCTTGCTTTTGAAATAGTGTCCTTCTTATCAAAACCACATTGTTTATGGTTTCTATATATGTGCGTCTAAAGACCTAGATAGATAAATAGATAGATAGATAGATAGAGAGATACTTTATTGATCCCCAGGGGAAATCCAAGACCTGCATGTCTCTTAAATTTTATTTGGCAATCTGGAACACAGCATGGAATGTCTATATTGGGTATATTGTCATGAATGTAGGTATGGCTCACATAAATAGACGCAGTGGACTGATGCCCACATATCTGACATGTAAACATCTTCCTGTTGCATGCCGCTAGCTCAAATGAACTCGGGAGGAATACCATACGCGTGTCATGCAACCACCTCTGCTATGGAGAGCTAGCTAGGCTACTAACTAGCATTAGCTTTCTAAACTGAAGGACTTAACACAACTTTAAGTAATTACCAGCACGGGCGAAATCCATGCATACAAGTAAACACTGAAAGCAGCAGTCAACACTGATCCGTTTGTGCCATATTGTTTATTTGGCCACTGGTTCATTAAACAGATGATGCTAAGGAGACTTAGCTAGAAAGCACGTGTTATAGCAGGTAAATCCCGCGAGTTAAACTTTCAAAAACTACGCATACCCTACACATACCAATACATTTAGATGGCTCCAGATTGCAATGAAGAAACGTAAAATTTGATCGATAAGTGTAGTGATAACGATAACGGATGGCTTAAGAAGGGCGAAAGCGCGGTCTTGGCTAGCTGAATAGCACTGCTACTAACTTCGTTTCAGCAGGGTAACATTCAGAGATGTTGTATTATACAACTTAATATAAACATGACCAGTGTGCTTTCAAACGTTGTATTTCTGGTCAAAGGTGACAGATAAACTCACCTTATTGTGTTGATGGCTTTCGATGGGTTTGGGTATGATTCCAACATATCGTCTTCTCTCAGCAGACAGCTTCCCATCACCAGAACGAAGGTAACGTTAATAGATAACAGGAAGTACGTGTGTTCCAGAATAAACATTACGGGCGTGGTAAATAACAGTGTTGGAGCCTGATTTTACATAATCTTACTAATGACCGGAAAGTCCTGTTTATTAAAGGAAACCGGTGAATAATGTTGGAATCTGGGTGTAAATTTACAGAAACTTTTTACAGTGAAGGTTTATTTGCGGAAGCGGGAATCAGCCAAACCCATAGACCAAGACACCATTACATAGGAAACACAAGGGAAGTCAATAAAACAAGCACGATACACAAACAGGGTTGTCACATACAATACACCGGGTAAAACACATGAGGTAAAACCTAAAGAAAGACTACACAAGCTAACACATACATGACAAGGAAAACGCAATTACACTAACGGCTCCCACACACAGCTGCGTTCCGTCAATGCATGCGAGTGGGTGTTCCCGACGGTAGCTATGCAAATGACTTGAAGTAAAACCGTAATGTGATTGGTTGGTGCCGTCCGTAGATTGGCTTGATTGGCCGGTGCTGTCTGTCGGTGCAGCAACAGCTGAACTCCTCAATGCGAGCGGCGGGAGAAACGCGACGCGACGGACCCACAATTCAGTTCGGCAACGGATCACGTGAGCCCATGTAAAGTGAATGGGATGCGTCTCCAGCAACGCGAAGCACGCAGCTGTGTGTGGGAGCCGTAACTAAAACATTACACAAACCAGCATTCACGCACATTGCATTCTGGGAGGCTAGCACTCAGTCCAAAAGGCACCGACGTTACACAGCCCCCTCGCAAGCTATTGCCGTCCTCGGCAATATCTCCTCACTTAGGGCTCTTACAGAGTCAACGCGAGCAACGCGAGCAAGCAACGTTAGCGACACGAGCGACGTGCTCCCTTTCATAGTTTACACGGTGGACGCAAGCAACGCGGCTGATAAGTGAAATGCATTACGTCGCTCACGCAACAGGGGGTAGCAGTCACTGGTGACTGACATTCTGAGTGATATTCAAGCTGTCTGTAAAAGTTACATCCCAAGAGGCTCTTTTGGAGAGCCACGGATCATATTTAATTTAGAATTCTCAAAAAGACTCCAGTATGACATGGAGACACGTATAAAAAGTAATATCTAGCTTTGTTGGGTGACAAACTATAGACGGGAGGTGAGTGTGATTCGCTGTGCTAGATTGACTGCATGTTACAAGGACACTGGGTCATGTCATGTAAGGAACATGGTACTGTAAATAAACGGAAACATAGCCTACATTGCAGAGCCACTTCAACTTTATTAATATATGGTGAATAAATGTACACTAACACATGTGCACAGCCCCATGGTTTTCTGACGTGACGATGCTAGCACGTTAGCAGCGGTTAGCTAACTATACTAACGTAAGTTATCTACAAGTCTGAAGTCTCCTCCAAGTGACAATCATGTTATACACAATGAATAGCATGTAACCTACAATGCGGAGCTCCATAGACCGTAAAAGAAAGATAAGCTTGCATAATTTTTCCTCTTCTCTGGCCATTGTATTCAAACCTTCTTCTGTAAATATAACATATACTTGACATAATGTACAATACTTGCAGTGTCGACCCCACCGACAACGCATAGTATTGCATGCGTCAGTGCGTCGCGTATCAAAAACTGGGATGACACATTTTGCTACGCATCGACGCATAATGGCGGCCGAAGCGTTGCGATGCGTAGCCTTGCGGGCGCGTATGCGTAGCGATGCGTTGACTCTGTAAGAGCCCTTAGCCATTGCCATAACGTCAGTGTGGGCATTCACTCGCTCAGTCCATCAGTCTGTGTTACCGCCAACAACACGTGGGGTGCACACGCCGCAGGAGCTCACTCAACGGGGAGCCACGCTGCTAGCAATCCAGTGCGGTCGTGCTAGCAGCCACGTGGCCGTCCCCGCTTGTCACCAGCTCCCTCTCAGCAGCCACCCTCAGGCTGCACATTCCGCGGCATGTCACTGCGGCACTCCTCCTCTCCAGACGGGGCCCTAGGTGGCCTTACTACCGTAGACTGTGGCACCAAGCACTGGAACTCACGGGTCAACTGTCGCTGCACCTCCGTCGCTCCACTCCACAGTTGCACCGACCAGGATAGGCAGGGCATAAAAAAAAAGGTTTGGTTCCTGATGGTTGTCAGTTGAGGCCATGGGTCAGTAGGGGATTTCTTTTTTCCCCAGTGGCAGTAAGGGATAGAAAATCAGTCCCTCCAGGATTTCACAAGGTTTTTTGAGACTGTTTCGACCTAAAATGCCTGGATGGAAGTTGCGGTGTTTTTAGCTGTTTCTTGTGGAGAAATTGCGGGAGGAAGTGAAAATTGCAACAATAGTTGCGATTTTTTTTTTTTTAATTTAGGGCAATTAAGGTAAGTAAGACCAAAATCACACTGATAATCTTGATGCTTATTAAAAAAGGATAATCAAAGGTAAACAGTAAGGATTACAGAAAATCAAAGTAGGCCTACTTTATTTGTGAAAATGCTTTGACTGAGGTTATTCACAAAGCAGTATAACCTTTCGTAGAACTGTCCAAAAAAGACAGTCACCTAAAGAGATGGCATCATGTCATATGTTTCAATACATTCATATATTTTGTAATTCATATTAAGTTCATATCTTTTTAATAATTCATAGTCTGTGGCCTGCATAATTACTAATAGCCAAGTAAGTATCTAGTAATTTCATACTGATTTAAACTATTTGACTACACTTCTGTTTAATGTCATTACATTGGTGATGTACGTCTAATTGACTGTCTGCCCCTTTAAGGACGTGAGAGTAGCCTAATTACATTTCTGAGTGGATTGGAAGGCTTGCATCTCACTGTGTTCGGCTACGAGTGTAAATCACTTTTTGCATAGTGCATTACGATATGTGGATGCAATTGGGAATGTCTTCTATGTCATTAGTTAAAATAAATGTTAAAAAAAACAACTCGAATGAAATCATTCTTGGATCATAGAAGAGGTAAATGTCTTGCAATGTTATTACAGTGCATGAAAATGCACTGTACTGTTCTTCCTAGGCTTCTTATTATTACAGTGCATGAAAATGCACTGTACTGTTCTTCCTAGGCTTCTTATTACAGTGCATGAAAATGCACTGTACTGTTCTTCCTAGGCAACTTCTTCTTATTACAGTGCATGAAAATGCACTGTACTGTTCTTCCTAGGCAACTTCTTATTATTATTATTATTATTATTCCGCTTACCACTTTTTCTAGACGCAATTTCTCTTGAACAGTTTAACTTAGAAACTTCATTCAAACTTTGTAACGTAGGTCTTCAAACAGATCGGGTTGCTATCTCTTTTCAACTTTGAAACTTTTATACTTTTTAAACTATTAAAGAAAAACTTTTTTAAAATCCCCATAGACTTAACCTTGCCGATTATGACATCATAATACGGCCATTAAGCAATTAGAATCCTATGGCAGGTGTTCAGGCCACCTGGATCTCAACTGCCAGTCTCAGGCTTTAAGCATACAAACTGGCCCTATTAAGACTACACATCCTGTTAAACTGCTTCCTCTGCCAAAAACTGTTTCAAAATAAAAGTCCTCACTACAATATTTCACTGTTAAACAATTTAACCCTTTAAATTACTGAACTTTTTAACTGTTTAGCCATTGTAACTGTTACTTGTCATCAACTATGACTCCTACCCACTGTAGCTAGTTAGCATGGTTAGCATAGTTAGCATGCTAGCAAGTTAGCATGCTAGCATGTTAGCATGCTAGTTAGCATTTTTAGCAAAACTGCTAAAAATGATTAGCTAAGTTAGCTAAGAAACATGGTTAACATAGTTAACATGCTATCATGTTAGCATGCTAGTTAACATTTTTAGCAAAACTGCTAAAAATGATTAGCTAGGTTAACTAAGTAACATGGTTAGCATAGTTAACATGTTAGTTAGCATAGTTAGCATAACTGCTAAAATTATTAGCTAAGTTAGCTAAGTAACACGGTTAACATAGTTAGCATGCTAACATTGTTAGCATAGTTAGCATGTTTAGTAAAACTGCTAGAAAATGTTAGTTAAGTTAGCTAAGTAACATGGTTAGCATGCTAGCACTGCTATAAAACATTAGCTAAGTAGCATGGTTAACAGAATTAAAAATCTTAGCATAACTGCTAGCAAACATTAGAGCCGTTCAAACTTTCAGTTATCGTCAAATATCTACCTATGCACAGCCATTAAACTATTTGAATATCAACATTCATTAAACTGCTAGAAAACGTTAGCTAAGTAACATGGTTAGCAGGTTAGCATTGCTATAAAACATTAGCTAAGTAGCATGGTTAGCATAGTTAAAAATCTTAGCATAACTGCTAGCAAACATTAGAGCCATTCCAACTTTCACTTATCGTCAAATATCTACCTATGCACAGCCATTAAACTATTTGAATATCAACATTCATTCAACTTCCAGTCTGTCAACAACTTTTAAACTATTTACCTTCAACTTTTAAACGGTCTACTTTTAAACTATCATTAAACTATCTATTAAACTAGCTGTCTATCAACAACTTTTAAACTATCCACTGTCTATCAACAACTTTTAAACTATCTACATTCAACTTTTAAACAGTCTACTTTTAAACTATCAACTTTTATTAAGCTATGCAACCACCATGTCTATCCTAGCATCACCGTAGTAACCATCTCTTTATTATCTGTTTTAACTATACATGATATTTTACATCACAACTTTAGCATTTTCATGCACTGGTAATTCCTTGGAATTGCATTTCTAGTTATTATTATTCCGCTTACCACTTTTTCTAGACGCAATTTCTCTTGAACAGTTTAACTTAGAAACTTCATTCAAACTTTGTAACGTAGGTCTTCAAACAGATCGGGTTGCTATGTCTTTTCAACTTTGAAACTTTTATACTTTTTAAACTATTAAAGAAAAACTTTTTAAAATTCCCCATAGACTTAACATTGCTGATTATGACATCATAATACGGCCATTAAGCAATTAGAATCCTATGGCAGGTGTTCAGGCCACCTGGATCTCAACTGCCAGTCTCAGGCTTTAAGCATACAAACTGGCCCTATTAAGACTACACATCCTGTTCAACTGCTTCCTCTGCCAAAAACTGTTTCAAAATAAAAGTCCTCACTACAATATTTCACTGTTAAACAATTTAACCCTTTAAACTACTGAACTTTTTAACTGATTAGCCATTGTAACTGTTACTTGTCATCAACTATGACTCCTACCCACTGTAGCTAGTTAGCATGGTTACCATAGTTAGCATGCTAGCAAATTAGCATGTTAACATGCTAGTTAGCATTTTTAGCAAAATTACTAAAAATGATTAGCTAAGTTAGCTAAGTCACATGGTTAGCATAGTTAGTTAGAGGTTGCTAGGTTACGGGGACGCTGGCGAGACTGACGCCGCTCTGTCTGGCTTGTTTTTGTTTGAGTTTTTCAATTTTTCGCGATTTAATTTTATTTATTTTTTCTGACAAAGTTTGTCACACGCTTAAACTACGTTTCGGCTATCTAAAGTTATAATTTTCTTGAATTTTACCCCATCGTGGGTTTTGTTTTTTGGAGCACTAACACCTGACCTGGACTGACTGGGCAATCGTTGCGCTGGTTGCGCTGTGTTCCACTGTCTGCTGTTGAGCTTGAGGCTGTTTTTGGGACTTTGGCTACACGGTGTCTCTCTCCCTCTCCATCCCATCCTGTCGGCGGATTTGACGCTGAGTTTGTTGACCAGCTGCTAGGTTAGTCGGTTGACTAGACCTTCCAGGGAGATTGAGGCTTTGTGCTGTGTTGCCTTAGCTGCTGCGCCTCCACATACAAGACCTGCTACAGTGTCTGTGTCTTGGACATTTGTAGGCTAGCCTACATGGGATTTCTCTACACCGCCGAGCAGCTACAACAACTTGCCTCCTCAAATGCCAGCACTTCTATCGATGAAGCTGTGCTCCACCTTTGCCAGGCTACGGGGATCCTTCGGAGGAAGCGCTACATGCACAGAGGGTCGCGTCGCTCCTTTACCATCTATCATCAAGCAACGGAGGATGCTATCCCGACTCTGCAGTCCCGGTGTGTCTCTCCTGTGTGGTCCACTCCTGTAGGCAACTCAGCTCCCCGCAAGAAAGTCTTCCATCAACACCTCATCACCATACGGACTATGCCTGTTACCGCTACTGCTGCTGCTGCTGCTGTTGCTACTGCTCCCGTCACTGCTGCCACTGATTCCACCTGTGCGGGCTCTGGTGGAGAGGCAAATCTCTGCCGGGTAGATCTCTCTAACTTCCAAGAACGTCATGAACAGGACTCTTCTTTGGTTAAGTTTGCTGTCTTAAATGCTCGCTCTGTTTCCAACAAAGCATTTATTCTGAATGACCGTTTTACGTCCCACCATCTAGACTTTCTGTTTATCACCGAGTCTTGGCTCTCTGGTGATGACATCATTGCACTTGGTGACCTTTGCCCTGCTCACTGTAGTTTTTTAAACTCACCTAGGGTCTCTGGTCGTGGTGGTGGTCTAATTACAGTGTTTAAGAACAGTTTTAAATGTAGAATTGTACCAACTGATCTGTTTTCTACTTTTGAACTACAGCTGTTTAAGATCAATGCATCTGTACTTTGTGCCTTAGTCTACCGTCCACCAAAAATTAATTGTAATTTCATCAAGAATTTGCTGAACTTCTATCTTTTATGGCCTCTCGTGCTGATAAGTTATTAATCTTGGGGGACTTTAACATCCACATATGCTGCCCATCTAAACCTTTGGTCAATGAGTTTTTAGGCCTTGTGGACGCTTTTAACCTTGTGCAGTCAGTTATGGCCCCAACACATCAGAAGGGTCACACACTAGACCTAGTGTTGTCCTCTGGTTTGTCAGTTTCCAATGTTAAAATAGTTGATATTGGTGTGTCTGACCATTTTATGATTTTATTTGAATCTTCACTGTTTTGTCCCCCCCCTCCACCCCCCTCATCCTACTCCCCTGTCAGAGCTATTAATTCCACCACAGCTTCACAGTTCACTAATACTTTTATGCTCTCTCTTTCACCTGCTGTCTTAGATTCTCTTTCCACCTGCACCGACACTGAGGATCTACTTACTCTTTTTAATACGTCTTGCCTTGCCACTCTTGATTCTGTAGCTCCTTTAAAACAAAAGCGATGTAAATCCAATAGGTCAACTACTCCTTGGCTAAATTCCACTACCTGTTCGCTCAGAAAGGCTTGTAGGAAAGCAGAGCGAAAATGGAAAAAAGATAAACTACAGGTCTCCTATGATATATTTAGAGATTCTCTTAAGGCTTATCAAATCACTGTCAAAGCAGCAAAGGCAGCTTTCTATGCTGAGCTTATTCACAAAAATGCTCACAGACCAAAAGTGTTGTTTAACACAATTAATAAAATCATAAATCCTCCTACTACAATGTCCTCTCTTCCTGCTATAACAGAAACCTGTGAGATGTTTCTCAATTTCTTTATTGACAAAATTGACAACATAAAGTCTCTTATCACACCCTCAATTTCTGATCCTGCTTTGTATCAGTCTGTAGTTTGCCGCCTCCAACAATTCCAACCAGTCTCTTCCTCACAGTTGTCAGACGTGGTCTCTCATATGAAGCCCTCTTCTTGCCACTCTGATATTCTTCCATCTCACCTTTTCAAAGAAGCTTTTGCAGCTATTTGCCCTTTTATCTTAAGCATCATTAATAGCTCCCTGGCTAATGGAGTAGTACCCTCTGGCTTTAAACACGCTATTGTGCAACCTCTCCTGAAAAAACCTTCCCTTGATCCCATTGATTTGAAAAATTATAGGCCCATTTCTAAACTGCCCTTTCTCTCTAAGATCTTAGAAAAAGTTGTTCTGTCACAAGTCTCTTCCTATTTAAACACCTCTAATATCCTTGACAAGTTTCAATCTGGTTTTAGACCACTTCATAGTACAGAGTCTGCCTTACTTAAGGTCCATAATGATCTATTGCTCTCTGTTGACTCTGGCTCGTGTGCCCTATTGGTCCTGTTAGATCTTAGTGCTGCTTTTGACACCATTGACCACAAGATCCTTTTAAAACGCCTGGGTGTTGAAGTTGGTCTGCAAGGCACTGTATTAAATTGGTTCAGATCTTACCTAACTGATAGATCTTTTTCAGTGCATTTAGGCAATGCTTCTTCGTCATCTTCTCCCATTAAGTGTGGTGTCCCCCAGGTTTCTATTTTATGGCCTCTATTATTTTCTTTATACATGCTTCCCCTGGGCTCCATTTTCAATCAATTCAATATTCGTTACCACTGCTACGCAGATGATACCCAATTTTATATACCGGTGGCCCCTGAAAATTCCTGCTCATTGACAAACCTTCTTCTTTGTCTTAATGACATTAAGAATTGGATGGCTAACAACTTTTTACAGCTAAATGACGGCAAAACTGAAGTAATCATTTTTGGACCACCAAATTCTGTCAACAATGTGAGCAAGTCTCTTGGCCCTCTGTCTGTTAACCATCACAGTGTGGTCAAGAACCTAGGTGTTTCCTAGACTCTTCTCTGACTTTTAATAAGTCAACAGCGTTGTCAAGGGAAGTTTTTACCAACTTAGGACAATAGCAAAGCTCAAGTCTCTCTCCTACAGTGATTTAGAAATCCTTATACATGCCTTTATTTCCTCTAGGCTTGATTATTGCAACTCACTGTATGTAGGTGTAACTAAATCTACTCTAAACAGACTCCAGCTGGTCCAAAATGCTGCAGCCAGATTACTGACTGGATCTAAGAAACGTGACCACATTTCACCTGTGTTGGCTAAACTGCACTGGCTTCCTGTGGAACAAAGAATTAATTTAAAAATTCTTCTGTTTGTTTTCAAAGCTTTACATGGTTTAGCACCTCAGTATTTATGTGATCTTTTAATTCCTTACTGTCCTCCTAGACCTCTTCGATCATCTTCCCAGTGTCTTCTTTGTGTTCCTTCTGCCTCTCTTAAATCCAAAGGTGACAGAGCTTTCTCTGTCTATGCTCCCCAGCTTTGGAATAGCCTTCCTGATGTTGTGAAATCCTGCCCCACTATTAGTATTTTTAAATCCAACCTAAAGACCTACCTCTTCTTCCTAGCTTTTAACACTCCCTGACTCCCTCACCTTTTTATTTGTTTATATGTATGTATATGTATCATTGTTATTATTATTATTTTTATTATTATTATTATTTTATGTAAAGCACTTTGGTGCAATGCTATTGCTTTGAAATGTGCTATATAAATAAATTTGACTTGACTTGACTAATTAGCATTTTTAGCAAAACTGCTAAAAATGATTAGCTATGTTAGCTAAGTCACATGGTTAGCATAGTTAGCATGCTAGCATGTTAGCATGCTAGTTAGCATTTTTAGCAAAACTGCTAAAAATGATTAGCTAAGTAACATGGTTAATATAGTTAGCATGCTAACATGTTAGCATGCTAGTTAGCATTTTTAGCAAAACTGCTAAAAATGATTAGCTAAGTTAGCTAAGTAACATGGTTAACATAGTTAGCATGCTAGTTAGCATTTTTAGCAAAACTGCTAAAAATGATTAGCTAGGTTAGCTAAGTAACATGGTTAGTATAGTTAGCATGCTAACATGTTAGCATGCTAGTTAGCATTTTTAGCAAAACTGCTAAAAATGATTAGCTAAGTTAGCTAAGTAACATTGTTAGCATGCTAGTTAGCATTTTTAGCAAAACTGCTAAAAATGATTAGCTAGGTTAGCTAAGTAACATAGTTAGCATAGTTAGCATGTTAACACGTTAGTTAGCATAGTTAGCATAACTGCTAAAAATGATTAGCTAAGTTAGCTAAGTAACATGGTTAACATAGTTAGCATGCTAACATTGTTAACCCTTACAAGCCCGACCATTCTAATTTCGTTACAATTTTAACGATGACCAATCATCTAATATCTCAGCTGTCCAATGACTGATTTTATTTCTGAAATCTTCCCCGTAATGCTGACAACATAAGCTTCAATTTGATATGATTGGTTAAGGTGTTTATGGCGCGAAATGTTTTGGATACTTGAAGATGAGTCGTGAAAAAAACTTTTCACTTCAGTCGTACATTTTGACATGGACCGCCAGATGCCACCTGCACTTCGTTGGAGTTTACCTCGACTGGAAACCACACAGCTGGATAAACTGAGGTAATATATGTTTTTACATAGTTTCTAGTTATGGTTAATCTTAATTTGTAGTCATAAAATCATGTTATTTGACAGTAATATGCTTTCTCATCAGCGTCAACATTATGGCATAGCGGGGGCTAAGTGCATCGTCATGTAACTTTAGCTAGCTGCATTACTCTGAACTGCTTGCAGTATTCTCGTTTGCTTTTGATATCAGTTATTTTCATTTGACAATTTCATTTAAAAACCTGTTAGTATATAACCTGTAAGTAAGTTTGTTTTCTAGTACCAATTTGCTTGTTAGGTAAGCATTATATTGGCAAGTCAGTATAGCATACCAAAGCTGAATAAATCAATGGGCGCCGCGTTTCTAAGTTGCGTTCTCTTACATGAAATAAGTTGAGCGATATTTTTACTCCTCTCAATATGTAGTTGTAGAAAACAAGATGTGAAATCACGGATTCTGTCAGAAATGTAGTGCTAATTAACTTATTGCCTCTCCTCGGGTTGTTACCTCGCTAGGCAGTTTGTAGTGAACTGTTTTACCTTGCTAACTTCTAAATGACAAACATCAGACGTGCTTGTCTCAACATTTTCTAAGATGGCATGACTTGATATTCTACTCTTCTCAATATGTAGTTATAGAAAACATGATGTGAAATCACATATTATGTCAGAAATGTCATTATTGCATTTCAGCAGTTAGTTACTAGGTGAAATGTAATCTGTCTTTATCTTAATGCCAGCCAGGCAATCAGATTTACGGTAGCTAAACCCATGTGTAATAAAATGACTTTTCATACTTCTAAATATTTTTGAGTTACTCAGAATGCTTCAATAGTTTAGGCTACCTCTTCTTGTGTATGTATGTGCACACACGCACGCATCTGTAGTTTTGTGATTTTATTTTTTAAATTAATAAAGGTATTACATTTGTATGATTTTACTGTTGTTTCAGATGGAGGATGACAAGATCTACACAGACCTCCTTGCAGGCCTGAAGAGGTAGCTGACTGCTGATGAGCTTGCGCTCACAATGTTGAAGACCATGTGAGGATGGAGGAAGAAGGTATAGATTTAGGTGGCGTGCGTAGGGTGGTGTAGACTGACACTAAAACACTGTGAAATAGACTTGTTATGTTGTTTTTTATATGTTGTTGTCCCAGGCATATGTGGTTTTACCAACCGGAACGGGTGGGAGGTTGTGCTTAGTAGGCCGTCGTATGCAAACACACAGTACAGGGGCATAGGACGAAGAGACCCCAGAAGAGTTTCACAGTTTTCTGGGATTGATCATTGACATGGGACTTCACTTCCCTCCCTAATATCCATTGCTACTGGGGAACCAAGTCTCGTAAAGGATCAGGGAGCGTTGACCAAATGAGAAATACATATTGTGTACACTTTTTCTCCATTGACATCGCCGTTGTCAGTAGTTTCTTATTATTTCAAATAGGGCTGCAGGATATATCTAAAATCTATCGTTATCGCGATATCAACATTTGCGATGGACATACCGCAAAGATTACTTAATTTTCGATACATTTTCTGTGCCGTGCGCATTCTATACAGTCTATGGTGTATTCACATTCTGAATGTCAACATATTTTACCAAACCGATGCTGTCATGCTGCCCTAGAAGGCCTTCCCCTACCAGTTTAGGTGTGTGGTGTTTTAGGTGTTGAGGCAGGAGCTAATGTCGTGATGGCTGAAGATCGAGCGAGGTAGGTTACACTTAGGTGAAGAGGAATTGGTGACTAAAAGGAAAAGTATGTCTGTTCTATGGAAATATTTTGGTTTTATTAAGGATGACGTGTTACAAACATAACGCCAAATGCGTCCTTCTCCACTGTGTTAAAATAAACAATTTCTTTCGTTATCGTTATAGGATCAGAAGATATCTGTTTTTCACTGTAAGGCTTGTATTTCATGATTTGCATTTAGCAAAAGCCCCAGACAGCAGCAGAGAGGTAATCAGGATTCGTTATTTGTAAAAGTTGTTTAGCCTACTTCGTTGGACTGTGCGATGTGCCCCTTACTTTCACTTTCCGCTGCACTTGGCATGCCGGTAGCCTAATAACGTGGGATGCGCAGCGTATGAGGTTGGAGAAAAACATGAGGTGGAGAAAAACATTAAATATTTAAATATCGCAAGTTATATCGTTATCGCAGTACTCAATAATGTTATCGCATACCGCATGTTTTCCTAATATCGTGCAGCCCTAATTTCAAGTTTGGCAATGCAGAATCTGGTGTTGAACCTAGGTTTGGTAGCTACAGCCAGAAAGACTTTGGAGAAAATCTATCACAACAGCTGGCAGGTATTTCCGTCAAAATTTCAGCCTCGCCTTCAGCTGCTCCAACTACTACTTTGTCGTCTTTTCATCAAGTACATATTCCTGTACAGCAGGAGCCAAAGAAAAATTGTTGGCTTTGTTATAAAAACAATACATAATAACACTAAAGTAGCTTGTATGGCCTGGAGTTTAGCGGTAGGTGACTGTTTTTTTGGTAAACAAAATTGCTGTCAGATTTGGCATTCTACAGAAGGGGATGCGTTTCGTTATGAGTCATAGGTCTTCTGTGTTTAACCTTCAGGTTCCCCACCCCACCTTTCCCTATCCTCCTCTGTGTGTGTGTGTGTGTGTGTGTGTGTGTGTGAGTTTGTGTGTATATGTGGCAGGCTTGTTCTATGTAATCCACTTTCAAATGTTTAGAACACATTGATTTTTGAGTGTTGTTGAAGTTGATTGTATTGCTAGCTTTTCATAAATAATACATTTTATGGATGTATATCATTTTCATATTACACTAATTTGTATAAGGAAGTTGTATCTGTTGAATCAAATGTATTTTATGTCTCTATTCAGAATTGATCTTCAATAAATATACAGTACACTTACTTCCTGTATTACTGGTAAGGTACATGTTTTTCTTTTATATATCATTATTATTGACTGTAGCATTTGCTTATATACAAATAAATGATTTATTCTTATGGACCAAATAAATCTAAACCATTGTGTCTGACTTCATTATTAGTTTTTATGCATACTTTTATGTTTTTGGTGAGAAAGAGAATGTGAATTCTGTCAACATTCTAAATCCCGTTTCCTGCATTTTTTTACACTGATCACTAAATTTATCATAACTTTTGAAAGGTTAATGATATTCCAATTCAGTCTTTTTTGTTAAATAGCCCACAATTTGCTGAACATGTCATACACTCTATATTTTTCTCTATCTCGTATAGAAATATGATGAAAATGAATTTTTATGTGAATGAAATTAAATTTTAACAAATTTCGGTATACATTTGGAGAGGATTTTCAAAGACTGTTCATTACTGTATCAACATTACCATAAGTATTGTACATCATTTGATAGAACTGATCCTTCTGATTACAATGGTATGTATATCCCATTGATGGTATGTATTATACTCAAGTAATAAGGTTTTTTGTGTAAGGAGGTCATCCAGCACCAAAAATGGAATGTTCGGCACGGGCACGAAAGGGTTAACATAGTTAGCATGTTTAGCAAAACTGCTAGAAAATGTTAGTTAAGTTAGCTAAGTAGCATGGTTAGCATGCTAGCATTGCTAGCACTGCTTTAAAACATTAGCTAAGTAACATGGTTAACAGAATTAAAAATCTTAGCATAACTGCTAGCAAATATTAGAGCCGTTCAAACTTTCAGTTATCGTCAAATATCTACCTATACACAGCCATTAAACTATTTGAATATCAACATTCATTAAACTGCTAGAAAACGTTAGCTAAGTAACATGGTTAGCAGGTTAGCATTGCTAGCACTGCTATAAAACATTAGCTAAGTAGCATGGTTAGCATAGTTAAAAATCTTAGCATAACTACTAGCAAACATTAGAGCCATTCCAACTTTCAGTTATCATCAAATATCTACCTATAGCCATTAAACTATTTGAATATCAACATTCATTAAACTTCCAGCCTGTCAACAACTTTTAAATTATTTACCTTCAACTTTGAAACGGTCTACTTTTAAACTATCATTAAACTATCTATTAAACTAGCTGTTTATCAACAATTTTTAAACTATCTACTGTCTATCAACAACTTTTAAACTATCTACATTCAGCTTTTAAACAGTCTACTTTTAAACTATCAACTTTTATTAAGCTATGCAACCACCATGTCTATCTTAGCATCACCGTAGTAACCATCTCTGTATTATCTGTTTTAACTATACATGATATTTTACATCGCAACTTTAGCATTTTCATGCACTGGTAATTCCTTGGAATTGCATTTCTAGTTCTTCCTTCTAACGCAGTTAATGCAGCTTCAACCGTTTAACGTAGAAACTTCATTCAAACTTTGTCACGTAGATCTTACTTAGGACACCCGGGCAACTTTGTAACTTTTATACTTTTTAAACTATTAATTAAAAACTACTAAAAATTTCCCAATAGACTTAACATGGGCTGATGACATCACAATAGAGCCGTTAAGCAATTAGAATCCTATGCCAGGTGGTCAGGCCACCTGGATCAACTGCCAGTCTCAGGCTTTAAGGCGAGACACTACAGGTGAATAGGGTAAAACTTTTAAATAATAGACATCACCATGAAACTTCCTCAGTTGATTACTTACACAAGTATGAACAAAAAATGTATTACAAGTTTTTGAAATTTGAATGTTTAATTATGCAAATTAGGCATTATCTCATTAAATATGCGCAAATTTGCATATATTTTCGGTAGATAGATCTGAACATATGATAAAGCCTGGTACAAAATTATTCTTTCATTTTGTTTGCATACGAGATAAAAATAAAATTACAGAGGGATTTCAGGATATCTGCTTTCATTACCTAGGAAATCAGAATATACTGTCCATAGCCTTAAAAAAATATAAGCCTTATATTTTTGATTAAAATGTCACATAAATCAGGCCAGGAATGATTTATTAACAAATCCCTCTGTAAATATCTTCAGAATACTGCTAAGTGTATATCTGGAAAGTTTGGTGTACATAGGTGCTACATAGGCTGAGATGTTTCTACTGGAAAATGATAAAAACTCAATTTGAGAAAACAGCCTTGGAACACAGCCAAGAGATTCCGTTCTCAGCCTAGACTCGCCTTTGAACTTTCGCGATTGGTTGCGGTTACAAAGGAAGTGTCCATATTTGGATAGCACAACGTCATGCAGGAAAAACAGAGCTTTCCAACGTGTTCTGATCTCCCTGCGCGTTAGGTACTTCGTGTACGTTATCACAGTTCACCAGCCAGCCAAACTCAGGTATAGAACTACACTTGAGCCAGGATTCAGAGCGCCCTGCTCCCTTTATTTCCTTTCACAACAGTTGCAATACCACGAGTGAAACTGCAAATGGAAACAATACAAACCTTTAGTTTCTTTTTACAGTATGTCGCTAATAAACAGTATAAAATTACGCTATTTTCAAAGTGATTCACAAGAACTACGCGCCAAAAGTCAGCCCTTATGTAAACATGCTAATACACCATTACCGTTAGCACACAACGTAGTTACATTAGCTCATAACTTCAACTTAGTGCATGACTTTACAGTCGGTAAACTTTAAACTTACAATGCCTAACATCACATTGCATATTAACTCAAACTCATACATTAATAAACTTACAGCCATTGCTTTCGTGAGCTTGAGAAGAGAAGAGAAGATTCATCGAATGACCAACTGAACTGTTATCGTCTTTCTTACTGCTGGCTTCTACGTGCTTCACGCGTAAGCGTTCATAGTTTACCACTGCATGTCAAAATAAAAGTCCAGTTCACTGTAGAACTATAACTACCTGTGTGTGTGTTATTCTTTCTCTTTACCTAAATACATTCAATAAATCATTTCAAATACCTTTTACCTTTTTTAAATCAGGAAAATAACTTTGAGGACAGAACACTCCCCGTCTGGCATGCAATGCCACTAACTCTTTAAACCATAAACCAATATTTTTTCTTTCAGTCCATTTCTATTCAGTCTTTTCTAAGAGAAGGACCACATCAGAGATGGGCCGCAGGTAAGTCTTTGCGGTGCCTTGGGATGATGTCTTCACTTCAACTTTGCGGACCTTACCGTCACTGCTCTCAGAGGTTGAAGTGACCAAAGCCATTGGCCACTCATTTCTTGGGACCTGAGTTTGCTTTAACAGTACAATGTCCCCAGGTTGAAGGTTGCGATAGGTCTTATTCCACTTACGTCTTGGATGGAGAGTGCTCAAGTACTCAGTTCTCCAACGGCTCCAGAATTCATTAGCCAGTGCTTGCACCTGTCTCCACTGTCCCTTCAGGAGGTCTTTTCCCGTGAAGTCACCAGGTGGAGCAAGCAGACCTGGCTTTTGTGTCAGGAGCATGGAAGGAGACAGCAGGACTGGATCAGAGGGATCTGAAGAGACGGGGACCAATGGCCTCGCGTTGATTATTGCCGACACTTCTGCCAGCAACGTGCACAGAACCTCATGTGTCAGGTGAGCTTGTTTGTTTTGCAAAAGCATGGAGTCTAATATCCTGCGTGTCACCCCAATCATACGCTCCCACACACCTCCCATGTGGGAGGCGTGTGGAGGGTTAAACTCCCATGTGCAGTCCTTGCTGTGAAGATAATTCAGAATGCTGTTCTGCTTTTCGCCAGAAGGCCTCATTCCCAGTTCTACACTGGCAGCAATGAAGTTCGTCCCTCTGTCTGATCTGAGCTGCTTTGCTGGGCCCCTCACAGCGAAGAATCTCCGCAGTGCATTTATGCAGCTGGCAGTGTCCATTGACTCAATTATTTCGATGTGTACTCCCCTAGTGCACATGCATGTGAACAGAATGGCCCACCTTTTGCTTTCCGCTGCACCTCCTCGAGTGCGTCGGGTCAACACTGTCCACGGTCCAAATACGTCCAGCCCCACGTAGCTGAAGGGTGGAGTGGTGTCGAGTCGCTCTGGAGGGAGGTCAGCCATCTTCTGCACTTCCAACTTCCCTCTGAGCTTACGGCATGTCACACAGTGATAGAGGACAGAGCTTACCAGCCTTTTGCCGGCGACAATCCACAGTCCAGCCGCTCTGATGGCCCCCTCTGTGAAATGGCGCCCCTGGTGCTTTACCTCTGCATGATGGTGTTCCACGAGCAGCCTGGTCACGTGACTATGCTTCGGAAGGATGATCGGGTGTTTTATGTCTGTGTCAAGAGAAGCATGTCTGAGACGCCCTCCGACCCGCAGCAGGCCCTCACTCATGTAGGGGTCAAGGGTCAAGATCTGACTCGAATTAGAAACTTCTTTGTTTGCTTTAAGAGCAGCATATTCATCTGGATATGCATCTCTTTGGACAGTCTCTAGTATGATTCTCTTGCCTGCTGCAAGCTCCTCAGGAGTGCGAGGCCCACTGCACTGATGCCAGCCTTTGCATGTGTGCTGTGGTGTCTGTGATGGAGAGTGACTTGTGAGAACGCACCTGATGAATCAGAAAGGAGACAGCTCTCAGCAAGGAGTTCCATGTAGAAAAACGCTGGAATCTTTGGGGGGTGAGTGGCTTGGCTTGGATGTGAGTTAATAAAGCAGTCACCTGCGGTCTGACTTCCACATCCATTTCAGGCTCTATCAGTTCAAAGTGCTCATGTTTCTCTGTCTTTTCAGGCTTGTAGAGGAAGTCGGGTCCTTTAAACCACATTGCGTCCATCAGCTGTGATGCAGCTACTGACCTGTTAGCTAAATCAGCAGGGTTCTGTTCTGAGGGCACGTAATGCCACTGCTCAGGAGATGTCGTCTGGCGTATGCGATGCACACGATTGTGCACGTATACAAAGAAGCGCTTTGAGTCATTGAAGATGTATCCGAGGACCACCTTGCTGTCAGTGTAGAATTTAACAGTGTCTGGCTTGTGATCAAGTTCATCTAAAATCAGCTCTGCCAGCTCAACAGCCAGGACGGCACCACAGAGTTCGAGACGTGGGAATGTGGGCTCTGGCTGTGGTGACAGTTTAGCTTTTCCCATTATAAATCCAACTTCACAATGGCCTTCTTCAGTGACAGCTCTTAAGTAAGCAACCGCCCCGATGGCCCAGTTAGATGCATCACAAAAAATACAAAGTTCTGTGTACCTGGTTTTTGAGAGTGACGTTGGAACATAGCAGCGGGGCACATGGAGCCGGCTCAGCTCTTCGAGTAATAATTTCCATGTTTCCCACATGCTCATCTTTTCATCAGGCAGATGGGCATCCCAGTCCAGGACTCCCCTTGACAGTTCTCGCAGCAGCAGCCTGCCTTTGATTGTTACTGGAGCTGCCAGACCCAATGGGTCAAAGACGCTGTTGACTACTGAGAGCACCCCGCGACGGGTGTAAGGCTTGTCAGTGACGGCTACCTTAAACGTGAGCATGTCTGTGTTAATGTCCCAGCATAAGCCTAGGCTCCTCTGTGCAGGCAGAGTGTCATCGTCCAGGCCTAAGTCTCTGATGCCAGAGGCCAGTTCTTCGGGTTCGAAGGCCTTCATCACAGTGACGCTGTTCGATGCAATTTTGTGCAGTTTAAGGTTGGACTCAGCGAGTGACGCACAGGTACGTTTGAGGAGGTCAATGGCTGCAGACTCGGTGGGCACTGATACGAGACCATCATCAACATAAAAGTGTTTTTGCACAAACTGCTTTGTGTCAGTGCCATACCTTGCTTCGCCGCTCTGAGCAGCTCGCCGCATACCGTAGATGGCCACCGCTGGCGACGGGCTGTTGCCAAAAACGTGTACCCGCATACGGTACTCTTGAACCTCTTTTGACAAGTCGTTGTCTTTATGCCACAAGAATCTGAGGTAGTCCCTGTGCTCGTGCTTCACCAGGAACCCGTAAAACATCTGCTGGATGTCTGCAGTAACAGCGATGAGATCCTTCCTGAAACGCAACAGCACACCCAGCAGGGTGTTGTTCAGGTCGGGGCCTGTGAGGAACACCGAGTTGAGGGAGAGGCCGTGCTGTTGGGCGCTGGAGTCAAATACGACTCGTATTTGCCCCGGCTTCTGAGGGTGGTACACACCGAAAAAGGGCAAGTACCAGCGTTCCTTGGTGTCATCAATTGGCGGTGCGATCTCTGCGTGGTTGTTCTCAAACAGCTTTTCCATGAAGGAGGAAAACTGGTGCTTCATCTCAGCGTTTTTGTTCAGAGTGCGCCGTAGAGAGCTGAGACGTGACAGCGCTTGCTCTCGGTTGCTCGGGAGCAGAGGGCGAGGTGACTTGAATGGTAGGGGCGCTACCCAGTTCTTTTCATCCTGATGGACTTCTTTTTCCATTATTTTCAAAAAGAGTTCATCCTCGAAGGACATGGCATACTTGTTGTCACTGTCTGTCTGCTGGAAAACAGTCAGCCCAAGCTGTTCCTCAGCTGGCATGGGCTTTGAAGTGTGCACAGTGTGGCCATACCTGTGCTCCCCGCCGTAGCATGGTTTCTCTTTCACGCTGATGCTGTTGTGGCAAGGAGTGAGGAGTGACGGACGTCCATTCTGAAGCACATGTGTTTTGAAGACGCTCAGGGTTGGTTTGTGGGCGTTGTCAAGGCAAACGTCGCCTATGATTACCCAGCCTAAGTCTAAACGCTGAGCGAAGGGTGCGTTATGAGGACCATTGACTTGGTCTCTCACTTTGTGCACACGTATCATGTCTCTCCCTAACAGAATCATCATCTCAGCGTCAGGATCCAGCTTGGGAATGTGAGGAGCGATGTGTTTCAGGTGAGCGTGTGCGAGGGCTACCTCTGGTGTCGGTATCTCAGATTTGTTGTTCATTATTTCGTTGCACTCGATGAGAGGTGGAAGGTCTAGGCACACACCTCCGTTCGCCGCTTCGATCTGAAAACCCGCTGCCTTTCTTCCGGTCATCTCCGTGGTGCCGGCACAGGTCTTCATCAGATAGGGGGAGAGGCTGCTCTCAACTTTGAACAGGTGGAAAAATTCGGAGCGGGCCAGTGAGCGGTTGCTCTGATCGTCAAGCATGACATACATCTTGACTGAGCGCTCTGGCTGGCCCTGAGGGAAGACGCGCACCAGGCACACCTTCGAGCATGAACGTGGGAGGTTGCCCGTGCCACAAACTTTAGTGCATCGTGAAGTCACTTCAACTGGAGGACTGCCTTGAGCCACTGTGACTGTCTGTGGAGGGGGCGATGGTCGGGGAGGCAGAGAGGTGTCTGGGTGCATTGCAGAGCAGTGTCTTTGGCTGTCACACTCACCGCATTTCAGTGGCGCCTGACAATCACTGGCAAGGTGGTTAGGAGCGCAGCATTTAAAGCAGCGTTTGTGTTCTTTTAGAATGTCTTTTCGTTCTTGAAATGTTTTTGTTCTGAATGATCTACACTTTTCTAATGGGTGTGTTTTCTTGTGCACAGGGCAATATCGTGCTAAATCAATGTCTTTCTTTTCAGTGTCTGTGGAGCTTGTGGTGTCTGCGTCAGCGGTAGCAGACACGTCTGTCTTGTGCACGGATACAGCAGTCTTGAATTCGTTTGGCTTGATTGGATTTTTCTCACCTTTGCTGTATGGCTGGCTAATGGTTGACAAGGCGAAGTTTGGGTCATTTCGGGCCTTGGCTTGGCCATAGACAAAGTCCACAAGAAATGAAAAAGGAGGAAAAGTCGCTCTGTGGTGCTCCTTGTACTTAGAGCCGATACTGAGCCATTTCTCTTGCAGACCTGTAGGCAACTTCTCTACGATGGGCTTTATCCCACGAGGCGTGTCGAGATAAGCCAGGCCAGGGAGATAACCATCGTTTTTGGCTGCTAACAGTTCCATGAGAAGATCACTGAGCGATCTGAGCTTTGCATTGTCTCTAGCAGACAGACGGGGGAAACTATCAAGTCTTTTAAACAGGGCATTTTCCACTATTTCAGGTGTGCCATAGCATTCGTGCAGTCTGTCCCAGGACATTTGCAGAGCTGCTTTGGGGTTTGTGACATAAACAGCACGGACCCTCTTCACATGCTCAGATGAGTCTTTACCTAACCACTTCACTAAGAGGTCCAATTCTTCACTGTATGATAAACCTAAGCCCTGTGTTGCGTTAAGGAATGATGACTGCCACGCCCTAAAATTCTCTGGTGTGTCATCGAATTTTGTGAGGCCAGTAGTCACTAATTCCCTGCGTGCAATATACTTGGCAAAGTCAATCATATGTGGAGTGCTGGCATGAGGAGGAGAGTACTGACTCTGCTGTGCATGTGGACTGTTCAGTGTCTTTGGGGCAGGAGTGTGACCTGATGTATGTGGAGGCTGTACTGGGGGTCTGGAGTCACCCTGAAGAGGTCTGCGGTTATTGGGTGGAGGCCTGAGGTCATCCGCAGGAGGCCTTGCTGTAGCTGTGGGTGCTGACTGCCGTATGGGGCTTTACTCACGTTGCCTGACTGCACCAGGGGATGGGGAGCTGTAGTGCTGTGTACTCATTCCCTCTTGCTTGATGTGGCAGACTCCATTGTGGGCTAACATGGATTCAGAGTTGAACTGTGACTGGCTATGCACATAATCTTCTGTGCGCCTTTGAACCACGTGTGCCGACACATGACTTCTCACACTTAGCACGTCTTCATTTTCAATAGCTGCAGCTGCTTCTAAAACTTCTGCTTTAACCCGTGCTGCTTCTGCTTCCTTTTCAATTTCTAATTCTTCTAGATCTAAGTCGAGTCTAGCTCTTTGCCTTTTAATTTCCAACTGCTTCTTAGTATAGGCTACCTTGGTTGCTGCTGCTTCAGCCGAAGCTCTGGCTCTGGCCGCAGCCTCCATGACAGACTTGTAGGAAGATGAGCGTTTGGAGCTAACTCCTGCGCTGTGGATCGATGATTTGGGGGATGAGGTTCGACGTGAATTCTCCTCAGAGATTGCAGTCTCACTCACAATGGCGCCGGATAAATCGTTGGTGGCCATGCTTGAGTCTTTCGTCGTTTTCTCAACTCGCTGCGGTGTGGCTTTTCACTGTTCTGATCTCCCTGCGCGTTAGGTACTTCGTGTACGTTATCACAGTTCACCAGCCAGCCAAACTCAGGTATAGAACTACACTTGAGCCAGGATTCGGAGCGCCCTGCTCCCTTTATTTCCTTTCACAACAGTTGCAATACCACGAGTGAAACTGCAAATGGAAACAATACAAACCTTTAGTTTCTTTTTACAGTATGTCGCTAATAAACAGTATAAAATTACGCTATTTTCAAAGTGATTCACAAGAACTACGCGCCAAAAGTCAGCCCTTATGTATACATGCTAATACACCATTACCGTTAGCACACAATGTAGTTACATTAGCTCATAACTTCAACTTAGTGCATGACTTTACAGTCGGTAAACTTTAAACTTACAATGCCTAACATCACATTGCATATTCACTAGGGATGTGACGCTCGAAGCTGACGTTTCGAAACAGTGTCGAGCTTCCGAAACGCAAGTGTTTCGAAGTGTGGTTCAAAACGCCCATGTCACGTGACCATGGCTTAGTGAGGCTTCGTGGTGTTTCAATTTGGTTTGGACAGGTGCACAGCCTTACCGCGCGAGCCAATTACCCGAGTAAACACCTGTTTGATCTAAATTACAAAGTCCCAGAATGCTTAAAAGTCATTCAAACACATCCTATCTTTGTGGGTTTTTTGTGAGGAGAGAGATTTTGAGAGATATAGCGACATAGAGACATATAGGGCCCTATCATGACATTCTAAAGTGCATCGTCACTCGTCAAAAGTCTATTCAAATTTAGTAGGATGTCCAGTTCACATTGGGAGGGGTTTTGTTCTCAAAAGTGGAGCGCATGGCGTAACAAGGTGTTTCTAGGTCTTTTAATCAGTCATATGGGTGTGTTTGGGGCGTAACATCATTTTAAACCAATGAGAATGACATCTGTCATTCCCTTTAACGGCGCAACGCGCGATATGTCAAATAAATGCATCGGTATTTTGGCATTCAACGGCGCATTTGAAGGAGGCTGCTTGCAAGACCGTATGGAATAGTCATTCTTAAACCATGCTTTACTAAAACCTAGCATAGCCTTCACGCATTTGCACTCGTCTATTATTTGAACTCATTGGCAAAGTGAAACTAACTTCACCAAGGAGTCAGTCAACGACAAGACAGTTATATGCAGTTACTTTCACTATTGACTGACAATGGGTTACCATAGAAAACATAGGCTGGAAAAAGCAACACTTACCCTAATGTTGCTCAAATGACTAAATAAAACAACATTTATCCTGCAGAGGAGTTGCTTATATCTCGTGACAGTGCGTCTTCAGCTGTGCTCCATACTTGTCTCTCGCCTCTCCCCTAATCACTTTTAACCGTCATTACCAATTTGCAAATGATGGTGAATAACTACTCATCATGAGATGTACAGTATTTCGTAATATCTTTATTCTAATTATGTTTACCATTGTAATCGTGCAATTTGTAATGCTTTGCATGGACGTGCGCTGGTGTGCGTTCATGAATGATAGAAGGATGGTGCGTGCACCTGCCAATATGACTGTTGACATGCGCTCTTAAAATAGCATATGAACAACTCGCCATTGACTTCTGACCAGGTTTAGGTGGTGTATGATAGCGATTTTTAGACAATGCGCCAGGTCCCTCCCTAGGTTGTTAATTGCCACACCCCTGGGCGCAATGCTTAAAAAATAAAGGTGCAAAATAACGAATTCAACTTCGCGCCGGTGAATAACGAACTTTACGCCATGCGCTGGTGACCGAAAATACAGCCCATAGAGATATAGAGATTTATAGTGCATTCTTGTGATTGATAGGTTAGTGATATAGATTAGTTGACAGGCTAGAGACAGACAGTGAGCGATAGTTTAGATAGATATAGTCTAGTGACTGATGCCTTTATTTCAAGAACAGCTGACCCTTTGAAATACTGGCAGGAGAGGAGAGTGGTTTATCCAAACCTAACTGTGATGGCCAAAAAATATTTGTGCATGCCAGCAACAAGTGTGCCTTGTGAAAGAATTTTGTCCAAGGCTGGGGAGGTTTATTCAAAAACAAGAAACAGATTAAATGCCAAGACGGCAGAACAACTGTTATTCCTAAATAAAAATGTATGTTGACATACAAAAAATGTGTTGTTTATTTTTCCCATGTTGTACCTGTTTAGTCTAACCTGCTTCACATGTATCCTTTATTCCCCTACAACATGTTCCCCAAAAAAACCCTGGGCCATAAGCATAGCCTACATTTTAAAACCATTGTAGCATTTTCCTCTCCAGCTATTCCAAAGGATTACATTAATACACAGGATTAGATGTTAAAATCCCTTGTGCCAAAATCCAAGGTAAAAACACATTCAGAAGCCCCTGATCAAGTTTAACTTTAAAAAGCACACTACCCACAAATCCGCCAACAAATGGTCACAAGCACAATGCAAATGGCCTATCCAACAGCAGTAGCCTATATAGTATGCGGCATGTCATTGGGGTTATCAAGTGGGCACCCTCATTCACCGATGTTTCGTTAAGTTAGGCCCACGACACCTCATGAAGGCTTAACAGTGAAACCAGCGTCCTGGAGACACTCCCCTCCATGCTACCACCATATTACCACATTGAAATATCCAATACTCAAAATACTCTTAACCAGCCCAGGCATGGTCTAAGTTGGCTAGGTCGGTCCGTCCCATTGATGTGGACTGAACCATAAACCATAAAGAACCTTAGCCAAGTACCATCACCCTAGGCACAGCCCATCACAAACACAAAACAAATTAGCCAGTTAGCTTAGCCCATTATCTTAGGCCCCATCCCAAACACAAAACAAATTAGCCAGCAGTTAGCAGTTAGCTTACGCCCCATATTACCACAACAAGCATCCAAATACCCTTAACCAACCTAGGCATGGTTTAAGTTGGCTAGGTCGGTCCGTCCCGTTGATGTGGACTGAACCATAAACCATAAAGAACCTTAGCCAAGTACCATCAACCTAGGCACAGTCCATCACAAACAAAAAACAAATGAGCCAATGTACTATGAAACTGAAATAACAAAACATCTAACTGGCAGATATAAAAATATTCTAGTTATTGAAGGCATAGTCTGAAATTTCTAAGCACCAGCAGGGAACCGAACACCGGACGCTCCGGCCGAATGCAAATGTGTTAACCACTCAACCACGTGGCTGTGGACGAAATCTTGCGTTCCATGTTGGCTATTTATATTCTTCGTCTGAAGCAGTTGTGCTTCACGGTCAAAATGTGATGGTGACATCTAGTGGCTAGTTTTGCTAACATGGAGTTACGGGTGTCGGATTGTTTCGAAACCTCGACACATTCCGGCGCAATTGCTTCGAACGTTTCGTTGTTTCACAAAGCCTCGTTCTGCCCATCCCTAATATTCACTCAAACTCATACATTAATAAACTTACAGCCATTGCTTTCGTGAGCTTGAGAAGAGAAGAGAAGATTCATCGAATGACCAACTGAACTGTTATCGTCTTTCTTACTGCTGGCTTCTACGTGCTTCACGCGTAAGCGTTCATAGTTTACCACTGCATGTCAAAATAAAAGTCCAGTTCACTGTAGAACTATAACTACCTGGGTGTGTGTTATTCTTTCTCTTTACCTAAATACATTCAATAAATCATTTCAAATACCTTTTACCTTTTTTAAATCAGGAAAATAACTCTGAGGACAGAACACAACGGTACTACACATGTTATGTTTTGTATCACGGTCGCGGTAGAGCATGAAACGTTAGAAGACTAACTTTTGGTGAATTTAGGAGAAATATACAGGCGCGAGTAGACAAAATGTAATGAAATAAACACCTAAATGTGTAAATCGGGCTTTGTTGTTGTAGTAGTGTGAAAGAATACATGCTAACGTAGCAAATTAGCCCAAAATCTCGAAATTGACCAGTGCATGAAAAAACAATGTTTTCACCTGCCGTGTCTCGCCTTAAGCATACAAACTGGCTGCTATTAAGACTATACATCCTGTTCAACTGCTTCCTCTGCCAAAAACTGTTTCAAAATAAAAGTCCTCACTACAATATTTCACTGTTAAACAATTTAACCCTTTAAACTACTGAACTTTTTAACTCTTCAACTATTTAACTGTTCAACTGTTACTTGTCATCAACTATGACTCCTACCCACTGTAGCTAGTTAGCATAGTTAGCATGTTAACATTTTTAGCAAAACTACTAAAAATGATTAGCTAAGTTAGCTAAGTAACATGGTTAAGATAGTTAGCATGTTAGCATTGCTAACATTATTAGCATTTTTAGTAAAACTGCTAAAAATGATTAGCTAGATTAGCTAAGTAACATGGTTAACATTGTTAGCATGTTAGCATTGTTGACATGCTAGTTAGCATAGTTATCATAACTGCTAAAAATTATTAGCTAAGTTAACTAAGTCAAATGGTTAACATAATTAGCATGCTAGTTAGCATAGTTAGCATAACTACTAAAAAATATTAGCTAGGTTAGCTAAGTCACATGGTTAACATAGTTAACATTTTAACATTGTTAACATTCTAGTTAACATAGTTAGCATAACTACTAAAATGATTAGCTAAGTTAGCTAAGTCACATGGTTAGCATAGTTAGCATAGTTAACATGTTTGTTAACATAGTTATCATTTTTGACAAAACTTAAAAAACATTAGCTAAGTTAGCTAAGTAACATGGTTAGCATAGTTAGCATTATTAGCACAACTGCTATAAATCATTAGCTAAGTTAGCTAAGTCACATAGTTAGCATTTTTAACATAGTTAACAGCAGTAACATTAGCATTATTAAAATTTTTTAAAAAACTGCTAGAAAACATTAGCTAAATTAACTAAGTTAAGTAACTTGGTTAGCATTATTACATTGCATGTAAATGCAATGGACTATTATCACTGTTCTTATTATCTGTTATTATTCTTCTTCCGACCAAATTTGACGTTTAATGACAATAAAACCACTGAACCGTTTGACGTCATTCAAACCCTCCTACAAAGGTCTTGTAATGGACAATTGTACAATGACATTTTTACATTTGTGAACTTTATACTTTTTGAGATATTTACGATAAAAGAGCAATAAATTCCCATTGACTTAACATTGACCGCCTTGGCGGCAACTTTTATCATTATGACGTGACCTGCAGCTGAAAGCAATTATCAGCTGAACGCGAGCTGCCACTGGAGCTGTGAATCTTCTGAACGTCTTCGCCTGCTGTACCGTGGTCACTTTATTTGCTCGAGACACATTTCTCTAATTATAGACAATGTAAGTGTTTCAGTTTTTGGTATTTGAGTCATTTATGTCGTCAAACATTATGTAACGTTAGCGTTATATGTATAAAATGATGGGTCACAAACAACTAAACTAACGTTATAACGTTAGGTAACGTTAACGTTAGTGAAATAGTTGACGTTAGCACCTTGCTACGTTGATATGTATTATGTAAGGAAACCCACTGTTAATCAACGTTAATATGTCGTCAACTTTACAGTGACCTATTAGCTGTAGGTTTCGATAGCTAACGACAATCAAACGTAACGTTACATTTGTTCATTAGGCCTACTAACCAGCAGCGTTTTAACTAGAACGTTAACGTAAACCAGAGAAGTAACATTAGGCCTACAGATACAAGGCTCTGGTTCTATTCAACATCAGGTCACTTTCCACAGGTGTATAGAATCAAGCACCTAGAATAGATTATGAATGCAGATTGCGTGGTGCTTGATTATAGCCTAGGGCTGGGCTGTGTGTCAGCCTAATGTAATGTAACAACTCCACTTAAATACCTTAGTTGTATTGAACAATTGTACAATTGCAGACATTCCTTGTTTTTGTATAACTGTTAAACTTGTTTGCTTTTGCCTTTTAGGTTCCAGACCAGACCAGACCAGTGGTGATGAGCGATGACAATGTTGCTAGCAACATACCTACTAACATACATTTTTACAAACATGTGACCATATCTCAACCAGAGTTTCCGCTAGAAAAAAATGGTTTCGTTTTCCGAACATTTTTATGATATGCCGGTCAAATATATTATCGCTTCTTAATTAGTCAAATTGAGGAAAACTGGAGACAGGCTACTTAAAGAATGACATAATCAAGCTAGAATGCAACATGTTCATTAGCCTAACTTAAACATGCCTAACAAGATCTAGCCAGTATCTTTTCATGGACAGCAAGAGTCTGCTTCGTTCGTTGTTTTAAAAAGGCTACGTTGTTTGTTGCTGCTACCCACGTTCTCCACATCTCCAGTGGTGACTGTTTAACTTACACAGATGTGCAAATACAAGAATGAGCGCTCACAGCACTACCCCCTAATACTATGCCTCTTTATTTGATAACAATACATTAAGAAATGTTTCCTATTCTGGGAAATGTTTAGTTTCTTTTTCTTTCGGCCGCGGTTCAATGATACCGTTTAATTGTGCCAGAAATTATCCGCGGACCAGTAATCTCCTCGTTGAGGAGGCCCTAACCCTGCAGATCATAGACAGAGAAAGCATAGGCCTACTGTATGCTTTGGGTAAAGAACACTTTGCATGTCCAGTGTAGGCTACACAGAGAATGACAGTGTCTTGGAGCGGCCGCATCCCCCGCAACTCCACTTCCAATGTCACTGATTCCGACAGATACGCCCGACACTTCTGCTTTTTATCTGGTGGTGGTGGGGTTGACGGACATCTGAGGCTCCAGACGTTACCAATTTATCATCATCCATCGCGTCTGGTCTCTGAAAAAACTTTTAAGGCTAGTCTGCCTGGGCCTGGCCATGTTTGAACCCCCTCACTCATTTGTTCGGTGTTTAACATGGACGTTTTAAGCGTGCGCTTCCTATTTGAAATGCAGCATATAGCTATGCGTGTTGTTTAATAGCTTACTTTTCAAACGGTAGAGCCTGTTCTTTTAAAAACATAGACAGAGGACTTATAATAGGTTTACGTATTAAGGCTTATTCTCATTCACATCATGGTGGTGGGAGATTATTTCTCAAAGTGAACAGAAGCTTACGCGATCCCTAACCAAGAATCTGAGACATTAGCCCAGGTGCCGCTATGGCACTCCCCGGAGCTTGCACTCTGACCAAGGTCGGAGCTTTGAGGCTAAATTGTTTCAGCAACTCTGCCAGCTGTTATAAGACTAGGACGACACCCTACCATCCCCAATCGGATGACATGGTTGAAAGATTCAACCGTACCCTCCTGTCTATGTTAGTCTTTTATGTGGATGAGAACCAGCAGAATTGGGATGCCCTCCTCCCATTTGTGATGATGGCTTACAGAAGTAGTGTGCACGCTACTAATGGTTTCACTCCTTATCGAGTACTGTTCGGTCAAGAAATGGTATTGCCTATTGACGTAATGTTAAATCTAGAGGGAAATGAAAAGTTCTCCTCTGTTCACGCTTATGTGGAGAGAATAACTGAAAGCTTAGCCACAGTAATTGAAGCTGTAAGAAAACATCAGGCGAGGGCTTCAGAAAATCAGAAGTCTAATTTTGATTTTAAAGCACAATATCAGTTCTATTCTGAAGGGGAACTGGTTTGGCTAAAGAATAAGACACACAAAAAGGGGGTAAGCCCGAAATTGCAAAGACGGTTTAAAGGCCTGTATAGAATTGTGGAAAGGATATCTGATGTGCTCTATCGGATACGACCAGAAGGGGGGGTCTCTGACAGCGTGGTGCATTTCAATCAACTGAAACCATGCGCGTCTCCTTCCACTCTAGAAGCAAAAGGCCAACCTACAGACGTGGTAGCGGAACAGCCTACGACTAGTGGTGGTGCGGGCAACACGGTACATGCTCATGCCTGGTGGGTCCTGGACACATAATTGACTTTGAGCGTGTGTGTGTGTGTGTGTGTGTGTGTTTTGTCGTACCAGTGGACTTGAAGAGGCTGACGCCACTCTCGTCGAGCCCCGCAGGACCCTTCAGCTCCTCGATGATGAGGTGAATGAGGCGAAACGTCTCATGGGCGCCGAGGGTGACCCGTCGGACGTGGTGCTTTAGCTGCACATCCTCGTCCGACACGGCCTCCATGACGGACGAGTCTCTGGCCCTGACGGCCGCGATGAGCAGATTCAGGTCCTGGCGGTTGTAGGCCAACACCGCCCCGGCCAGCGCAGATTTCAAGGCGGGGTACTTGGAGTGAGCCTCTGTCCGCAGAGCGGCGTCGAAGCGATGGAGCCAGTGGAAGATATCCAGCCTCACCACCATCCCGTTGTCCACCCAAGGCTGGAAGAGGGTCTCCACAGCCGTCGGACCCTGCGCCCTGCAGCATCCCCGGTCGATGTAAAGGATCTGGGGGACGGGCTGGTTGGCGAGGTGGAATCTCTCCATAACTCCACGGCACATGGGCTCTAACTTCTCCACGGACTCCTCGCAGGTGAGAACAAAGGACACGATCTGGGAGAGTTCGTTGCCGATGCTGGTGAACCACTCGGCCGAGCCCTTGCCCTCCCCAGAGAGCTCCTTCACCACCTACGACAAAACAAACAAACAAATACGAGTACAGTTTAGGTTTGCATGATGTGGTGTTTTTCCTGTGAGTACTTGTATGCGTGCAACACACTCTTGGTTAACTTGCCTTCTTTGTGGGGTCCATTTTCAGGACCGTGCCAAATGTGGACAGAATTTGGCTCCGGTAATCCTGGACGTTGTTGGCCTCCGCCAGGAGAAAGGCGTGCCGCAGGAGCCGCTCGCAGGGAAGCTCCCTGGGAGGAGGAGGCGCCCGAAACTCTCCGTGGCCAAGCGCGGAGACGATGCTGCGCGGTCGCACCAAAGCCATGAGGAGCGTGGTGTAGAGGTCCCGCCTGCGGTTGTGCTCCTCCATGTGGTTCTCCCGCACCTGCCGCCACACCTTGGCCATGGTGTTGCCCTCTGTGCGGTCGCGCAACAGGTTGAGAACGCTCTTGTCGACCACGCGCTTGGCCGTGAGGACAGCCAGAAACATGGCCTGGTGAGCCTCGGTCAGCTGGCGCAGGATGGCGTCGTCCCAGGCCAGCCAACGGCCCATGGGGCCACCGTCTCCCCCCCTGGCTGCCTTGAGGCACGGCCCGCAGCAGAGCACTTCACAGCACATGGAGTACCACCCCGACACATCGCAGATGTGCCGTACCTGAGAGAGAGGAAATGCCACAATTACAGATCGGCATGGGCCAGACGTGCACGTAGCACTCACACGAAGGGACCAAAGCTTACCCGAATGTGGTAACCCGATTTGGAGAGATGGGTGTTGCGTCCGGCCCCCGCGCACGCGTCACCACGCGGGCAGCTGATGGAGCACCGCCACACGCCAACAGGGCGCCAGAAGAACAAGCGGCTCTGGAAAAAGGGCTGAGGAGAGGGAACGCCGCCGCCGAGGTAGCCAGGTGGCTCGGGTGGGTAAAACCACATGCGGTCCGACTTCAGGACCCGCCGCCTCTTGATTTGCCCCCTGATGTCCTTGAAGGTCTGCACCGAAGTGAAAAGCCCTCGCTCGCTGTCCTCCTTCAACCAGGTAACGTCTGCCGCTGGGATGCCGCTAGGGTCCTCCCATAGCCTCACCCAGCCTTCCAGCTCCACCTAAAAGACACGCAACACAAACAGCATATATATATATATATATATAAACAGTGCATAATTAGATTGTGACTGAGGTATTTTGTAAGATGCATGCATCACACTGTCATTTTTACACTTACAGGAGAGTCGCTCTGCGACAACGTGGTGGCAGAGGCAGGCTGAGACCGAGAGGCAGCCTGAGACTGGCTGTTGGAGGGCGACGGTGACAGCTGCGGCTCAGGGCGAGCGTCAGGAGCAACCTGGCTGGTGGACGTCTCGGGCTGCTGCGCTTCAGGCTGACTGGGCGAGGATGGCGCTGGCTGCTGCGTCTGACGCTTGGAGGTCCTGGAGGGCCGTTTGGGCGCAGGCTGACTGGGCGACGACGGCGGCTGTGTCTGACTCTTGGCGGACCTGGAGGGCCGTTTGGGCGCAGGCTGCTCGGTGGATGGCGCTGGCTGCTGCGTCTGACGCTTTGCGGACCTGGAGGACGGTTTGGGCGCAGGCTGACTGGGCGACGACGGCGGCTGTGTCTGACTCTTTGCGGACTTGGAGGCCGGTGTGGTCTTCTGTGTCTGACTCTTGGCGGACTTCTTGGCCCGCTTCCCAGATGCAGCGAGGAGTGGACGCTCAGGAGTAGGAGGAGCAGCGGCAGCAGGCTGCTGTGTGACTCTTCTTGGCAGACTTCTTGGTGGACTTCTTGGCCCGCTTCCCAGATTCAGCGAGGAGTGGAGGCCCAGGAGACGCAGGAGGAGCAGCGGCAGCAGGCTGCTGTGTCTGACTCTTCTTGGCAGACTTCTTGGCCCGCTTCTCAGTGAGGAGTGGAGGCTCAGGAGACACAGGAGGAGCAGCGGCAGCAGGAGCAGCGGCAGCAGCGGCAGCAGCGGCAGGAGGAGCAGCGGCAGCAGCGGCAGCAGCGGCAGGAGGAGCAGCGGCAGGAGGAGCAGCAGCAGGAGGAGCAGCAGCAGGAGGAGCAGGCTGTGGCTGGCTGGTGGACAGCTCGTCAGCTGGCTTCCCTTGACTACTCTCAAAGGTGACGAGGGCATCCAGCATGAGGTCATCATCATCACACCACGACGCGCAAGATGGAGCAGCGACAGCAGGTGCAGCAGCAGACGGAGTGGCTGTAGGAGGAGCAGATGGAGTGGCCGCAGCAGCAGCAGACGACGGAGTGGCAGCAGGACGAGCGGCGCCCGACTGAGACTTCTGTGAAATACAGGTAGGTATCAGCTTTATGTTTTCTGTTATGCATCAGATGTTACAGTGTTATTAGGAGAATTAGGACAACTCAACAAGCATACCTCTTTCTCCAAAATGTACACCCGGAAGCGCTTGAGGGACTTGGTGGTGATGTCACCCTCCTTTTTAAGCAGCCACTGCTTCACAGTGGCATGAGCATCCCGCGCCTTCTTTCTTTCTTCTTCACTCCCAGCTTGTGGGTCAGCCTGGTGGCGTTTATGCAGGCTGTACCAGCTCCACATTTCAAAGAAGGTGAAGGACTTGAACTGCCCCTGGCCGTAAATGGCCCGATCCACATTGACCTCAAGGTGACAAGAGACGGGGGGGAACAGCGTCACATAGCTCATCAGGCTGTCCTTCAGCCACCCGTCATTGATGGGAGTTTTTCTCTTTGGGTCCTGGGTCTCCTCCAAGTGGCGGTCAAGAACACTGAAACACACACACACACACACACACACACACACACACACAAACACACACGTCATGGTTAGTTTAAGAAACGGACAACTGTATGCTGTTTGGTTTTCTTTAATGTTTTCTGCAATGTATTTGATGTAGCCGACATCATTCTCGATCAACCACTTGAAGCTCCTCCCAAAGTACCAGCCGAATGTCAGGACCAGTTGTCCCAGGTACTGGGCCTCCGTAGGGTTGTCAATGTGACAGCGCTTTTTTGCTGGAGACAAAAAAAAAAAACATTTTATTACCTTACTGAACAAGCCAGCAAAAGCTCTGCATTAGGTTGTCATTATGCCATGATGTTACCTTCTCTGTAGGCCGTCTTTGGCTCCCGCAGCAGCTTGTTAACACTCAGGCTTTTGCCCTGCGCAGCCTTGGCCTCTTTTGAGGCCCGTAGTATGCACTGTTGCCTCTCTACTGGCACGCTAGTGTCCAGTATCTCTAACACTGGCAGCAGTGGATCCATATCTGACATTGGTAACAGTCAATTAACATTAAAACCATTATGCTTTACTCGTCATTATGCTTTACTCATCACTTGGTAACAGTCAATTAACATTAAAACATTAAAATCATGTATTTGCTTTACTCGTCATTATAACTTTACGTTAGTCAACATATAACCAGTGCGCTCTCTCATTCTCCCTACTGAGAGCATCTCTCTACTCAAGTTCCCGCGCAGCCTGAGCAAGCGGCAGCTGCACTGTTCTCTAACTAAGGAAATATCAAGGAAATATATCATCCTAAATTATACCATTACGTTCACTTTTGCACAATTTTATACACACCCCATTCGTAGTGTGCTTAAATGTCCATTCCATTGTCTACTAATGATTTCTATTTAGTTTTACTTTTTTTTTTTCCTCCCCCCTCCCCCCAACTATGGCTTTCCCGCGCTAACATTAACGAAATTGCCTTTGAAATTGGTCTACTTCACCAAGGTAAGCATAAAACCGAATTACAACGAAAACACTATAGAAAAAATGAATACCTACATAAATGAGCTTAAACAAATTAAACCCTTAACTGAGCATATCGAGCATGTAATAGCAGAGTTATAAATGCTATGCTGAGAAGATGCAGGATGCTAACGTTAACGTTAAGCTACATTGGATGCATGCATGCATGTAGGCTAACCTTTCTTTCAAATTAATTATCATTCCTCTATACTAAACATTAATTTAGTACGAATTAGCTTCATAATAGTAATTACCTTGCGGTATGTGTTTGTAGAATTTGAATTTTGTTTTGACTCGTCTTGATTCCCGTTGCTTGGGTTTTCGTCGGGTCGATGAAAGGGTTTGCGCACCTGCCTTAAATGTTTTTATAGACAGTCTCGCTATCGGATTGGATATAAACGTAGACTCTGGCGCAATCGGAGGCTGACTTGCTCGTTTGGTAGGTAAGGGATAACGACCGCCAAAGTTGAGTTCAGCTCTGTGGTATGTTCGAAGTCTACGATGAACGTAGACTCTGGGCCAATGACGAGCCAAAAGCGTAGCGAACTTGAGTCAGGCCCCTTTACTTTAACTGGTGGTCTACGTTGGCCGCCGCGATCGTAGACAGTGAAGGTAGACTCTGGGCCAATCCGAGAACCAAACTGTCTACTGTAGAACGTGGACTTAGCACTACGGTAGACATCACGTCTGCGAATCCTCTCCCGCCTGCTGCCGGGACTCCTCTCCCGCCTGCTGCCGGGACTCCTCTCCAGCCTGCTGCCGGGACTCCTCTCCCGCCTGCTGCCGGGACACCTCTCCCGCCTGCCGACGGTGCGCCTCTCCTGCCTGCCGACGGTGCGCCTCTCCTGCCTGCTGTCGGTGTGCCTCATCTGCCTGTTGGGTCTTCCTCATCTGCTGGGGGGCTGTCTCTACACCCAAGGCCCGCTGGTGGTGGGCTTTGTTTGTCGAGCGGGCCTGCTGATGGACGCCCGGGTCGGCCAGAGCGCATTCGGAGACCCCCTGTTTGGTCACGGGATTATATCCTGTCTTCATCGGGACTCGGGGACGAGTCCATTTCTTTGGAGGGGGAGTAGTGTGGAGAAATGGGGGAATTGACTGACACCACTTACAACGCAGGTGGTGGCGATCGGTAATTAACAACAATGGGTGTGTTCAAACACCTGAGCCTAATAAACTGATGGTTTTTAAGGGGGGGGGGGAAGGTTGCTGAGTTTTTTTTGGTTGAGACTGGGACCCCGTTTACACGAGCATGTGTATTTTTATAAACGAAGACATTTCCCTACGTTTGAGCCTTTCATTTAGACGCAAACGGAGAATTCGCCCTGTAAAACGGTTATCCAAAAAAACTCCGGCCAAAGTGATTTTTTTGGAAAACTTTGTTTATGCGTTTGGTTGTAAACTGTGGTAAACGGAGTTTTGGGCAGCCAACGTCACAGTATGCGACAGAAGTACACCAAATGTGCGACCAATGTTTACATTTACATGTTCTCACGTGCGACTTCACATTTTGGGGCTGAGGTGATCATGGATGCGCTCAGAATAGCCATCGCGTTTATGCTGGTGCAGACCCTTTTTGTCTGTTTGCATTTGCAAATTCAGCTCCTCTTTTATGTGGAGGAGCACAGAAGAATGTGTAGGCCTACTGTATCGACAACAACTTGCTTTACCGCTGCTATCCGAAGAAGAGAGTACACTTCCGTTTCCGGTGGCTCGGGCAACTTTTCAGGATTCTGATTGGTTAATGTGAGCTTGAGCTTATCGTTAGACTGCCACTGTGGTTTGGCGTGCTCATGACAGCATGTATGTACACGGGTTCGTGTAAACACATTTTTTTTTTAAAAACGGTCTCGTGTAAATGCAGTTTTATTTGCAAACGTAGATGGCCAGATATTCGTTTAGGAAAATACCCTGCTTCGTGTAAACGTAGTCTAGAATCACGCCGTAGGTAGCTCCTGGGTTCGCATGGACTTTGGGGACTTGAGGGTTGGAATCGTTCGTGGTCGGCTAGCACCACCGGCGCTGAAGATACCGGGGAACCACTTATTGGCCCGGAGGAAGACAGCAGGGCTTTGGATCTAAGGTAGCCAGAATCCAGTGTAGGGGAACGCCAGCGAGCTACCCTGAATGTGCGTGTGACCAGAGACACTTGTGACCCGCTTTTCAGTGAGACGACGGGGTCTCACTGAACCCGGACTTTAATAATTGTGTGTGTGGGTGCGTGTGTGTACGTGCGCGTGTGTGTTGTTGGACTATCGTTCGGCTAAGGCCACCACAGCTGTGTATTCCCTTTAGCGTCTGACTTTTATCACGTGTGTATTGAAAGTGCCTGTTTTCCTAAGTAACTAGCCTAGTAGTGTGTGGAGTGTATTTCTACGTGGTATTTATTACTGGAGAAGTGTGGCGTTGACTTTTATGATTGCAGTGTTGAATTGATGAATTGTAGCCTGTCTTAACGTAGGCCTATTACCCATTCACGTGTGCTCTTTTATTCAGACCTATTGTGATTACCTAATGTTGTGTGCTGCTGTTTGGCCAACGTGGGCCACTTTTAGGACTTGTTAAAGCAAATAAAGATCATTGTTATTTCCTTCAGACCGCCTGTAATGCTCAGTGTTTTGACCGGACTAGACCGGGTTAATTAAAGGTGGTGGCAGCAATATTCGCTGGTCACCGTGAGGAGTTACTAGCGTCACTAGGCGCTAAACTTTATTACAATACCTTTGAATCATACCTGTGCTGTAACATCTGTGAAACATAGCTGTGCTGTTAGACCTCTCTTTTTAGACCTGAGCTGTGCTGTGTGAAAAATAAGATTCTAACCTAAGTTCTGTCTAAAACTGATCATCTGAAGGGCTGACTCTTTTATTCTTCAGTGTATATATCACCATCAAATTTGACCTAATACCATTAACTGAGGCATATATATATATATGTGTGTGTGATTTTTACTTCAAGCTTACATTGGTAAGTGTTCATTAGTGTATTCTGAGTATCATTCTGCTGTATTAAAACAAAGAATGTTGATCAATATTGAATTGACCATTTATTTTTACTGACTGTCATATAAGCTAACATCTAACCAAGTAAGTGGTTTTCAAGAATACTGTAAGACTGTGTAATCTGAATAATCATACTGTAAGAAATATAATGTTATACACAGCAGCTTTTTTGCATTTACATGCAATGGTAATTCCCTGGAATTGCATTTTCTAGTTATCTTTGTTAACATAGTTAGCATAACTGCTAGCAAACATTAGAGCCATTCCAACTGTCAGTTATCGTCAACTATCTACCTAAATAATTTAACCTTTTACACTATCCACCTATTTAACTGTTCAGTCATTCCAGCTATATTAAACCTCATCTACCTAGTTCAGTCATTCCAACTATATTAAATCTCATCTACTTAGCAAATAATTTAACCATTTAAACTATCCACCTATTTAACTGTCCAGTCATTCCAACTATATTAAACCTCGTCTACCTAGCAAATAATTTAACCTTTTAAACTATCCACCTACAGTGTTGGGAGTAATGCGTTACAAAAGTAATGTAATTACTGTAATGTATTGCTGTTTGCGGTAACGCGGTAATGTAAGGGATTACCAAAAAAAAATTGGGTACAATTTTACTCGGTACAAACTTCAGTAACGCGCGTTACAATGCATTTTAACCCAAAATTAAGCGCTTGTTTTGTTTTGATACATATTCGCAAACACCACCGCGAGAACAACAGACGAGAAAAAATCTGTGCAAAATAGTAGAACGTATCTCCTGATACTGGTTGAAGATGACTGTGGCTGCAGCAGACTCAAAGTTGGACTCTATTTGCGGGATGGACATAAGCCTACGCTCATTATTTTTAGCTTGTCAGAGACAAGGATATGAAGAACATAATAGTTAGTGCACTTTGTGTGCGAAACCAAAAGATCTCACTATGCCTCGCGAAATAGCAAAAGTCATTTAATGAAACCTCTAAAGTGGTGCCACGCTAATCTTTTTTATTCTTGATAAAACACAAACTATGTTCTTCTAGTGCATGACAGCTTTGAGCTGTGAACTTGAATTAAAGAGAATAAAGGGATAGAAATGCAGAAAAAGATTGTGTAGCCTGGCAGTGCCACCGCTTCCACCACGCGCATCACGCACTTTGCGTAGGGCACCAAAGGACAGAGGGGGCACCCAAATGTAACCAATGAATAGTAGCTTTACTGCAAACTGCGTTTCACTCTTCATCAATAACGTTTACAATGTCAGAATGCACTAACACCATGGTACATACTTTTTGGGTTCTCTCAATCTCCACCACGTAGTACTAGTAGAATGGAATTGGTGGGTCTTCAATAATTCGTTTCCCAAGCATTTAGGCTACATGAAGCACATGATATGCCAAGTCGACAAAAAATCCATTCAGATAGCTAGGTGGATACCAGGCTCATAATTCACTTTTATTTGCAAAACGAAATGTGAAGCAACATGTCATTGCATACTTTCCAAAACAATGAAGGCTGCTTAAAACAACTTAACATTGTGCATATTATTGTTAATATTGTGCTATCAATGTAACTCAACAAACAAGGCTTGTAAACAAGAGCTGGCAAAAGGGCATTATGAGAACGTAAAGATCAATGCTCTTAAAGTGACCGTGCACCATTTATAAGAAAACAGCATTTCTTCAGAAATTAATGTTAAAAAACAAGTAATGGTCTGTATAATAGGCCTTTTATTTAACTTTAGGTGTTTGAGTTACCATTTAAATGTCACTCACTCAAAGCCACTCACTTAGGGCACCGAAATGGCCAGTAGGCCACCATCTTGACATGTCTTTATTAAGCTTTGATTTACAATAGGCTCTCTATTGAGCAGGCCTAGGCCTTAAAGTTACAGTATTTATATCACAATTTACCAGACTTTGACCTTTTGTCGGTTTTTAACAAAATTCTGACTATGATTGTTCCTTGTTTTGCATCATGAGCACTGCGCCTATTGCATTCTTACTGTATGTTACTGCATTTAGAATGGCAAATCCATATTTCTAGATATTTTGGTGAAAGTAACTTAAAAGTAATGCAATAGTAGTGTAATGCCTTACAATTCAGAGACAGTAATATTATAATGTAACAAATTACTTTGAAATGACAGTAATAAGTAATGCATAGTACATTACGATTTTGAAGTAACTTGCCCAACACTGTCCACCTATCTGTTCAGTCATTCCAACTATATTAAACCTCATCTACCTAGTTCAGTCATTCCAACTATATTAAACCTCATCTACCTAGTTCAGTCATTTCAACTATATTAAACCTCATCATGGTTGCCAATTAGCACGTCATCTGTTTTAACAATATATTTCACACCATGTTTTGCATTTTCATGCACTGGTAACAGAAAATTGCGTTTTCTAGTTAATTTCTATGATTTTGGTAGCACTACTCAAACTAAGCCCACAAGCTAGCAAACATGACATAAGCTAAAAGGACATATCCAGGTAAACGTTTGCCAATGGGTTGCATAGCCTACTCAAATGTCAGTAAACCAAGTAGGCCTTAATTAACTTACTTTCATAGCCTAGGTAGGTTAGCAACACCAGGTTGAAAGATGCAAGTAAGCAGATCATTAACGTTAGCCTTCTATTTATTGTCATCAAAACTGCAGAGGAACGAACACATTAGGGCAGTCTTTGGTGTCATATGCAGAAGGTGCAGAAGTAAGTGTGCCATCTGGCTCAATATTCTGCGCGAGGGACTGTTGTGGTAGGTGAAATTTCACGGTGAAACTACGATGATTGGTCAAATTTGCAAAAAAGTTGCGGTGACAAAATTGCGAGTGCCTTGGTAAGTGACGAAAACAATCGTCTTCGTGAACAGCTGTGCATAGGCTACTTTGCAAAAGAGAGAATACGCTCATCCCTATACATAACGCAAGGGGTAATTAATGTAGGCCTAATTATAGTTTGCCTTTTATTTGTGGATTTATTTAATGTAGCCTAGACTATTTAGTGTTATTTCTTCCCCAAGCTCATAAAATAAATTTGGGTCGCACATAAAATTGACAGGGTCGGTCGGAAACTGGAACCCAAGAATTTTTTTTTTATGCCCAGGCACCAGCTCCGCTGCAGCCGGACCACGCTGAGCTCTCAGGCAGTCAGCTACCGGTTTCGGCGTCCCTCCTCGCGCTGCCTCCTCGCAGAGCTGTCCTCCTTTGTTCCCGGCCCGCTCCACTCCGTCATGGTCACGACGAAGGCTTGACCCCCCTCTTCTGCCTCGTGCTATTAGTACAGCGGCTAAGCACCGGAATCGTTCAGTTTTTGCAGAAAGCATGAAACTTGGCACAGTTATACTACTACCCCTAGTGATCAAAAATTGAAATGGACCCCAACACATAGCGCCCCCTAGTGACCGCCATCTTGAATTCAAATATGGCTACCATTCTTAATAGAATTGTTGATACAACTTCAAAATTAAACAAGATAAAAAAGTATTTTAAGTTCTAACACTCAATTTTAGGGCCAAGGAAGCTATTGACATGATTTCCAAACAAACTTGATGTTGGCCATTTTGAAATCCAATATGGCGTATACTAAATGTGAAAATATAGACCATCTCTATTGTTATTCATGATAGAAAAATAATTCAAAAACAATTTCAAAGTTTGAACAGTCATTTTATTACATGACAACTTCAATAATATACAAGGCATCAAGTATAATCTGGTAAGATTCCAATATGGCCAATATGTGTAAGAAAATAAGCCAATTATTCTATATTTTGGTTAATTGAAGTAACTACCTACATCATCAATAAATTCTTATTCTACCTTCTTCTCTTTCTGAGCAAACCTTAACTCTTACTATACACTGCTCAAAAAAATGATACACTTTAAAAAATAAAACATCAGATCTCAATGGGGAAAAACATGCTGGATATCTACATTACATTACATTTGGCTGACGCATTTTTAGCTAAAGCGACTTACAACCTGGTAAACAGTTTGTCCCAAAGAAGTTGTGTGGATAGCAAAGAGAAGGGGGGCCAGTACTGAGCCCTGGGGACCCCTGTGGTGGGATGGTGAGGTGCGGACAGCTGTCCAAGCCATGATACGTTAAATGAGCATCCTGTGAGGTAGGATTCACAGGACTCTGATATGGACTGGGTAATATGTTAGGAACAAAAGGATGCCACTTTGTTATTTGGGAATGAAAATGATCAATCTACAGAGGACTGAATTCAAAGACCCCCCGAAAATCTGAGTGGAAAAAATGACGCGGCAAGCTAGTCCATTTTTCTTGAATTTCAGCGCAGCAACTCATGATGGTACTCAGTAGTTCATATGGCCCCGACATGCTTGATGGCATCGGGGCATGCTCCTAATGAAACGGCGGATGGTATCCTGGGGGATCTGCTCCCATATGTGGACATGGCCATCACTGAGCTCCTTGACAGTCGGTGGTGCAACCTGGCGGTGTTGGATGGACCAAAATATAATGTCCCAGAGGTGTTCAATCGTATTTAAGTCAGGGGAGTGTGGGGGGGCAGTCAATGGTATCAATGCCTTCATCCTCCAGGAACTGCCTGCACATTCTCGCTACATGTGTCCAGCCATTGTTGTGCACCAGGAGGAAATCCAGGTCCACTGCACCAATACAGGGTCAGACAATGGGTCTGAAGTTTTCATCCTGATGCCTAAGATCAGTGAGGGTGCAGTTGTCTTGCCCGTAGAGGTGTGTGCGTCCTTCCAAGGATATCCCTCCCCAGACCATCACTGGCCCACCACCAAACCAGTCATGCTGAATGATTTTGCAGGCAGCATTACATTCTCCAAGACATCTTTAGACGTCACATGTGCTCAGGGTGAACCTGGTCTCATTTGTGAAAAGCACAGGCCGTCAATGGCAAACCTGCCAATTCTGTATTCTTTGGCAAATGCCAATTCAGCTGCACGGTGCTTGGCGGTGAGCATAGGTCCTTCCAGAAACCATCGGGCCCTCAGGCCACCTTCATGAAGTCTGACAGTGTGGTCAGAGACATTCACACCAGCAGCGGAGGAGGTCATTTTGTAGGGCTCTGGCAGGGCTCCTACTGTTAGTTGTTGCACAAAAGAGCAGATACTGGTCCTGCTGGGTTAAGGACCCTTTACCATCCTGCCCAGCTAGAGCAACGGTCTCCTGGAATCTCCAACATGCTCTTGAGACTGCGCTGGGAGACACAGCAAACCTTCTGGCAATGGAACGTGTTGGTGTGCCATTCTGGAGGAGTTGGACTACCTGTGCAACGTTTGTAGGCTCAAGCTACTGGCTTATGCTACCAGTAGTGACACTGACCCTAGCAAAATGTGAAACTACTGTAGTGAAAAATCAGTCAAGGAGGATAAAGATGGAAAATGTATCATTTGCCACCACCTCTAAAACCATTCCTGTTTTTACAGACCTATCTTCCTTCTTGTCAAAGTTTTTGGGGAAAGTGGTCTTCAAGCAGGTCTTGGACTTACTATATCAGAACAACCTGCTAGACCCTATGCAGTCTGTTTTCAAGAGTCATTCTACTGAAACTGCTTTTCTGTCTGTGACCGAAGCATTGAGAGTAGCTAAGTCCTCATCTAAGTTGCTAAGTCATTAGTATTCATTCTACTAGACTTATCTGCAGCCTTCTATACTGTTAACCATGACATTTTCCTTTCTACACTGTCTGAACTGGGATGTCTAGGAAAGCCTTTGACTGGTTTAAATCCCACCTTAAAGGGCACATGCCTCAGGGATCAGTATTCGGGCCCCTACTTTTCTCTATTTACACACTTCCTTTGGTGAGACCATTCGCTCTCACCAAAGGAAGTGCTGGTATGCGGACGATACTCAACTTTTTTCACTGCTATGCGGACGATACTCAACTTTACCTGTCTTGAGCTTTTGGTGTTTCCACCACAAAGCACACCCAAGGACTGGGCGCTGAATGCACTAGCCAGTGTCCTAAAAGTGCTGGTTCACTGACTAGAATGAGCCCTAATGTGTCAGGAGGGAGCTAAACTCATAAGGTATTACGTATTTAAGTTAGCTTCATTGACAGGCATAATCATTTTATGGGATGCAAAATGTTAATTGAATTAGGCTAACAGTAGGATGTGTTGGACTGGGTTATGTAGTAATTATCTAACTCTAACTGGGTGTATGTAATAATTTATCTAACTCTAGGATAGAAGACAAAATAGCTAATTTCCCATGAGGCAGCATATGTTTCTCTAAGAGACTTGATAGATGCTAGCATCCATGGGTTTTAGCCTCCTTGCTAGCATGCCACCTCTAGCCTGTTGAGGAGTAGGGTCACAAATATGTGATTAGAATGTTTGCAATCCGAGAGTTCCATATTATGATTCGACAATTACCCTCAGAGCTTTTCCCCATAGACTGTATAAAGAACACTGAAACTATAGATCGTTTGTGTAGAATTCTAGAAGGAACCAGGAAAATAATTCACTCCTCAACAGGTTAAGGGGCAAATTAGAAGGATTGAGCCCAGGCAAGTGCAGGGTTTAGTCACACAGTCGAAACTTCACACATAGCCTAAACACACCCCAGTTTTTGACTCAGTGTCATAATGTATGGCTACTTCCAACGTGTCTGCCATTTTAATTATGCATGATTGTCTCATTATGTATTTCATAATGCTGAAAGATGGCTATAGGCATATCATAGATCATATTATGTGTTGAAAGCAGCATAGCATTATAAATGTAAAAAAAGGGCATATTTTGGTGGCCATATTTGAAGTCAAGATAGGGGCCACTAGGGGGCGCTATGTGTTGGGGTCCATTTCAATTTTTGATCACTAGGGGTAGTACTATACCTGTACCAAGTTTCATGCTTTCTGCAAAAACTGAACGATTCAGGTAAAAATCTGGCCTTAGCCGCTGTACCATTAGCAATTTTGGACAATTTAAAAACGGTAGTGTACAGTAAGAATAAGTGCATCAGTGAGTGCTTTTTTTAAACATTTGAGTGTCAGTTCAGGACGGGTGGTAAGTGCTAGGATCAGCAAGACTTGTTGTTTAAGTGGTGCTATGAGAGGAGATGTTCTCTAAAGTAAGTGGTGCTGAGAGGAAATGTTCTCTAAAGAGCTGTGTTTTCAGGAGTTTTTTGAAAATGGAGAGAGATGTACCTGTCCTTGTAGGAACTGGCAGTGTGTTCCACCAACGAGGAACAACTGATGAGAACAGTTTGGATTGGCCTGAGCATACCAGTGGTAGAGCTAGACGTTGTTCGTCTGAGGAGCGCAACGGTCTGGAGGTAGCGTATGTCTGTATGAGGGCATTCAAGTACAGTAGGTGGGAGCAGAACCGGAGACTACTTTGTAGGCAAGCGTTAGAGCCTTGAATTTGATGCGGGCCGCCATAGGTAGCCAGTGTAGATGGATGAGCAGCGGGGTAACATGTGCCCTTTTGGGTTGGTTGTAGACCAGGTGCACCACCGCGTTCTGGATCATCTGAAGGGGTTTCACTGTGCAGGCTGGGAGACGTTGTGAGATGACTATTGCCTGAACCAGGAGTTGGGCAGCATCTTGAGTCAAGTAAGTCCTGATTTCCGTATGTTGTAGAGTGCGAAACGGCATGACTGGGCGACTGAGGCAACATGATCTGAGAAGGTTAGTTGGTTGTCGAGAACAACTCCTAGATTTCTTGCAGTGCTGGTAGGTGAAACAGACAGGGAGTCAAATTTGATGTTGATGTCGTGGTGTATGGTAGGTTTAGCTGGGAGGACCAGCAGTTCAGTTTTTGAGAGGTTCAGCTGGAGGTGGTGTGCCTTCATCCATGTAGCTATGTCCTGAGAGGCAATCCCAGATCCGTGCTGAAACCAATGGGTCATCAGGTGGAAAGGACAGATAGAGCTGTGTGTCGTCTGCATAGCAGTGGTATGAGAAGCCATGCGAACGGATAATCTGTCCCAAGGAGGTGGTGTAGATTCCCATGTTAGAGAGAGAAGGATGCGGTGATTAACCGTGTCAAAGGCAGCCGATAAGTCAAGCAGAATGAGTAGAGTGGCCGCTTTTGAACCCAGAGTGATTTGGATCCAGAAGGTTGTTCTGTGAAAGGAAGTCAGAGACCTGTTTGGAGACTGCTCGTTCAATGCCTTTGGATAGGAAAGGCAGGAGTGAGACAGGGCGGTAGTTCTCGACTTGAGCAGGGTTGAGAGAAGTTTTCTTAAGTAACGGTGTTACCCGGGCCATTTTGAACGCTGTTGGAAATGTGCCAGAGGTTAGCAAGGCATTGATCACATGTGTGATAGCCGGTGCGATGGTCGGGCTGATGGACTGAAGTAGGCTCGTAGGTATAGGGTCCAAAGAGCATGTGGTAGGACAGCTGCATGTCAGGAGTCTAGATACTTCACTCTCGGAGGGAGGCGCGAATGCTGAAAAAGATGTTCCAGCATCCCCTAGAGGTTGTAGGAGTGGCGTATCTGAGTCTGATGCCTTTTATGGGCATGTAGAGAATTGACTGCTGATTGCCGCCACTTTGTAAAAAATGAGGCGAGGGTATCCGCAGTAAGGTTGGATGGAGGAGGAGGCAGCTGAGGGTTGAGTAGCGATTTGAAGGTTGAGAAAAGTTTTCGAGTGTCTGTAGTGCTGTTGATTTTGTCATTGTAGAAAGCCGTCTTAGCAGCAGTGATGCTGGCTGAGAAGGAGGTTAGGAGTGTCTGGTAGTTTTTGAGGTCATCAGTTAGTTTGTATTTGTGCCATTTCCTCTCCGCGGCTCTGAGTTTGGTGCGCTGCGATCGGAGGGTATCATTTAGCCATGGATGAGAGTGTTTGGATCGAGCTGGCCTTGTGGTAAGAGGGCACAGCTCGTCAAGACGCGAGCTCAGTGTGGAGCAGAGCGAGTCTGTGGCCTCATTAACCTCCAGAGAGGAGAAGGTGTTGAGTGGATGTAGACCGGAGGCAACCACAGAGGAAAAGTGGGTTGGAGACAGGTTGCGGATGTTGCGGTGGAACGTGATCATCGGCTGAGGAGCTGGAGGCTGTTCTGTCAGGATGATGTTGAACTGGATGAAGAAATGGTCAGAAAGATGGAGAGGCGTCACCATGAGGGTGTCTGTGCTGCAGTTCCGAGTGAGGATCAAGTCAAGCTCTTTGCCAGCTTTGTGAGTAGGTGGGCTTTGAACCAGTTTGAGGTCAAAATTGTGGATCAGGGCCAAAAAGTCTGCTGAGCCTGGGGCGTCTAAGTGGATGTTCATATCACCGAGGACGAGAAGCGGACAGTCATGCTCAGGGATGGAGGACAGCAGAGTGTCAAGTTCATCCATATAGTCGCCTAGCCACGTAGAGCTACACGTAGAGTTTTGCTGCGGCGATCACTGTGATGGCATGGAATTCAAATGAGACATATTTGTTTGAAGGCAGTAGCGGGTAGCTTCGCATTTGCTCCGCATATCCAATTATCCATCTGGGAACTTTCCGTTGGAGAACGTTTGGGAAGGGGCAAAAATACTGGTTAGCTGATTGGATAAACCATCTGTCTATCACCAACCTATGTTGGTGATAGACGGTCCAAATCAACCAATCAGATAAACGAAGCGTTCTTCTAATGCCATCTTTTAAAGGTGCTCTAAGCGATGCCACGCGTTTTTTAGGCTAAAACATTTTATGTCACTTACTGCAAACATCACCTAACCAACCACTAGCTGTCTGTGTCCTGAATACACTGTAAAAAAACCGCGATCTCTGTGGACAGCCCAGGCTCCAAAAATGGCAACAAAAACCTGGGCATACCTAGCCCATGAAAACATAACAAACTGTTCCAGCAAATCACAGACGAGATGCGAGTTTAGGAGAGTTTCAATTGCACGGGAGCAGCACGGGAGGGAGGGGGAGGAAGTAGCAAGCTAGCTCTCTGTTTTGTTTGAAAGTCAATAGAAGTGACGTTGCCCAGCATCGCTTAGAGCACCTTTAACATACAAGTTAGATAAGTAGCTAACGTTAACGTTTTTAAACGTACTATTTGTATGTGACATGAACCTCATCGACAATCCCCCACAAAATTTTCATAGTAGGCGTCTGAAGAAAGCATATTCCTTCTCGTTAAGTAACTAAGATTCAGTGCTATCAAACACTAACTTACTGGCTAACTGGCTGTGGAGGATGTCTGTGTCCTTCATTCCTCCCAGCTACATTGCAGAGACTCCTAGCTTCCTAGCTTCCCCAGGAATACTCAAATATTCGGATAAAACTTCAGCGATAGCTATGCTCATCTCATCCGTGGAAGTCGCCATGTTGTTTAGATTGAACAGTAGCTCCTCGTTGCGTCACACCTAAACCCGCCTCAAAACCAACGCTGATTGGACGTTCATTTGGCGAACTGCTCCAAATTTTCTTTATCGGAGAGATGCCAGACTGATCTGCAAGTAAAAATCTGAAGCTCGCGAGATCAGGATGGTCTCACGAGGCTAGTTTTCTGCGATGGCCGGTTATGGTTATAACAGATATGGTTGAACGGCACATTTTGCCTTTTGACGGTGCCTGTGCTCGGTGAACTTGCTCGCCTATTTAACTGTTCAGCCATTCCAACTATATTAAACCACCTTGCAACCAACCTAGCAACCACCTCAAGTACCCTAGCAACAGCCTAGCAACCATGTCAAATACCCTAGCAACAGCCTAGCAACCACTTCCACAGTTACAACCTAGCAACCAATAAGTTTAACCTAGCAACCAGCATAGCAACCACCACATCTAACATAGTAACCATGTTAAATACCCTAGCAACAGCCTAGCAACCACTTTTACGATGACAACCTAGCAGCCAACATAGCAACCAACATGATTAACCAAGCAACCAATATAGCAACCACCATAACTACCATATGATTTACCCTAGCAACCACCATAGCAACCAACAGGATTGCCCTAGTAACCAGCAAGGGTTCAAAGGTCACACGGAATCGATTAATCTGCGTTTTTTTAATCAGTTATTTTTTCTCAAATTAATTAATCGAAATTAATCAGTTATTTTGACAGCCCTTAAAAATATATATGCGATTAATTTAGATTAATTAATCACAGAGTATGTAATTAATTCGATAATTGTTTTTAATCGATTGACAGCCCTAATTAAAATAATAATGATATATTACAACATATCAAAAATCCCTTCACAATTTAACATCAGCGACTTCTTGACATAATGTTTGCCAAATTTCACATGAATCTGACAAACCGTCTAGGAACAGTAAGTTAAAATTGATCATGTGACATCAGTGTAATTGTCATTCTTTCTGTTGCCAATTGGTGGCGCTATGCCAAACATGCATTATGGGCATGTGAATATTATCATTAACATGGTCTCCAATGACCTGTGAAATTTAAAACATTTCAAGCCATGCATGGTGAATTATGACACATTTATTGTTTATGTGGAAGGGTATTCAAATTAATAATTTCGCCATTTCGTCAAATTACAACATATCAAAAAAAACGCACAAAATCTCAATTACCTCACTTCCTGTGGGTGTGGATAATGGCATGTTAATACAAAAGTTGTTTGTTTTTGGGAGTTACATACACCCCCCAAATTTTGTGTGTGTATCTAAAACTATATGCCAACCACAAGTCACAGTGACATAAGGGGGCGCTATGGAGTTCCTGGGAAACGCCCGGTGCCAAGCTTTTGTCCCTGTCTATGCACTGTACCACTTGATGTCTGTGCCAAATTTTTTGGGATCACAATTCAGCACATATTTCATCACATATTAGTCTGCACAGAATCCCAAATACCTCACTTCCTGTTGCGCGTGGCTAATGCATTGTAAATACGAAAGTCGTTCATCTTGGGGAGATAGACACCTACCAAATTTGGTGTGTGTAGCTGAAAGTATATGCCCACCACGGGATCAGTCACCTAAGGGGGCGTAAGGGGGCGCTAGCGAGTCCCTGGGCCATGCCCGGGGCCAAGCTTTTGTACCTAGCTGCTTTGTGTGACACCTGATGTGTGTGTCAAATTTCAAGACTTTTCGATTAAGTTAACCACCTCAAAATATATTCCAACAACAAGATCAGTCACCTAAGGGGGCGCTAGCGAGTCCCTGGGCCACGCCCGGGGTCAAGCTCTTGTACCTAACTGCGATGTGTGACACCTGACGTGTGTGCCAAATTTCAAGAGTTTTCAACCTTGTTAACCACCTCAAAAACAGGAAAGCAAAAAAGTGGAATAACAATAATAATAGTGAAATATAGCCGCAAGCAGCAATGGCGGGCCCGAGCACCTGCGGGCCGCAACCCGTGACATGTCGGAATCCAACAAAGCACCGACGTGGTGAGTTTCTGAAATGTACATATTTGATGCGTGTGCTATTTGTTTTTGTATTTTATTTTCTGCCACATTTACTCTCTTGGCCAGGTGGGGGCGTAATGCAAGGCAGGCCCATTGGGTGTCATCATAATCATAATATATATTAACCTGAGAAATTTCAGACCATTCATTTTAAGCAAAGAACATTTCTGATACACTTTTTGGTTGGCCAGATGGTGGCGCTATGTTAGGCATGAAAATTACACATGTGAATATCATCACAATAATGATATCCAAAATGTTTGTAAACTTTCAGATCAATCACTTAAGGCATTGTCCATTTCTGGCACATTTCCTGCTTGACCAGGTGGTGGCGCTATGCCAGGCAGGCCCATTGGGTGTCTGGATATCATCATAATCATAATATCTATTAACCTGAAAAGTTTCAGACCATTTATTCAAAGCATAGAGCATTTCTGGCACATTTCCTGCTTGGCCAGAAGGTGGCGCTATGCTAGGCCTGTGAATTATGCATGTGAATATCATCACAATAATGATATCCAATATTTTATAAAGTTTCAGATCAATCACTTAAGGCATTGTCCATTTCTGGCACATTTCCTGCTTGGCCAGGTGGTGGCGCTATGCCAGGCAGGCCCATTGGGTGTCTGGATATCATCATAATCATCATATCTTTTAACCTGAAAAGTTTCAGACCATTCATTCAATGCACTGTGATTTATGACTTATTTCCTGTTTATGTGGTGAGATATTAAAATCATATCAAATATATTACAACATTCAAAAATCCCTTCACAATTTAACATCAGCGACATCTTGGCATAATGTTTGCCAAATTTCAAATGAATCTGAGAAACCGTCTAGGAGGAGTATGTTCAAATTGATCATATGAAATCAGTATAATTGTCATTCTTTCTGTTGCCAGGTGGTGGCGCTATGCCAAACATGCATTATGGGCATGTGAATATTATCATTAACATGGTCTTTAATGACCTGTAAAATTTAAAACATTTCAAGCCATGCATGGTGAATTATGACACATTTATTGTTCATGTGGAAGGGTATTAAAATTAATAATTTTGCCATTTCATCAAATTACAACATATCAAAAAAAGGCTTCACAATTTATAATCAGGAACATCTCAGCGTCATGTATACCAACTTTGACATGAATCGGATCAACCGTCTAGGAGGAGTACGTTAAAATCGGTCATGTCCACAACGCACAAAATCTCAATTACCTCACTTCCTGTGGGCGTGGCTAATGACATGTTAATACAAAAGTTGTTTGGTTTTGGGAGTTACATACACCCACCAAATTTGGTGTGTGTATCTAAAACTATATGCCAACCACAAGTCACAGTGACATAAGGGGGCGCTATGGAGTTCCTGGGCAACGCCCGGTGCCAAGCTTTTATCCCTGTCTATTCACTGTACCACTTGATGTGGGTGCCAAATTTCATGCGTTTTCACCCATGGGAAGCACCTCTTTTGGCATCACAATTCAGCACATATTTCATCACATTAGTCTGTACAAAATCCCAAATACCTCACTTCCTGTTGGGCGTGGCTAATGCATTGTACATACGAAAGTCGTTCATCTTGGGGAGATACAGACACCTACCAAATTTGGTGTGTGTAGCTGAAAGTATATGCCCACCACGGGATCAGTCATCTAAGGGGGCGTAAGGGGGCGCTAGCGAGTCTCTGGGCCATACCCGGGGCCAAGCTTTTTTACCTAGCTGCTTTGTGTGACACCTGATGTGTGTGCCAAATTTCAAGACTTTTCGATTATGTTAACCACCTCAAAATATTTGCCAACCACGGGATCAGTCACCTAGGGGGGCGCTAGCGAGTCCCAGGGCCACGCCCGGGGTCAAGCTCTTGTACCTAACTGCGATGCGTGACACCTGACATGTGTGCCAAATTTCAAGAGTTTTTGACCATGTTAACCACCTCAAAAACAGGAAAGCAAAAAAGTGGAATAACAATAATAAATATAGCCGCAAGCGGCAATGGCGGGCCCGAGCACCTGCGGGCCGCAACCCGTGACATGTCGGAATCCAACAAAGCACCGACATGGTTCATTTGTGAAATGTACATATTTGATGCGTGTGCTATTTGTTTTTGTATTTTATTTTCTGCCACATTTACTTGCTTGGCCAGGTGGGGGCGCAATGCAAGGCAGGCCCATTGGGTGTCATCATAATCATAATATATATTAACCTGAGAAATTTCAGACCATTCATTTTAAGCAAAGAACATTTCTGATACACTTTTTGGTTGGCCAGATGGTGGCGCTATGTTAGACATGGAAATTAGACATGTGAATATCATCACAATAATGATATCCAAAATTTGTGTAAACTTTCAGATCAATCACTTAAGGCATTGTCCATTTCTGGCAGATTTCCTGCTTAGCCAGGTGGTGGCGCTATGCCAGGCAGGCCCATTGGGTGTCTGGATATCATCATAATCATAATATCTATTAACCTGAGAAGATTCAGACCATTCATTCAATGCACTGTGACTATATGACACATTTCCTGTTTATGTGGTGAGATATTAAAATCATATAAAATATATTACAACATATCAAAAATCCCTTCACAATTTAACATCAGCAACATCTTGGCATAATGTGTGTCAAATTTCACATGAATCTGACAAACCGTCTAGGAGGAGTATGTTAAAATTGATCATGTGACATCAGTGTAATTGCCATTCTTTCTGTTGCCAGTTGGTGGCGCTATGCCAAACATGCATTATGGGTATGTGAATATTATCATTAACATGGTCTTCAATGACCTGTGAAATTTAAAACATTTCAAGCCATGCATGGTGAATTATGACACATTTATTGTTTGTGTGGAATGGTATTAAAATTAACAATTTCGCCATTTCGTCAAATTACAACATATCAAAAAAAGGCTTCACAATTTAGAATCAGGAACATCTCGGCGTCATGTATACCAACTTTGACATGAATCGTATCAACCGTCTAGGAGGAGTACTTTAAAATTTGTCATGTCCACAACGCACAAAATCTCAATTACCTCACTTCCTGTGGGCGTGGCTAATGGCATGTTAATACAAAAGTTGTTTGTTTTTGGGAGTTACATACACCCACCAAATTTGGTGTGTGTATCTAAAACTATATGCCAACTACAAGTCACAGTGACATAAGGGGGCGCTATGGAGTTCCGGGGCAACGCCCGGTGCCAAGCTTTTATCCCTGTCTATTTACTGTATCACTAGATGTGTGTGCCAAATTTCAAGCCATGCATGGTGAATTATGACACATTTATTGTTTGTGTGGAATGGTATTAAAATTAACAATTTCGCCATTTCGTCAAATTACAACATATCAAAAAAAGGCTTCACAATTTAGAATCAGGAACATCTCGGCGTCATGTATACCAACTTTGACATGAATCGTATCAACCGTCTAGGAGGAGTACTTTAAAATTTGTCATGTCCACAACGCACAAAATCTCAATTACCTCACTTCCTGTGGGCGTGGCTAATGGCATGTTAATACAAAAGTTGTTTGTTTTTGGGAGTTACATACACCCACCAAATTTGGTGTGTGTATCTAAAACTATATGCCAACTACAAGTCACAGTGACATAAGGGGGCGCTATGGAGTTCCGGGGCAACGCCCGGTGCCAAGCTTTTATCCCTGTCTATTTACTGTATCGCTAGATGTGTGTGCCAAATTTCAAGACTTTTCGATTATGTTAACCACCTCAAAATATTTGCCAACCACGGGATCAGTCACCTAAGGGGGCGCTAGCGAGTCCCTGGGCCACACCCGGAGTCAAGCTCTTGTACCTAACTGCGATGCGTGACACCTGACATGTGTGCCAAATTTCAAGAGTTTTTGACCATGTTAACCACCTCAAAAACAGGAAAGCAAAAAAGTGGAATAACAATAATAATAGTGAAAAATAATAATAATAATAATAATAATAATAATAATAATAATCCTTACAAAAACAATAGGGCCTTGCGCCCTTCGGTGCTCGGGCCCTAATAATACAGAATAATAATCCTTACAAAAACAATAGGGCCTTGCGCCCTTCGGTGCTCGGGCCCTAATAATAAATATAGCCGCAAGCGGCAATGGCGGGCCCGAGCACCTGCGGGCCGCAACCCGTGACATGTCGGAATCCAACAAAGCACCGACGTGGTGCGCTTGTGAAATGTACATATTTGATGCATGTGCTATTTGTTTTTGTATTTTATTTTCTGCTACATTTACTCGCTTGGCCATGTGGGGGCGTAATGCAAGGCAGGCCCCTTGGGTGTCATCATAATCATAATATATATTAACCTGAGAAATTTCAGACCATTCATTTTAAGCAAAGAACATTTCTGATACACTTTTTGGTTGGCCAGATGGTGGCGCTATGTTAGGCATTGAAATTACACATGTGAATATCATCACAATAATGATATCTAAAATGTTTGTACACTTTCAGATCAATCACTTAAGGCATTGTCCATTTCTGGCACATTTACTGCTTGACCAGGTGGTGGCGCTATGCCAGGCAGGCCCATTGGGTGTCTGGATATCATCATAATCATAATATCTATTAACCTGAAAAGTTTCAGACCATTTATTCAAAGCATAGAGCATTTCTGGCACATTTCCTGCTTGGCCAGAAGGTGGCGCTATGCTAGGCCTGTGAATTACGCATGTGAATATCATCACAATAATGATATCCAATATTTTATAGTTTCAGATCAATCACTTAAGGCATTGTCCATTTCTGGCACATTTCCTACTTGGCCAGGTGGTGGCGCTATGCCAGGCAGGCCCATTGGGTGTCTGGATATCATCATAATCATGATATCTATTAACCTGAGAAGTTTCAGACCATTCATTCAATGCACTGTGATTTATGACACATTTCCTGTTTACGTGGTGAGATATTAAAATCATATCAAATATATTACAACATTCAAAAATCCATGCACAATTTAACATCAGCGACATCTTGGCATAATGTTTGCCAAATTTCAAATGAATCTGACAAACCGTCTAGGAGGAGTATGTTCAAATTGATCATGTGACATCAGTATAATTGTCATTCTTTCTGTTGCCAGTTGGTGGCGCTATGCCAAACATGCATTATGGGCATGTGAATATTATCATTAACATGGTCTTCAATGACCTGTGAAATTTAAAACATTTCAAGCCATGCATGGTGAATTATGACACATTTATTGTTTGTGTGGAAGGGTATTAAAATTAATAATTTCGCCATTTCGTCAAATTACAACATATCAAAAAAAGGCTTCACAATTTATAATCAGGAACATCTCGGCGTCATGTATACCAACTTTGACATGAATCGGATCAACCGTCTAGGAGGAGTACGTTAAAATTGATCATGTCCACAACACACAAAATCTCAATTACCTCACTTCCTGTGGGCGTGGCTAATGGCATGTTAATACAAAAGTTGTTTGTTTTTGGGAGTTGCATACACCCACCAAATTTGGTGTGTGTATCTAAAACTATATGCCAACCACAAGTCACTGTGACGTAAGGGGGCGCTATGGAGTTCCTGGGCAACGCCCGGTGCCAAGCTTTTATCCCTGTCTATTCACTGTACCACTTGATGTGTGTGCTAAATTTCATGCGTTTTCGACCATGTTAACCACCTCAAAATATATGCCAACCACGGGATCAGTCACCTAAGGGGGCGCTAGCGAGTCTCTGGGCCACACCCGAGGTCAAGCTCTTGTACCTAACTGCGTTGCGTGACACCTGACGTGTGTGCCAAATTTCAAGAATTTTCGACCATGTTAACAACCTCAAAAACAGGAAAGCAAAAAAGTGGAATAACAATAATAATAATAAATATAGCCGCAAGCGGCGATGGCGGGCCCGAGCACCTGCGGGCCGCAACCCGTGACATGTCGGAATCCAACAAAGCACCGACGTGGTGCGTTTGTGAAATGTACATATTTAATGCGTGTGCTAGTTGTTTTTGTATTTTATTTTCTGCCACAATTACTCGCTTGGCCAGGTGGGGGCGTAATGCAAGGCAGGCCCATTGGGTGTCATCATAATCATAATATATATTAACCTGAGAAATTTCAGACCATTCATTTTAAGCAAAGAACATTTCTGATACACTTTTTGGTTGGCCAGATGGTGGCACTATGTTAGGCATGAAAATTACACATGTGAATATCATCACAATAATGATATCCAAAATGTTTGTAAACTTTCAGATCAATCACTTAAGGCATTGTCCATTTCTGGCACATTTACTGCTTGACCAGGTGGTGGCGCTATGCCAGGCAGGCCCATTGGGTGTCTGGATATCATCATAATCATAATATCTATTAACCTGAAAAGTTTCAGACCATTTATTCAAAGCATAGAGCATTTCTGGCATATTTCCTGCTTGGCCAGAAGGTGGCGCTATGCTAGGCCTGTGAATTACGCACGTGAATATCATCACAATAATGATATCCAATATTTTATAAAGTTTCAGATCAATCACTTAAGGCATTGTCCATTTCTGGCACATTTCCTGCTTGGCCAGGTGGTGGCGCTATGCCAGGCAGGCCCATTGGGTGTCTGGATATCATCATAATCATGATATCTATTAACCTGAGAAGTTTCAGACCATTCATTCAATGCACTGTGATTTATGACACATTTCCTGTTTATGTGGTGAGATATTAAAATCATATCAAATATATTACAACATTCCAAAATCCATTCACAATTTAACATCAGCGACATCTTGGCATAATGTTTGCCAAATTTCAAATGAATCTGACAAACCGTCTTGGAGGAGTATGTTCAAATTGATCATGTGACATCAGTATAATTGTCATTCTTTCTGTTGCCAGTTGGTGGCGCTATGCCAAACATGCATTATGGGCATGTGAATATTATCATTAACATGGTCTTCAATGACCTGTGAAATTTAAAAAATTTCAAGCCATGCATGGTGAATTATGACACATTTATTGTTTATGTGGAAGGGTATTAAAATTAATAATTTTGTCATTTCGTCAAATTACAACATATCGAAAAAAACCTTCACAATTTATAATCAGGAACATCTCGGCATCATGTATACCAACTTTGACATGAATCGGATCAACCGTCTAGGAGGAGTACGTTAAAATTGATCATGTCCACAACGCACAAAATCTCAATTACCTCACTTCCTGTGGGTGTGGCTAATGGCATGTTAATACAAAAGTTGTTTGTTTTTGGGAGTTACATACACCCACCAAATTTGGTGTGTGTATCTAAAACTATATGCCAACCACAAGTCACTGTGACGTAAGGGGGCGCTATGGAGTTCCTGGGCAACGCCCGGTGCCAAGCTTTTATCCCTGTCCATTCACTGTACCACTTGATGTGTGTGCTAAATTTCATGCGTTTTCGATTATGTTAACCACCTCAAAATATTTGCCAACCACGGGATCAGTCACCTAAGGGGGCGCTAGCGAGTCCCTGGGCCACGCCCGGGGTCAAGCTCTTGTACCTAACTGCGATGCATGACACCTGACGTGTGTGCCAAATTTCAAGAGGTTTCGACCATGTTAACCACCTCTAAAACAGGAAAGCAAAAAAGTGGAATAACAATAATAATAATAATAATAATAATAATAATAATAATAATCCTTACAAAAACAATAGGGCCTTGCGCCCTTCGGTGCTCGGGCCCTAAATATAGCCGCAAGCGGCAATGGCGGGCCCGAGCACCTCCGGTCAGCAACCCGTGACATTTCGGAATCCAACAAAGCACCGACGCGGTGCGTGTGTGAAATGTACATATTTGATGTGTGTGCTATTTGTTTTTGTATTTAATTTTCTGGGACATTTACTCGCTTGGCCAGGTGGGGGCGCAACGCAAGGCAGGCCCATTGGGTGTCATCATAATCATAATATATATTAACCTGAGAAATTTCAGACTATTAATTTTAAGCAAAGAACATTTCTGATGCACTTTTTGGTTGGCCAGATGGTGGCGTTATGTTAGGCATGAAAATTACATTTGCTTAACTGTGATTATCATCACAATAAAGATATTCAAAATGTTTGTAAATTTTAAGATCGATCACTTAAGGCATTGTCCATTTCTGGCACATTTCCTGCTTGACCTGGTGGTGGCGCTATGCCAGGCAGGCCCATAGGGTCTCTGGATATCATCATAATCATAATATCTATTAACCTGAGAAGTTTCAGACCATTCATTCAAAGCATAAAGCATTTATGGCATATTTCCTGTTTGGCCAGATGGTGGTGCTATGCTAGGCATGTGAATTATATGTGTGAATATCATCACAATAATGATATCCAATATTTTATAAAGTTTCAGATCAATCACTTAAGGCATTGTCCATTTCTGGCACATTTCCTACTTGGCCAGGTGGTGGCGCTATGCCAAGCAGGCCCATTGGGTGTCAGAATATCATCATAATCATAATATCTATTAACCTGAGAAGTTTCAGACCATTCATTCAATGCAATGTGACTTTATGACACATTTCCTGTTTATAGGGTGAGATATTAAAATCATGACATATTACAACATATCAAAAATCCGTTCGCAATTTAACATCAGCAACATCTTGGCATCATATTTGCCAAATTTCATATGAATCTGACAAATTGTCTAGGAGGAGTATGTTAAAATTGACCATGTGACATCAGTGTAATTGCCATTCTTTCTGTTGCCAGGTGGTGGCGCTATGCAAAATATGCATTATGGGCATGTGAATATCATCACTCCCATGGTATTCAAAGACCTGTGAAATGTAAAACATTTCAAGCCATGCATGGTGAAATATGACACATTAATTGTTTATGTGGAAGGGTATTAAAATTAATAATTTCGCCATTGCGTCAAATTACAACATATCAAAAAAAAGCTTCACAATTTATAATCAGGAACATCTCAGCGTCATGTATACCAACTTTGACATGAATCGGATCAACCGTCTAGGAGGAGTACGTTAAAATTGATCATGTCCACAACGCACAAAATCTCAATTACCTCACTTCCTGTGGGCGTGGCTAATGGCATGTTAATACAAAAGTTGATTGTTTTTGGGAGTTACATACACCCACCAAATTTGGTGTGTGTATCTAAAACTATATGCCAACCACAAGTCACAGTGACATAAGGGGGCGCTATGGAGTTCCTGGGCAACGCCCGGTGCCAAGGCTTTTCCCCTGTGTATTCACGGTACCTCTTGACGTGTGTGCCAAATTTCATGCGTTTTCAGCGATGGGAAGCACCTCTTTTGGCATCACAATTCATCCCATTTTAGTCCGCACAAAATCCCAAATACCTCACTTCCTGTTGGGCGTGGCTAATGCATTGTACATACAAAAGTTGTTCATCTTGGGGAGATACACACACCTACAAAATTTGGTGTGTCTAGCTGAAAGTATGTGCCAACCACTGGATCAATCACCTAAGGGGGCGCTACTGAGTCCCTGGGCCACGCCCGGGGCCAAGCTTTTATGCCTGTGTAGCCATTGTGATACCAGATGTGTGTGCCAAATTCCAAGACTTTTCATCCATGCTAACCACCTCAAAAATAGCAAAAAGGTGAACAAATAATAATAATAATAATAATAATAATAATAATAATAATAATCCTTTCAAAAACAATAGGGCTTCGCACCTCTCGGTGCGCAAGGCCGTCCCGGCCTCGCGCACCGTCGGTGCTCGGGCCCTAATAATAATAATCCTTACAAAAACAATAGGGCCTTGCGCCCTTCGGTGCTCGGGCCCTAATAATCCTTACAAAAACAATAGGGCCTTGCGCCCTTCGGTGCTCGGGCCCTAATAATCCTTACAAAAACAATAGGGCCTTGCGCCCTTCGGTGCTCGGGCCCTAATAATAATCCTTACAAAAACAATAGGGCCTTGCGCCCTTCGGTGCTCGGGCCCTAATAATAATCCTTACAAAAACAATAGGGCCTTGCGCCCTTCGGTGCTCGGGCCCTAAAAATAATAATAATCCTTACAAAAACAATAGGGCCTTGCGCCCTTCGGTGCTCGGGCCATAATAATAATAATCCTTACAAAAACAATAGGGCCTTGCGCCCCTCGGGCCCTAATAATAATAATACTTGCAAAAACAATAGGGCCTTGCGCCCTTCGGTGCTCGGGCCCTAATAATAATCCTTACAAAAAAATAGGGCTTCACACCTCTCGGCGTCGGTGCTCGGCCCTAATGATGTGCCCACCATACTTAATGCTTCAGTTGATTCATGTATGAGATCACGAATGACAGACTATGAACTCATGTAAATTCCTGATGTTTCATGAGATATGAAGGAAAAAGTGTTTGAGCAAACGTTAAAATGGATAGGATTTCCCCTTTTTCATCTTAGTGAAAATTTAACTGAGAAACAGGTAGGCGGAACCAGGCTAGATTTTATCCATCACTATCATGAAACTACCCACTGATCATATCAGAGTATATAACACACTCAGGTATAATGCGCACCGCCAAAAATGAACAATGAAATTGAGGGGAAAAAATATAATATAATAAAATATATATTTAGAATAAAATATTCTAATATAACACACTGACTTTTCAGACTGTCAAACATGGCAGACCTCAGCAGCATGATAGAGAAAGAATACTAGGGTAGAGAAATGTAAGCACCTCTACTCTTCATGTACTATTACTAGTTTAAAGTCACAACTGCAGTTACTGAGAGGTGAAAGAATACCTCAGACCATTTCAAACAACATTGCAAACAGAGACAACCATCACCAGGATGTGTACTTTTAAGTTTTATTTTGTGTTAATACAATAAATATACAAAACTCAAACTACTCAACATGCAACTGAATGAGACAAGAGTGCATTTATATAATACAGCTTAGTTCATGACAACAGGTGATCAATCGACCATTTTACAAAATATACAAACATCCCTTAATTTTTTTTTAAATAACTTCAGACTCCACAGTCCAGGGACCAATTGATTTTTTTCAGTGTCTTCTCAGTGTTTCAACTACATACTTTCACCATTGATTATTGAAATGCACAACTCAATGCCACAACTCATTGCAACATGGTTAACATCATAATATCAGCCTGCTGTCTGGAATTCTCCAAATGATTCTTCGAAAGCATTTACAACCCACAAAAAAAAGAATTGAGAAATAACAGTAGAAACATACAGGTGCAACTGGTGGAAATGTATTTATAAAATAACAAGTCACTGTAGTTTAACACACAAGCACACACACAAATTATAAAGAAGTTTGAACTAGTCTGAGAGAGACAGAGATAAAACATAATTCTGTATGCCAACAGGTGAAATATGTCTGTCTTTCATCAACAGTGCTTAGCTGAGGGAATCACACTCCATTGATAATTAATAAAATTCCACCACTAATAAAAAGGACCACCACTCACACATGCACTCATAAACACGCGGTTCTTAATTATTAGCTGTAGCTTTCATTTTTCACAACTCATCTCATGAGATGGAAGTGGCTGAGACCATCTCACAGGTCAGTTATAATATATTGATTAAAAAAGTTACAATTTAGATTTCAGAGAGAAGCCTTCCACAGCGGCAGCCCTAGCAGAGTGAAAAATAACTGACAGGAGGTCTTGAATGCCTAAACATGAGTACCCAGATGCTTAATTACTTTCCTGCCATCGATGCGCATCAGCCAAACATAAAACATAGTCATACATCACAAACAATCACACATACATGTACAGTATATGCCACCAGAATTTGTTCATCAATAAACAACTGAGGCTTTCCATATGAAAGAAAAGCATTTAAATGACCTACATCCTGTTATTTAAGCTTTTATAGAAGAAAGACAAAATGATATCAAACAAGAGTCAAAGCACTTTAAATTTAAATCTTCAATATAAAGGTCCTCATTTTTAAGAAAGTAGGTCTAAATTCATCATGTTCTGTCATGCATGTGTAGAGTGCATCCTGAATGGGAATGATTTTAGGGTAATTTCTCTTCCCTTTCCAGTCGCTCTCCCATCTCTCCCATCTGATCTCATTCAAGGAAACAAAGTACAAGCAGACAAGGCTTATTACCACCTCTGTTAGGCATCAGGGCAAATCTTGGTGATGGGCATATACATTTCTGTTTAGACAACTATAGGGCCTGGCTTTGTGAAAGTAGGCTAAGAGAGGGTACAACAGAAGAGGCTCAATTTGGGAGAGGATATTTCTTTTTAGGATTGAGGGTTTAAGTACATTCTCTCTATATCTTGCCAAACACCTGACTGCTATAGGAACCAATGGAAAAAAGTAAGACGTGATCAAAAGTATGTATGTGGAGGGTGGAGGGGGGTTGCTAAGTGTGGTCAAACCTTAAAAAGACTTGAAAATGGACGAAACTTCCTGCATGCTGTTGAGAGGCATTGTTTGTGGAGGAAGGTCAGAAAAATGAAACTGGTATTCAGTCAAGAAAGAAAAAGTTCTGCTCATTTTCTCTTCATAGCACCATGCACAACCCCTTCACACACCGTATGTTGAAAGACAAAGGGCCTGGGGAGGGGGGGGGGCCGTGTAGACATGTAAAGTCACTGGAGTGCACTGAGCCAATCAGAAGGCTGCTTACAGTCATTCACTTCATGAATGGGAGTGGCTTGAGGAAGCTGGCCAGGGCTTGTGAGTACAATTAGGTGGTACAGAGGATCAGATCATATAGAGCATGGACAGAGAAAACAGGAACACTCTTCAGTGAGCCAATCAGTTGTATGCTCCACGTGTAGCACTAGATGCAGCGCTAGATGCAGCATTCGCAGCTGCTGTCTGGACAGTCTTGTTGGCCATGACACCTGTAGCAAACTCTTGTTGAGCCTTTTCAAAGCTGGCCCCAGTTGTCCGGTACAGGCCATGTACCTGTACACAGTCAAAGACAAGAGATACACAATTGAGATATACAGGGGAAGACTGTCAATTTGTTTGATTGTACAACTTAATGTCTATACTGTACTCGGGTGTGTGAGCATTACCTTTTTGAACATGATAAGAGAGATGACTGCAGAGGCAGTGAAGAGAGCAGCAATAAGGATCATGATAATGCCCACAGGAATGCTTGTGTTTAGACCAGTGAGGGCTGAGATCCAACCACTACAAAGCATCAAAACATACATACATATTAGCAAATAAAAACAATTGACCGTTTGCAAAAAACCCCGCCCATCGAACACAGATGAGCCAATGGCAGTCCAGTAGCTCCGTGCAGGCAGACATGGCCCGTCAACTTCACCTTAAGGCTCCATAGAAATGTATTGGGAGCCTTGATTTTTGTCCAGTTTTATGGGATATTATAGTGATATGAGTTGAAAAGGACAGTCAAATGACATATGTGGGATTAACGCAACACCGATACACAGAAAAATGCCTTTCAATCTTGATTAAGTTTTCTGTTTATGTTAAATTAAATTAAATTCTCTCGTCCCAGATCTCCACTATTTTAAGCAAAGGGTTACTCCTCAGCAAACCATAACGAAACAGTGCTCCACCACATCTGTGGATTAAGTGTGTTTAAAATGATTGTCACTTGGAGGAGGCTTGTATATAACTAACCGCTGCTAATAATGTACTACATGTAGCTTCATCACTTCAGAGAAGCATGGGGCTGTGCATAGTAGTGTAATATTTATTCACCATAAAATAATAAAGTTGAAGTGGCTCTGCAATGTAGGCTATGTTTCCGTTTTGGAATGTAGGCTATGTTTCCGTTTTGAAGTGGATCTGCAATGTAGGCTATGTTTCCGTTTTTTGGCAGCACCATGTTCCTTACATGACATGGCCCAGTGTCCTTGTAACATGCATGCAAGTCTATCTAGCACAGCTAATATTAATATCAGTGAATCACTCTTTCACCACTCTTAAACTCCCGTTTAAGTTTGTCACCCAACAAAGCTAGATATTAATTTTTATACATGTGTCTCCATGTCATACTGCTGTCTTTCAACGGATTGTAAATGATTGTAAATTAATTTAGGTCCGTGGCTCTCTAAAAGAGCCTCTTGTGCTGTAACTTTTACAGACAGTCTTAACAGCTACCATTGAATTTCTAGACAACTCCGGTCTGAGTTTGACTGGTGTAGTAACAATAACTAGGGGGCGTGGCTTTTGCGAACGGTCAATTGAACATTCAAAACTGAGAGGTCATTTAGCAGCTTCATAGTAGTGCATTTAGCAGCTTCATAGTGCAAATATTTTTCAGCATGTGAACAACAACAAGCTTTTTGCTCAGGAGAAATAATAATTAAATCTGGAGATAACAACAAACACAGTTTTTTATACAAATATTCCAACTAAAGACACAGGGAAGATTCAAGGCATTTGCATAATTAAAAAACATTCACAATTCAAAAAAGAAAGTACAGTTTATCTCCATAATTGACATATCAGAGAATGAGTTTGATTTTGGCAAACAATGACTCCCTACACTGCAAAAACAGTTTATCTAATAAAATCTATCCAAGTGTCTTATTAATCTTATATCAAGATCAAAAAATCTAATTGGTATTGTTTTCAGTATAAAGAGACTTACCTAGCACTTTCTCGTAAAATCATGTGACTTAATTTAAGAAGAGTTTGACTTCTTTTAAGAAGTCTCATCCTGAAAGCAAGTAAATTTGTCTAAAAAACAAGCAAATTTGTCTGCCAGTGCGTTGAGTAAATTTGTCTCGATAAGACTCCTTAAAATAAGTAAAAGTCAAATTAAGTCAAAATGATCTTTCGAGAGAGTGCTAGATAAGTTTCTTCATACTAAGAACAATACCAAATAGATTTTCTGATTTTCTAAGATAAAGAACTTTTTGCAGTGTACTCCTTTGGATTCAATCAGCCGATATCATTTCTTTCACATATCCGTTATCACTATTTCTTTCATGTATTTTTGATCGGTGTCACTCACCTTGCTCCCCAACCTGCTATACCAATGGCTTGAAGCACATGAACACCAAACTGGCAGATGTACACAAAGAAGAAGACAAAGAAACGGAACGAGCTGTCACTCCTGGGTATGAGAGAAACATAGATGGATAGAAGGTCAGAGTAGTTTTGAAGAAAATGTCATTACACTACATATTTCTTGACTTTTTACATCTCATTACAAACAAGATTTCTTGTCATCTTCTTGTCCACAACACCTCTGCACCACACCCCCCACCCCCATATTCTCATGCAGACTTTAAAAGGGGGTGCTGACAGAAAGTGTTATATTGGAGAAACCATGTTTTCAAAGATTCAAAGGCAAACCACCCAGATCATAGGACTAATCCTCCACTACTTTCTCAGAATTATTCATATCTTCAAGAAAAGGGCCATGGATCTTAAAATGTCTTTTTCGATCTTCTGAATACCTTATTTTATCCAGTGACATCTTCAAGCCTCAGAGATTGTTTGGGTGGGGTAATCTCTTTCCAATTTAATAAGATGGAACGGCATTGTTGCAATAGGTAAAGCAATTATTAGCAGTGTATCTTGATTGGGAATGAAATGAATGCGAAGAAAATTACTTTATGAATTAACTTTAAGACATATTTGACTATCAAATTTCAAAAGATGTGCAAGACAATGTCTTCTTCAGAAATATAGCTGAATAAAAAACTGAAATAAATGCTACAGCAGAAGTGCATAACATGTAGGACAGATGATAATGGGCATAACAAACTAAAAATACTCTATGTTCATTATCTTTGAGTTCAGTTGAAAATAAGGAACAGAAATAGCCTAGTCCAGGAAGCACAGATAATGTCTTACACAGATCTCTGCTGTCCCACAGTCACTCAGGCATACAGGGCTTACAGGGCCAAATAGAGAGGGTGTTTGTACCAAAATTGTAAACTCGTGCTCAACCCATTAGGGCAGCGGTCCCCAACCACCGGGCCGCGGATCGGTACCGGGCCGCAGGACATTCCTAACCGGGCCGTAGCCTACGACATGAGTTAAAAAAAAATGCATACAAATTAAACTAAATTTAATTCGCAATAATGTCACGTTTTTACATGGCATAGGCCTATATGCAGTTGTTTGATTGCACGCATGTTTGCATTTTGCAAGGTCTATTTTCTTACGTCTGTCTGTCCCGCCTCAACACTTTTACATATTGCCTTCAGCGCTGCGCAGCCTCAGGTCAGCTCACTTCACTTGATCAGTTCTTGGCGAACGGTAGTGTCACACGAAGTTAACTAAACTGCTAGAATGAGCAACAACAAAAAACAAGCATCTTTAGCAGGTCACTGGTGTACTGGCCAGAGTGTTTGAGTTGCGAGAGCCGCTGCAGAGATTTCTTACAGAAAAAAAGTCACCGTTAGCTGCACATTTTAGTGATGAGGACTGGGTGTCAAAACTCGCTTACCTGTGTGACATATTCGGGTTGCTTAATGACCTGAACCTGTCACTCCAGGGGAGAATGACGACTGTCTTTAAAACTGGCAGATAAAGTCGCTGCATTTAAAGCCAAGCTTGATTTGTGGGGACGACGAGTGGACCGTGTATTTGATATGTTCCAAACAGTAGTGGGTTTTGGGAGAGACTGAGGCAGGGCCCTTTCTCTCGCAGCTGGTGCGCGATCACCTTGTTGCGCTTTCCAATGAGTTTGAGCGTTACTTCCCATCCTCCAAAGATCCACGGCAAACCAATGAGTGGGTCCGCAACCCATTTGTCAATATCCAGAATAGTCCTAACTTGTCAGCGCAGGAGGAAGAGCAGTTGATCGAAATTGCTTAAGAGTGTGTATAAGGAAACCTCTCTGGCGGGTTTTTGGATCAAAACCAAAGCAGAATATCCCGAGATAGCCGTAAAAGCGCTGAAAACGTTTCCCACCACGTATCTACCGGTATGCGAGGCCGGGTTTTCGGCAATGACTGCAACTAAGACCAAATTGCGCAATCGACTGGACATTTCAAACACACTGAGGGTGTCACTGTCTTCCATCACCCCCAGATGGAAGCTTATTGTTGCAGGAAAACAAGCAGGGCTCCCACTGATTATATTCGTAATGCACATTTAGTTCCCATGTTTTGTTCCCGTTCCGTGAAAAACAAAATAGGAATCAAACCGGTCCATGGTACATAAAAGGTTGGGGACCCCTGCATTAGGGGAATTAATCATAGCAATCTTATTATGATAAAAACATCTTCGGTAAAGCAAACCCCTCCAAAAACGCAACTTAAAGGAAAAGTTCGGTGTGATATTGACCTAAAGTGTGTTGAAACATGATACAGAGTGTGAACTTTTGTCTCATAGCTCATCTCGGCTTTCCTTTGCTGAATGCTTTGGATCATTGTCCTGCTGGAAGGTCTAGCCATGTCTAATCCTCATTGTCCTGGTGGATGGCAAGATTCTCCCAGATAAAATGGCTCCATTCATCATTCCTTCAACTGTATGAAGTCGGCCAGTACCATGAGATGAAAAACAGCCCCACACCATGATGCCTCCACCTCCAAACTTCACTGTTGGTATGGTATTTTTAGGGTGATGCACAGTGCCATTTCTCCTCCAAATGGTGTGTAGTATGACATCCAAAGAGTTAAATTTTGCTCTCACCTGACCAGAATACATTCTCTCAGTATTTCATAGGCTTGTCTAAATGTTGTGTAGCAAACTTTCAACGAGCTTCGACATGTTTTTCTTCAGTAATAGAGTCGGGGTGAACGTGCATAGAGGCCATGGCGGTGGAGTGCATTACCTATGATTTTCTCTGTAACAATTGAACCTGCTGCCTCCAAGTCTTTCTGGAGCTTTCTCCGAGTGGTCCTTGGCTCTTAATGTTTGGATTTTTTTAATATGTGTGGATTACCTAAGTTAATACTAATGTCTGTAGAAAATTTCATGTGAATAGCCTCACTGGAAGTATACTTACTGAAAATTTTTTTGACGTGTTCAGTACATATTTTTTACCCGCTGTAATTTAGCTATTTAAACTCCTCAACTATTGAACTGTTCAGCCATTCCAACTGTCAGTTGTCATTTATGACTCCCAGCAACTGTTTTCTCTGCCTACAACTGTTTCAAAATAAAAGTCCTCACTACAATAATTTCCTATTAAATAATTTAACAATTGTAACTGTTTCCTCTGCCCACAACTGTTGGTAATTCCTCTGAATTACATTTTCTAGTTAATTTACACCTATCAACATATTAGACCTCACCTCCACAATTTCCTCATCAAAATCTACAACTACTCTAGTACTCACCACTGCATGAAAAGTGTAATTTTCGTCAGTAAGCGGCACTGTAGATTGATGTGGAAGTTCAGGTTTACAACTGTATAAGGCAATTTGCAGCCAACACCGAAAACTGCCGTGAATTGTCAGAAATTGAATCAGTTTTGCGCAGACATGCACATACATTGAATGAGCGCTGACACCACTACCCCCTAATTGCATGTCTCATTATTTGATAACACTAAATTAAGAAATATTTTCTAATCAGGAAAATGTTTTGTTTCTTTTTCTTTCGGGCCCGAGGTTCCATAATAGGCTACCATTCAATTGTGCCGCAAATTATCCGTGGGCAATCTCCTCGTCGAGGAGGCCCTAATCCTGTAGATCATAGACAGCATGCTCTGGGAACAGAACACAGTTGCCTGTCTAGTGTAGCCATGGGTCTGTCTATAAGGAAAATGACAAGTGTCTTAATGCGCTTTGGGGTCCAACGTCAACGAGACCAGTGGCTACCCCACTTTTCGGGAAAAAATAAAATGTCTCATTTCCCGACGCACCACAAAACATCTTGCCTATTCGTCTGGGGCTTTCTATAGTTTCAGTAAGGGCTGTATCGTGAGAAAAACAGCAAGAACAGAATAGGTTGATGTATTTCACATACTGTAACCTGCTGTCCAAACCCCCTGCGCACGGACACCTAACATTTCATTCGTTGCCTACATCTTTTTTTGTCTTATTCAAAACAATTCTTGTAGGTATCCATTACTCTGCTACCACAAAAAGTAATTGTCACTTACACGCGCACTCTCTATCTCCCTCTCTCCTAAAAATGCACATTTTTGTCGGAAGATCATGCTTGAGTTGGGGGGTGGGGGTCGTCTCACCTGGCGAAAATGCCTGTATTTCTTTTCCAATTGCTATTCATTTTAGCGAATATTTATCACTGATTCTTGAGATAAGGGACAAAAGTGACAAACAAAAAATTGATACTACATTAATTTGAATTGGATATCATCATAAACATAGATCTCATCTATCATGCCTGAAAAGGAACAGGTTTTTTATTAACCACTTTTTATAAAAATTGACATTTACTGACTTAGTAACTTGTCATTTGTCAACTCCCGTCTGACACATGAAAATATGTTTTTTTGTATGTTTGATCAATTCAACAACACTGTAAAGTCTTTTAAGTGTGTAGAAATGGTGTGCCTTAGCAAGGTTTAGTGATAAATTGCATTGTATACACTTTTAATATCATTTTACATTGTTTTTGAATAAGCCATTTTAAATTACCTTAATTTAGTTTACTATTTTTAAATTTTTAATATATACAATCAGTGGTTTTGTGCACACAAGACACTGATGCATGTAGATAAGTTGGTGTTTTAATGTATGAACACACTCAATTGAACCAATGAAACATACATTTTTTTATTAAAATGAAAAACCTCCATTTTACGGGGTTGACATACAACTGACGGTGTTGACACACAATTGACGGTGTTGACAAACTAATCTAGAATCAAACTGATTAAAGATATTTACCTAGTTTTGACATGGCAGTATCAAGGGAAAGGGTATCAAACTTCAAACAAGAGTTTCTACAGGACCTCAGGCAAGTAAGTTCTATGATTTGCTCCAATTTCTCTCAGCAAGTAAGTAAATCATTACTGCCTTCGGTGTAGAGCTAAGTATTAGATATTTATATATAATAGTTTGTCTAACCTGCGGGACTTGGGCATTGGACAAGAGGTGTTGAACATGCCTACACTCTATGAAGTCCATAACATCAGGGGCTATGGCATAGAGCTCCCTGGTCTGGCTTGCTTGGAGAGGACAAGCTGTCCCTGTCAGTTTCAAAATCTTTCACTGGACAGAAACAGACATCCCTCCTCCTAGCCTAGTCGCCTGCTGTAGTTTTACTGGTCACCTTGCTATTTTATAGTTGTATCAGGTAGCTTAGTTGACTTTACATTCTCCTATGTGGGCCTAACACTTCAGCCATTTGGAACAGAAGAACACACCAGAATAGGCCTGCTTAGTAAGCAGGATTTGATGGCTGCATTGCAATTCAATGCGGAAGTAATCCAAGTATTCAGAATACGTTACTCAGATTGAATACGTCACAAAATACATATTTGGGCATGTATTCTGTAACTTTTTGAAAGTATCCTTCCCAACACTGCCTACATCTCATGAGTCCCATGCGCTTTCCCACCAGTGGAGCTAGTTGGCTAGTTGATCAAACTTTTGCCAACTTAAGTAGCAAGGAATTCACGTGGAATCGTCGCAACTCTGTCATCATTATGTTAAGCCCGCCCACCGACTCTACACACGATATGATTGGCCTGATCGAAGTTTGATTTTTCCAGCTCACAAGCCAACAGAGAGTTGCTAGACTACCCTGGCTGCAAATTACATTTGCTGCTGCTAGGGTACGTCTAGATTTCTAGGCTTAATTTAAGAAGACGTTGACTTATTTTAAGGAATCTTATCAAGACAAATTTACTTAACGCACTGGCAGACAAATTGGCTTGCTTTTAGGACAAATTTGCTTCACCCACTGGAAGAAAGATTTGCTTATTTTCAGGATGAGATGTCTTAAAATAAGTCAAACATTTCTTAAATTAAGTCAAATGATTTCATGAGAAAGCGCTAGGTAAGTCTCTTTATACTGAAAACAATACAATCTAGTTTAATAATTAATAATCTTGGTTAGATTTTATTAGATACGCAGTTTTTGCAGTGTAATGCCAGTTGTCTGTGACCGGATTTGTCGGGTCTGTGCCACATGAGTTGTATAATTGCTTCTCAGCTCTTGTGGAAAAGAAGATATCTCCTAATGTTGGGAGTTCCGATGTTGGCTTCCCGTTATCATCCTCTCTGTTTCTGTTCATGGAGAATCTACAATCATTTTATCTTTTAGTTTGACATTTGACTTTTCTATTTGAGCCTTCTTTTTCCGCCATTCCTGCTTTCTTAGTTTGTGTTGCTCTTTTGTTAATTTCTTAACCTTTTCTTTCAATGCTTTTATCTCCCTTGCATGTCTTTTCCTGGTTTTTCTCCTCTCTCTCTCAGCTGCAAGGGCACGCTGGGTTGAAGTAGGCTCCTCAACAGCCTGGTCCAGAGGACATTCTGGTGGGGTGTCTATTTCATTTAGCCATCTATTCTGCATAGCTCTGGACCTTTTCTTTGCTTTCCTCCAATACTTTCTGCGGTGCCTTTTTGCTCTGGGTCCTAATTCTCCTACTTTTTTGTTTTGGACCCTGTCCTTCCATTTCTGTCTCTCCATTTCTAACTGCTGTTTACTGTCTAACTGTCCCTTCTGGGTCTGGGTCACTGTTAATTCTTTCTCTGCCTTTTCTCTGGTACTGGTACAGCCATGTCTGCCTAGAGTACAGATAAAAACAATACTTTTTATGAGTTATTTGGCATTTGGGTAAATTAAGATGTTTTAAGTCAATCAACATGCATACTTAGATCATATTATCATGTTATGTAGTTGTTAATTGTTACACATGCCAGGATATTGTCACTTAAAAAGTGAAGTTGCAGCCCTCAACTGATGTTGATGTTGTGTTTTGTCATGTCATGTTGTGTTTTGGCCTGATGCGCCACCCTCTACCCATCTATAATCACAAAGTCAGTAGTGTTTCGGCATCCGGGTTGGCAACCTCGAGGGGGGAGGGGATACACCGCTCTACAGTAATTTGAAAGTGACTGCAATACCAGTTTTGGCCACAATCTTACATATGGTTCCTTTAATCATGTGTAGTAGATGGTAGCCATTTTGATTTTCCTCAGTTGCCAGCTGCCACTAAACTAAACCAAAATACCAACTTTTATTTCAAACTTCTTGATTGAATTCAGCTCTACTTTGAAGACAGTGTTGACACATGAAAGCTGTGACCACAGGGATTTCAACTTGTTTGCTGAATATTTATTTTTTTAAAAACACTTACAAGAACATGTGTTGGACTGCTGCATCCATCAACAGAAAGAAGTCAAAGGGGGTCCTCAGGGTTAAAGCTGACCAAAATATGCCTGATTAATTTCGAATTTGAAAAATATCTGACGGAGTTGACATGAATTGAGGACATATTTTGAAAGGCTGTTGTTAACGTATAAAATAATGCAATGTTCACTTTAAGTATTTTGTGATATTTTATTAAGCCATTTCATTAAGCCAATTAACCTCATAATCATATTATGCAATTAACCTCATAATCATATTAAGCATTTTAAAACGCTTTATTTTTGCAGTTTGATACTGTAACCTCTGCAGAGGACGAGTTCATTTGCATGGGCTTTCATAGTACAGTGCCGGTATTTTATGAAATTACTATGAAATAATAAAAACATAGCCAAAACTAAGAGTCTAAACATACACAAGTCTTTCATATCCAACTTTTAAAGCCTTTTTAAATTAAATAATTTATTGTTTTTTAAGGGAAATTGCAACATTTTGATGGGGGACATGTTTTGTCCCTTATCTCAAGAATCAGTGAATCAGTCAATCAAGAAACTTTTATATTGTATAGCCTACTATGTCCTTCTGATTGATTCGTGTCTTCGTGTCGTGATTTTAATATGGGAAGGAAAATATTCACGACACTTTAAGTGTTTTTTGACTCAATTTACCCCTGTAGCGTTCGATGCAAATTATGGGCACTGCACTCCGAGGGAGATTGTTGAATAATATTTTCATTATTGAATAAGTGTCGGGAATTTTTCTGGCGTGTCTCTGCTGGCTACTGTCATGGAAATAAGCTGGGGGAGGGGAGCTAGTGGCGTAGCATGTCTTCTGAAGTGCAGAAGTCAGCCTCATATGGGGGGGGGGGGGGGGGTGGTATAGGCTCCAGCACTGGGGTTGGTGGCTCCCATCTGAAAGTTTTTAATTTAGGTACAACAGCAATACAAGGTGTGGCGTGTGAGCGTCAGAGCAAGGAGTGGCGTGTGAGCGTGTGAACGAATTGAAATGCGTGTCACACACAAAACCATTATAAAAAAAATAAGAAAACAAGTAAGATGTGCTCCATGGTATACCACGCAGACAAAAACCCTCAAACAAAAAGCGTGTAAACTAGAACAAAAATGGCGCACCACTAAATTGGAAGTCTTTCGCCAAACATGCAGAGATAGCCTTATCACCTACAAAAAAGCACTTAACGAGGCAAAGCCAGCCTACTATTCCTCGCTGACTGAAGAAAATAAAAATAATACAAAATTTCTCTTTACCACAATCTCCCGTCTGACGAAGAGCCATACCGAAGTAACCCAATCTATCCCGATAAGCCTAAACAGTAATGACTTCATGAACTTTTTCAATGACAAAATTGAAACAATTAGAGAAAAGATTAATAACCAATCAGTCTCACCAAATATTCATACTCCATTGCTGAACAATAGCGAAAACATAATAGAATCACAGATGAGACCTCGAACAACATTGAATTAATTTACACCTATCAACATATTAGACCTCACTTCCACAATTTCCTCATCAAAATCTACAACTAGTCTACTAGACCCTATTCCTACCCATCTTCTTAAGACTGCTCTCCCTTTCTTGGACAATGCTTTGTTCCAGATTATAAATAATTCACTGGTATCAGGGCATGTACCACAGTCATTTAAGTTATCTGTTATTAAGCCATCCCTCAAAAAACCTAGCCTTGATCCTAACAACCTAGCCAACTATAGGCCTATATCTAATCTCATTTTATGTCAAAAATACTAGTGTCCAAACAAATTAGTGCCTTCTTGCATATGAACAAAATCCAATAATTATATCAGTCTGGTTTCAGATCTCCTCATTGCTGCCAATAATGGATATATATCAATATTGGTCCTTCTGGACCTCAGTGCTGCCTTTGACACCATAGACCATGACCTACTACTTCACAGGCTTGAAAATTTGATAGGCATTAAAGACTCAGCACTCGCCTGGTTTAGATCATACCTTTCTAACCACCAACGATTTGTACAGGTTCACAATAAACTATCTACCCAGACTATAGTAAAATACGGGGTGCCTCAAGGCTCAGTACTAGGGCCCCTGTTCTCCTTTTCCCCTAGGCTCTGAAATTAGGAAACATGGCATTGATTTCCATTCTTAAGCTGATGATACACAACTATACCTTTCTATAAAACCTGATTTTAGCCAAACAGAAGTCATGGTTTTAGGTCCTAAAAAGATGAGGGATATCCTATCCTTATCACAGGCTACATATAGTGATCTTCCACTATCCTGATCCACAAGTAGGGCTGTCACTTTACGTTTGAAAATCGATTGCACAATCGATTGGACCAAACAACACAAGTTTCGAAAACTAAAATAGGGAATCAATTTTAACCAAATATCTACACTATTCATTTTAAACAAATTAAACAAATAAAAAAGGATAGATGTAACAAAATTCACAAACAAGAATATAAGAATATAAAAGAATTCCGAAGTGCAGTAAGCATTGCGAAAGCTAAAAAGAAAATTCCCACCAATTTTACGCACCGGAAACAGCTTTTTCAATCAGCTGCTGTGCTGCTCGTGTTTTGCCAAAAAAATGGAGGACAACGCGATCAACCTGTGAGACATGAGAGAGACGAGTGATAGGCCCTAATAACTTGAGAAGTTCAATGTGGAATTACTTCGGAGTTTTGGTATATCAAACTATGGAGAAGAATAAAGCGGTAGGCTATGCAAACTGTAAACACAGACACTGCTACGGCAGTCCACCTGGCTGTTTTTCGAGAATGTTGCACTCCTGTTTGTCATTGTGCATGAAACTTCACGCCAATAAATCATCAGAAATATTGCTGGCTTGCGTCTACAAGCAAAATGCAGCTGCTCGCACACTCACTAGAACTAAAAAATAGGAACATATTTCCCCTATCCTAGCATCCCTACACTAGCTCCCTGTTAAAAGTCGCATTGACTTCAAAATATTACTTGTAACATAGAAAGCCATAAATGGCCAGGCACCAGAATATATTAAAGATCTCCTAGTCCCATATAACCCACCCAGACCGCTACGATCACAGAATACTGACCTTCTTGTAATTCCAAAAATCTCAAAAACTACAGTTAGGAGGCAGAGCTTTCTGCTATCGTGCACCCCTCCTCTGGAATAATCTCTCCCTCAATTTGATTAGCAGACACCCTCCCTATTACTGCCTCCCATAGTTAGGTATGGTGTGGTGTGGAACTTCACCCACCTCAGGGATTTTTGGAATGGACCACGCTGCTGTGTCCTCTGGCACACCAGTCATGAATGCGATAGTGGTCACTGACCATACCTGCGCTGGTGTCGACTACCCCTCACCATGCCTTAGTAATGCTGCTATAGCATAGTGCTGTCATGGACTTTTCATGTGCCACGCCGTACAGCTCCCCCTCTTTCTCCTCTCTCTCCCTCTCTTGCCTATTCTCACTATGGTATACTGTAACAATATAGTACCATTGATTTACTTATTGACATTAAACATTTTTATTTTCAGTAATACTAACCCACTCTACATCTCTCTTTCTTCCTCCTTACCTCACTTGTGAGGTATACCATCACCAGTCATCAGCCACCCGTGTGCTTGGCCATCATCTCACTCATCTCACCTGAAGTCCCATCCCTCTGACTGCCCTATCATCGCCTATTACTGTCCCCCTACCTGGATTCCTGGCCCGTACAGCCTAGAAACCCACCACCTGCCCTATGACAACTCTGCCCGGATTCCTGGCCCCTACTGCCGAGCCACCACTTGCCCTATGACAACTCCTAATCCCCTGAACAATTCCATTTCCTACGCTGGACTATGTGAACTTTCTGACACTAAATTAGGATTAATGCATCATCATCCTGGATATGTAACCATCCCACCTCTTGTAACATTCACCTCAGGTGGCTTTAAACACCAGGTTCTATTCTCTGCACCTGACTAACTTATATTATATTTAGGCATATCACTCGGACAGAGCGACAGAGCAGGCTATCTATTTTCTCAGCTGACCGTCTTGTGTCATGTCCTGCAACATTGAGGCTAAATGAAGGTTTTTTCTAACTTGTGTGCTCAATTTCCAGTGCATTTGCTTTGCTTGTAAATTAAGTTGTAGGCCTACTTTCCTTGCCCAATGTGATTGTTGAACGGTGCTGGCCAGAAATGAATAGGCCTATAGACGAAAGTTTCCGTGTCTACATAGGCTACTTCTCGTCTCGTTGCTACTCTGGCAGTCTTACCAGAAGATGCAGCAGCTGGCAGGACGTCATTGCGTTAACTGAGCTGTTAGATATATATATCTACTTCCGTGTTGTAAGCTACATAGGCCAGTCATTACTTTTATAATCGTGGGGAAATGTAGCAATGCATTCTGAAGCCCTGTAATTCTCCCATGCCATTATGCACTGAGGGAGGGAGAGGTGCGCTTTTCTCCCTCAAGATACTTTCTCCTCCAATGAACTTGTACTCGTAACGAAAGGCAATTGAAAATGTAGCGGATTAAAGAGTAGATTACCGGCTCAAAAATGCACTTGAGTAAGAGTAGAAGTACCGTTTTGAAAAAGGAATATGGAAAGCTGCCTTCCTCGAAAAAAAAATATTTTTACACTCATGTGCGTTACATGTCCACTACCCACCCCTGATAAATTGCACCTATAGGCTATGCTGGCGACCCAAATAAAATCTCCTTTTGGAACCAATGGCTTACAGTAGGCCTATCAATCACAATCACACTTTCAACGCCTCTGAATGCAGATAAGGTATAACAATGCCTCTGAATGCAAATAATCCCTGTGCACGGGGACCAAAACAATGCATGCCAACTTTTTCCGTGTTTATCACGTATTTTAACTTTCCCCCGCTGTCTTGCCATTTTAATGTCTTCCCGTAGAATGTCCCATATTTTAATACTCCGATAACAGCCCTGCCATTGGGCCTGTCTCTGTGTTGCCCTGTTGCTACCCCCCTTGCCCTTCCAACGAAACAGATGTCTTCAAATCATTGTTTTCCTTGCTTGAAGGCGTACTTAGAGTGATGTTGACCTATTTAAGTTTAACGGCGTGATTGTCGTGAGCACGATTCATTGGCGCTTGCATGTTCGGCCTTATGTCTACGTGCGCACCTGCCTACTCAGGCTACTCAGCTACTAGAGAAAGAATTTCCGCTGTCTGTATGTTCACTCCAAGTTGGCCTACCTTACCAACTCTGCAGACCCTAAACTGGCTATTTATATTTTTCTGTGAAATAAGCAAATGTATTTGTTCAACTTTATGAAGCAGAATTACGCACTAGGCTACTTGGAACGTAACACATTTGACAAAGGACAGATGTATGTTGCTAGTGACAAAATATTAACTTTCAGTGTTTTACGATGTCTTTGTCATGGGGAAGTGTTTTTCCCCATGCATTTATTCTAGGCTACTGTCAGTTACTGCCGCGAGAGAAGCGGGTTCTGTGTTTCGTTCATTTCAGTGACTGACGCGAGAGAAGCGGGGTCTGTGTTGTGTTGCGTTGCGTTAATTTATTTTCATTGGGCATGCCCTGCTGTGCCGTCCACAGCTCTTCAGTTCCGACAAAGCCGAAATTACTCCTTTTGAAACAATGAGTGTAGGCCGCGCGTTTGTATGGTTATATTGCTTGACAGGGGGGATCCCAAGCAGCTTTCAGCCATAAGGCTACTTTGAGAACATTTCCTAATTCACCCGACACTAATATTCAAAATGTTGAAAACTATTTTGGCATAGCCTATAAGCAGTTTAATTAAATGTAATGTTAGTTGTAAACAAAAGGGCTACTTGGTGAGGCTTGGCCTCACAGATGCGCTTGTGCCTTAGATGGCAAGAAAAATCTTCACGATATTGGCCTATTAACTGACCACCCGATTCACGTTGGCTGGGGGGCAAGGGGAGGCCATCAGACATTTGTGCCCAGTTAATCCGGCCCTGCCCCCAACAAATCACACCTTCCCACCTCTGTGACAGCTTAAAAGAAGTCGAGAGGACTCCTAACTCACAGACCTATTCACAAACCTGCTTTTGTGGCATTTAGCCGTGTTTTGAAATCCTATGCAGCTACAGGAGCTTCCAATCGTGAGGAAGCAATTTTGCATTGTAGGCATAACTAACATGCAATAACGCTACCAACAACAACCAAAACTAGGCTACTCATTGTCAACATGTAAATTAAATGTAACATTATTGTGAATCAAATTAAAATGTTCTCTTTTGCAAACGTAGGCATAGTAACATATTAATTTAATAATGTTACAAAGATACTACAACAATCCATATTCATTTAGGCTAGGCCTTTTTATTCAGGGGCCGTATTCACAAAAAATTTTAAGGCTAAAAGTAGCTCCTAACTAGCGAATTTAGGAGCAACTCCTAAAAATAATGGGCGTGTCACTCCTAACTTTAGGAGTCCTTACTAAAAGTAATTCACGAAGCATTTTAGACCTAAAAGTAGCACCTTAGTCTTAGCCTAGAAATCTAGACGCACCCTAGCGGCAGCAAATTACATTTGCTTCCAGGGCTAGTCTAGCAACTCTCTGTTGGCTTGTGAGCTCGAAAAATTAAACTTCTATCAGGCCAATCAAATCGTGTATAGAGTCGTTTTTTAACGCGGGTCGCGGGTTTAACATAATGATTGATGGCAGAGTTGCAACGGTTTGGCTTGAATTCCCTGCTACTTGAAAACAAAGAAGATGGATGTTGCTTTTGGCCAACAGTGTGACACGAGTTAAGCTTGTTTTAAGTTGGCAAAAGTTTGAACTAGCCAACTAGCTCCGCTGATGGGAAAACGCATGGGACTCAGCGCTGTCCTATTGCGTGCAGAGGGAATTTGAAAGACAACCGATTATCCCGCCCCTCGGACTGAGCACTGCGAACGGTGAGTGCCCAGACCCTACATTTTAATGTGGATCTGGCTTGTCAGGCTACCTAAGTCTGGGACAGCTTAAAAGAAGTCGAGAGGACTCCTAACTCACTAAGACCTATTCATAAACAGCTTTTTGTGGCATTTCACGTTGCGATGTTTTGAAATGCGTAGCCTATGCGGCAACAGGAGCTTCCAATCGCGAGGGAACAATTTTGCATTCATAAAAGGGATGCAATAACGCCACCAACAACAACCAAAACTACTCATCGTTAACATGTAAATTAAATGTAACGTTTCATTGTGAATCAAATTAAAATTTTCTCCTCTTTGCAAACGTAGGCATATGGTGACAGATTAATTTAATAATGTTGCAAAGATACTGCATCAATCCGTAGGCCTATGTTTTATTAGGCTACTAGGCTATTTGTTTTGCCTTACTCTTTATTCATTTAGGCTAGGCCTTTTTATTCAGTTATTAATCATCTTCCGTCCTTCGCACTACAGTGGGCAGTGCTTCGACTTGGCCAGCTTCACTCGCGGTCCGCGCGTGGGATCACGCGGCTTTAATTTGTATTTTCCCAGTGAGACGCTGCAACAACCCAAACAACCGGTAGATGGCTCAAGTGAGCTGGGTGTCTCGTAAAAAGAAATGGAGCCTGGAAAACCCTACACAGACTTCACTACAGACTTTAGCAGACTGGTTTAGAAATAATTTAATAGCCAGAAATATGCCTGCCCTGCCCTAATAAAGAAATATTTGGTTAACTGCGAGTGAATCCCGTTTGCAGCCGTAGAAGAAACGCAGGACAAATTAAACATTCTGGTATTCTCCGAGTGCAACGATGATAGACAGACATCATTTGGACAAAATATAGAGCATATTAACCTCCGTTGCTCAGCCAAATGCCTTCCTGTTACGTCCTGTTATCACGGAGTTACAGGCGATAAACGATTTTTGGTGGTCACAAGTTTACTTCATTAGCGGTTTATTTTTTTGATTATTAAAGAGTGTTTTTCATTTAAAGGTTTGACTTTGTGCTTATTCAGTAGAGCATTTAGTGCTCTTCCCAATCCCAGACGTTCACATTGCATGTTTGTTTGTAATGGATGCAACCGCGAGAGAGGCTACGCGTTTGACGGCAATGAGTTGTTAACAGACATGAACCAAGACATATAGCCCAGCAGCAATCTAGGGACTGTTCGTTATTTATTGAAGGGGCCACCGGAGGAATTTTGAGTGCTTCAGTCAAAAGTTGCATGACCCTCACTTGCCTGCTAGAAATTGTTCAATGACCCTCCGACAGAATTGTTAAAAAAAGACATTACCCTCCCCTGCCAATTGTCGCTGTCTTCCGCCCGCGCTGCTTTGCGCCACAGCCACACACTGTGATAACATTCTTAAATCAATCTTTCCCATGAGCTTGCATGCTACCAGTCCTTCCTTTTCAAATGTGTTGCGCCTGTTTGCACAATTTCACAAATAATCATATGTGATTAATAATATGACAAATAATCGCTGTGCACGGGGACCGAAACAATGCATGCCAACTTTTTCCGTGTTTCTCACGTATTTTAACTTCCCCCCGCTGTTTATTTTTTTGATTATTAAAGAGTGTTTTTAATTTAAAGGCTTGACTTCGTGCTTATTCAGAAGAGCATTTAGTGCTCTCCCCAATCCCAGACGTTCACATTGCATGTTTGTTTGTAATGGATGCAACCGCGAGATACACTTGTCATAGGCGCCGATACCGTGGGTGCTCCGTCTCTCGGGCACCCACTGAAAACATCGAGCACCCACGTGTGCCAGCTTACAGTCCCGGCTAAATTTACATTCATTTAAAATCAAACATCGCAGTTTATGTTAAATTCAGCATCTCTCATAATGTGATTGGATATGTTGCTGTCCATTCCCTACTTCATATACTAACCACCAATGAGAGCGTCTCTCGTATGAAAATTCCTGACACTTCCCACCTGAAGAATTAACGCAAGGCTTTGTCGGGTCTTCAGCCCTGAATGTTTAAAATGTATATAGCCCTGAATATCATTTTAAAAGTAGTCTGACAAAGCTTATTGTTTTGTGACACAGCTAAACACTGGTACCTCATAGAACGTCTATAACATAGCCTAGGTGGTCACAACTCACAAAAGTAAAGCAGATAGAAAGAACTCAAGCAAATCTAGCCTACAACACGCAGACAGCTTTATGCGCAGGGGAGAGAGAGCGCGCGCGCGCACTGTGCTTTATGATTGTTGCCTTCTGATGGTATCTTGCTAATTCACTGAACTGCATTAGGTGACACAAATGGTATTGCCTTTATCTTATAACTCCTTGTCTGAGCGACTACCAGGCCTATGGTTTTTTAAAAGTCAGACGTTCCCTGACAAAGACATTAAAAAATTAAGAATGTTTATTGACTTGAAAAATACACAAATTTTTGCAAACTCTCTTCATTCAACCCTTGAAGACATCGCGGTCTGGTGCGCTATGTAGATCGTTTCTCGTACCATTTCATTTCTCAGAATTTAGGTCTACTAGGCCTACAATAAAGTCATCACCAAATACATCTTTTATTTTTAGTTGATCAACCACAAAGAGTAGCATAGGCCTACTGTGCACAGTGCACTGACGACTGTAGCAGCCCAAGGTAACCAGTTGTTGTAGATGAGAGGCAACCCCTTGTTTCAGATAGCCTGGACAACATGTTACCTGGGTGTTGCCTACGTTATTAATTAATGGTAGCCTACAATAGTTAATTGATTCGCGTAACATATTAGTTGGCTCAAAGAGTAGGGAATCAGGATGGAGAGAGTCACGCGTGTGTTGCTTTTGCGGGATCGAATCCAGTTTAATGCTAGTTTTCAAAACATATATTTTTTACATGTCTTTTGTCCGAGTGGCTGTAATGTAGCCGAGCGCTCATGGCGTATGAAAAGCGACTTCAAACCGCCTAAAACAACTTGTTTGGGAATGTCTGACAACTGCTGCAGCGCATGCATGCGCAAGGAAACCAGTAGGTGGAGAAACCAGAAGGCACACAACACCGGAACGATTTTAAGGCTATTTCGCATAGGCTACTCAATGGTGCTATTTCACACGCATTATAGCGACCCCCACTCACCGGGGTTAGGTGGAAGGTGTTAATAGACGATTGGCGTAGCCTACAGTGGACTAAGGCTGTCAAAATTGCTCAAAAATATCCACTCTAAAACTAGAATTTGTAACGCAGAGCGGTACAAAATATGACCGCCGCCCAGTCCAGCACATTTTTTCCACAAAAATAAATCACGCTGAAAGGCCTATAGGATTCTGTCTCTCTAAATTGCATTATCCACACTCAATTCTCACTGGTATCTGCTAGACCAGGGGTCCCCAACCTTTTATGTACCATGGACCGGTTTGATTCCTATTTTTTTTTCACGGACCGGCGGCGGGGGGGTTCGGGGGTTCCATGTTCCATATGTGTTGTGCATGCATTACTTGAAAAGAACTAGCTCCAGTTATGTATGAACAGTGAAGGTAACGATCTCTTGTGAAAAACGTGAACTTAAAGAAGTGAAAATTGAACAATATGAACTATGAATATTGAACAACTTGAAGCTACATCTATAAGTGTGAACATGCTTAACAAAATATGGGAACAAAACATGGGAACTAAATGTGCATTACGAATATAATCAGTGGGAGCCCTGCTTGTTTCCCTGCAACAAGAAGCTTCCATCTGGGGGTGATGGAAGACAGTGACACCCTCAGTGTGTTTGAAATGTCCAGTCGATTGCGCAATTTGGTCTTAGTTGCAGTCATTGCCGAAAACCCGGCCTCGCATAGATACGTGGTGGGAAACGTTTTCAGCGCTTTTACGGCTATCTCGGGATATTCTGCTTTGGTTTTGATCCAAAAACCCGCCAGAGAGGTTTCCTTATACACACTCTTAAGACCACCGTCATTTGCAATTTCGATCAACTGCTCTTCCTCCTGCGCTGACAAGTTAGGACTATTCGGGATATTGACAAATGAGTTGCGGACCCACTCATTGGTTTGCCGTGGATCTTTGTTTGGAGGATGGGAAGTAACGCTCAAACTCAAGGTGATCGCGCACCAGCTGCGAGAGAAAGGGCCCTGCCTCAGTCTCTCCCAAAACCCCCACTACTGTTTGGAACATATTAAATACACCCTGGTCCACTCGTCGTCCCCACAAATCAAGCTTGGCTTTAAATGCAGCGACTTTATCTGCCAGTTTAAAGACAGTCGTCATTCTCCCCTGGAGTGACAGGTTGAGGTCATTAAGCAACCCGAATATGTCACACAGGTAAGCGAGTTTTGAAACCCAGTCCTCATCATAAAATGTGCAGCTAACGGTGACTTTTTTTCTGTAAGAAATCTCTGCAGCGGCTCTCGCAACTCAAACACTCTGGCCAGTGACCTGCTAAAGATGCTTGTTTTTTGTTGCTCATTCTAGCAGTTTAGCTAACTTCGTGTGACACTACTGTTCGCCAAGAACTGATCAAGTGATTTGAGCTGACCTGAGGCTGCGCAGCGCTCAAGTGTTGAAGGCGGGACAGACAGACGTAAGAAAATAGACCTTGCAAAATGCAAACATGCGTGCAATCAAACAACTGCATATAGGCCTAAGCCATGTAAAAACGTGACATTATTGCGAATTAAATTTAGTTTAGTTTGCATGCATTTTTTTAAACTCATGTCGTAGGCTACGGCCCGGTTAGGAATGTCCTGCGGCCCGGTGGTTGGGGACTGCTGTGCTAGACAACAAGTACCAAAACATGATTAGTTCATAGATTTCACATGTAAAATTCATTTTATACAACCCCACCTTTCGGGGGGTCCAGTCCAGCGGGGGGGGGGGGGCTTCGCTGCGCGGCGGTCATAATCAAATTGGCCTCCATCACTCAACCATGCTAACGGTAACATTATTTTACCTACGTTCTGCTATTGATAGGATTAACGTAGCCTACCTGCAGTAAAAAACAAGCATGTCCGATAAACATTCTCAGATTTATTTCGGCTTCAAGAGGAAATGGGAATTACATGTCATGCAGAAATCATCCTACCCTTAGACGTTCTCTGCGGCAAACTACTGTACAGTCTTGTCCTTGTAGGAAGCGTAGTGTCTTTCCAACCCACTTTAGATTAACTTCCAACAAAATTACTTCTCACTGCAACGATGCGCCATCTACTGGACAAACGACTACGTGACGCCAATACTGGAAATGCAGCCAAATTATTATTATGATGAATATTTGGTTTTCCTTTAATCCTACTGAATTTGCAATTATGTATCGGCCGTTCTAATTGCCGATACTGATGGTATACGTGCCTGTGTGTGTGTGTGCGTGTGTATATGTGTGCACCACCATCTACAGGCCAATGAGTGTACAGTCACTAAATGTACACATAACTTAATTTTTTAGACCTCCCCATGGATGAAATTCTACGAAACTTGGCATACCCCCAGATAATGTCAGGTTAATCATACACATAAAAAATGCAGTTCTGAACGTCTTTACTGAAGAGAGGGGCGATTAAAGCAGAATGATATTGCATTTTCATTTTTTACCGGGGGGGTGCAAATCACAAATGAGTGATTATGGGCTAGGTTGATGTGGGCCCTTGAGACCAACATACCATAAACATTTCTTCATCCTCGGTGCCGCGGTTCAGGTAGTTATTTAGGAAAAACTGAATTTTTTGGGTTTCGGGGGGCCCAGCGCGGAGGGGGAGTGGCCCCCGGGAACCAAAACATTTTTTTCCGTAAAAGTCTAGTGGGGCTACATACCCACCAAATTTCATGTGCCCCGGTGTTTCGGTGCCCCGGGTATCGTTGACCAAAATTTCAGGAAGTACATGACTGGGGGAAAAAAACCCAAAAAAAACAAACAAAACAAAAAAACAATCCCTATATGACCGCTTCGCTAGCGGCGGCCATAATAAACACATGTATTCGAATATATTGGAATATCTAGGCTATATTATTTGCTCATTATGTCAGTGACGTGCATCATGTCATCTGTTTTTAATTTTTTGTATGGTTATTGCTTGACAGGGTCAAGCAGCTTTCAGCCATAAGGCATTTCCTAATTCACCCGACACTGATATTCAAAATGTTGAAACTATTTCGGCATAGCCTATAAGCAGTTTAATTAAATGTAATGTTAGTTGTAAACAAACGGGCTACTTGGTGAGGCTTGGCCTCACAGATACGCGCTCTCTCCCCTGCGCATAAAGCTGTCTGCGTGTTGTAGGCTAGATTTGCGTGAGTTCTTTCTATCTGCTTTACTTTTGTGAGTTGCGACCACCTAGGCTATGTTATAGACGTTCTATGAGGTACCAGTGTTTAGATGTGTCACAAAACAATAAGCTTTGTCAGACTACTTTTAAAATGATATTCAGGGCTATATACATTTTAAACATTCAGGGCTGAAGACCCGACAAAGCCTTGCGTTAATTCTTCAGGTGGGAAGTGTCAGGAATTTTCATACGAGAGACTCTCTCATTGGTGGTTAGTATATGGAGTAGGGAATTGACAGCAACATATCCAATCACATTATGAGAGATGCTGAATTTAACATAAACTGCGATGTTTGATTTTAAATTAATATAAATTTAGCCGGGGCTGTAAGCTGGCACACGTGGGTGCTCGATGTTTTCAGTGGGTGCCCGAGAGACGGAGCACCCACGGTATCGGCGCCTATGACAAGTGTATCTCGCGGTTGCATCCATTACAAACAAACATGCAATGTGAACGTCTGGGATTGGGGAGAGCACTAAATGCACTTCTGAATAAGCACGAAGTCAAGCCTTGAAAAACACTCTTTAATAATCAAAAAAATAAACTCTAATGAAGTAAACTTGTGACCATCAAACATTGTTTATCGCCTGTAACTCCGTGATACCAGGACGTAACAGGAAGGCATTTGGCTGAGCAACGGAGGTTAATATGCTCTATATTTTGTCCAAATGATGTCTGTCTATCATCGTTGCACTCGGAGAAAACCAGAATGTTTAATTTGTCCTGTGTTTCTTCTACGGCTGCAAACGGGATTCACTCGCCGTTAACCAAATATTTCTTTATTAGGGCAGGGCAGGCCTATTTCTAGCTATTAAATTATTTCTAAACCAGTCTGCTAAAGTCTGTAGTAAAGTCTGTGTAGGGTTTTCCAGTTCCATTTCTTTTTACGAGACACCCTGCTCACTTGAGACCTCTGCCGGTTGTTGCAGCGTCACTGGAAAAATACAAATTAAAGTCGCGTGATGCCGCGTGATCCCGCGCGCGGACCGCAAGGGAAGCTGGCCAAGTCGAAGCACTGCCCACTGTATGTTTAGGGCAAAGAGAATGGAAATCTCAACATAAGGATACATTAGAAGATGATAATTGGTGTAAACTTTGTCACGATATGATAAGCAGTTCTGGCACTTAAAAACGCAACGTTCCATTCAGTCAAAAATCATTCAAGCGTAGTGCTAGTCATGAAAAGAAAACAGCAGCTTAATATTTTTCAGGTGTTTAACAGTAATAGGCACACTGTTCTTAGCAGTTATGCCAAAGGCAGTGAGATTAGGCATTGCATCCTACAGTCACTCTGTTTGGAACATCGCAGTTCGGGTTTCATGATTGATAAGATTCAGTTAACGCGTAGAGTATGGATCGTCTCAAAGTTTGGGACAACCAAACAGCAGTGTAAGCAAATTCTTACAGTTTTTTCTCTAGGCCTAGGCCTATCGCAAATCGCGACATAACCTCATTGGATTCTTTTTTCTTTTCTTTTCCTTGTTCGCGTGTTGTGTAGTGAAGCGATAATGCATTTAAAGCAATGTTCACATCATGTGAGCCAGAACCGATATGGCCAGAGCTGCTTGCTCTGTAAAGATATTTCTGTCCCACCCAAATTGCATTAAAATGGTGTGTTAAGCAGCCAGAAATAAAAAAATAAAAAAAATCCCGGGGGTGAAATCTCCCTCATCCCAGAACTTTTAAAAAGCTTGAAACCGGGGGGTTTTCAAGATGGCGGCTTGAGGAAAGGTTGTGTCACGCTGAGCTGGTGCGCTATTTCGTTAAATTTATCATTTTTGCCTGTAAGGAAAGAGTTTTGTGGACTCTTACAGCTCTGTAGTAACATATAATGAGTATAAATGCCTACTTTTTGAGGCAGGCGGATATCATGTCACGCAAAAAGAAGGCAAACCAGAACACTCTAGAAGAATCATCACAGCAGGACAGTGAGGCTAGCGAAGATAACTTGCTAGCACCCGCACAACGGGAGATCACAGAAATTACTGCTAACATATCAAAGATTATTGACGAGAATAAGTCCGCTGTCACATTTACTGCAAGCACATCGTGAGGAGCTGGACAGTCATGGTGAACGCATTACAGAGGTGGAGGGCAGAGTGTCTGCTTTGGAGGATTCTGTGGGCCCAATGGATAGCAAGATGAAGGCACTAGAACAACAGGTGGCGGATTTAAGCGAACATGTCGATGATTTGGAGAATAGAGGTCGGAGGAAAAATATACGCATTGTTGGACTACCAGAGGGTGTGGAGGGTGATAATCAAACACGTTTTTTTGAATCCTGGCTACCTAAAATCTTGAACATCGAAACTAAAACAGGCAGGATTAAGCTGGAAAGAGCACATCGCTCCCTAGCACCCTTGCCCTTCCCCACCGCCCAGAAACCACGATCGATTTTGGTGAGATTCCATAATTATCAGGATAAGCAAAGGGTGATGAGTGCTTCGTGGAACATCGGGACTAAAAATCAAGTTTTGAAACACGATAATTCCACTGTGATGATCTTCCAAGACTTCTCAGCTGCCCTTCTCCGCAAACGTAAAAGATTTGACGGGGTGAAGAAACGTCTGATAGCCATCGGAGCTACATACTCTCAAGTCTACCCAGCATCGTTAAGAGTCACCTTCCGTGGCTCAACGAAACTATTCCAAGATCCGGATATGGTGGAGAAATACATCGACTCCCTCGATCTGACCAGTGGTGATGGTGGCTCCTAAGCCTCAAGAATTTCCTGCCTGTTTATTTTCTATACTATTATTTTTTTTCCCTTCCTTTTCTGTTTTTTATTCTGGAGGACTGCTTTCATGTGAGATCCACGCGATGACGTGAGTATATTGAACTTTACAGTACGGGCTGGATAAAGGCGCTACCGCGCAGCACACCGAGCAGATCTGTCTTCTGTCGTTAGGGAACCCCTTTGCTCGACATCTCTTGACTAGAGAAGGACAGTGTTTAGTTTTAGGCCTAATGCCAGTATGCTGTTTGGCATATGTTTGTTTGTTGTTCGTTAGTTGTTTGATGTTTAGTACTCGGCTTACATTCCACTCAAATTATATCTTAATGTACAGGCAGTGGGCTCAGATTATATTTTGGTTTTATTTGTTGTATTTTGTGATTTAAAATGACTATGCCTTTACTTAAATTGTGTACTTGGAATGTTAATGGTATCCATACACCTGTTAAGCGGCGAAAAGTACTGACTTACCTTAGACGGGAGGGGGTTCATATTGCTTTGTTGCAAGAGACCCATTTAAACGAAATAGAACATTTAAAGTTGCAGCAAGGGGGGTATGATCAGATTTTTTTTCTTCTTTTACATCAAGGAGCAGGGGAGTTGCTATTTTGTTCCAGAAAAACTTACCATTTAAAGTCACACACTGCATTAAAGATAAATTAGGACGGTATGTCATTATCAAAGGTGAATTGTATGGAGAAGTGATTGCCATTATGAATGTTTACTACCCACCTGGCCATCCTAGTGAATTTCTAGCTACAGCATTCTCTGAATTAGCCGATCTCAATGTCAGGAATAGCTTTGTAGGAGGAGATTTTAACTGTCATTTAAACCCTTGTATTGACAAATATCCTGCAGGGCGATTGTCCACCTCTCACCATTCTAAATTCATTAATGCCCTTTGTGAGGACCTAGATTACATAGATATATGGAGGGCCCAACACCCAGCGGATAAAGAATATACCTTCTTTTCAAAAGTTAATAAATGTCATACACAGATAGACTATTTCTTTGTTCCTAAACCTTTATTTCAATCAATTACTTGTAGCTCTATAGGCAGCGCAGTTATATCTGACCATGCTGCTGTTTTTATCCAGTATCAAGTTGGAAATCCAGTCCCACAAACAAGATATTGGAGGTTTAACCCTTTAATTCTGACAGACCACAAATTTGTATCTTATTTCACGGTAGAATTCCAATCCTTTTTATCTATCAATACAGCTTCTACTGAAGACCCATCACTTCTTTGGGAAACCTCTAAAGCCTTTGCAAGAGGTCTAATCATATCGTATGTGTCCAGTAAGAGGCGCAGGCAGGCTGACCAAAGAACATTTTTGGAATCTAGGCTTAAGATGACTGAAAGGGACTACATTATGAAACCTTCATCAAAGAGACTTAAAGAAATTTCTGCATTACGCTCAGCCTTAGATTCCCTTTCAACAGAACATGCAGAGGCCCAAATTAGATTTGCTAAACAAAGATTATACGAGCAGGGTGATAAGGCTGGGCGATATCTGGCTTATCTAACAAAGAAAAAATCTGATTCTAAAATGATCCCTTCAATTATAGATGATACAGGTGAGCAGATGTTTGACTATGTAGCCATAAATGACACATTTAGGAGCTTTTATGAAAATCTTTACCATTCGGACTTAAAGCAGGATACCTCAGATTTAATGGATACCTTTTTCTCCTCTCTGTCTTCCAAAACTGGCAGAAGATCAAAAGTTCAGACTTAATGCGCCCATAACCAGAGAGGAGGTACTGTATGCTATTAGTGCATTGCACTCTGGGAAAGCACCTGGGCCTGACGGGCTGAGTAGTGAGTTTTATAAAGAATTCCAGAATCTATTAGCTGAACCTCTGCTGAACATGTTACAAGATTCCTTAGAAAGGGGCATCCTGCCAGCGTCTCTGAGGGAGGCCAACATTTCGTTGCTTCTGAAAAAAGGAAAACAACCAGAGCAGTGTGCCTCCTACAGGCCAATATCTTTATTAAATGTAGATTTAAAGATTCTTTCTAAAATATTGGCTACACGATTAGAAGGCCTACTCCCTGTGCTCATTCATGAAGACCAAACTGGTTTTCAGATCTGGAATACTAAAGGGATCTCCAGGCTAGGTGATGTATTGGTTGGAGATACATTGATGTCCTTTAGTCAGTTAAGTGAAAAGTATGATATTCCTAAACAGGATTTTTTCCGATACCTTCAACTAAGAGATTTCATTAAAAAAGATACAACAATTCTTACTGACCAAAGCAGTTCATGCATAGAGCGACAGCTCTTTTCACTTCAAACAGGCCACTCCATAGGTTTCTTTTATAGACTGCTTAAGGAATATGTTACTACTGGCACTTTACACCTAAAAGATAAATGGGAAGGAGAACTCGGCGTGGAGATTACAGATGAGGAGTGGGATGAGGCATGGAATAATGCAAGGACCTTGAGTATCTGCAACAGGGTTAAAGCAGTTCAATTAAAAATTTTAATTGCACAGGGCAATTTTTTGGACCATGTTGCCGGCAACACAGGGCAACTAATGAGGCCAACAGACAACTAGCAACTTTGTTAGCAAACCCACCGCTAGTTAGCTAAATCCCATTCAATCTCAATGGAGCAATGGTAGCTAACAGTTTACTGGGAAAAAAATTATGTCTTTTTTAACAACCTCAGCACATAAAAATAGATGTTAGTTGGTTTTTTAAGCATTTGGTGAAGTAAAGTGTCCATTTTGGGTTTCAACATAAACACTTTGCGGAGTAAAAAGATATAAGAAGCCTCTCTTTAACCTCGCTTCCATAGACAGTAAAAGAAAGCTTGCTTCACTATCATGATGCTGTCATCTTTGTTGACAATTCAGTTCACAGATGGGATTCATTGCTAGCACTCTGATTGGATGATCTCAAAACGTTGCCCATAAGTATCCAAATCTTTCAGATAAAAATTATGTTGCCCAATCTCAATGGGAGAGTGTCGCTCAGCAACATTGCCCAAAAAGTTGTCCCATGATTCATCACCTTAAGGTAGAAAACATGTCAATAACAAACAGAATAAATTGAAACGAGTTATATAAAGCACCACTGTTACATGTATGATTTCATGTACGTGTATGTGTGTTCGGTGTGAGTGTGACTGACACATTAGTTTCAAATATAAGATATGAATATCAGGCCTAAATTGGGGGGGGGGGGGGGGGGGGGTCCGTTCTCAGTGTCTCTCTCAGCCAAGGGGTCCTTGGATTGAAGGTTGAAGACCCCTGTTTTAGCCCAATTGTTTTACTTTTTGGACTTGTGTGTTCTACTTTTGGGGGTCATGGCAATGGCCATCTTACCAATAAGCTAACTTACTAATAAGTGTTGTACACTCACCTGAAAGCTCCATAAAGGGGTCTATACCAACAGACAAAGGAGCACGGTGTGAAGAGCATAAACCACAGCATGGAAAGGCCGAAGTCTACTCCTCGCGTTGCGTCCACACAAAACCAAGCCAAGCAGCCAAAGATGTTCGCGAACAGAGTTGCTGTGTGAACTGCAGGGACAGGGCATAAGCAACATTAGGAAGGGTTGGAAATTAAACAATCTATCTAAATGTCCCATGTCCAAAAAAGTAAATGGTGCAGTCTGCAGCAGTTTTATTCTAATGAACTTTTTATAATATACTGCAGCTAACAGTTAAACATGCCAGTGCACCAATTGCGAATATTAAGAATGACTGACAACATTTAGGCTACAGGAAACAGGATTTTAAAGATCAGTGCCTACTTTATTTTCAGTCTGTTCTATTTTCCTACATTTTGTTAATGTAAAATAATATAATATATTGCCATATTTGCATTTAGCCTGTATATCAAGTATCCTGCCAAATGTAGGCTAATTTATTTATTTGTGAATCCATCTATAGCTAATCCAAATATGCCCATGGTGACCTATCTGACTACATACTGCCTAATACTACTACTAAAACAGTCCATTTTCTCTTCCACAAAACCCAACATAGGCTAATCAAGGATATATGTTTTATACTTTTAGTTTTTATTTGAAATATCTGCATTGATGGGGGCAGTAGGCATACGTTAGGCCTACTTTCGTTTTGCACTTCAGCTTGTATTCGGTGTAAACAAACAAGCATGCGTGGAAGTAGTGCTGGGCGGTATGACCAAAAATGTATATCACGGTATTTTTCAAAATTCTTACGGTTTCACTGAATATGACGGTATTTTTTTTCCATGCATAATCAGATGTTCACAGCATTTTCTACAAGTTGGGATAGGAATTGCTGCAGTACATTGAGTAAGGATGGTCTATTTTACTGTCATGATGTAGAATAACTCCACACTGACTAGTGGTAATGCAGTTTTGCATGGCCCCAGAAAATGATGCTATTTACAAAGAGCCACTCATGATTCTAATGAAGAATCTAATCAGAATGCAAAGACAATTGCAGTCAAAATACAGAATTTTTACTGTGCAAATTTCACAAACATCTTGTATAAAACCAATACAAAAAGTATTGCAATACAATTTAAAATAAAACCTCTCTGCTAATATGCTTACTCTGTCAAATAGGCCTATCAGAAACATGCCTTATTGTTATTGTGTGGTTTACATGACGTTAGTGGTAGGCTAACGTTAACTTCATGTGGATGTGGATGTCTTGAGCCTGCCATGAGCTTCGGTTCGGTTCGCTAGGCAAAACATTAACAAAAAAGTTTGTTTTGGTTCACTGATGACAGTCAGGATCATTTCTAACTAGCCAGCTAGTATTGCTCAGTGCATGTCTATAACATGCTTTACTTGCTACCTGGATAATTTCAGCGAATATTCTTAAGGTGAGATGAATGATAAGAACATTAAACTTCACTGTGTTCGGTGGGTTGCTAACTAACAACATCACCAACTAGCCAGCTAGCTAGTTACAGCTGTTAAACAATCTCAATAGAATTTTTGTGACGGTGAATCCCTTTCAATGCAGTATCCCTTAACGTTTTTCCTTAACTAAAGAAACAATTTAAGGGTTCTGTGCAGCACCCTTAAATAAACCTCCTACCTAAGGAGAAATTAAGTCTGAAGGGTCATACTAGGGGAAAAACTTAAGGTGTTTTGTGTTTACCCTCACTATGCCTCGCATTGGCACCATGCGTGCGTGTGAAGAAAGTCCTGTCTGAAACACTGTCGCGCGGCGCAGCGTTCCAAACGTTGTGTAATCAAATACACCGGTATGGCGGTATATTAAAAATGAATATCATAACGAAAATATACACCGGTATACCGCCCAGCACTACGTGGAAGCCTGGAGTTGTCAGTAGCGTTCTACCTTTGAATAAAATGGGAGTATTACTGGAGGCTACTTTTGTGCCGGTTCGCTACAGCTATATTTGCAGCCAATACGTCAACTGGGCTAAAAGGCATGTTAGGTTACCTTTCCTTCTCTCACTGCATTCTCAGAATCTCATCCTGTTCCTCCTATATCCAATGAATTCGGTGGATAGAAGAACTAATTTCTTCAATCTTTGCATCTTGGCTGGCTAGTCTAACTTTCTGCTTTTTCTGCGCGCTCTTGGATTTGAAGCGACTACTAGCGAGTCACAACGCGAAACTGCTAACGTTGATGGGAGGTGTAGTTTTTATGCTGCATTCGCGACGTGATTCTATGGTTTGCTCCAGTAATGTTTCTCGATGTTGCGGTGTATTTTGTAGACAAACATTGACATGGTTAGAAGTCATTCGCACCAGTGCGCCTAAATATTTTTTTCACTCGCACGGCATCATTTTTACTCACATGTGCGAGTGAAATGGGCGCACTGTAGAGCCCTGATTTCAGCAAATAATTTGAATTCCAAAATAATGAATGAAGACATTGCAACTTAGTCCAGTAGGATTATTTTAAAATAAAATACCAAAGGCATAAATGCCGGGGTATAGATGTTCTACTTTTTCACAAGTGACTAGCCTACAGCACAACCCAAGGAGGAAATTGCCATTCCTCTGTAAGGAGACCATTCCATGATGATGTGTTTGCTACACATTGTTCTTACATAGAATATGAACAGCATGCAATGACTGATAGGCATCTGAAGAGATCTATTATTCATATACCATCTGAAATGGCTGGGGGGTGGGTGGTAGTTGTCTTGTTCAATCTTTGTGATTCATGTGGACAGTCAATGTATCTATGAGGTCCCTTGCCACGTGTATTATTCAAGCACCATGCAGTCTGCATTCATAAACTGGGTGCTTGATTTTACACACCTGTGGCAAGGGACCTGATGATGAATAATCAAGGATGATTCGCATTGTTGTAACAAACTGTTCAAGCTCCTTACCTCTTTTATACGACACGATAGGGCACTATTTGCCAAAACCAGCCGACACAAAGACAGCTTTTCCCCCAAGCAGTCACTCTGTTGAACACTCAGCCCCCACTCTAGCACTGAACAAAGTCCAGTGTTTCCCAGAGAATTGAATTCCATTTGTGGTGTTTGGTTTGCAGAATTAACTTGAATGCAACAGCTTTAACACATTTACTCCTAAAATGGCTGCTAAAAACACCTATAGAATCCTATGGCATTCTAGACTAAATAACCTTATTTCCTGAGGGTTATCTGAAAACATACTAAAAATTGTCAACGTCTACCAAAATGTAATATCTAAGCCTCTGTAGCACCTAGAAACATGAAATAAAAAGCATGCTGCGTTACGCAGCATCCAGCGGGAGGGTCAATGTTGCGCTACGCAGCATCCAGCGGGAGGGTCAATGTTGCGTCATGCAGCATCCAGAGCGAATGGGTTAAACAAATTAGCACAGCGTGGTTATGATGCTAACCAGATTTAAGCACAATTTAGTACAACCTGGAAAATCATTGTGTGGTGGTCAATGTTGATATTGTGGTGGGCCGCCACAAATAAGTCAATGTATGGGAAACACTGAAGTCAATCAACACTGTTCTGCTCATCTACCTCATGTGTACTTCGTGAAGGTATTGTCTGTATAAATCGTCTTGTAAATAAACTACCAGTGCTTTTTCCAAGTTCGATTTATACAATCGATTTATACAGACAACACCTTCACGAAGTTTACCATTCGCCGCCATCTTGAATTCAGTCACGATAAATCGAGCGACGAGTACAAATGAACAGGTATGATAAGGGATCAGATTCCAAAAATATTTCTATGGAAATGCATGGATTCCAGTTGCTTCCAGTAGCGGCAACTAGAATCCATGCATTTCCACTTAATTATTTTTGCACTGGAAGCAACAGTCCGAAGTTGTGGGCGATCTTCAACTCGGTGGACTTTTAACAGCGACAGTTTGTTGGTCCATGATGCAAAGTTCTCAATGTCTCGTTTTAAATGTCAAGGCCCTCGGAAGTCTGCCAATGAAGTATGGAGCTACTTTGAGCCTCGTAAATGGTGTAAAACAGTGATTTATTTGCATGGCTAGGCCGATGCCCGAGGCACCCCATCGAAAAACTGTTGGTAGCATCGGCTAACTAGCGCCAGATTTCTGAGTGCAGGGGACAAGACGAGATGAGCTATGAGTAGGGTTGGGCACCGAAACACAGTTCTAATATGGCACCGGTGCCGACGCAAACGGTAGTAACAGCATCGAATAATAATGTGGATTTCGGTGCCTCATTTCGGTGCTTAAATCTCGTTTTTTTTTATTTTTATACGAGGCATCACTGCATGTCATGCGCCATCTCTAACATCTTTCTCTGATAGCAGCACATCCAGATACAGTTAGCTAACATAAACACTGGATGTATAAACCAGAGGGGTGCAATACATAGGCGAGTGGACAGTGTTTGACAGCTTGCGTGAGCTCATGTAGCTTATATCACGAGCTCCTGTCAAAATCTAGCAGTGGGCCTTACATACAAGCAAAAGGCTATGAAACAACATCAACAGTATACGTTACACAATATCCTCGCTAATGCGCTAACTGGCATTTATTTGAAATGTTATCAGCAAGTTGTAAGATGAAAACTTTATTTCACGGTGTGTTCTAAACAACATAATGGCATGATATTAATCCTTCATGTGCATGAGGCCCATATAGCATCACAATGAATATGAAGATCATGTTAAAAGTTAGCTGGCAAAAACATAAATATGTAGGTTACATACCTGATGTCACTGAGCTGTCAAAGAGGCTACGGAACCATCTCTGTACGTTATCGCTAATTAAACTCAGCTGACTGGTGTTAGCGCATAGCCATAGTTGCTGCTAAAATGCCTACTAGCGCTGGGAATCTAAACACTTCAACACCGACATGTAGCCTAACATGTTCAAAACTATTGCGTGTTATGGGGGAAGACATGAAATTCCTTGAAGCATTTGGGAACACACTGAATTAACTGGAAAGTAGAGTCCCTGTTAGAATAGCTTGCTTGCAAATGCTGTTGTCCAAGACTGGCAGTTGTATGGCAAGCGGTTTTAACATACCTTATGGCAAACCGCCTACACTGGGTAAACTTGAAAGCAGAGCTTACTTACTTACATGGCAAGCTGTTTTAACATTTAAATGTATTATGCGTAGGAGCAATGAGATATTGATAGTAAATTGAATATAACAGTTAAATTTTATGTTCAAATTTGTCAATCAATAAAAAAAAGCTATTCATGTTTTAGACCATTTAATTGTAAAAACAAAGTACCGGTTCAGGCACCGTTTCGGCACCGGCACCGCTTTAAAAGTATCGATTTAGCGGTATCGGATAAAATCCAAACGATACCCAACCCTAGCTATGAGACATACGTTCACACTCGGCATCATGTTTCAACACACTTTAGGTCAATATCACACCGGAATTCTCCTTTAAGCATCAGTGGATTTGACGTTTATAACTGCAATTGCTTCTCCACCCAACACCAGTGCATGTCCTCAAAAATGCATGTGACGTGTATGGAGAAAGGCAATATTCACATGAACAGTAATTACAAGGAAGCGTGATTGCTCCATTGAAAGTCTATGGGGGTAAAGGGTTTTAGCTTTTAACTTTTTTGAGGAACTGCACAAGTCTGCTTGCTCAGGTGCGGCTCACCAATGGGAGTAGACAGTGGAATAGGCTAGGGCTGTACAATTAATCAAATTTTGATCTTGATTTCGACTCCAATAGATCACAAAAACAGTAGGATCGAGAAAAAAAGATTATTTTGCCATATTCCGTTTAGAAATAGTGTTTCGGAAATAGATACAATTTCTACTCTTGCAGCGGACTGATTTACGCTGCTTCTTTAAGCCCTGCACTTGACAGGCCCCTTCCCTCTGTGTACAGGCCACTTATTATTTATTTATCTTTGGACAATGTACCGGTAGTTAAGGCGGGAGACGTGTGTTGCTTAAGCCCATGCTGCAAAGAGCTGCGGGAAACACTGGAAGGAGTGTGTCGCGATTCTGCCTTCTCACACGCCACACAGGTTCGTGGACATGAGTGTCATGATTTCGGTTTCGATAGGCATATCATTACAGCCCTAGTTCCAGTGTTGCCAACTTAGCGACTTTGTCGCCATATTTAGCGAGATTTCAGACCCCCCAAGCGACTTTTTTTGTAAAAAGCGACTAGCGACAAATCTAGCTACTTTTCCTGGCGTTCTTAGAGATTTTTTGAGACTCTGATGTGATGGCATGTAACGTCCCTTTTTACTCTTCTGAGTGAGCAGTGAGTTCGACTGTGCTGTGTAAGTCTCATGCCTGTTTCGTTTGTGAATTAGCCTACATCGAGTTCACCCAAAGCGCTGCCCCATGTTTATAAAAGTAATGACTGGCCTATGTATCAGCCCATGTTATCCACGGAAGTAGATGTTCTATAGATCTAACAGCTCAGACAACGTTTTTGGAAGGTACAGCAACTTCGGGTGAGATTAGGCCACAACCAGAGTCAACGAGACAAGAGCAATGACATGATGACAGGGAAACAGGGTCACGCTTTCCAGCACCGTTCAACAAAGGAAAGTAGGCTACAACTTCATTCACAAAGCAGATAGTTCAAAATCGAGCATACAAGTTAGGAAAACCTAAAGCATTTGTTTAGGCTATGTAGCCTCAATGTTGTCAATGCAGGACAGACTGTCAGCTGAGGGGGAAAAAATTCTGTCGATCTGTCCGAGTGACATTAACTAAATAAATCCAAAATATAGCCATTTAGCAGGTTAAATTGTGTGTAGCCTATGGTGAAGTTATAATCAGACTTCAAGCTGTGCAAAGCTATAACATAGCTATAACACAGAATATGCTGTGGCTGTACAAAAATCATCAACAATGGTCTAGATTGCTGGCACTCTAGGACAAAGCTTCCGAAAACAGCTTGGCATTCAATGAGTTAAATTAAATATATTTAAATTAGACTCATAAAGTTGCCTATTTGAGTAGGCCTAGGAGAAAAGCAAACAGGTGTAAAGGGGAATTAAAGGGCCATCACCGGTTTTTTTTTTTTTTTGGGGGGGTCACGACCTGGTGAGGTAATTGATATGCAAATTAGTGTGTGACGTCATCTAGCAACATTTAGCGACTTTTGGAGCTGGCTTTAGTTACTTTCCATTTGAAATAGTTGGCAACACTGCCTAGTTCATTCAAATCCTACCTTTTCCTTTAATTGACTGCGGGTAAGTCCATATTTGTTTACCTTTGCTGGCAAACTAACGAGCTAGCAAGGCAAAGAGTGGTCAACAAACTGCATTGTTACAGAAAAGCAGATGCTCCAATCTGCCCAATTTCTGAGCGTGTTGTTGCAGCCGGATGCTTAAAGCTTACCGCTTTGGTCACATTAGCAATATAGCACTAGTCAACCATCATGCCATCAATTAAAATGTCAGATTTTGCTGAAAGGAGAATTCCAGCGATTTTTCACATAGGTCTCTGTTTCTCGAGCTCAGTACTGTTGGCATGAAAAAATTTTCATGGTCATGGCCCCAAAGTGTAGCACTGTAGCTGTTTGGGTGCAGCAACTCGATCTAGGTAGAACCGATTATTTTTTGTACCGACTATGGATGTAAACGGTTAGTCGATAAGAATTTACTCGATTAAATTAATTTTTTCCACAGGACGTACTTGAACGTGACACGAGATTGACACAGGATGCGAGAGACCCGCCACAAACTTAAGGCGCCAAAAAAGGAACCAAACATGAGGCGGTCAAAATGGAGTGGAGTGTGGAGCATTTCAAATGAATTAATGATGACAAAGACACCCAATGTAAACTCTGCGGTACTACGTTTAAGTTCAACAGCTCTACGAGATCGCTAAGATACCACCTTCATAACTTGCATGCAGTCGTGTTGCAGGGAGGAAGTCTGTGGTTTAGAAAAGATCCCAACACTGATTCGGCATGCAAATATTTATTAGATATTTATTAGAACACAACATTTCAGTCTCAGACCTTCATCAGGTACCTAAAATAAAGCTAAACATGCATAGTAACCTATGTAAACCTCCAACAACTTTGTTATTTTACAACATCCTAAATTAGGGGTGTTTTTTCTTACGGGCAGTAGGCTAGCCTAGGCTTTGGGCAGCCGCCGAGGGCTATTTCTTTTTAGCTTTCATTTGCGCTAATCAGTTCAAGTATATCGCTCAGTCAATATCCCTGTATGGAGAGTGGGTAAGCTACCTTCCTTTGGATTGCAGGCGTCTGTCTGTGCTGAGGTCTCACCAGAGCCTGTCTATGGAGAGCCTTGGCACTTCCTGTTAAGCCCCATTATATCGAACTTGGTGGCAGTTCCATTAAAATTCCACTGGGGGTGATTGCGGGCGAACGCAGATACCTGATGAAGGTCTGAGACTGAAACATTGTGTTCTTTATTCTAATAAATATTTGCACATGGAATGGACAGTGTGGGATCTCTTCTAAACCACTGATCTACGACCTATGGTCATCTCCGACGCACCTATCCCCAAAACGAGGTGTGCAAAAGCTTTGCCATTTTGAACATAATCTTGCACAGAAAATGCACATCATTTTTGTTATGTTAATTGTCAGATTCATAAACCTGTTGTACAAGCATTTTCTTTCTTTTCTTCAAAGTGTATGTGCTAATGTATATGGCATCATCTTGCATTTCCTTCGGTAGGCTATTAGGTAAAATAAATGTCATATATTAGGGATTCACCCAAACACAGGTATTGACCAATATCTCTGCACTTCAGCAGTGTTTTGAAAACACTGACTGGAGAGTGTTCACAACTCAGGCCACCCATGACCTCCACACAGACATTGATTCATATGCCTCCTCCGTTTTGGACTGTATCAACTCCAACATCAACAGTGTCACCACCCTCAAACGGATTACGACTTTCCCTAATCAGAAGCCATGGATGAGTTCAGACTCCTGCTGAAGGCACGAGACCTCGCATTTAGATCTGGTGATGCTCAAGCCTGTAGCTCATCCAGGGCTAATCTGAAAAGGGGCATCAAAAAGCACAACCACAAGCTAAAGATTGAGGATCATTTCAAGAACAACTCTGACCCCCGACGCATGTGGCAAGGCATCAAGGCCAAAAAAATCAAAAAGGCTCACCACCAAAGACTAAAGAAGGTCCATCTGTCTCCTCAGATCCTGGTGAACTTCTACCGCTGCACCATCGAGAGCATCCTCACCAACTGTGTCACAGTTTGGTATGGCAACTGCTCTGCCCATGACCGGAAAGCACTGCAGAGGGTGGTGAAAACTGCCCAACACATCACCGGTTCCTCACTTCCCTCCATCGAGGCCATCCAGGGCAAGCGATGCTTGTGTAAAGCGCGCAGCATCATCAAAGACTGTTCTCACCCCAGGTCTCTCAGCTGTCGCGGCTGTCACCCCTTATATCTTTTGTCCTGTCTATGCACCACTAACTTTTATCACATTGCACTTTTCTGCTTTTTTGCACTTCTGGTTAGACACAAACTGCATTTCGTTGTCTCTGTACTTGTACTCGGACAACTTGGACAATAAAGTTGAATCTAATCTAATATCGGCCTTGTTGACTGGTAAGGCCTATAAGCAAATATTATATTTACATGGCAGTGACTAATACCAGTTCTGCCCTAGCTAAATGTTATTATGTGCGGACCAACACATTCAGAGTGTTATGAGTACTTTTTGTAAAGAGCATTTTTTCCCCCTGCCACTTATGGTATAATTAACAACAACTAAGTAAACAAACACAGAGAAAATACAGGAATCAGTTATTGGCCAAATTGTAAAACATCACACATCAATATTGGTTCAGAATTTCACAATCTTAAATCTCTAAAATAAAATTGTGAGAGATTTGTGATCTCAACTCTAAGTAAGAAAATTGTGATGATCATTTTATCAAGTATCATGCAGCCCTACCATGCATTACTTTGCATGCACTGTAATATGCATGTAGAATGTGATGTAGCTACTTATTATGTACTTATGTATGATGTTCATGCTGTTTATTTTGCTTTTCTGATTGACTCAAGACTCACACATCCATAAGTAGTACATGATCTTGACAGTCTTCTGGAACTCCACAGGAATGTCCACAGAAATATCATGATAGAAGCAGGGACCCACTGGAAACTTCTCAGGGAGGGGCGGCCAGTTGTTTTTCCTTCCTGGTGTGGGATGGGAAGACAAACTAATGTTGACTAATGTATATGTATTTATTAGTATTACTCCCACTGATGCTGAGAACTACAACAATAGTAACAACGATTCTTAAAGCGACATTTCACCCATTAACATTAAGCTTTGTATTGTTAGAAACCCAGTCATATTTTTTAATGTTTGTGTATCATTCTCTCATTTTCCCCTGAGACGGGAGAAATACGGATTTCGGTGTTGCAGTTCCTGTTGCCAATGTTGTAAAAATTGTAATTTCGCATTGTAATTGGCAACAGGAAGTCCCATATCTTCGTAGAGGGGGTGAGACTACTATCACTCTTTCCTCATTTTTCCAGGGGGTGGGACCCACTCACACTACATACCTATTACAGATCAGTGGGTGGGACTTCACTTGCAGAAAATAAAAGTAAGTATAAGTATAAGTATATAAGTATAAGTATATTCTTTTGATCCCGTGAGGGAAATTTGGTCTCTGCATTTATCCAGGGTTCTTGCAGGTTTCAGTAAGTCAAATTTAAGACCTTTTAAGACCATAAAGATTACCAAAGAAATATTCAAATCAAACAAATTCTGAAAAAATAATTTTATTTCAATGAATTCAGTCATTGAAAAAGCATTAATTTAATTTACTGATAAACCCTTCCACACCCAACAACGTCTACAAACCAATTTATTTTGACATTGCTTACTTGTAGTAGCCTATGCTCAAGGAAAAACATCCTTGTCACGTGCCAAATGCCCCAAATCATAGGCCCAAAATGAAAATATGCTAAAAAAAAATCAAATACAATAGATTTAATCTCATATTTATTTACATTACAAAACAGAGAAAGACGTCTTCGTGATTACCGAATCAGGAAACATCACTTAAAAGAGATCGCTATCTCACTATTGCTATTAAAAGAGTGGTGTTTAGTCACCGTGTGTAGTAGGCCTAAGTCGTTCGACAGATGTGCGATGATATTGCGCTGGAGACCGGAGGGACCAGGCATTGAGGAGGAAGTCGTCCCTAATTGAATTTTTTATTTTTTTTGCAAAGTTTGCAGTGAGCCTCGTACCTGGAGCTGGCTATCGCTTGTAACCAAAATCGGAAATCGCTGTGATCTAGCCATGTTGAATGTACACTTTCCAATTTTCCACACGTAGCCGTAAAGTTTAACAAACTCGGAGGAGACGCAAACGTATTTCGCGGGCAGGTATTGCATTTATCAAGGGATTTGTAGTTTTACCACCGCGTAGAACTACACACCGAACCAACGTTTTGAGGGCAGCGTTCTTCTGGTTAGCAAAGACTCTATAGCTCCGCTTTGTAGGCTATGACTAGATACTTTTTTGCTACTTTGCAATAACTTTCTGCGCCCGACGTTCTTGGAAATGAACAATGGTAAAACCTTTTTTAGACCCGACCTTGGATGAAAATCTGGCCGTTTAAGGCCTTAACCCTCTAGGCGCCAGTCGACTTTAGTCGACAAGATGCGGTACTGAATAAAACGGCCGATTTAGTCAAATAGGGTGTCATATTTCGTTCGACCTCCACTCCACTAGATGGCAGACATGTCATACGTCATCCCCGAGTCGAAAAAAAGACATGCTTTAAAACAAAACTTTCGCGCTACAGCTGCAGTGAATCAGTGCGTGCAATACCGGAGCTAGTGTGCGTGTGAGCTAGTTTATCAGAGCGATATTGTCAACGTCAGCGAGTATTTGCACTAGATTATCGTCTAATGGCATCAAAAACGTTTACCTGAAATGAAGTGTTGGGTCTTCTATTCGCGGACCCTGATTCTGAAGGGGAATATCTGCCTTCAGAAAATGACGGTGATTCGTTTAGTGAGGCTTCAGATGCGTCCCTGCCTTGCAATGATGCAGCTGGACAAAGTGAGAGTTTAGCTTACACCAAGCACAAACATTGAATCGGTTGCCCAATGTCAGTGGTGGGAATAATGTTTCACGGGGTCGGAGTGTTCATCGGGAAGTCAGCAGGGTGTTAGTGGTGTGGCAAACGAGGCTGGAGGTAATGTCCATGTAGCGCTAGCTTCTGTCTTCTGACCGTGTGCCTCTCCGCAATCGCGGCGACAGTAACGTGGTGGAGCCTTTGTCTAATGCCACTGGGTATGTTAGACGAGGTCGAAGTGCTCATAGGACAGTTAGGGGGGGAACGTAGAGGCAGTGTGGGGAGTCGCAATGAGAATGACAGTAGGCCTAGTCCGAGCTGCGCAAATTCTCTCCACTCGGCGCGCATGGGAGGCAGATATGGCCATGCTGCTCGCAGGAGGTGGTTACACGGGGCAGGGGAGCCATTAAGCTATGCATAGTCTATCACAAGATGATGAGAATGCCGGCCCTGTATGGATAGGGATAGGGAGTCATTATCTCTACAGCAAAAGGCCTGCTACATAAAAAAAAATTGTCAGCCATTTATTAGTAATGATTTACACTGTTGATTTGCTACCTATTTCCCTGACCATTTAGGACATACACTAGGCCTATGTGTTCTCTTTTTTTTGTGTGTTCATGTCCTTGTGATGTGTGTGTCTTTGTCAGCTAAGAAAAACAAACAAAAAAACATCAACAAAAACAACAACAACAAAAAAAAAACTAATATTGTCTCGTCTTGTCTCGTCATCTCACTCCTGATCTGTGCCTTGCCGTGGCAAGTGAGCTTTTGAACTAAACAGGTCTTGTCTACTTGTGTTTGTGTGTCATCTGAATAATATATATGTGCCCCATACATGGAATCAGAGTGCCTACTGTATGTAGAAAATTGAAAATCTCTACAGCAAAAGGCCAGCCTACCGCTACATGCATTTGGTTTGTTTCTGCCATTTATTAGTAATGATTTACACAGTTTGTTTACTACTTACTATTTACCTGAACATTCAGTATTGTCCAATATAGCATACAGAAGGTGAGGGACATTTGGGGGGGGGGGGGGGGTTGTGCATTTTATCATTCAAACATGCAACTTTTCATGAAAATTCTATAATCCAAGATGGCCGCCACCATATGACGTCATAATATGCAAATTAGATATAAACATTTAATCTCTACATAAACTTTGGGTCATCCTTAATATTTCTCTAATTTATAGAAAGTCTCTATCTCTGATCACTTTTAAAATATAGCCTTTTGAAATGAAGATGTCAAAATCGAACGTTTCGAAAAAAAACCTCTGGCGCCTAAAGGGTTAAATTTAAAGTTCCGAATTTTAGACTTTTTTAGACTTTTTAAGACTCTGCTGGAACAATCCGTGAATTAGTGAAACACACTCAGCACACAGTGAACACACAGTGAGGTTAAGCACACACTAATCCCGGCGTAGTGAGCTGCCTGCAACAACAGCGGCGCTTGGGGAGCAGTGCCTTGCTCAAGGGCACTTTAGCTGTGCCTACTGGTCGGGGTTCGAACCGGCAACCCTCCGGTTACAAGTCCGAAGCGCTAACCAGTGGGCCACAGCTGCCCCCAAAAGATATAACCGCCATCTTTTTTTAAGCTATGCTAACAGGCTCTTGCTCTGCGGAGAAAGCTGATAAGTAACAACGATGGCGGATGGTAATTTTGAAACCAATATGGCAAATGGGGATTCCGAAGATCTGGTGTGTGAATCCGAAGCTTTGTGACGCTGAACAGTTGAGGATGATTGAGGAACAGGAGGCTTGCAGCCTGTCAGTTAGTATAGTAAGAACCTGGGCCGGCTCGAGCTGGGGCGGACTGGTGGTTTCAATCCTCTCACGAAATCGGCTGAGGAAAAGGCAGTAGGGGCCTATGTAGAGCACCATAGCTTTGCGCCACATGTAACAGAGGTTGTAATTCGTCCGCCGCTCATGGCCCTCGAACCCGCCACCTCGACACACACCGGCATGGGAGTCGAACGCTCTAACCACTGAGCTAAAAGCCCAGGCTCCCAACTCAGCGGGTAGAAGCGTTCTTAAGGTTAGGGGTGTGAGGATTTAGACGGGCAACTAGCACGCTAGCTCAGTTCTCCTCCGTTACACACACATGGACAGGGGGTCCTGGATACATATTTCAGGATCCAGAAAGCAAGAGACTGGGGAAAGGTTTTGCCTGCCTGTGTTTGGAATATCAGCAGATTCAGGGTTCCTGATGGTGAGTAGCCTAACGTTACTGTGGCTATGAAGAAACTGTTGATGCTCAGGATGAGCTAGGCTATAGCCCAGTAATGTTCGAATGACTGAATAAAAATCCTAAGGATAATTATTCTGCACAGAAGTTGCTGCTTACATCTCGCTATAGACCAGGGGCCGGTTTCCTGAACATTCACTCTTAGCGAGACTCCAAAGGTAAACCTGACCAAACTTGTTTACCTTTATAGTCTTGGTTCCCGAACTGTCCCTTAAGAGTCTTCTTAGAAAAAGCTCCATATGTCCAACGTACAAGGCACTGTCCACCCTGAAGGTGCTGAATTGGTTGACATCGATTGCTCAGAAATCGATTTTTCACTTCACGCGGAGGCATGACAGCGTTATGAAAGACAGAGCGTTCTTTGCACAAAAGAAACATTGCTCAAATATAGCCTCCGGTAGGCCTAATATTCACGCTACTTCAACACGGATGAACTTATTAATAGCATACTATGATAAAAAGTAGAAATTAATTAATTAACAAAGTAATCTGACATCAAATCACAATGTATTCTTCAGAAATATAGCTGCTATAAACTGAAATAAATGCTACAGCAGAAGTGCACTGCATGCACACAACATTATAAAGAGCATAACAAACAGAAAATACATAGCTTTACTTTTCATATTGAGAAAAATGCACAAGTGTGCAAAATGTAGCCTAGGCCTAGAGCACATTTCAATGAAGTGCATAACAAATAGAAATAGCCTAGTCCATATTTCCCTGTTCAGTTCACATGTAACAGTGTGAGTGTAAACAGCAGCTTGTAGGCTAGATTAAAGCTTAAACTTGAAGTGCTTTGGTGATATTTTAATTCCATGTTGACTAAGCAGACACCGGCGCCGACATGAGTGCACTGCCACTTGCCACACACATCAGTGCTGAAGTTTTTAACTGGCAAACACTGGATGAACAATGGATTTTATGGAGCGACGCCGACCAAACAGAACTTAATTGTGATTTACACAGCAGCAAAGTGTGAATGGAATCTAATGTAATTGAATGTCGAAAGCAGAGTGCACCGCACTCATGTCGACATCGGTGTCCACAGCGCTTTAACTCAGCCGACCGGGAGTTCAGAACTGCGTTGGTGTTCATTATCTCCATGACTACAGGAGGAGGACTAGGCAGAACCCTACTAGGAAGCAAAGTTCTTAGAATCTTTGCTAGGAAGTGTCTGGCAGTTTGAGGACAAGAAACGGTGCATCAAAGGGCCAAAATAGTAGCAACCAAAGAGGATTGTTGAAAACATTACAAGTGACGGTGTAAAATAAAAAATCTTTGGCTGCACGTGACTAATGCCTACTACTCTTTGGCCAGCTCGCAAGCCCAAACAAGTGTGTACCTATTGTTTTGTTTCCGGTTTAGCTAGATCCGGTGTGGTGTTGTAGATTTTCTAACGTTACTAGTTGTTGCAACAGCATGTGAAAAAAAACGACAAAGTTTGCTAGGCCAAAAAGAACATTAATCTCATGATAAAAAATAGACGTCATTAAAATAGGTTTGCATTAACGCCGTTAATAACACGTTTAACTGACAGGACTACAAAAAATCGGTTGGGGCATGGTGGAGTTATTAGACTAAATGTCATCGGTACTGAAGTACAGAAATTAGAATGGAGTGTATACAAAGGGTTAAGCTCACCTTTACTTGCAATTTAGTCAGTAAAAATATTATGTATGGTCAATGTGTGTAGGTGCTTGGAATCATGAGCTCACCTCCTGAGGCACTAAGAGACTGCATCTCTCTCTCCCGGCGATCCAACTCTGCAGCCTTTCTTTCCAGCTCCTCCTGTCTCCTGAGTAGTTCAGCCTGAGCTCGTGCCTGGTCCTATTACGTCAACATAAAAGACATTTGAGGCTGTTTTCATACCCATTTGTTCGGACACCAACAGCCCTGTTGAGCGTGAGCTGTGGTCAAAACAGCAACTCGTTTCTGTTATACTTGTTGACAGTAAAGTTCGGGAAGTTTACCTCCTGTGTGATAAACTGTCCGGAGTATCACAATATGTAATCGGCGCCAATGATACAACTGACGACACCCGACAGCTGAAATAGGCGCAGTGTGTCTGGGCCTTAAAGGAGAAGTTTGGTGTGATATTGACTTAAAATGTGTTGAAACATGATACAGAGTGTGAACTTTTGTCTCATAGCTCATCTCGGCTTGTCCCCTGCACTCCGAAATCTGGCGCTAGTTAGCCGATGCTACCAACAGGTTTTCAATGGGGGTGCCTCGGGCATCGGGCTAGCCATGCAAATAAATCACCATTTACGAGGCTCAAAGTAGCTCCACACTTCATTGGTAGACTTCTGAGGGCCCTGACATTTAAAACGAGACATTGAGAACTTTGAAAAAGCACTGGTAGTTTATTTACAAGACGATTTATACAGACAGTACCTTCAGGAAGTTTACCATTCGAGGATCAGATTCCAAAAATAATTCCAGTATGACATGGAAACACATGTATAAAAAGTCATATCTAGCTTTGTTAGGTGACACTGATATTAATATTAGCTGTGCTAGATAGACTTGCATGCATACTACAAAGGCACTGGGTCATGTTGTGTAAGGAACATGGTACTGCAAATAAACGGAAACATAGCCTACATTGCAGAGCTCATATTCTGAACACTAAAAACTAGAATAACACCCCTAGTCAGGAATGTTGTGGAGGTTTAACACACCTCCTGATATTTATCGACCTTTAAATAGCATACCGTTCATAAAACGATTCTAAATTAAGGTTATGTCGTTTTACAATTGTCTATAGTTTCATATTGTGTTTCATATTGTTGAACCTGGCCTGCGCAGCACAGTTTATCCATATTGCACTACATTATGGTGTCAGTGACCAATCGTCTTGCAGCAGTGTTAGCAGGAAGCATCAAAGATTAGTCACACTGCATGTCATGTAAATGAGTTTGGATAATGAATGGATTTTTAAAATGGATATAGACCGATTTCTCAACAAGGCACACCGTTGACACTATTAGGTTACTTCAGACACGAAGTTGCAAGTCACCTCTACCTTTTCCTATTAGCCTATGTTACAAGTAAACTTCAGGATGTAAAGTCAGATAGATAACTGGTTGTTATTTAATGCATTCTCTGGCATTTAAGCCACTGGAAGCTAGTGACAAGCTCCCTTTGCTTGTCAGCTAGTCAATGTTAGGCTATATGATAATGTATATGATAGCTTAGCTCCCTTTATTCTCAAGGTAATAAATACCTCATTAGAAACAGGTATATTTCCAACTGCTTTTAAAACCGCTGTTGTGAAACCTTTACTTAAAAAGGTTTAAAAGCTGCTCTGGCAGGAAGCATGCATAAGGATGTAGATCCAGGAATGCACTAATATTTTGGTCGTAGTCCAGTTTGCAACAATTATTAGTTAACACTAAGTTGTAAACACGGAAAAAAAATATTAAAAACTGGATATACCAAAAAACGTTGATGTAATCGCTTCCTGCAAGGACTTTTACGGGCTTTTCCCAAATCACGGAAGAAACGTCGACGCAGCGGTATAGTAGCAGATAATCAGGCAAGTCTTTTTTAAATAAACTCCTGGTGCACTTACAAACTTTCTAATGACTCGTTATTGGACTAAAGGTCATACTTGTACTACAGCAGAAGTTTCGTACCATTCAGGGCATTATTAGTGGGGTAATTTACGAGATAAAAGTTGGTTCCATCACGACTGCAGAACGTCATTAGTTTCTGACAGCGCTACTCGACCAGGGTTCGACCAAGGGAAAAAAGGTTCTGGGAGGGTGTTTGGCTCGGGGTCATGGTGCAAAGGACACTAGGGTGAAATTACTCCGAACCTTCGCTTTAATTATATTTATGGCGATAACAATAACGGTATTTTTTTATTTCCCTTTCCTGGTTTACTATCTTTAACAATTTCAATGGGAAGGGTGGGCCTGCTTCCGTGAACATAGCACGGCGACACGGAGATTTTCCTCCACGGTGCTGAGCCGATATCTGTATTATGAAATGTTGTTTCATTTTGACAGGTTTTAAGCTCTCATTCGCCAGAACATCGCCGCAAATCACACATTGTGGGTGGTCGAGGTTATCTTTAACTTGGCAAGTGAATCCATATTTCAGAAATTCTTCCTGATAAAGCCGACGCCTCGTTTGTTCGTTTTTATTCTCACCGGCCTGTAGACTTGTCCCATCTGAGGATCGTGGAAGAGTAGACACACTGGTAGATGCCACTTCCGAGCTTTTGTTCGATTTTTTAAGCAGCCATCTGTCCATTTTGGCTAGTATGCTACCTATGTCTTTTATTTTGTTTTACTTAAAATAGCAGGAACAAGTTGAGTTTGCGTAGAGGGAGCAGATAGTTACATTGTTTTCAGCGGACCAGTAGCCCATAGGCTGAACCAGATCTTGATGAAAGACGAAAACATTTCTCTCTCTTCTCTTAACTGCGTGTAAATAAGAAAAAGGCAGACCCCCCCCCCCCCCCCCCAATATTACAATATTATACTTTGTTTCACCTGGCATAATAATAATTTCAGACTGAATACAGAAAATAATTGGCCACCCCACGGAAGTTTTTGGCGACCCCATTTGGGGTCGCGACCCCAAGTTTAAGAATCACTGCCATAAAGCATTGTAAAAACATGCATAAAGGGTTATTCATAGTATTCAAGTATTCATAAAGCCTCATAATTATCAACATAAGTCTACTTAAACATAATTATGACTGCACTCATAAAGCATTATGATGATGTTCTATAAGCCCTTACAGCTTGAAATATCACAATGCACTATAAAGCTTATTTTACGCAGTATAATACAAAGCATTATAAACACATTGATATATGATTATAAAGTATTAATAAAGCCTCATAATGTATGACATAAGTCTATATAACTATCTATACATGTCATGACTGCACTCTTTAAGTGTTATGCTGTTATGACATAAGCCCTTGCTTGAAGTATCACAATGCACCTAATTAAGAATTACAATCCACCAGTACATACTCTAGGTAAAAGTGAGATGTGCACATAATACCTAATGAAAAGCACCACTACAGACAATAAGTAAAGTGGTATAGTTTGTTTTTATCAAACCGTTGAAGGTGTAGAGTAGGCACGTGTCTTGGTGAGTAGTATGTTTCCATCACAACAGGAAACTGTAAAGTAGCTTGGCATATACTGCATCCTTTTAGGTATCTGTGGTTCTGATTTTTGTAAAAAAAAAAAAAAAAATTAAATCACATGTACCTGTGTCTGCTGTGGCTGAGAGTAGGCAGGTGGCTCCTCTGTAGGTTTCATAATGGCTGGCTGTGTGTTCGTGGAGGGAGGCACTGCTTTGGGGATGGAGCCAGGTGGACCCTTCAAAAATAAAAAAAATAGGGTGTTTGATCCTTAAATAATGGTAAATATGTGGTGGTTTTAGAGCTGAACAAAAAAAAAAGTCCTAATGTAAGGTTAGTTTAAAAGCTTTGTCCAAAGCTTTTAACTTCACTATATAAGTATATTTTAGAGTGTTCTTATTCAGACTTGTCTATAGATAGAGTGTGGAGGACAGACTATCCTGCTTTGGATGCAGAATTTGACTACTATGAAAATTACATTTGAATCCTATGAAAAAAACCTTCCCTTGTTTAATTCTTAAAATCTAAAATTATACAGTTCTGGAAAGAATTACAAAAAAGACATTTTTCTGATGTCATACTCAGTGATGGGCATTAGCTTGCTACTTGTAGCGAAGCTACTAGCTTAACTACATTTCTCAGTAGCTTGGTGGTAGTAGTGTTGTCACGATACCAAAATTATGACTTTGATACGATACCTGCCATAAATATCACGATGCTCGATACTAAAACGATACTACGGCGAAATCCTAAGATATCTGGAGAAGAAAGGACTCATACCTCCTCCAAGTGTATTGAGTCATTTGTGTTGAATTTGGTGCACTTTTGTAGTGTGTAGGTCAATTCTGGGTTCTAAACTTCCTACATAATTATTATTTTTTTATAGTCAGTAAAATAGTAGGCCTACTTTGTGTGATTAAGTCCTTTATTGTTTGTTATAGTTCATTTACATTGTGTTGTGGCAATAAAGTAGCTTTAAATAGCCAAACTAGGCTAGATCAAGGTCAGTGTTAAAATTACTGCATGCAAATCACTGAATGCTATGCAGAGGGGCCTAATCTTTAGGCCATCTGATGTACAGTATAGGCTACCCTAGGCCTTCCCGTGTTCATGGGATTTCTTTGACAGTTGCAAAGGGGAAAATGTGAGGATAGTCTTCTTTGTGCCCAGTGTACAAGTACGACGTTCCAACCACTCAGGTCTTCGTCAGATAGGCCTACACCATTACCTGTTGCAATATATCTGTGTGCATTCCTACATTACGTCTATTTCTTTGATAACATGATTTGCTACCACGTACTGTAACAATAAGCCGCTATTATTATTAGGACTCAACACGCTTTGGTGGTGTTATGATGTGGGCTTTAATTAGCGCATTTCGGGTAGCCTATCCTACATCTGGGCAATAATTATTGAACAAATTGCAGTCTACATGCCATGACAAATATTACCAGTAGTAGGCTGCTACTGACCGAACATGAAATAGATCGTTTACAAGTTATGGTAATGTTATTCTGGCGTGAACATTGCGCTTTCATCGCGTTAGCACCCTTGATTACAGCTCGTTATGTCTCGTCAAAATGATTACAGCTTTGTCTCGTCAAAATTCATTGATGAAGGAAGGTTCGCTTTATCCCAGAGAACCATACTCGTTTCACTTAGGCTAGACTAAAACATAAGAGAAGAACTTGGCACTAACCATGTAGTCGTGTTTTCTATAGCATATTCGTTAACCTGTCGTTCTTTGAACTCTTTAAAAATGTTGGGATATATCTGCGAGGTGTTTAGCCAAGTTCCATGCGTAGCCTACTGCTTTTAAATGACTTTGTGTACCTGATGGCTTGCCTTCACGCGATGTATCTGAAATAGAAATAGCACACCTTTTGTTTTATCCACAAGGCCTAGAACTGTCGGCAAAGAACTATGTTGACGTTGGCTGCGCACTCACTCACTCAGAGCTGCCTGCTTGACACGCCCACTTGCCTAAATGCGTGCAAGGAGCAGTGGGAGCAGCAGTTGACACAGACACAGAACGTTATTATTTGAATAAAGTATCGATTCTAAAAACGTCTGAAATCGTATCGTTTTTTGCGTGAAGGCATCGCGATACCTTTTTAGTATCGATACACCGTGCAACACTAGGTGGTAGCGTAGCAGCTTAGCTGCTTTTTTGACCATGTAGTGCAGTAGCTTTTACAGAAGCTATTCTATTTAATGGATCTGAACAACATGACACGTTTGTCCAACTAAATCGGAGAAGAGATGTAAACTTGTAAGACAAACTCATTTTTCATGGCACAAGTTGAAGCAACAAAATTGCGCTTGCAAAGATGTTGGTGGTAGAGTTAGGTTTCTACTGCGTGGTTATAAAATAGGCTGTCAATATTTTTTGCCTTAGTTTTTACTTGCACATGGTGAAGATAAATTGACTGGGTAGCCTAATTGTACTTTTAAATGTAGCACCACAATTTCAGCCAAGTGGAATTAAACTGGGATAATCAAGAGAAGGTTTTACAGGCAAAAATATACCAAACAATGAAGATGCAAGCATGCATGCACGCACAGTTACATAGTGTATTCCTTTGCTATTGTACTTCAAATATAGTTAAGGAGGGCAGCCGTGGCCTACTGGTTAGCACTTCGGACTTGTAACCGGAGGCCGGTTCAAACCCCGACCAGTAGGAAAGGCTGAAGTGCCCTTGAGCAAGGCACCTAACCCCTCACTGCTCCCCGAGCGCCGCTGTAGCAGGCAGCTCACTGCGTCAGGATTAGTGTGTGCTTCACCTCACTGTGTTCACTGTGTGCTGAGTGTGTTTCACTAATTGACGGATTGGGATAAATGCAGAGACCAAATTTCCCTCACGGGATCAAAAGACTATATATACTTACTTAAGGAGTTTTGAGTTAGCTTGCAGTTGATCCTGCAAGCTAAAGAAATGCCCAAATTGAGCATGTCCATGGACCATATGCACTCTCTCTCAGTACCTGCCTTTTGTTATTATGTGGTCTTTTTTCCCCAAATTCATTTTGGAGCTGTCAGAGTAACAATCAAGGGTTATTGTATTTTAATTGGACATATGCTATAGCCTACATGTGTAAATAACTAAGTTACTGTATCTGTTTGACTGAGTTATATTGGCTAGGCCATTCAAATAGCACTGACTTGGCATGAAGCTGGTTCACTTTTTTTGTTTATGTTAATTTTTTGTAAAAATTAGTGCTGTCAGTTAAAGGTGCCCTGCCACATAAAACCGTTTTTACTTGTATTTTTTAAACATGTTAGGTCCATGTGTGTTTGTGCTATGTCGTGAATGTGAAAATAAATAGCTAACTCCTCTGTCAGCTCTAGCCACTGAAAAGAAATAAGCAGAGAAATTAGGCCAATTGCAAAAGCTGTTCAGATCGACGTGGAATTGATTAGCTCATTACTATTCATGAGCTCGCCCAGTTGAGACCTTGCCCAAAATTTGTTTAGCTCTGTGACAGTTTTCGTAGGCCTATGCAAGGATGGCTGAATATCAACGAACTTCAACAATGCATTTTGCCCAAGAACCCAGACTTGAGGATCAAATGTTTAAAGTTTATTTTTTGGAACAATGCCACAGGCTTTGCAAAAAGGTTGCTGTTGGTCAGGTCAACAGTCTGACAGCCTGCATGAAGATAAACATTAATTGTCCAATAGTAAAACAGTGCAATTACCAAAGGGCCCTTGAAATAATCTTTTAAATGCTAGTTGTCAGCTCTGCCATAAGTAGTGACTGATCACTTTTGCACATTTTGTTGTTTTGCACTTTCTTTTGCACTTGTTCTAGTTTGTAATAGTCTTATTTAAAATTGCACAAATTACACAAATATTTTTAAATATTTGTATACTGTTGTATAGTTTGTTTGGTGTTGTTACTTTGTTCTTTGTTAACTGTTATTTTGAGAAGCTGGTTATTATTTATTTATAATGTAGTGTTTAATAAATAATTGTTAAATATACAGAGTCTGTAGTGTATCGCACAAAGACGACGCCAACACCCACACCGCCTCACCGACGGCTTGTTTTCCTCTAAAATGGGGCGTGATGCAGATTAAATGTATCTTGCGATGATGCGCCGTTAGTAGGCTACGTAAAGGCATGCTGCACACACTTGTTTGGGCTTACGAGCCGGCCAAAGAGTAGTAGCCTAGGCTGACGCATTAAATGTGTGCCGCCAAAGATTCTTTCACCGTCACTTGTTGTGTTATCAACATTCCTCTTTGGCTGCTACTATTTGCGATGCACTCTGCTTTCGGCAAATTGCTGCCAGGGCTAGTCTAGCAACTCTCCGTTGGCTTGTGAGCTCCAGAAATCGAAACTCAATCAGGCCAATGAAATCGTGTATAGAGTCGTTAGGTGGGCTTAACATAATGATTGATGGCAGAGTTGCAACGGTTTGGCTTGAATTCCCTGCTACTTGAAAACAAACAAGATGGATGTTGCTGTTGGCGAACAGTGTGACACGAGTTAAGCTTTTATTAAGTTGGCAAACGTTTGAACTAGCCAACTAGCTCCGCTGGTGGGAAACGCATGGGACTCGATAGCGCTGCCGCTGTCCTATTGCGTGCAGAGGGAATTTGAAAGACAACTGATTACTGCGAACGGTGAGTGCCCAGACCCTACATTTTAATGTGGGTCTGGCTCGTCAGGCTACTTTCGACATTCATTTACATTAGATTTCATTATTTTCAATACAACTCTGCACACCAGCATCGCACTTTGCCGCCGTGTAAATCACGATTTGGTCGACGCTGCTCCATAAAATCCATTGTTCATCCAGTGTTTGCATGTTAAGAACTTTGGCGCTGATGTGTGTGGCAAGTGACAGTGCACCATAGACTGTAGGCCTATAAAATGGCAATGCACTCATGTTGAAAACTTCCTTATTTTCAACTGAACTCAAAGATAATTAATATAGTATGAATATAATATTTTCTGTTTGTTATGCCCTTTGTAATGTGTGTAGGCCTACATTTTGTGCACGCACTTCTGTAGCATTTATTTCAGTTTATATCAGCTAGATTTCTGAAGAATATATTGTGTTGCCTCAGGTCTGCTGCACATCTTTTGAAATTTGATTTGAAATAATCAAATAGACCTACGTCTTAAAGTTCAGTTAATAAAGTAACTTGCTTTGCTTTCATTTGAATCCCAATCAAGATACACAATAATTGCTTTATTGTTAATATGGACTCCTGGAAAGTTCAGAAATGCAAAATAATAGAATTTTAACCATATGATAAAATATGTGATTAATCGTGATTAATTATAGGAATTCAGCGATTAATCGCGATTAAAAATTTTAATCGTTTGACAGCACTAGTAAAAATACAAAGTAGCTTCTGATGTAGTAAAATACTTTTGTGAAATGTATGTAACTTAGCTAGCTACATTTTGTCTAGAGGAAGCTTCTGTGTAGTTAAGCTTCATTTCAACTGGTAGCTTAGTTCACTACATTTTCTAAGTAGCTTGTCTATCACTTGGCATCCTACAGTTGCTGAGTGACATTCGAATGAGTTGACAGTCATTTTCAAATTTGCAGTGGTCTCCTAATTTTGAATATGACCGATGACTGATATCAGAACATAGTCATGCACCTCAAAACTTAATTATTCTGCTGGAGAAAGTTTTTATTAGATTGACACGAATAGATCTATTGAATATATAGAGCGATTTAAAAACTATATTATGTATTATTGTAAAACAGAATGTCTTATGACACAGGAAATTAGCCTCTTGTTAAGATTAATCAAACAAGGATAAGGAGGGAATATCTAATATGAAATACTCATGAATTTTCAAATTTTCAAACAAATTCAAGGTTTAGGAGGTTTAGGAGGGAAGGAGATAGGATGGCAAGGATAGGGGTGGGATGGAGAGGAAAGGTCTGAATGGGAATAATTCTTTCTTTGTTTTAGAAGAGGACGTACACCGGTTGATGGGGGGTGGGGGTGGATAATTTAGGTTGGAGACAGTGAAGATAAGCCAAGCTGAATGTTGATCTGTTGTGGAATAGCTGTATTAGCTGGGAATAACAAAAGAGATTGAGCTCAAGGTGTCAAAATCCAAAATGAGAAATTGGAGAAAAGGACTTTAAATGGATTCCTAATTGTAACACCTTAACATCTTATTAACCTGGCAACTGGGACTCTGACTATGTGTGTGTGAGTGAAGGTCAGCAAGACTTACCGGCTTTGTATCTGTGAAGGGGTTATATTCCTCCAACCCAGGGGGAGCGTTTTGTGTTACTTGTGTCACTGAGGGATCCTGTAAATAAAAGTGATAAAAGTAGACTTTATTGATGATAATCTTATATGGCATCCCTCCCATTAATTGGCCAACATGGCTACATTAACACAGTATAAAATAAGATTGTTGGTTATTCTCTCTCCTGCCTTAGTACAGATGTTGTACTGTCTGGTGCTCCAGAGGATGGCAGTTTTGTAGCAAAAGGCAAATCATTTAGACCGAGTACAATCTGTTACTACATCTGTTACCTTCTCTAAAATCAACATGTAATACTCACTTAACCAACATCACTTAACCTATTGGTGGCCAAACTACGGCCCGCGGGCCATATCCGGCCTGCCACACACTTTAATCCGGCCCGCCGAGCATTTAATTAGGTTATCATAGGCTGCTTGCTATTTTTTTCCAGCGATAGACAACGTTGTGGTTAACTTTACTGCAAACTGCTTTTCACTGCTCTTAGGGAAAATGTACAATGTCGATGTCAAAACAGCATGTCACATAGAGATAATACTCTTTGTAATCTCCATTGTAGCAGATCTAACTTGAACATTATGCTACTCCATTTCATTGGGAAGCGTGCACGAGAGGGAGAGAGAGAGTGGCAGGTTCCAGCTGGCTTGTCATTGTTGATAATTGATATCTCCTTTTTATAAGAAACTTTTAAAATGAAATCCTGAAAGTTCTCATTACTGAACATTTATAAACTGGGTCATTCCATGTCAAATCACCCAGTGGCTGACAGGTCACCCTCCCAAAAAAAATCTGAAAAAAATCACTGGTGTTTGTAGACCAAACCTATGCATAAATCTCAAATAGTATATCTGTATCACTAATGGTTCCAAAACTACAGCCCTTTGAAGTTTCAAGTCATTTTAAGCATCATGGTGAAAAACAATTTTTGTTCAACTTCCAACATTATTGTCTCTTTTGGTATTTCACACACATTAGTGAAACTATGTGAATAGAAGTATATTTTCCAGTTAAATTAAAAAATCCAATCAAATCAGGTGTATCTTGTGTAATTCCCCCTCTGCATGGCTATAAATTCAGACAGACAAAGAGCATCAAGATGGAGATCAGTACTTTGTCTACATGTGATCTGGGAAAGAAATTGGAAAATGAATGTAATAAAGGAACATATTCAAGAAAAAAGGGGTTTCTAAAATTCATTGTCAGATGCAGAAAAAACAATGCTAACAAGTTATCTTCTTTTTTTGGATCCACACAAGCCCTCATACCTTGTTATGAATACTTTCATGTGATGGAAACACACATGGTCATCTTCATCAAGTGAAATACCTGATCTCAACTGAAGTAACACTTCAATCTGACAATGCACTGAATTTTAGAAACTCCTTATTTCTTGAATATGTTCCTTTATGACATTCATTTTCCAACTTCTTTCCCAGATCACATGGAGACGAAGCACTGATCTCCATCTTGATGCTCTTTGTCTGTGTCTCACAAAGGACTGCATACCATAAGACTTTGCCTAACCAGCTAGCTAGTAATTATTAAAGTACGCATAGGCACTGATAGGTTGAAGCTCGTGTAGAAAACTTGTTACAAAGATGGCAATTATGCTAAATCTTCTTGTTGCATGTATGATGACCAGTCAGTCATGTGTGTATAATTTACTTGATCAGTTTATTTTCTCTAAATAAGATTTATTTATGTGTAGTATGTTGTTCATGCTGCAGTAATTATTTGGAGCAATTCAACTATGAACCATAAACTGTGTGATTAGATTGGATATGTGCAGCAAACAAGTGACTCTCTTACTCTTACATTGACTTCCATTGTATTAAAAGAGCACCACATGTGGTGCAAAGTGGTACTGCAGATCCAGTACAAATTCAGTGGATTTATAGACAATATTTAGCAAAAATCTTATTTCAATGAAGAAACTCAGCAACAAGCCCAAGTTTTGGGCAGATGATCCTCACATTTAGAATTATTTATTAGTAGGGGGGCCTATGTGTCTAATTTGGGGGCTTGTGGGATTCGCATGTTAATTTTTGGAGAGTATTATATCTTTGTTCTAGGGGTTCTTAAGAGTAAAAAAAAAAAAACATGTCTCCATTTTTTTGAAGGTTTTGAAAAACCCAAATCAAAGGTCCATAAACCTCACATTGCTGGTATTATAGCATAGGGTTTGGTGCCAAAAAGCTTGGATGCCAGCTGCCAGCATAGATAAGTGCTTCTTCTGTCAGAAGCAGACAAAAGAGCGTCTTCATGGTGTCCTCTTTCAATGCAGGCAACCAACCAAGAACTATAAGTAATATTTTGAAGTCAATGACTTTTAACAGGTAGCCAGTGTAAAGATGCTATGATGGGGGAATATGTTCATATTTTTTTGTGTGTGTGCAGCGGCATTTTGTATAAGCTGTAAGCTCTTTAGACAGGTATTATTACAGCCAGCATAATAGCATTGCAATAGCATTGCAATAGTCTATCCTTGAGATGACAAAAGCATCCATAATTTCTCGGCATCTGGTAAGGATAAGGACTTCCTTAAATGGTAAAATTAAGTTTTGGTGATCTGTTTTATGTGATTACTTAGTGCTAGGTCCTGGTCAATTATAACTCCTAGGTTTTTAACACTTGTGGATGAGGTCAGTGGAAGATCACTATATGTAGCCTGTGATGTGGATAGGATATCCCTCATCTTTTTAGAACCTAAAACCATGACTTCTGTTTTATCTGAGTTCAAAAGCAGGAGATTATTCGTCATCCATGTCTTTATATCTCTTATACATGTGTCAAGTTTGGCTAACAGGGTTAATTCATCAGGTTTTATGGAGAGGTATAGTTATGTATCATCTGCTAAACAACAGGGGCCCCAGTACTGAGCCTTGAGGCACTCCAAATTTTACCATAATCTGGGTAGATGGTTTATTATGGACCTGTACAAATTGTTGACAGTTAGGAAGGTATGATCTAAACCAGTGGTTCTTTTTTTAATTTTTTTTTTTTTTTATTGCAAACACCATTGACATTACAGAAAATGCAACACTACAACGACATGCACAAGAATACTACATCAGACAGACAGATGTACATTACACAAACACATACTGTAACTTAACAAGACACAAGACATAACAGAAAGGCTAAGGATGATTTGCGTCCAGGATGATCACAGATATGATTATCAGGGATGAAATTGATGACCGGAATGACAAGAAGGGGGGATGGGGGGGTGCGGATGGTAGCTCTGAGAGTGTGAATGAGGTGGTGTTGGGATGGGGGTGTGGGTGGGGGGGTAAGGGGTAGTGAGTGTGTGAGGATGTATGTGTGTGAGTGTGTGTGTGTGTGTGTGTGTGCATATGTGTAAGGTTGGTTTGCTGTTGGGCCAGGAGGAGAGTAGCTGGAACACAGAGAGGGAGGGTTTCAAAGGAGAGGGGTTGTAATTATTCTGTTAGAGATGAGTGTAATAATAAGAATAACTGATTGCCTGACTGATTCACAACCTGGGCACCCATTAACGGCCACAGTTCCACCCAGCCCCGGCAGTTATGGCGATGAGCTGACAGAGGGGAGGACCTGCGTGCCACCCTTCCCCCCAGGCCCCCAGCATATGCACACGTCCCCCACTACCAACCACACCTCGCCCCCAGAACTCCACCCAACACGCCACTCTTGACCTAAATATGTATGTGAATGGCTAGGTTGAGAGCTCTATCTAGTGTGTAGCATTAAAAGAAGTGGGCATGCATGGTGAATATCTGTCAGGATTTCCCCATGCACACCACACTTACCCTGTGTAAGATGTATGCCGCCTCTGAATGTGTGCATTAAAATAAGTGAGGCATGCAGATAGACACCTGATGAGGTATCTACCTGCACTCCACCCTTACCCTAGCCTATTTTGTAGTTTTGTTTGTGTTTTATGAATGTCACCTAATATGTAGTGCAATTAAAAGAGAGTAAGTGTGCTGTGTGCTTCCAGGACAAGGCATGTGCATGAGCGTATGAGGGGGGTGCACAACGGGGGCCCAGGGCCAATGGATAACCCACAGGACCCAACCAATGCCAAACCCACACCGCGACCCACCAGGACCGAGTCTCCCAAGCCATCCAATGGGGCCCCGGCAGAATAACAATGAGAGAGGCAGAGAGAGTAAAATTAGAAAAGTTATCAGAGATGTAAATAAAAGGGGGAGGGGAAGAAGGGGATTCTATTTATTTGCTATTAATAATAATAATAATAATAATAATAATAATAATAATAATAGTTCCAGCTACCATCCCCTGCCCAGTGTTCGAGGATAAGTGTATCTGTTGATGAAGTGTGTTGGTGTGGAGATGGATCTCAGGCAAAGAGGGTCAGGACTGTAGGTAGGTGATAAAGGGGTACCAAGGAGAGGTTGTATCCTGAGTATTGATTAAGTTTGTAGTTGATAGGTTTTCTAATGATATATAGTCTGTTAACAAGTTTTTCCAATGAGTGATGTGAACATTGTTCCTAGATTTTTCCTAGAAGGACCTATAGATTTCTGTGTGGATTGGAAAACTTCAGGCTCCAGCCGGTCAGATGATGCACTGAACATCGCGAGACTTTGGGTGAGATCCAAAATGGCAGCGCACTAAACACTGACACTTGTAAACAGGGATACAAAACTTTATTTCTCTTCTGCTAAAAACAATTACTACCTCTCTACATCACTCATCAAAAACCGGATTATATTCTCCACCTGTTCCGACGGCAACCTATTCATTCCGGACGTTATGGCATCTGAACCCAGCAGGAAACGCACCCGTGACGGCACAACAGAGACTGAACCAGAATCACCTCCCGCTTCTACATCCATCGAGGTCAGTTTATTACAATCCATAAACAGCAAACTTGCACACAGATATTAAGGACTTATAAGCCAGCCTCAATCTCAGATCGACACACTCGCACTAGAAAACCGTGAACTCAAAGGAAATATCACAAACTTATCCGACCAGGTTAATCAACTCACCCGCGAAAACCGGATCATGAAAGAAACAATCCTAGACCTCCAGTGCCGCAGCATGCGCGATAACCTCATTTTTTCCGGAATTCCCCTGCCAACTTCTAAAGATACACCTGACGACCCAGAGAAAGCAGTTAAAGAATTCTTGCAGTCATCTCTCAAACTACCGCCAGAAACAGTTGACAAGATTACCTTCCACCGTGTACACAGTCTCACTTCCAAAGACAATAAAAAACCTCCTCCAATTATCGCCAAGTTCGAACACTTCAAACACAAAGAACTCATCAAAAGCAAAGGAAAAGAACTGAAAGGCACTTCATTCGGACTAAACGACCAATTCCCACAAGAAATACAGGAAAGAAGAAGAGCCCTCTTGCCCATAATGAAACAACTCAGGCAAGAGGGCAAACGAGCAGCTCTGTCAGTCGATAAACTATATATGTCAATGGAACACTGTCACCCTCAACTCTCTCTAACCCACTGTAGCCTACTGATGCTTGGATCACCTCTCTCTTCTCTCTCTCTCATGTTTCACTCCTTTTGCTCCCCCTACTCACCCATTCTCTTTTGCTCTCTCAATGCTTAATGTTATTCATTGTGTTTTGTCTATATATGTTTGCTTGTGTGTCCTGTCTGTGTTTGTTTATTATGTCTATAGGCTAAAGTCAAATTATGATCTGTATGTTTTCAATGCTAAACAGGAAATTTTCATGCTGTCACCACTCCAGAACCAAATTCCTACCTCCTTATTCTCTATATTCTTCTCAGCCCCTACCCTTTACATCTCATTCACACACCACATTACATACCTATTCCTCCACCCCCCCTTCTCCCTCTCCTATCTAACTGACATCTGCACACTCTCACACACACAATACCCATCTTATCAAACATTTTCATAACTGCACAATCACAACATGGTACCACTTACATTCCTGACCTGGAACATCCGTGGGATTGGATCTCAGGCGAAGAGGCTCAAAATCTTAAATCATTTGGATAGTTTAAAAGCTGACATATGTCTCCTACAAGAAACTCATCTCTCAGAATCAGACTACACCCGTATCAAATCAGGACAATTTAATCACATTTTCTCAGCTCATTACAATACAAAACAAAGGGGAGTTTGCATTCTGATTAACAAAAGAATCTCATTCATCCATAACACCACTATCACAGACCCAGAAGGACGTTTTGTCATCATAAACATCTCTATTCACAATACCCCTGTAACAATTGCTAATGTTTATGGCCCTAATACAGACAACCCAGTTTTCTTTCAGAACCTCTTCACCTCCATCTCAACTCTATCTGGCTGTCCCATCATAATCGCAGGCGACTTCAATACAGTGTTAGACCCCACAATTGACAGATCTGATCACTCTAAAAGCAAACGAATCTGGCAATCCACAAAAACAATAAAACAGTTCATGAGTGATTCTGGCCTTGGCGATTGTTGGCGGCTTCAGCACCCAGACTCCAAATGCTTCTCTTTTTTCTCTCCGGTCCACCACTCCTATTCCCGTATTGATTATTTTCTAATCAGCAACTCTATAATGAAAAATATCTCTGATTCAACAATTCATCCATAGTCATTAGCGATCATGCCCCATTTACAATTAAATGGAACATAACTAACCAGCAGCAACCATCTAGCAAATGGCGTTTTAATACATCCCTCTTACAAGACCCAAATTTCATCAGCTTTGTTGGGAGAGAGTGGGCATTCTTTCTAGAAGTGAACGACTCCTCTGAATCATCTCCTTCCCTTCTGTGGGAAACAGGAAAAGCAGTACTCAGAGGAAGAATCATCTCATATTCAGTATACAAAAAAAAGAAGGAAAAAGAACAGGAAGTAGAACTCAACAATAAAATTAAACAGTTACCATTAAACAGAAACCAATGCAAGCAACCCAACTGAAGAAACACAGGCAAAACTTAGGAAACATACATTCAAACTCAATGAAATACTTAATAAACACACTCAATTTATGATTCACCGTCTAAGGCAGGAAAACTTCCACCATAGCAATAAATCAGGTAAATACTTAGCAAATCAAATTCAACGTAACAAAGAAAAATCAACAATCCCAGTCATAAAGAACTCAGCAGGGAAGCTAACCAGTTCACCTGAAGAAATAAATCATGTTTTTTACCAGTTTTACAATAAACTATATTCTTCAGAAATAAACCCCAACCAGGAATTCATAGACTCTTTCCTAAACAGCATCAAATTACCTCAACTCAATGAGACCCAAATAAATAACCTGGAATCACCTATAACTCAACAAGAACTGTTTGATGCCCTGAAACAGATGCCCAATAATAAAGCACCAGGTCCGGATGGCTTCCCTGCTGAGTTCTACAAACAAATTTGGACCATCTTAGCTCCACTTTTCACCAGAATGATTAATGAATCAAAACAGAAAGGACGCCTTCCAACTAGTTCCACCACAGCCTCAATTTCACTGCTCCTCAAGCCCAATAAGGACCCAACATTGCCATCCAGCTACCGGCCAATCTCTCTCCTTAATGTGGACAATAAGATAATCGCAAAAATGCTAGCACACAGATTAGCAAAGGTCACCCCATCCATTATCCACCCAGACCAAACAGGCTTCATTAAAGGCAGAATTTCATCCACCAACACCCGCAGACTGTTTAATATAATGTATCACTCCACAAATGTTCAAGATAATACCATCATAGCAACTCTAGACGCAGAAAAAGCATTTGATAGGGTGAACTGGAATTTTTACTGTTTTCCACCATAGGGAGGTTTGGCTTCGGAGAGTCGTTCATTAACTGGATTAAACTTCTATACACCTCTCCTTCAGCCACAGTAATCACCAATGGACTAACATCACAAAGTTTCACTCTTCACCGGGGAACTAGACAAGGGTGCCCACTCTTCCCCTCACTATTTACAATCTTCATTGAACCCCTAGCAGCTGCCATCCGTCAGAACCCCCTCATCAAAGGTGTCCAGACTCCATATATGCATTACAAAATCAGCCTTTATGCCGACGACATTCTTCTCTTTCTTCAAGACCCCACAACATCAGTAAAAGAAACCATCAAACTAATTGACACATTCTCTAAAATTTCTGAATACTCAATCAATTGGAATAAATCTGCAATTCTCCTATTACATCCCAACAGCTGGGATGTGACAGCCAACTCTTTACCTATTCCACTCTGCACTAACTATATCACTTACTTAGGGATAAAAGTCTCCCCCAGGCTGTCAGACTAATTTAGCCTAAATTATTCCCCTCTACTCACTTCAATAGATGATGACCTCCAACACTGGAAGAACCTCCCATTATCCATCATGGGCAGAATCTCAGTAATCAAAATGACAACACTGCCCAAAATAAACTATTTACTCTCTATGATTCCAACCCAGCCCACCCCACTCTGGTTTAAGTCTCTCGATTCATTAATCACTAAATTCTACTGGAAAGATAAGACCCCAAGGATCAAACTCACCACTCTCCAAAAACCAAAAGCCCTGGGAGGACTAGAGGCCCCACACTTCCAGCACTATGCCCTGGCCAATCAGCTCCACTTCATTTACAAATGGCTACACCCCACCCCCTCAGACAACACCTGGTTAGACCTAGAACAAACAATCTGTAAAGAATTTAAAATCTCAGATCTCCCTTTCTGCAGCCAGTCAATCAAAAAACATCCATCCTTCAAAGCCCCAACAATTTCATCTACTCTGACAGCCTGGTGGAGATTCTACCACATCACTGATTCACCTATAGCACCATCAATTCGCACCCCGATTTGGAATAACCCAGATTTCACCGTCAATAAAAAAACACTTAACTTTCACACATGGATGGGAAAGGGCATCACTTACCTTCAACACATTCTTCAAGACAATAATCTGGCCTCTTTTTTCTGTTTGGTCCAGAAGCACGGCATCGAGAGTAAACACTTCTTACAATACCTGCAAATTAAATCATCTATCCTAGGAAAAATTAACATCCAGACAGCTAACCTTGACATTCCCCCACCAATCTCAGAGCTGCTTAATATTCCCTCTCCCAAAAAAATACTCTCCCAAATTTACAAAATTATATCTCGTTCAGAAAAAACAATTGGCCTGCCATATCACAAATGGAAATCAGACTTATCAATTACTCCCGGTGCCGACTTCTGGACCAAAATGTGCAAAAACATTTACCTCATGACAAAGAATAGTAATCTACAACTAATACAATACAAGGTTCTTCACAGATTTCACTTCACTGCACATAAATTGGCTAAAATGGGGTTTGGTTCGGATCTATGCTCTCACTGCACACAAAATAACCCAGACACATACATCAATGCGGTTTGGCATTGCACCCCAATCAACCACTTCTGGGTGAGTGTCACAAAATCTCTCTCTTCCATCTTTGGCTGTCACATCCCAGCATCCCCTTCCTTATGCATACTTGGTGATACATCCACAGTCAATTTAAGCAACTCTTGCAATAAAACACTGCTGGCAGCGCTGACTATCGCCAAGAAAACAATCCTCATGAACTGGAAATCTAACCAGTGGTTCTTAAACTTTTTGTGTGGCGACCCCACAAAAAAGTATGGCAAGGTCTGGCGACCCCACTATCCCCAAACCCATTCTAAGTCCTTACTCAAATACCCCCCTCAAACGTTAACAACTAAATCAAGCAAAAACTAGAAAGCAAAGTCATTTGTTTTATTTACTCCATATGAACAAGAACCGAGAAAACCAAACAATCACGATTAAACAAGTGTAGGCTGCCGCCATATCAGATCAGAGCGCTATGTGAGTAGCGCGCGCACACACAAGCACGCACACACACACATACACATGCAGCATTAGGCCTACAACGTTACATTAATTATATTTATGGCGATAACAATAACAATATTTTTTATTTCCCTTTTCTGGTTTACTATCTTTAGCAATTTCAATGGGAAGGGTGGGCATGCTTCCGTGAACATAGCAAGTTAACTCTAGGAGGAATGCTGCATACAACGACACAGAGATTTTCCTCCACGGTGCTGAGCAGACATCTGTATTTTGAGATGTCGTTTCATTTTGACAGGTTTTAAGCTCTCATTCGCCAGAACATCGCCGCAAATCACACATTGTGGGTGGTTGAGGTTATCTTTAACTTGGCAAGCGAATGCATATTTCAGAAATTATTTCTGATAAAGCCGACACGCCGTTTGTTCTTTTTTATTCTCACCGGCCTGTAGACTTCTGAGGATCACGGAGGAGTAGACGCACTGGTAGATGGCACTTCCGAGCTTTTGTTAATTTTTTTAAGCAGCCACCTGTCCATTTTGGCTAGTAGGCTACCTATGTATTTTGTTTTGTTTTACTTAAATAGCGGGAACAAGTTGAGTTTGCATAGTGGGAGCAGAGAGTTACATTGTTTCTATCAGCGGACCAGTAGCCCTTAGACTGAACCAGATCTCTTAACTGCGTGTAAATAAGAAAAAGGCAGAAAAGGCCAACATTATTTTCCTTTGTTTCACCTAATAATAATTTCAGACTGAATACAGAAAATAATTGGCGACCCCACGGAAGTTTTTGGCGACCCCATTTGGGGTCGCGAGCCCTAGTTTAAGAATCACTGATCTAAACCAGTGTTTCTCAAACTTTTTCAGACGAAGGACCACTTAACCAATAAAACAGAAACACACAGACCACCTAGGTTAAAAAAAAAAGATTAGATCTACTTCAACAGTATATTAGCCTACACAATAGGCCTACTCACTGAACCACCTTGCTTATTGTCTTTGCACTTTGCTTATTGTGTTTATATGATTTAAACTGACTTATTTTACATAGACAGTGTTGCAGAACTGTGGATTTATATACAAGTTGGGTCAATATAGCAGACCACTCATCTATATCATATTTTACCAGGTTTGCTTGCGGACCACAAAGCAGCGCTGAGGTCCAGGAGGACAAGGCTAGATTTTTTGAGGGAGGGCTTAATAACAGATGTCTTAAATGACTGCGGTACATGCCCTGATAGCATTGAATTATTTATAATCTAGAGCAAAACATTATCCAGGAAGGGGAGAGCAGTCTTAAGAAGGTGAGTAGGAATAGGGTTTAGTAGACTAGTTGTAGATTTTGATGAGGAAATTGTGAAGGTGAGATCTAATATGTTGTGTATATGTAAATTAATTAAATGTTGTTTGAGGTCTCATCTGTGATTCTGTGATTTTGCTATCTTTCAGTATGTGTATTTGGTGAAACTGATTGGTTATTGATCTTATCTCTAATTGTTTAACATAATAATCATAATACAGACAATCATACTGTTGAAAATAAGAAAATGACTGTTTTGTGAACTTTATTCAACATAGCCAGTGATTTAGGCAAAATGTATGGTGTTAATTATAGTGAAATATACAATTTCACAAAAAAAGGGTTAAAACAGGTAAAAAAAATAGAGACATAATTTTTCTCCATGTTCAATGACCTCTAATGACAGTCCAACCACTCTCCAAAAATTAACATTTCAATCCCACAGAAACCACATAGGCCCCCTGACTATATGGTAAAATGTAAAAAAACGGGCTTTTTGAAAATCAAGCCCAATTTTAAAAAAAAATGCTCTGAAAATATGATAATGATACCAACCAAAGTTAATGCATGGACATGACCTTATAATCCATATATGAGTGGGGGAAAAATCTGATGAATGTGTCACATACTTTTTCAATGAGAAAAGGTGATGATGTCTTTTCACATAATGAATTTATAGCCATTTTCAGAGCTTTGCAGAGGGGAAAGTACACAAGATACGTCTGATCCGATTGTTGGAAGTTGAACAAAAAGGATTGTTCACCACGATGCTTAAAATGACTTTAAGTTTCAAAGGGTTGTAGTTTTGCAACGATTAGTTATACAGATATACTATTTAAGATCTATGCATAGGTTTGGTCTACAAACACCTGTGAATTTTTTCAGATTTTTTTGGAGGGTCACATGCCAAATGTTGCTGAAATTGGGTGATTTCACACAGAATGACCCCATAACGATAAAATACACTGAACAACGATAAACAAAGTCTCTCCTTGTGTTAATGAATGTGACGGTTAAAATTCGATGGGTTCTGATTGGCTATTAGCTTTTTATCGTTCTGAAAATCGCTCTGAAAGTGATACCCAACGATATCGTTCTTCATCTCGTTACCGTTATAGTTTATGTGTGAACGTCGTCATTCATATTAACGAGAACGATATTTATTTTTAGTTATCGTTATCGTTCTTGGTGTGAATGGGCCTTTAAAGGTTGTATCAGCGATTTCAGGCCCAAAAAAGGCCCAAACATAAATAATCACATTCATCTAATGGGTCATTCCGTGTGAAATCACCCAATTTCAGCACAATTTGGCAGGTGACCCTCTCCGAAAAAATCTGAAAAAAATCACAGGTGTTTGTAGACCAAATCCATGCATATATCTTAAATAGTATATCTGGATAACTAATCGTTGCAAAACTACAGCCCTTTGAAACTTCAAGTCATTTTAAGCATTGTGGTGAACAATCCTTTTTGTTCAACTTCCAGCATTATTGGCTCTTTTGGTATTTCACACACATTAGTGAAACTATGTGAATAGAAGTAAATTTTCCTGTTGAATTAAAAAATCCAATCGGATCAGACGTATCTTGTGTACTTTCCCCTCTGCAAAGCTCTGAAAATGGCTATAAATTCATAATGTGAAAAGACATCATCACTTTTGAGGGCTTCTCATTCAGAAAGTATGTGACACAAATTCATCAGATTTTTTTCCTACACATATATGTATTATAAGGTCCTGTCCATGCATTAACTTTGGTTGTTATCATTTTCATATTTTCAGAGCATTTTTTTAAAATTGGGCCTGATTTTCAAAAAGCCTGTTTTCATCTTCTCATTTCACCACGTGGACAGTTAACAGGATTTTTTTAAAATGTACCATATATCGTTCTGTATGTGAGGATCATCTGCCCAAAATGTGGGCTTGTTGCTGAGTTTCTTCATTGAGATAAGATTTTTTTAAAATATTGTCTATAAATCCACTGAATTTGTACTGGATCTGCAGTACCACTTTGCACCACATGTGGTGCTCTTTTAATACAATGGAAGTCAATGGAAGAGTAAGAGAGTCACTTGTTTGCTGCACATATCCAATCTAAACACACAGTTTATGGTTCATAGTTGAATTGGTCCAAATAATTATTGCAACATGAACAACATACTACTCATACATAAATCTTATTTAAAGAAAATAAACTGATCAAGTAAATTATACACACATAAGACTGACTGGTCATCATACATGCAGCAAGAGGATTTAATTACCATCTTTGTAATGAGTTTTCTACACCAGCTTTAACCTATCAGTGCCTATGTGAGTACTTTAATAATTACTAGCCAACTGGTTAGGCAAAGTCTATATCCATCGTGATATGCATGGGATGCAGTCCTCTGTGATACATAGACAAAGAGTATCAAGATGGAGATCAGTGCTTTGTCTCCATGTGATCTGGGAAAGAAGTTGGAAAATTAATGTCATAAAGGAACATATTCAAGAAACAATGGGTTTCTAAAATTCAGTTCATCAAGGTATTTCACTTGATGAAGATGACCATGTGTGTTTTCATCACAAGTATTCATAACAAGGTTTGAGGACTCGTGGATCCAAGAGACATTTGTAAAAAGATGATAAATCGTTAGTATAGATTTTTAATGCATCTGACAATGCACTGAATTTTAGAAACCCCTTTTTACTTGAACCATATGAACCATAAACTGTGTGTTTAGATTGGATATGTGCAGCAAACAAGTGACTCTCTTACTCTTCCATTGACTTCCATTGTATTAAAAGAGCACCACATGTGGTGCAAAGTGGTACTGCAGATAAAGTACAAATTCAGTGGATTTATAGACAATATTTGTAAAAAATCTTATCTCAATGAAGAAACTGAGCAACAAGCCCACATTTTGGGCAGATGATCCTCACATACAGAATGATATATGGTAAAATTAAAAAAAATCCTGTTAACTGTCCACGTGGTGAAATGAGAAGATGAAAACGGGCTTTTTGAAAATCAAGCCCAATTTAATAAAAATGCTCTGACAATGTGATATGGTTAACAACCAAAGTTAATGCATGGACATGACCTTATAATCCATACATGAGTGGGAAAAAAATCTGATGAATTTGTGTCACATACTTTTTGAATGAGAAGCCCTCAAAGGTGGTGATGTTTTTTCACATTATGAATTTATAGCCATTTTCAGAGCTTTGCAGAGGGGGAATTACACAAGATACACCTGATTTGATTGGATTGTTAAATTCAACAGGGAAATGTACTTCTATTCACATAGTTTCACTAATGTGTGTGAAATACCAAAAGAGCCAATAATGTTGGAAGTTGAACAAAAAGGATTGTTCACCACGATGCTTAAAATGACTTGAAACTTCAAAGGGCTGTAGTTTTGGAACCATTAGTGATACAGATATACTATTTAACATTTATGCATAGGTTTGGTCTACAAACACCTGTGAGTTTTTTTAGATTTTTTGGGAGAGGGTGACCTGCCAGCCACTGGGTGATTTGACACGGAATGACCCTAATCTTTCCTAACGATCCACTAGCTGCCCGCCCCATAAGCAGGCCTTCATAAAAACGTGTCTCTGTAGGCAGCCTAGGCTCTGAGATCTGCACACAAAAACAATTGCTACCAACAAGTGTTGCCAACCACTCAAAGGCAAAATAAATGTGTTCCAACCAATATCGGCGTCACAATCCCTTTTAAATCTAGCATTAGCAATATCCCCTTATAAGGCTATGGAGTTACAACTGGGTCATTCCACGTCAATTCAACCAGGGCCCACGCACTTAAGTCTCTGAAAAAATTACCAGGTGTACCTATGTTACCCAGGAGACACACTGTAAAATTACTTTTATGTAAGATCAATACTTTCCAAGATACAGCCAGTTTAACAGGGGGAGGGGGGTGTCGATTTTGTTCGGCCTCTTCTTTTTGTTGAAGTTCACAAGCCAACAGCGCAAGAACTAAACCATGTAGGAGGCTCAAATTTTGCATGACGGTACATCAATAGGAATAGTATCAAAATTGTCACGTTTTGTCTGGATGATCCTGCATGGTCATAGTTGTCCCTCAAAGATGATCAAAATTGTATTGGAGATTTTGGCTGGGCTCTGTTTAGGCCTTCAGAAGACATATTTGTACTCAACATAGGCTCTTGATTTATTTTCCTTACTGAGATAAGTAGAAATACTCTCACAAAAGGCAATGAACAGAAAATAAATTTCTTCAGGGTCTGAAAAGCAGACCTTACAAGTCTGAAAAATCATTTTGGTTCTCATTTTCAGAGCAACATCGTATCATATTGTATCCCTTCTTTTTAAAAACACCAATTTTACTTGTCTTATGCAAATCTTTCTTTCTTACCTTCCACCCTGAACATGGGCAAAATGCACCATTGAGATCAATATGTTTTGTATAGAGTTACCACAGGTTACTCTATACAACCACAGGTGGCACTGTGGTAACACTATATAAAACATATGTATTGTGACGTCGGCGCCGGACATATGGCTGCCGTTGCTCAGTGTCCTCCTCAACCTTACGTTTTTTCATCTTTCTAGTGTTATTATCGCACATTTTTTATCATGCGCCATACGCTGATCACTTACAATAGACAGACTCTCTTAGATATTAAACTAAATCTGCAAGCCACAACCACATCGGGGGACTTTCACTCCGCTAGTTACCAAAGTTGTTTACATGGTTGTTTACCTTGGTTACCTGGGAAGAAACGCCGCCGGAGGAAAAGAGGTAAAAGAGCTGGGATATTGGTCAGATTGAGGAAAATCTATATTCATCTATATCCATATCTATATCCAATCACTGGATAACAAGCTGGATGATTTTAGAGCCAGACTGGCGTTTCAACGTGAGATCAAGAACAGCAATGTATTCTTCTCAAAGTATGCTCATTGAGCTCAATGCAAATCAAACCAGCTAATAGGCTAACTGAAATAACACCCATGCCAATCTCTAGGTATGGTGAAGGGTATGTGATGATGTGGGGCTATTTTAATTCCAAAGGCCAAGGTAACTTTATCAGGATGCACAGTATTCTGGATCCATGAAATAACTGGCCTTTAAAAATAAAAATCTGCCTGCCTCTATGGGAATTTAACATAGGGGTGTCGATACTTATGACCCCTGTATTTTAAGGAAGAACATTTATTTATTTATGATACATTATTCATTCACTAAGAAAATTGGTGTCCTTAAAGGTTAGATATTTCCTCATTTTTCACTTAAGGCATTAAGATCAATTTCCAAAAGATGATTTTATATTCCTCTTTTCAGTCAACTTTAGCATGGGTGCCAACACTTTTGGCCATCACTGTACGGATGCTCTTCATCGACTACAGCTCCGCTTTTAACACCATAGTTCCATCCACGCTGATCATTAAATTGAGAGACCTGAACATCAGTCCCTCTCTGTGCAGTTGGATCCTTGACTTCCTGACTGACAGGACACAGGCGGTACGGCTGGGTAACATCATCTCCTCCACTCTACACTCAGCACTGGTGCACCGCAGGGATGTGTGTTAAGCCCCCTGCTGTACTCGTTGTATACTCATGACTGTATGCCATGGCAACTCACACCTCAAACACCATCATTAAGTTTGCTGATGACACCACCATAATCGGCTGTATCACGAGTGATGATGAGTCTGCTTACAGAGCAGAGGTGGCAAACCTGACATCCTGGTGCCAAGACAACAACCTGCTGCTCAACGTCAGCAAAACCAAGGAGTTGACTTCATATCCGTCTATAACAACTTGTTTGTGAATATCTGACCACTTCTGCTGCTGTGGTAGGCTATGAGCACAGGGAACCAGTAGGTGGAGAAACCAGAAGGCACACAACACCGGCAAACATGTGACCAGCAAGACCGGAAACGAGTTTGCGGCGCAAGTGGTGTCTTAGTAGCTGCCTGTCTAACCGAGCTAGATAGATGCTCAGTCAAAGAAACATGAAAATAGTGACATGTCAAAACGTAAACCAAACACATTATTCCGTCAAATTTCAATATGAACTCGAAATTACCTTGGTTTATCACCCATGTAACTGTTAACTAATATTTTGTGTTGCAAGCACATATTTTCCATCACAAACTTAACCTTACGCTGCAAACTATGACAAGGTTTATTTTCATTTCATTATTTACCTAACTTAGTTGGTCTAACTTAAAAGTTACGATATCTAAATTAAACAGCATCAAGGAAGCAGATGCATGTGTCAAGGAAAATATAACGTTCGCTAGTTAGCTAACGTTAGATTTTAAAACAGGGTGACGTTTAGCTAACTTCACGTTGGCCGATAGCTTAGAAACGCTAGCTGGATGTTCAGACACTTGACAGCGAACTCCTTCCCATGACAATTTCCACCTCAGCTAAAACAAAACATAATATTGCGTTAACAACTAACTCCAACCAAATACAAAGACATACATCAACATCCATACATCAACACTGAATAACTCCAGAAGCCCACCAGTTAACTTACTAGCCTAACATTGTAGCCTACCTGACTCAAGCTATAGACCGCTCGGCAAGCTAATGGGAAGCTAACATAGGATAGCAGCTAACTTGTCGACCGTGACTAAATTTTTTACAACTCACCTGAAAGGGATTGCTGAAATCAGGATCCGCAAATGGGTTGCTGTCAAAATCCGACATTCTCACGTAAGCTAAAACCTCTTCCTAAAATGTTGACCGAGCTTTCGGCTGACAATACACAGCCTAAACGTTAACCGTAACGTTACCCCTTAACGTTAACTGTTCAGGCTTCAGGTTTCTTTCAGCTTCAGCAGCAAAATGGCAGGATAGGAAGTGATGTGTGCCTTCGATCATTATACCTCATCGAATCATTTGCAAGCTTCGCAGCAACTTCATCATTATAAGCTATATATTAAAGTCAGTCAAAAACAACTCAGTTTATTCATATTATCGTCATATTATAGTAAGGAAAATCGTAAGGCACTGAATATGCGCCTGTGCAGAAAGGGGTCCACGCAGAGAAGCTTGCTGGAACCCTATTTTTATTGTATTATTTTTCTGTCCTAAATGTAGTTAAAAACTGAAACCTACGGGCACCAAACTTAGCCATGCAGGGATCTCACACATTTGTAAATACCTCACCACAAATCTAGAGGGCACTACACTAATCGGTAACACTTTACTTGACATATAAGAGTGACATGACACTGTCATGACACATAATCCTAACCCTATTCCTAACCTCTAACTCCTACCCTAACCCTATTCCTAACCCTAACTTGTTATGACAAAAACTGAATGACACTTAATAACAGAAGCGTTATGTCATAAAATGTTTATGACTTGTTTATGACAGTGTCATTATGTCAATACTGTCAAGTAAAGTGTAACCCAAGTGTCATTATGTCGATACTGTCAAGTAAAGTGTATCCCAATAATCACATAACGTGTTGTAAGAGAGGGGGAGAGATCTATTCTAGATCCATTGAACCATGTAAAATCTTGGGTGTTGTCGTGGAAAAAGTGCCAGGCATCGGTAACAGTTAATCTACTGCATGAAATTATGTCATTTGTTATAGAGGTACGGGTTAAACATGGGGGGGAATCGGTCTAAAAAATTGTCAGGGGTCTCATTAAAGTCTCCTGCTAGAATCATCTGAGAGTTTGCATTGGCTACTTGTGTAATTCTGAAATAATATTGGTAAGAACAGAAAAGAAAACCTTATTAGTGCTATTAGAATTATATCCATAAACATTACACAAAATAAGTATTATCGAGATTCACAATCAGTAGGCATCTCCCATCTTTGGAATAATTTAATTAACATCTCCTCTAAACTTGTGAGGCAAGACAAGCAGAGAGGTTTGAGCCGACTTCCAAAAGTCAGCGTCACAAGAGTGAGTCTCCTGAAGGAAGATGAAATGCATGCACCCTTAACTGATCATAAATTAATATCTCTTAAGTTATTGACCTCTAATATGTCTAGTAGCTGTCGCGGTTACTGGACACTAAATACATCACTTCTAGGTGATACCGTCTTTGACTTCCAGAGGTGGGAGTAAGTCACACATGTGCAAGTCACCAGCAAGTCTCAAGCAAGTCCAAGTCATTTTTTGTGACAATCAAGCAAGTCAAGTCAAGTCATAGCTTGGGTCAAGCAAGTCAAATCAAGTCATAGCCAAATAAATCATTGAAATTCATGATGATTTACCCATGTTTTCATTTTAAAATAAGCTACAATAGGCTAGTTATGAACTGCTGGAGTTTTATTTGTAACAAACAAATAGACATTGCATTCATTCAAGCCACATAGCCTACATCTGAACGGTTTAGAATAAGATGAAATGTATACGAATAAAAATAAATGTATTTCAAGTAGACCTATTATAAAATAGCCTCAATATGCCTTAAATATTAGCTAAGCTACATCAAATCATGAAAATATATTCAAACAGTTCAAGTTACACTTGTCCTGACCTGTTACTGACCTGTCACATCTCCAGGGAACCAATAATGTTGAAAAAGTGAACTAATCAATCAATCAAACGCTGCCGACGACGTCACTGCCAAACTTTGACAAGCGCGACAGCGCAATGTGTTTTAGGAGGGTTTAGGACCGTCAATGCTATATCATATTATACATAAGCCTAACATGTGAAATAAACTGCTTTTCTATGCTGATTGCTGGCAGTTAGCTAGGCCTACTTACGGTTGTTAGCCTACTACTAACTAGGCTGTAACGTATGGAACAGGGACGTGTTTAAGAGGGAGGGAGAAAGAGAGGCGCTTACTTTTAGTCCATGGGCCAGAACAGAAGTTGGTATCACCAAAGGTGGCAAAATCTAGCAATGATTTTCATAATCCTCTATGTCTGAGAGATATGTTTTGGTATGATAACCTTTTCTAAGTGGTAGCTTAGTTGTATTTTTACTGGCTTTTATACCCATACCCAGTACAATTCACAATACATGCCTATGTGTAGGTATAGGTGTATGCAAGTGTGTGGGATGATGCGATATGTCTTAATCTATGTTATATCATATGTAGATGGCATAGGCTTTTAGAAAATATACAGTTTAGATGGATAATTTAGCTTTACATGAATTACATAGGCTAAAATGTATCCGTCATACACTTTTTCACCTATATAATATAGGATTAGATAGAGGCAAAAGACTAAAAGTGGGTGGGTCAAATCCAAACTCTTGCTATATCACATCTAGAGAGTATAGGCTTTTAGAAAATATATGGGTTAGATAGCTGAATACACTTTACACAGCTATTTTAGACCCATAACTAATAGCTGTCCATTGAAAATCAATGCATTTCAATGTAATGCAAAATACATTACAGAACTAAGGTATAGTAGTATGGAGGAAGTTGGGGGATGTCTCAATGCACATAATATCACATCTAGAATATATAGACTAAAATATATTTTAGGGTAATTAATCTGTTTTCCTTAATGATACCAAAACTATAATGATCGGACATGCCATGATATTTCAATTCTAAAGCACTATTAGGCCTAAATTAGCCCATTTCACAAGATGCCCCCGCTGTGTAAATCAACTTCCTGTGGAAGAGCACTGTCCCATAGACATCAAAAGAAAAGTTGAATGGTTCTCTATGACAAAATCGTTGTTGGGGCGTTTTTTTTGCTGAAGATGGCAGGTTTTTGAGCGTGAATGGGCGGAAATCACTCAACCCAATCTGGCAACACTGGTGTTGGTGTTTGCTGGGCCACAGGGCCAGTATGTGGATGGAAGCAGTTTAGTTAGGCTACAGAACAACAATGGCTGTTGTTGCGTAGTGTCAAAAACAGATTACAAGGTGAGTCCTGTTTATTTTTATTTGTGTTATGATTCAGATGTGTGAGAATGAGTAAGGATGACCAATGACTAGGCTACTTGTGAAAGACTAGATATAATAACCCAACTGGCCCAAGTAAGGTACTAACATCATTATCAAGCAATGATGTCTGCTGTAAACCGTACTGTAGACTTCCCCAATTTGTGTGTGAACAAAAGAAAGGACAAAAATTAGGGGCAGCCGTGGCCTACTGGTTAGCGCTTCGGACTTGTAACCAGAGGGTTGCCGGTTCGAACCCCGACTAGTAGGCATGGCTGAAGTGCCCTTGAGCAAGGCACCTAACCTCACTTAGCGCCGCTGTTGTTGCAGGCAGCTCACTGCGCCGGGATTAGTGTGTGCTTCACTAATTCACGGATTGGGATAAATGCAGAGACCAAATTTCCCTCACGGGATCAAAAGAGTATATTTACTTACTTATAATATACAGAGATGTAGCCTATGTGTGAGAGAGCAGTTTCAGTTGGTAGGCAAGAATACTGATGAGAGTGGCAAGTGAACATGTTCTCTCCCTCACATACACACACACTCTCACACACTCTCTCTCTCTCTCTCTCTCTCTCTCTCTCTCACACACACACTTCATATATTCCCTCTGTCTCTCTCTCACACACACACACACAGTCACACACACTGTTGCTGAGTAGGAAAAGGCCTCATTTTAGCACATCATTCCTGATATATCTCTGTTGCTTTCAAATTGTTGTACATCCCAGAATAGAGAAGCATGGCAGAAGGAAGTGGTGGTATTCGGGGGGAGTGTTTAATACATTGTTCAGATGATAAACCTTGTGGCACCTACTGTATGAACATAAAGTCATGATACACACTACTGAGAGCAGCTGAAATTAGAACCCCATCCTTGATCTTGCTAAAGGTCTCCCTGAGGGTAGAATACCATCCATATTGTATCACAGAAAATGCCGTAGCATCTTTACTATGAAGAAACTGCTTGACAAGATCCTTGACAAGATCCTTGCAAAAGACATATCTGCAGAACCGTCTGTCACAGAGGACCTAAGAAAATCCGCAAGGGAAGGTCCAACGACTTTAAGAGTTTATGAGGCCAAAGGTATACAGGTGCTGTTCATATGGTCATATAATTAGAATATAATAAAGTTCAATCATGTCAGTAATTCCATTCAAAAAGTGAAACTTGTATGTTATATTCATTCATTAGACTGATATTTCAAATGTTTAATTATTTTCATTTTGATGATTATAACTGACAACTAATGAAAATCCCAAATTCAGTATCTCAGAAAATTAGAATATTACTTAAGACCAATTCAAAAAGATGTTTTAGAAATGTTGGCCAACTGAAAAGTATGAACATGAAAAGTATGAGCATGTACAGCACTCAATACTTAGTTGGGGTTCCTTTTGCCTGAATTACTGCAGCAATGCGGCGTGGCATGGAGTCGATCAGTCTGTGGCACTGCTCAGGTGTTAGGAGAGCCCAGGTTGCTCTGATAGTGGCCTTCAGCTCTTCTGCATTGTTGGGTATGGCGTATCACATCTTCCTCTTCACCATACCCCATAGATTTTCTGTGGGGTTAAGGTCAGACGAGTTTGCTGGCCAATTAGGAACAGGAATACCATGGTCCTTAAACCAGCACTGTGTGCAGGTGCCAAGTTCTGTTGGAAAATGAAATCTGCATCTCCATAAAGTTGGTCAGCAGCAGTGGCTTGACACAAGGAATGCGACAGCTGAAACCCATGTCTTGCATACGTCTGTGCGTGGTGGTTCTTGAAGCACTGACTCCAGCTGCAGTCCACTCTTTGTGAATCTCCCCCACATTTTTGAATGGGTGTCTATTAATGTGCTTGGACACAGAGCTCTATGAACAGCCAGCCTCTTTAGAAATGACCTTTTGTGTCTTGCCCTCCTTGTGCAAGGTGTCAATGGTCGTCTTTTGGACAACTGTCAAGTCAGCAGTCTTCCCCATGGTTGTGTAGCCTACAGAACTAGACTGAGAGACCATTTAAATGCCTTTGCAGATGTTTTGAGTTAATTAGCTGAGTGTGGCACCAGGTGTCTTCAATATTGAACCTTTTCACAATATTCAAATTTTCTGATAAACTGAATTTGGGGTTTTCATTAGTTGTCAGTTATAATCATCAAAATTTAAATAATAAACACTTGGAAAATATCAGTATGTGTGGAATAAATCTATACATTATACAAGTTTCACTTTTTGAATGGAATTTATATAAATAAATAAACTTTTTCATGATATTCTAATTATATGACCAGCACCTGTATTTTGTGACAAATGTAGCAAGTATTTGAAAGGTCAAAGGACAAAAGAGAGTCTAACAAAATGTGCAGAGTTATGACCTGATGACAAAATCAGAAGAGCAGCCGTCAGGAAAGGTTACAAAAGAGTACTATCCATAGCCAGTCGTGACTTAGTAGCAGCAGAAGTCCATTACCATAGATCCTGCTACAGGGTGACCACAAAGGAAGATTCAGACATAGACAAAGATGAAACTAACTTGGCCTGCAAATGTGTACGGACCTGCAAACTTCCTGACTGCTCCTGCCTTTCAAACAAATTAAAGTGCACGGAATTGTGTATGTTACAAACTTGTAGAAATCAGATGGAGGAAGAGGAGGATGAGGAGAACATAAATGCCAGTCTGGATGAATATAATGATAGTGATGAAGATTAAAAATATATTTTTGAGTCCTCATTAATCTTGTCTTCAAACGTTTGAGCACATCCACCTATAAATTCCACTGTAGCCTAAAGTTGAGCCATTTTTGCAGCCAAGACATTATGGTCTCTATCAAAGCCAAACATGCCTATTCAGCCATTTAATCCATATATTTTCTAAAAGCCCATACTCTCTAGATGTCACAAAACATGAGTTTGGACTTGATCCACCCTTTTCTATCCTTTTGCATGTATATATTAATGTATTATATAGGCAAAAATGTGTACATTTTATTTAATTTTGCCTGCATCATTAATGAAAAACTAAATCATCCATCTAAATTTTATATATGTCATCTAGATGTGATATAACATGGATTAAGACATGTCCCACCTTCCTCCAGACTTTGAGGCACCCATATCTGTACGTATTGTATTGTATATTTTACTGTGTGCCGGTATAAAAGCTAGGAAAAATACAACTAAGCTACCACTTAGAGAGGGCTATCATACCAAATAATGTCCCTCAGGCATGGAGGATTACAAAAATCATTGGTAGATTTTGCCACCTCAGGTGATACCGATATGTGATTTTTTGGGTCCTGGCCCATGGACTATTTAGGTTATGGCAACATTTTCGCTATAGGCTATCGATTATCGAGATTAAACTTAGACAAGAAAATGTTTCACTTTGCCATTTCACACATTTTAACCTAATATGGCGTTAACTAAAAAGCATAATAGATTCAAAGCCAACTCTTAACATGCCTCAAATTTGACGTTATGTTTCTAACACGACTAACTTCGGATAAAAAACAACGTGGTGATGGTTATATGTCGCTATTTTGCACACTTGCAGACTGCTGTTCATTTCTCCTTTGACTTGTCAGATACATCATCTGTGAAGCCAAACATTATTATGTTTTGGTATAAACGTAGAGCTTTCCATATTTGCAAGTTAGCCTACCTCAGTCCGTCTCATTTGAGCTGGCACTTGCTGTTGGTCTGTCACGTCGCGTCACTTGGTACAATGACAGGTTCGCTTGCGTGACGCAGGCAACAGCACCTAAGCAGATTTTCTAAAATCGTAAAGTTAACTCCTTAATATCTATGAAAAAAAAAAAAGTCAAGTAATTTCAAATCATTTGTCTCAAGTATAAGTCAAGTCTCAAGTCATGAATAGCAAGTCAAAGTCAAGTCGAGTCTTTTATACATGTTGATCAAGCAAGTCTTAAAAAATGTGACTCGAGTCAAGTCATGTGACTCGAGTCCCCCATGTCTGTTAAATTCTCTGTAAAAGAATGTCTCAGTAATGAAGAAATGGTGACTACCTGTAATATCTTTGTTGACATAAGAACTGACGCAGGCACAGGACTTGTAGCTTACTGTGACTTTACTGAAACGTGGCATTGATTACTTCGCATACCGTACAACTGAACCCAACTCATAGAACACTGGTATATGAATACTCCCTAAGTGAGTTACTCATGGAGGTAGGTTTCCACCTAGAGGATATATGATGTACTGCAATCCTATTTACTACATTCCTCCCCCCTTAAGCTATTACATTTCCCTTAAAGGAACCATATGTAAGATTGTGGCCAAAACTGGAACTGCAATCACTTTGAAATTACTGTAGAGCAGTGTATCCCCTCCCCGTCCCCCCTGACTCGAGGTTGCCAACTCGGATGCCGAAAAACTACTGACTTTGTGATTAGTAGATAAGTGGAGGGTGGCGCATCAGCCCAAAACACATGACATGACAAAACACAACATCAACATCAGTTGAGGGCTGCAATTTCACTTTCTAAATGATAATATCCTGGCCGCACTACTGTTGTCAGTGATATAAGTATTTGAAATGAACATGATGTTCTAATGTCTAGTGACATATCAGGGCCATTTTATGATTAATTGAAATACATTTCTTACATACGGTTCCTTTAATACCTAACTCACAAATTACTGAATTCTTCTAGCCTAGAAATCTAGACGCGCCCCTAGCGGCAGCTGCCAGGGCTAGTCTAGCAACTCTCCGTTGGCTTGTGAGCTCCAGATATCGAAACTTCTCCGGGCCAATGAAATCGTGTATAGAGTCGTTAGGTGGGCTTAACATAATGATTGATGGCAGAGTTGCAACTGTTTGGCTTGAATTCCCTGCTACTTGAAAACAAATAAGATGGATGTTGCTGTTGGCGAACAGTGTGACACGAGTTAAGCTTTTATTAAGTTGCCAAACGTTTGAACTAGCCAACTAGCTCCGCTGGTGGGAAACGCATGGGACTCATAGCGCTGCCGCTGTCCTATTGCGTGCAGAGGGAATTTGAAAGACAACTGATTATCCCGCCCCTCGGACTGAGCACTGCGAACGGTGAGTGTCCAGACCCTACATGTTAATGTGGGTCTGGCTCGCCAGGCTAGAATTCTTCTGTAACCTTACAAAACTAACACCAAGTATAGAATACATCTTACACTATAACAAACATCAAGAAAAATTACCATTACCCTTAACACATAACAACCTTACAATTTTCTTTTGTCGTTTTCACATTCAAGGCATTTTTTTTTTTTTGTATAGGGCAGCGATCCGCCTACACCCTTTTGTGTGTGTGTGTGTATGTGTGTTATTCCACATAATCCTTCAGGTAAGCAGGTCCTTTGGGACTGTCAAACAAGTGCAGCTGTTTGTTGGGATGCCGGGGTTCCGTTCACTGCAACTGGGGATGGAATGCTTGACACTGGTAATGTTGTGTTGTCTTGCAGATGTCCATCTGCAATGCAGCTTTGTCCCATTTCTGGCGGCTTCGGGTTCTTTAAAGTCTCTGTCCTCAGGCCTTGCCAGAGTCTGGTCCACATGCCTGCGCACTACAGACCCATCTCCTAACATGACCTTGTAAGATACTGGTCCTGTGACTTGGGTGATGAAACCAGGAATCCATTTAGGCCCATGACTGAAGTTGCGTGTAATTACTGCGTCACCTACTTGAAAACTTCTCTCTGCTCTGTGTTTGTTGTGATTTTGCTTTTGACTGCACTGTTTTCGCTCCACTTTGGCTCTGAGATCTGGAGGTCCCAAATCTAATGTTGATCTTAACCGTCTGCCCTGTAACATTTCAGCAGGTGACCGCCCTGTGGTGGACTGAGGAGTTATGCGATAACTGAACAACACCCGCGACACCTTGGTGTGGATGGTGCCCTCACCTGCTTTCTTCATCATGGCTTCAGCACAGCCGTTCGAGGAAGGATGGTATGGTGCTGAGGTGACGTGTTCGATGCCATTGTTACTGAGGAACTTTTGGAACTCTGCATCCACAAAGCATGAGCCGTTATATGACACGATCATCTCAGGTAATCCTTGGTTGCTGAAACTCTTCCGCAGACATTCAATGGTGCTAGCTGAGGTGGCTGAATGTACCGGGTAAGCGTCCATCCATTTGGAATATGCATCCATCACGATTAAAAACATGGGTAGCACTTTATAATAACCATTCCCTATAAATGGTAAATTAATGGCTTATTAATTCACAACTAATTGCTTATTTAAGTATTTAGAAACTATATAATGATATTTTGTTAATTATTGTTAACTGCTACTAAGCAATTTATTAACCCTCTACTGCATACCGTGGCTTTGAGGCAACAAAATAAATTTTTAATCCCCACACTGGCCCTTTAAAAGAATATGTCAGATTTTTTTCATGTAGTAACACTAGACACCTCTCTGTCCAATCAAATGATGATTTGAAGTGGGTGTGAGCTTTTGTTTGGGGGAGGAGCAGTCCTTTCAGGAAGTCAAGCCGCATGGGACACAAGGCACAAATTGGTAAGAATATTTTCACTTTTTATCATATTTAAATTGTACGGAGCCCTCCGGGTGACATGGGGGAAAAAAACATGGGTTAGAAAAAAAAAAAAAAAAAAGTGGGAAAAAAAAAACATGATTTGCGAGATCTCGCAAAACTTTTGCGAGATCCCGCAAAAGTTTTGCGAGATCTCGCAAAACTTTTTTTCTACTTTTGGAACTTGCTAGGCTTCCTACTTGACCCCAATAGGCCTACAAACCACTACCGCCAGATGGCAATCGTATCATGATACTCTGATTGCTCTATCACTGTTGCGTGTTGTGGGTTTTCTGGACACATTACATAGGCCTATGACAAGGGAGGGAGAGGGAGACACCTGAGTGCAGACACGCACACACAGCAGGGTACAATAAATTGCCTAACAGACAGCAGCCTAATTTCGAGGTATCACGGGGGGATGGTGAGGATTTCCCCAACTCTGGTTTTCCTATCCCTACCTCTGCTAAATTATTTTTATCTCTGGTGGGGACAAGGATTAAACCCCTTGATAGCGATGAATGCAACTTAACTGCTAGCCTACTTAAACTCTTGAAATCTAGCAATCTTCAGTGTCAATACATCAGAGTAGGCTATTCAGTAGCATTCGGGCAGACGGCATTTCTGAACGTCATCGAACACAAAAACATTGTAACATTTTCAGTCCCTCTCAACATTTTAGTGCGGGAACTTCCGCAGGGAAAACAGCGCTGAACCAAACATGAAACGCGCTCAGAGCAGCATATCGTCTTACTTTAAACACCTAGTAGTTTGCGGAGGACGAACGAGAAAGCACTCGTTTGATAAATCAGCCAGTAGGCTAGGCCTAGTAGACAAATAACTTACAGAAATAATCTGTACAGCAAAAACAAATGTTGGTGGCGGGTATTTAAACTATCTAGCGGGTGTTTTAACAGCTGCAAGAAATAGAAGCTTATGGCCCATATATTCTGGTTCGTAAATTATTTTCATAAAACTTCAAGTTGCCCTATAACTTCTCTCCAAACTCTTCACTGCACTGTAGCCAATTAACTGACAGTATGATAGTAAGCTATTTATTTTCTGTAGGCTTCAATAAACACATTTATTTTTTCAACTTTTACAATATTACGCACTTGGCTACTGAACGCAAATCTGCAGGAGAGAGAATGCACGCAGCCTACGCAGCGTGTAGCGCAATGTGTAGGCTATTTGTATACCAACTAACACTGTTAGCCAATTCACTAACTCAAGACTTCAGTGTCATCATATACAACATTTTACATAACAAATACAGAAAGGATGGAGGCAGCAAAGGTAGAGGAGTCATTTCAGATGGGTCAAGAACAAGGTGAATTTGTATGTTTCTCAAAACGTAGTTCAACCCTGCATTAGAGGAGCTGAGCACACTCGCTGTTTAAAGTCATACACAACGGTAAACTAAAACTAAGCTAAAGGTAAATGTTACAAAGTTGGCAAAATTAATATAGGCTATTATTAGCTATGAAATTATTCGTTCGTTCATTTTTTTTTTTTGGGGGGGGGGGGGTTACAAACATATTCAAAATCCCCCCCCTCTGTTTTTTACACAAAATCGCACCCTGGGTATCACTAATACCTATTAAATAAATGTAAAGGACACAGAACTGTAAGCTCAAATTCAAAAACGTTTGAAGTCTACCCAAACATATGCAAAGGGAATATATATAAATTGTGTTGCATATAGCCAGCTTAATTAATGTCAATTTAAAGATTATGATTAAAAGTTTCTATGCATTTTTCCATTGATAGTTACAGGAAGCCACGTTTTGTTTAAACTATTGTTGCTTCTAGCCCACGTTACCTCCAGTTTCACTTGCTGCAGGGACGCACACATCGCATGATCGATCATAAGCCCTCTATCTCCGATGTAGAACTCAAATGTGTCTTGACGCCGCCGTTTGTAAGATCAGATCAAATAAAACGTTCTAAATGGAACGCGATGTAAGCTGTTCCTTTCCAAGCGTCTTGGAGACGTACTGTATGTGTGCTGACTGGGCTATGTCTATATAGTTGATGGCACCAAATGAATAAGTATTGTAATTATGTTATTGGTAGTCGGAGGAGGAGTTACACACACACACACACACAACTCGGGATTTACTTTTCACAGTTTATTCACAAGAATTAATTAATACACCACTACCTCCCACACACAACCACCCCGCATTCATACAACCCGCTTAAACTAGCCCTCTCTATGGCCGAGTTAAACTAGGGGAAGGGACTGGCCATTAACCCCGGCCGGGGGCTAAACTCAAAGCGCGCACACACACACGCGCGCGCACACACACACACACACACACACACACAGTAGGCCACACTAGACTGCAATAACAAGGCAATCAATAGACTGAGCTAGATCACAGGGTCCTATGACCGGCTTTAAGAAAGTACTGGTTTAGTCCGTACAGCAGCTCCAGCCTGGAGCGTTATGAGACTGACCGTAAGTGTCCAGAGATAATTCAGAGTCCGCAAGTAGCCTAATCCACAGAGTTCGCAAGTATCCACAGTGTTCGCAAGTAATCCACAATGTTCGCAAGTAATCCACAACGTTCGCAAGTAGCCATTCACTATATGCTGCAAATGAGCAGATGTGTGAAGCACCGGGCATAACTTAATTTCGCGGCTACGTGGAGCAGTAGTAGGTTCATTGTTGAGGAGGCCCATAGTTTGAGAAAAGCTGCAGATCATAGGCAGAGAAAGCATAATGCTCTGAGAACAGTAGCCAAAGGTTTTCCTGCAGAAACAGGTGCCTTGGTGCACGCACCCCGCTTTCACTTTGACTCCCTGCATTGTGGCAAAAACTGTCAGTCAGACAGTGAATTTTGATTTACTAAATTAGCATAATGCGGTAACAATTATCATTTCAATTCTATCCTATCTGAAATCTGCTCACTGCAGACGTTACAATGCAGACCCAAGCAGCAGCCTTGAAAGACGTACACTTTGAATTTGATCAGAGCGGCTCTGGTTCTTCACCTAACTTGGTGTGATTGGCTGGATGGCCGTTCAATCAAATCAACAGACCTATTTGTGTCTCTGTGTGTTCGTTATAGATACGGTTCCAACTCTTTACGGGAGCGTTTATTTCCATATTTTAATTTAATCTGACAAAAAGTGTGGGGGATATAATCGTGTTCCAGCAAAACTGTGTACATTATAACACCCACATCCCCCACGCTTGCTACGCGCCTGCGTGTGTGCGTGTCTGCACGCAGGTGTCTCCCTCTCCCTCCCGTGTCATAGGCCTATGTAATGTGTCCAGAAAACCCACAACACGCAACAGTGATAGAGCAATCATAGTATCATGATACGATTGCCATCTGGCGGTAGTGGTTTGTGGGCCTATTGGGGTCAAGTAGGAAGCCCAGCAAGTTCCAAAAGTAGAAAAAAAGTTTTGCGAGATCTCGCAAAGTTGCATTGTTGCATTGCAAAAGTGCATTGTTTTTTTTTTCTTCCTCATGTTTTTTTTCCCCACTACTTTTTTTTTTTTTTTCTAACCCATGTTTTTTTTTTCCCCATGTCACCCGGAGGGCTCCGTAAAATTGAATAACATAACACCAAAAAAAATATGGGGATGTGCATGAGTATCCAGAGAAGCTTATTTGATCGATTGGATGCCTATTTTGTGTTTATTTATATGTGAAAACTGTATTTTTTCCTGCGTTGCCTCAAGGCAACACTGTGCAGTTAGTCCAAATTTATTCCGGCCATATAATGCATTGGTATGTATAAGTCTGGAGATGTTTATTTATGGTTAAATGACCATAATCAATGTTTTTTTAATTAAAATTCCAATGTATTATATTATGCAATGTAAATATTAATATTTAATAATGATATTTATACAGGAGATGGATATTAACACATTTTATGGAAGAAAGGAGGATGTTCAGGTTAGGGCCATTCCCACTGACAGCGATGACAGTGAGCTTGAGAGTGACAGTGAGGACGACCAGAAGAAATTCGTCAATGAGTCAGGTTTAATGGACACTTTTTAGCTCAGGGGTCAGTAAGGGGTCATTTGGAAAAGTGTGTGTGTGTGTGTGCGCGCGTGTATGTGAGTGTGCGCATGGGCGTGCGCGTGTGTGTGCGCGTGCTTGTGTGTGGGTGTCTGTGCATGCATATGGGTGAGTGCAGAATTGTGTGTTTCTAATATGTACTTCCTTTTCTTTTGTTCAGAAGAAAATCAGCCTCAATACGAGTCTGAGACTGAGGAAGAAGAGCAAAATGAAACAGAGGAGATGGATGAAGGGACTCAACGGAAATCAAATGGAATCAAATGGAAAAATTCTACCATGGCATCTCCCTACCCAGAGTGGCATGGTCAGCTGCCAACAGCTGACCAGATAATGTCCCCGCTTCAATATTTCAGGGAGTTCTTCTCCAAGCAGATACTTGAAGTAATAGCACAGGAATCCAATTTATATGCCATTCAGAAAGACCCCAGCAAGCCTCTCCACCTGACGGTTGATGAATTGGAACAGTTCCTAGGCACTGTGGTATATATGTCCGTGTTTGGTTTGCCAGCAAGTCGGATGTATTGGAATAAAGCTACCAGAGTTTCCCAAGTGGCTGATACGATGACGCTAAATAGATGGGAAGCCATCAAGCACGCCTTGCACTTCAACGATAATCAGCAACAAGAGGATGATGACCCACTTTATAAAATCCGTCCTTTGGTCAGTCACCTGACATCCAAGCTGGCATCAATCCCCATGACCGAAAAGCTATCCATTGATGAGCAGATGGTGCCCTTCAAAGGAAGGCACAGGTTGAAGATGTACCTGCCATCAAAACCCAAGAAATGGGGTTACAAGATCCTCATCTTGGCTGGGTCAGATGGAGTGCCATACAACATGGAGATCTACACAGGGAGAGTAGACCAACCACCTGAGCTCAAAGATATTGGAGCTAGTGGGAATGTAGTTCTACGCCTGGCCCAGCCAATTCCCAAGAAGGAGAACTACAAGCTCTACTTTGACAACTGGTTTACCGGTGTCCCCCTTGTCCTCACACTGGCAGAGCAGGGTATCTGTTGCACTGGCACAGTTCGTGCGAACCGTTTACCAGGGGTAGGCCTTAAAAGTGACAAAGACCTGTAGAAAGAGGGACGAGGATCATTTGTGGAGAAGGTGGCCCATGTCGGACGCACCACCTTGCGCGCCGTAAAGTGGTACGACAACAGGTGTGTGACCCTTCTCAGCGACCATGTTGGAGCTCACCCTGTCACGGAGGTTCAAAGGTATACTATGGCTTTCTATTGTCATATCATGTCAAATGAATAAATACACATATGAATAAGTAAGTAAATAGATAAATAAATACATATGTAAATAAATAAATAAATTGTTTTTTCAGGTGGGATCGCAAGCTGAAAAAATACATTAGTGTGCCCCGTCCTGCCATAGTGCAGGAATACAATAAGAGCATGGGTGGGGTGGACCTGCTGGATTCACTGATCGCCCTCTACCGCACCAAGGTCAGGGCCAAAAAGTGGTACCTCCGGCTGGTTTTCCACTTCCTGGACATGGTGGCAGCTACCGCCTGGCTACTCTACCGGAGGGATTGTGTGATAGATCTTCATGCTAACGTTAGCAGCTACATTAACGTTACCGTTATCGGGAGGCTAAGTTAGTCGTTGAAGTGAAGATTAGCACACAGCTCCCGTAACAGTCGATGCATGATATACTTAGTTTTATTAGTTGTTGCTGTTTTCAAATATCTCAATGTATGCCATCTCAACATGGAGTAACCATTGACTGTACATGGGGATTAATAACACTAGACAGTCAGTACAGTATAATGTGATAGATAAAGCAACGGTATGATGTGATAAAGCAACACAAGTTAACGTTAACGTAATGTGAAGCATGGACCTCATCAACCTCATGTTAATGTAACTACTAGCAGTGGCGTAACAAACCAATGGTGGGCCCAGGTGCGAGAGCGCTACGCGGGCCCCATATCGACAAACTTTGGCCCAGGATGAATTAGCTCTGATACATGCAATACACATTAAGGGTGACTTCAATTGTTTATGCAAAGGGCCTGAGGCACCGAAGTAGTTTAGTAGTTACAGATTACAATTTCAAGTAAAAAACACACGACTACATATCCATTACATGTGAAAATATTAAAAAATAATTTTATTAACAGCCTGCAGGCCAGGGTAATCTAATATTACTGCATTAGCATCAACTCGCATGGAATCATGGGAACACTCAATGCGCCTCTTCAACCCTCTGCTGAAACTGAGAGCGTAGATTGCTTGCTTATAAACTCGCACGGCGCAGAAACAAAACTTAATGTAGCCTAACGTATTTAACCGTCCAGAAACCAAATAAAATCATTCATATGCATACAATCCCCAATATGCGTGAATTAGGCCATTAGAAGAAGGCCATCTTACGAGCCTTTCGTTGTGCACTTTCGATGTTACACTGTCATAATCTACCACCAGCATTTTGGCAAGTTGAAAAATAGATGACTTCTGTGAAATCTCTGCTTTAAAGCAAGACCTGAATGAGAGGAGTTGTGTTGGGAATGTCGGTGCAATGTCCCTGCTATAATGGTCTGACAAACGTCTTGCCTTTTCAAGCAGTTCATCATCACCTGCGAGTTGAAGGGTCATAGGACGTAAAGACTCAAACACATGACAAGTTTCCCGCATACTTGCAAATCTTTGTGAGAGCTGACTGATTATGATGTCCAGAGTTGCATTAAATACCTGCACTTTGAAGTATCTCTCGGCATCGGTTAAGCGCTCATCTTCCGATAGATCGTCAAAAGTGACGCTTCACTCTCCGTGCTCTAACATTCTAAAGTTCTAAAAAAAAAAATGATGAGCGTCTGTTGTGTCAACCAGTCTTAAACGCTAGGTCAAATTCAAGACTCTTTTCCTCAGTGGTTCCATGTTGGTGGAATGAGTTGCCCAGTGCTCTTTGTTCTTGTGATAGTTTTTGGTCTTTTAAGCACTTATACATTATGGTTTGTATGCAGTAGTACTGTTTTATTTTCATTATAGGCTGTTGATTAATTTGACATTGTTTATTATTGATATTCTCCTTAATGTAGTCTTACCATGTTTTTGTTATTATATTATTGATTGAATGGGCATTATTATTTATTATTGCTTTCCCCCCTCATTTTCATTGTTTATTTCATTACGGTATTGATTGTATTACTCACATGTTGTCTAAATAAGCTGTATATATTTTGTTTTATATAATTTGTTTATTTATTTTAATGGCCATATTTATAAGTTATTTTATTTATTCTTATTAATCTATTCATTATTTACCTTATCTACGTGGATAAATTATATTTTAATATTACCTATATACATCTCTCTCTCTCTCTTCTTAATAAATTCTATATTTTCTTACACCTTGAAACCAGATATATCATCCAATTTATTTGTTTATAATTAAATTAAATTGAAAGACCCTGTAAATTCCTCCCTCTCTGTAAAAACTACACAGGAAGGGTGACAGAAACTGTAATGTACATGTAATATGCATTGAAACTGGAGCATCAACTGGCCACCAACAGTCTGGAAAAGTCTGAAGGAGATGACCAATTTCAATAGAGGGCCTACTTCACCACCAGATGAGGACCCTGAGCTTCCTGATAGACTCAATGCATTTTATGCCCGGTTTGAGGACAATCAGTCACCAGCAGTCTTCCCCTCTCCTCCCACCTCCTCCTCTCCTCCCTTTGTCATCCAGGAGGCAGAGGTGTGCAAACTTTTTAAAAAACAGAAGGCCAGGAAAGCAGCAGGACCAGATCAGCTTTCCCCAGCTGTTTTCAGACACTGTGCAGATCAACTGGCACCTGTCTTCACTGACATTTTCAACACTTCTCTGCAGCAGTGTGTAGTTCCACAGTGTTTTAAAGCCTCTACCATCATTCCGGTCCCAAAGACAACAAAAACAACTGGGCTCAACGACTTCAGGCCCGTTGCCTTCACTTCAGTGGCTATGAAGGTGTTTGAACGTGTGGTACTCTCCCATCTACAAATCACAGTATCACCGCTGATGGATCCCTACCAGTTTGCTTACCAGTCTAACAGATCTGTGGAAGATGCCATCAACCTAGGAGTTCACTCTATACTGCAACACCTGGAGTCAAGCAACACCTATGCACGCATGATGTTCATTGACTTTAGCTCTGCCTTTAACACCATTGATCCACTCATCCTCTTCTCTAGGTTGCAAGCCATGAACATCAACTCAGCTCTGTGTCACTGGATACTGGACTTCCTGAGGAATAGAATTCAATCAGTCAAGGTTAACAATACAACATCATGCCCTCTGACCCTCAACACTGGAGCGCCACAAGGCTGTGTGTTATCTCCTCTTCTGTTTTCCATCTACACTAATGACATGAGATCTCACCATCACTCTGTCAAAGTATTGAAGTATGCAGATGACACCACCATCATAGGCCTCATTAGTGACAATGACGAGTCCCAGAACCACAAGGAGGTGAAATGGGCTACGGACTGGTGTACTGAAAATAAGCTCCATCTTAACGCCTCAAAAACCTCAGGAACGACGCGCTTCAACAACAGCTTCTACCCTTCAGCAATTAGACTCCTGAACTCCTGAAGATTTGCAACTCTACTTATTTATTTATATTTATTTAATTTATCCCCTCCCGCTATTAACCCAACCCCCCCCCCCCCCAAACGGACTGAGCTACAAAAAATACCACCAACATTGTTGTGTGGCAATTAAAGTTTCTATTCTATTCTATTCTATTCTATTCTATTTGTTAAGGGTAACCATAACCATCATCATCATAATGTGGTATTTTCTTATGCACTTGAAACAAAGAATAAAAATGTTTCTTTAAACGTAGTACCACTTTAAACACATCACACACTGAACAGCAAAGTAGTTTCCTGATTATGTGTAAAATGTTTACAGAGTATCCTGATGTAGTAGGTCCATGTTCTCATATTTTTACAGCTGACATGAAGGCTGCAGTATTACATTTTTGATTTATAATGGAGCACCCTCTCTGGTGAAAGACTAGCAAGCATGTGGTAGAGGCATACGATTACAGACACATTGAGAGAGCCTATCAATGAGTTGTCACAGTTTTCAATTTAGACGTATTATTTTGAAATTATGTATGTTTACGGGAGGATTTACACATCACTGGCAAGACCTGATCAAATCATACCAATGCAAAATGCTTCTCCAGCAGTGCAGTCGCAGGTAACGATACCTTAACGCATTTTCAGATACCGCTGTTCTGAGCATACTAAGCAAATTGGCCATTTGTAACTTTGAATCCTTCCTCACGTTAAGCTATGGTCCAATAATGTGTTCACTAAAACACAAGTAACGTTATTTGTCGGGCTGATTCATAAATGGGTATACCGAGGTTGTCGACCTAGCAGGCTAGGTGGCGTTTATTGCCATTCGCAAAACTAAGCAAGAGTTAACGTTAATGAAACTTAACATCGCCTTCTCCAGTGACAAAGTGTATTCAAATGAAGACTGTAAATGATGGTGACTATGACTAACGTCACTTCGGATCAATATGCAGAGCCCCTTTACTTTACCTATCAACTGGCTAATGCTAGCATGATGTAGCATGCTATGAGCTAATATACTTAGCATCTACGAAAGAACAGCACATATCTTTTTTCACAAAGAATCTGTCACAACTAACAACGATGTCTCTTACAAACAACTACACAATGTATGACTATCAATATGTATTTAGTCAGACTGTGATAAGATATAGCCAAATGATAATAACAGCAACACTTATTTAGGTTAGATTATGTGTCGAAATCAGGTATCGTTAAAATAAGTGAGCGATGACGTGGTAGTGTCTGCAGCCTAGACGGTAAAACATAATGGACAAAGTGTCGTGTCTGCAGCCAGCCAGCTGCCAATCATAGGCGTAAACACGCCCTTTTTAGATTTGTTAATATAACATTAAAAAAAATAATTTCAGCGAGAAAAGAAAAATTGTGTGTATTGAAGCATCTTGAAAACTATTTTTTCGAATAAAAAGTTGTTGATACAAAAATAGTTTTAGGTGAGAAAAGTGACACGGAAAGTTGGTTACTTGGCCATTGAAATACATGGGGATGGGCGGAGTTACACATTGTACTGCAGCCAGCCACCAGGGGGCTCTGGACTAACGCTCGCATCACTCTTAACAGACGGCACACTGTCCAGTCTATGGTGTAAACGTCCAAAAGCATTGTGCTAAACTTTCACCGCAACAGATCCAGACTGCTACATGGTGTTGCTAAGCTGCTGTTCTCTACACTGTATGTTTGTATGACTGGTATGGTTCTTAGACTGTGCATATTTATACATTCGTATTTTGTTTGCCCCTTCTAGCCTGTGGCTAGGTGTATGTAATAGCGTATAGGCCGTTCTGTGAGCCACAGGTTAGAGGGGCTTTTCTTTTCTTTTACCCCTGTCTCCCCTTGTCTTCCCCTTAGGGCCCTAAGTAATTTCAGATACAGTCGAGCCTGGGTAGTGTGGGAGGCTACTGGATAGCGGGTTCCCTTAAGTTCACTCAATGACTGGTTGTAGTGTTGTGTGTGAGCCTTAATGCCTTTAGTTAGGCTTTACTTAGCGACAGAAGATTTGCAGTGCAGTGTATTGTGAATTCTTAGCGTGTATTACTTCAAGAAGTATGGTTATCATTCACGTGTGGTAGTGAGACCTAACATCCTGGTAGTATTTCATCTCTCAGCAACTCGACTAGTCTAACATTGATGGCTGTAACTTTCCCTTCCCCCCTCCATGTGTAATTGTTAACCAACCACAGCAACACCTTCATTATTTAATAAAGACTGTATTTGTATACTTTTCTAAACACCTGTCTTTGTACACTCATTGGGATAGAGTTCCCCTTGCTCTAATATCAGACACTACTTATCTCAAGGGGTGGCGTAGTCAGCTGTGCATTAGGGGGCGCCACATTTGCAAACTGAAATATAAGCTTAGTCCTGTCCGACCAACTCCATAAAGGCCAGCTATATTAGTGTTGTTTACCTATCCTATCGCTAGGATCCGTATTTTCTGTCTGAAAAACTTCAATATTTACCAGCATTTGTCTGGTGCAATTTTGAGCCCTGCTAGTAGGCTAAGCAAGCATTAGGCAACTGCAAGGCATCTGGTCAGGTTAATTGGCACGACACATTTCAGTGCTCGTTTTGAGAGAGAGATTTATTACACTCAGTTCTAAATAACTAAATTTAGCCAGAAGGGCTAAATGCTTTCCCCCGTTGTTGAACATTTGTAGGCTACTGATGTTCTGAGGAGCAGACGAGGATGTTACACTCTCTAACACTATAGCAAAAAATTGCAGTTTTGATACACAGTAGGCCTGCAATGTAGGATTATATTAGGGAGATGTTTTATCAGTGACAAACTATAAACCATTAAATATCTAGAGGGGGCTGAGACAGCTTTCATTCACCCTGTAATGAGCCATTTAACCATGAAAGTGATTACAAAGCTGATGACATAAACATAAAACAGCATTAAAAAAAACAAGTTTCATGGGAATGAACATGTTCCATGGGAATGTGTTTAAATGTCCACTGAATGCCCTATGCATAAGCAAAGCATTTGTAATTAGAGCTGAACATTGCAATCTCAAAAGTTCTTTGTATCCTGCAATGTAGTATAGTATGTTTTTGTTGGTTTGCCACACACTGATCTGATTCCATGATTTTGTAGAGGGTAGCTGTCTTCTCTCTCTCTCTCTCTCTCTCTCTGTGTGTGTGCAATCCCATTTTAACATCAAACATTTTACTGTCTTTTTGGTAGATCTCTGGCATAGATCAAACAACAAAAGAGCAGTCAGGTGATGGAGAGAGAAGGGAGATCAACAGAAGGAGGTGCAGAACATTTGCTTAATGATACATTACATGCAACGGCAACCTCACACTTAAGCAAATGATAAAAAATCTTTCAGAATGCTTTCCATTCTTCAACTGCATCGAACTGCATCGAATCGTACTGAATCATTTTTTATGAACATGTATCTTTTCTTGTATCGAATCATGCCCATGTATCATGTTTCGGGAGTATTTCAACCACAATTGCATGCTTATCTCCTCAGTGTATGACAGCAGGGGTTGCTATAGCAACCATAGACTCTGAACAGGACAGCAGATAGCACTTAGGCAAAGTCTTTGGCAAGATCTAAACAGATAATACCGTTCAAGTTTTTTTTTTATTTCCTATTTCTTTCAATTCTTTAACTTAAGACATGTAAGAAGTAAGTTTATTCGCTGGGCAACGTACAAACTGACGAGTTACATTAGCCCTAGCACTATGAGCTACGATAAACGTTAGCTAGAATAGCTAGCTTCTAAGTGTGGCAGCTAAGTTATTATTTAATGTTCTGATATGACATTCTTAACGTTTTGACTATGTTACAACTGATAAAAGCAAGACAAATAAAGTAACCAAATCGCTTTGCAATATTTTAGTCCAGAAATACTTATGGGTGTTCATTTACCATAATGTTAATTACAGTAGCCTAACGTAACGTTATCTCCCCTGTTACCACCAGTTTTAATAACTTTACATTTGCGATCATGACCCATTTCATCTAACAACACCACTGGCATCTTCTTTGACTATCAGACCCCAAACAGCAATACATTGAACTACAAAGATGTTATAGTAATGGTGTTCAGTTAATCATAATCTTCATGACATAATGTAATTTGCCATCCGTCTCCTATCTTTTTGCCGTCCAGCATGGAGCCGTCACGTGACTTAAGTCACGTGTCTGCAAGGGGTGAATAGTATCACACGTTTTCCTGGTACTACCGTATACCACAGCACAAGCGCAGGCGCATTTTAACTACCGTATATGACAATGAGAATCAACTTACCATGCACTTCTCAAAAGAAAGCCCAGTGTCTGAGATAACATAACGGTAGCCTACTTTAAAACCCCAAGGGTTTTCTCAATTTAAAAGTACAGGAACACCATGTTATGTAACACCAGACATTTTCCCTGTTGTTTTCCAATGATGCTTTGCAAATTACAGTTCATGTCTGTATCAGACACAGACACATAGTTTGCATGTCCCAAAATGCACTTCTTTTTACAGCCATCTGTTGTATTTTAGTAAATACAGTGGGTTCCTGCTAAATTTGCTGTATATTTACATCGATTTTTAACAGTGTACTGTACAATACAAACTAATGGCTTTAATTTATGCCAACAGACTCAAAAAAGGTTTAAGTGACCTCATCAACGAAACTCAAACTGGTTTCATGAAAGGCTGCCATATAAGCTGCAATATCAGACTAGTTTTAGACCTGGTTGACTATGCTGACTCAATTGATTCAGATGCTATTATTCTGTTCCTAGACTTTTGCAAGGCCTTCGACACAATAGAACACAAATTTCTCTTTAGTTCTCTGGAGAGATTTGGCTTTGGCTGCAACTTTATCTCTGCTATCAAAATGTTATACAAGGACATTAATAGTTCAATTAAACATTAAAAATGTTATGTTATACAAAATGTTATACAAGGACATTAATAGTTCAAATTCAAGGCATATCTATCTTCAATAGAGAGATTAAGATTTCACAACTTGCTGACGACACTACGCTTTTTTTAAAAAAGAGAAGGGTCAAATCCCTATTGTGCTTAGTTTCTTTCAGTAATTTTCTCAAGCTTCAGGTCTTTTTCTAAACGTAAATAAATAGTATATGTGTAAGTATATATACTCTTTTGATCCCGTGAGTGAAATTTGGTCTCTGCATTTATCCCAATCCGTAAATTAGTGAAACACACTCAGCACACAGTGAGGTGAAGCACACACTAATCCCGGTGCAGTGAGCTGCCTGCAACAACAGCGGCGCTCGGGGAGCAGTGAGGGGTTAGGTGCCTTGCTCAAGGGCACTTCAGCCGTACCTACTGGTCGGGGTTCGAACCGGCAACCCTCCGGTTACAAGTCTGAAGCGCTAACCAGTAGGTTATGTGAAATTCTATGTCTTCACTACTCTAATGACAAAGTAGTTAAAGGGACACCAGGCAACGTTTTCGTGTTAATTACTCATCTTCGTAAGTCGGTATATGGTTAAATGACTCATTACAGGGCGAATGAAGACTCTCTCGCCCGCCCCTACTGCCTGTAGGAAGAATATCCCGCTTGCAAGTTCAGTGTATCGTACCCGCCGAACCCGAGCTAAGGCAGAGGGCCTCTCTCGCTTGGTGTATCTAACTATCTTTATACGCTTCAGACACAACTTGTCAAAGTATTGACAACACCTTTATTAATTGTATATATGTTTTTAGTTTATGTGTATGTATGTATGTATGTATGTATGTATGTATGTATGTATATATATATATTAGTATAAATAAAGGTTAGAATGAACAAATGAATAAATACCTTAGCAACAGCCTAGCAACCACTTTTACGATGACAACCTAGCAACCAACATAGCAACCAACATGATTACCCTAGCAACCAGCATAGCAACCACCATAACTACCGTAGCAACAACCACAATGTCAACCTATCAACCACCATAGCAACCAACAGGATTACCATAGCAGCCACTCAATTTGGCATAACAACCATCATATGAACCCTAGCAACACTTTTGTAACTATATCCGCATTATTTGTTTTTAATCTGTATGATAGTTTACATCACATTTGTTGCATTTTCATGCACTGGTAATTCCTTGGAATTGCATTTCTAGTTCAATTAATGATATTGACTGGAAGAAGGCATGGTTATTACCTTATACATTTTGCCTTACCAACAAAGTTAAAGAATTACACTTCCACATTTTACACAAAACTTACCCTTGCAATGCATTACTATCTACACTCTAAAAAATGCTTGGTTATTTTCTCAACCCAAACGCTGGGTTGAAACTGTTGGGTTATTGTGTGGGGTTGTTTTTACTCATGTTGGGTTATTTTCTGTAACCCAGCTTGTTGGATGATAGTTTAGAACAGCGCCCCTCCTCTCCCCCACGTGAGTACACTACCCAGCACCAGGGTAACTTTAACACAACTTCTAGTTCTAGTTATTTGAGAGTTCAGGGGAAAATCATTATTCTTTCAACCGTTCATGCAGTCCATTAGCTGTCAACGTGCAATGGAAATCAGGCGATTTCGGAAGGTATGTATCTGCTTTTAACTTTTTTTTTATTCAGACGGATTTTAAAAGTCCACCCAGAGATACCCTTCGTGATATGAATGGATATTCTGCCTGCCAATTTCGTTCAGCCTCAAGCAGGTTAAGAATTGTGTCATTCAAGCCAGCTAACGTTAGCTAACATTAACTTACATTTACTGCTCATGTTAATCTACACAAAGACAGACTCTTAAAAACAGTTCTGTGTTCACTGGGTATGAACTGCTAACCTGACTCTCGCCAGATGAATTTCGTTCCGCCTAGCTCCGCCTAGCTCCGCCTAGCTCCTCTCACATCCATCTGGGATCGGTTCCGTTGAGAGTGATTTCAGCACGAGATTGTATGGTAGAGCCAATCAGGACGCAGGGCGGGAGTTTCATAGATGTGATGTAGCATAGAAGCGTCTGTGAGACTGTTCTCAGCGTCACGGGTTGGCTTCGATGTGAGTGGTTGAAGTAGCACGTCAATAGATGACAGACAGTGGCTTATCCAATCTTATGCAAGGATTTTTTCTTCAGCCTTCTGAAGCACCACTCCAATTGATCGATCCCAGATGGATGAGTGGAGCTAGGCGGAACTAAATTCATCTGGCGAGAGTCAGGTTAATGAACTGCTGAACAGAAACAAAACAAACTTTTACAACAAACTAAAATTAGCATACCAACAGCTGGCTAAAGGTTTGAATTAACAAATGAATAAATACCCTAGCAACAGCCTAGCAACCACTTTTACGATGACAACCCAGCAACCAACATAGCAACCAACATGATTACCCTAGCAACCAGCATAGCAACCACCATAACTACCCTAGCAACCATATGATTTACCCTAGCAACAACCACAATGTCAACCTATCAACCACCATAGCAACCAACAGGATTACCATAGCAACCACTCAATTTGGCATAACAACCATCATATGTACCCTAGCAACACTATTGTAACTATATCCGCATTATTTGTTTTTAATCTGTATGATATTTTACATCACATTTGTTGCATTTTCATGCACTGGTAATTCCTTGGAATTGCATTTCTAGTTCAATTAATGATATTGACTGGAAGAAGGCATGGTTATTACCTTATACATTTTGCCTTACCAACAAAGTCATGTGTATGTGCAGAGAGGGTGTAATGATACAATGATACAATGAGATTATGATAATGTGTGTGGTATAAATGTGTGTGTGAGAAAACAACAGATTGTCTCTTGGGTGCACAGACTTTGTCTCTGTATCCTGATAGCCTGATGCTTATGAGACCTCTCTGCGCAGAGATTTAATAAACTATTAACAAGAAAGACAAACCTTATTTCAGACTCTCAGTATTTATACATCTTTAGTCTAAATAATTCTTCCACAGTAGTGCAGCATGTGTGTCAGCTAATGTATACAGTCGAAGTAGTCTCTTCACAGGTATGGTAATCATCATTCCAAACAACATATTAATTAATAAAAAAGGTGCGGTCTATATTCATTGTGGAGGCATGGAGCAGCTTGGTACATATTATAAGAACCATTTTGAGAGCTTATAAAGCAAATAAAGATGTTTCCAGTGATTATTTTAACAGGGTATGAATAATTGTGGATACGTCATTTTTCATAAAAATTAAAAAAAAGATAAAAACGCTTATTTTTTTGATTCCATGTTTCTACCACATTGGCAGTGTCATTCAGTCAGAACAAACATATTGGTCAAGAGAAAATCAACATTAAATCAATATTTGCCAGGGGTATGAATAATTTTGTTCTTAACTGTAGCAGGCCCGTCGCTAGAAGGCAAGCAAACCAAGCAATTGCTTGGGGCCCCGAGCTGGCCAGGGGCCCCAAGACAACGACTAGTTAAAAATAAAATACAACGACAAACTGTGAGTGCCCTTTTGATAGTCAATGCAGTAAAGTTAGGGCTGCACAATTAATCGAATTTTAATCACGATCACGATTTTTGCTTCCCACGATCAAATTTGCGTGATCGAGCGATATTTCAAATGCGTGCTCTACCCATAGAACCAACCTGGCAACCCATAGAACGCTCCGCTACAAAACAAATCAAGCGCTCCTTAAACCTGTCTGACCATGTGCCTGCATGCAGCCAACCAATCTGTTCCCTGCACTGCTCAGCCTGATGCACTGTGGACTAGTGACATTATGTTAACTATTAGTAGGCTAGTTAGACTATACAATAAACAACGATCAAAATCAAATGTGTGGCACAGCAGAAGGCCAAGAGCTTGTCCCTCGATCATCCATTGTTCGAAAATATTTCGGATTTCAGGCAAGTTAAGTTAACCAAGTCACATCGAGATACATAGTATCTCCATTGCAGCAGATCTAACTACGTTATGCTAGTCCATTTAATTGGGGACGCATTTGACTTTTACTGTCTATGCATTTGAGCGTGGGAGAGAGGGCGATGGCGACAGTAGTTCCCACTACTAACCATTTATAAACTGTGAGAGGGCACAGCACTAGCCATAGGCTATATTTGAGTGGAGCTGGCAAAGAGTCTTAAAGTGACAGTGCACCATTTATAAATGAATTAAACAGCATCAAATTAACAGTATTTCTTAAGAAATTAATAATTATAATAATTAAAACAAATAAAATAATTATTTTGTCATTTAAATAATACAAAACATTATTATTATTATTATTATTATTATTATTATTATTATTATTTGTGTGTGGCCCGCTGGCCAAGTGGCTAATGGGGAGCGTTGGGAGGATTCCCGGTGGGCGTTTTCCCAAATATTAACAAAGTAGCACGCACAAAACATTTGTTTGGAAGTTGTTTGGAAGTTGCAGTCAAATCTATATTTGCAGAAATTTAGGGGAGTAAATGTGAGGGGAAGAATTTGGGTGAGCCAGATAGCAAGTCCAATATGTTTAGGGAAAAAAATATTTTTGTCACTAAAATTAATTAATAATCGTGATAAATAATCGTGATCTCAATATTGATCAAAATAATCGTGATTATCATTTTGGTCATAATTGTGCAGCCCTAAGTAAAGTGCAACGACACTGTTACCGGCAATACCGGGATCCCCCGCAAGGGGGCCCCTCTCAGTAGTCGCTGACAGCAGCCAGCCAGCCAGGTTTGTGGTCTCTGCTGCTGCCGCGAAAATATAAAACCTCGGCAGTCATAATGAAGCGGAGTTATGCGTCCGGAAGCCAGAAGAGAAAGGAAGAGGATGACAAGAAAAAACAAGATAGTGGTAAGTGATAAATTACACTGGATAAAATAGCTCTACTTGTCTTGTACAAATGGTGTAATGTCGCAGCAGGAGGGCTAGCCTAGCAAAAAATGTTTATGTTAACTACCTGCCTGACGGCCCATGCTGCTTGTAACAAACTAGAACAGTTAGTGCAACTTTGTTTTTCGAACGGACGGAATATAGTTACATACTGTAATATGTTTATTAACGGGATAAGGAAGATGCAGATCTGTTCCAGAATCTCTGTTTATCGTATTTAATGACATAACATTGCTATAGCTTTGTAATAGGTTTTGATGAAAGTGGCATAGCTTCTATGCTATACTAACTATTCGACCGTGATAATCTATTTACCAAATGGGGGTTAGGAAAACCACACGATAAATTCCGTGCATCAAAGCAGACTGGAACATTCATGTCATTTTATGGTACGGTGGTGTTTTTGCAAATGTTCAAAACTAGTATATATATATATATGCAACTGCAGTATTGCACTGTCAAAATTTTGTATTTATATAAACTGTGGGCGGTGGTTCCTGTAGGCTTTGCGTGCGGTGGGGGGGGCCTCCATGTCCATTTTGCTTGGGGCCCCCAAATTCCTTGAAACGGCCCTGTTCCTGAGAGGCCATTTCCTGTCCCTGGAACTGTATGCAAATAGGGTAGCAGTAGTACACTCCCCGCACGAAGGGGGGCCAATATCCCCCATTTATGCAGTGATCGGGCTCCCTTTTTAACATTGAGGTCAAAAGTTACAAAGTTGAAAAGACATAGCAACCTGGTCCATTTGAAGACCTACGTTACAAAGTTCGAACAAAGTTTCTAAGTTAAACTGTTCAAGAGAAATTGTGTACGGAAAAAGTGGTAAGCGGAAGCCTAGGAATAACAGTATAGTGCATTTTCATGCAGTATAATAAGAAGACTTTGGGTAACAGAACAGTGCATTTTCATGCACTGTATTTATACCTGTACACAAGGACAGGAAACATGTCTGGTTCCAGAAACTGTTAAAAGATTGATCTAAATATGGTTGCTGGTTGCTCAATATGTAATTTGTATCAATATCCATTGCTGACATAGTGGATGAAAAAGCCTAATGGAACATGTCAGATCGCAAGATATGGTGAAATTAATTGTATCAGACCAAGCAAGCCTACACATTTCTAGCTAAGTCTATATACCATTGTGAAATGTCAAAAGAGACTTTTATTTAGCACAGGGATTAGACAAAGAAAAAACATGTTCAAGTTCAATGCAACATAAAAATGGCAAACAGCTATAAATGTATCTCTCCCATACACCTCCAATATCAACATACAGCTCTTTACTTTGGTAATTTACATTGCCCTTGTTAAGACACACTTATACCCAGGGTCCCCAGGCTCCCTTGGGTCCAGGGTCACATTTGGGATCATCATCTGGAAAAACAATTGGTTTGGCATCCCTCTGATGATGCTGAAGTCGACGGAGAAGAAAGTCCACCACCTTAGGGTTGAGTACGGACACCTCATCCCGCTCTTCAGGGTCTTGCTCCACATTATATAACCAGACTCCTGCTTTTGTAGAGGGGGACTGAGGAGAGGGTTGGGGACTTGACACTGATCCTGGTTTGGGAAACCAAAGGGGACAGCCTGCAAGAGGGACACATTGTTGTTATGAGTAGAAATGCAAATTAGGTATGGGTGCAAGGAGTCATTTCTTACCAGCAGCCTGAGAGAAGATACATATTTTCGTCTTAGAAAGAGGAAGCAAACGTTCACAATAACAATGTGGCTCTTGCTGGAGTCTGCTATGCCATGAGTGGGATAAAACGGAAATAATGCTATTTCACTAAATGTTTTGCAACTGTGCCTTTATCCTACTGTAAGTGTAATTAGGAATCAAAAGATAGAATCCTACTATAAGTGTAATTTGGAATCATTCCTCATAGGAATATGCTAATGACTAGTATTAATAGTACATCTTGATTGACCTGGATGTCACCGAATTAATCATGTCGTGACTATAATTAGATTACTAGAAATGTTTGTCTTTTCATTCATTCAGAGCTACTCATATTTGAAAAAAAAAAGTGTAAAATAAAAAAAGTGTGTAAAAAAGTGGTTGCTAGGTGACTGGAATGCTGGTGAGGTCGCCGCTCCATCTAGCATCTTGTTTTTGTTTGATTTTTTTAATTTTCGTAATTTAATGTCATGTTTTGTTCTGTTGAGTATGTCTATGAGTAACTTCTTATAGGCGTTACTTTCAGTGCTTTTTTGCATTTACTGTACTGTACGCCTAAAGTTTCTGCCGGTCAAAGTCTATTGGGCTGATGGCTGATCTGAGACATCTGTTGCTATCGTTAACGTTGCGGTCTTTCGGAACTGCTATGAAAGCTGTCATCGCCATGGTCAGAGAGGCACGTAGCCTACAGAGTGTAGGCTGTCGGAAACCAAAAAGACCGGCTGCCTACCAGAACAAGCTGTCCACTGAGCTGCTACTATCCTGCTAGCTGCCTTAACCAGCGTCACTCCAACGTTAGAGGCGAGCAGGAATTTCAGGACTGGAATAGAGGATCCGTCGCTATCGGAGGTCCACTGAGAGTTGCTGATCTGTGAGTTGGATTTCCAGCATCTACTCCGGATGACTCGGGTGCGTTTCCAACTACAGAGGACTTCAGATCCATGTCTCCAGAGCTCTGCAAGACGGCCCATGGACTTGGTTGGACTCTTGGTTGAGCTCTTTCCCAGTCCTCCACTCTTCACTCACTCTAGGTCTTCTAACCTTAAGGATAAGTTGGTAGACTCAGACACTTTTAATCCTTCTAAACGTCCCTGCGAATGCTTAGATGACATAACTTTTTCCCTTGTCATAATTGCACTTCATGTAATCATGTCCATAAGATTGACACTTTCACCAGCTTCTCCAATGGGAAAAAATATGACATTACGACATTCATAATTTGCAATTCAGTCAATGTCATATATTTATTTAGCCTAGAAATCTAGACGCACCCTAGCGGCGGCAAATTAATTTGCTCAGCCTGTACGTCTAGTATCAAACCATAGGGATTTCTATTGGCTGACGCCGTGGACCTCATCCAATCACAGCGCTCTATTTTGTTAGGGAGTCTTAAGGCGGGCTTAACAGGATAACGACAGTCCTGCGACAGTAAACAACAAGGAAGGTGGCTATGGCGAACGAAGAGCGGTTGTTTGAATCGGCGGTGGTGTCAACTTTGGAGAAGTTGGACTTGTGCTTTTCTTTGAAAGTTGAGCAACACAATGCACTTAAGTCATTCCTTTCGAAGAAGGATTCATTGCCGTTTTGCATGCCTAGGCAGTTTGAAAGACAATTCTCTGCCCGCCCCTTGGATTAAGCGAGGTGAATGGTTCGATGCCAGACTACACATTTCAATGATATAGGATGGCCCGCCAGGCTAATATTTATTTCAATTAGCACCGTGGCACTATTAGTAGAAAGGATCCAAAATCACCAGTTGTGCAACACTTTTCTGAGGCCAATCACTCAGTATCTGATTTAAAATTCTTGGGCATTGATAGTCTTTTTCACCCGTAGGAGGAGCTGTGCGGCACAGGCTCTCCTCCAACTTGAAGCATGGTGGATATTTCATTTAAAAACTGCAGCCCAATGGTTTAAATGATGAGTTGGACCTGACACGTTTCCTCTAGACTTAATATACTGTGTATATCTACATACTTGTTAACACCATTATGGTGAATGGGTATTTGAATTGTAGTTTCAAATCCCAATGAATATTCCATGTCTGCATTCTTGATAGTTTCCAAAATTATTATTTATTTTCTTCATTATTTCTATTCCAATATACTTTTTTATTTTATATTTCTCACCTTACATTGTATATCTATGTATGTTGTATGTCAACCACCTATTAGGTGGACAATGCCTTTTAATAAAATTCAATTCAAATCAATTTAATTTAATTTCACTTACACATGTCTAATGGCGCTTTACAGAGTGCCAACTGCACTTCAACCTAACTAGGCTAGTTGATTGGCAGATCTAGCATCAACTAGACCCTGTCTATTTAAAGGCGTTTCTCCTCTTTGATTGTTTGCACTGATGATTGTCTGAATGGGACCAAAAACGTTTTGCACTTTGGTAGCACTTTGCACTTTTCACAACTGGTTGGATTAAAATTTGCATTGGCAACATTGGTGTGCATCGGCAACATTGAGTTCTTTTTTGACTGAAGGACTGATATACTATTGGAACTAACGCACCCGCCAGGCCAAAATACTGTGAAGCCAAATCAGCGATCTTATCCACCAAAAATATTTTTCAGTGTCTATACAGTAATAATCTTCTAACTGTGAAAATGTCAGACCCTATTTTGCCTTATTTAAAAAAATCGAAATTGCTCCTTTTGTTTCATAAACGAACTACAAAAAAAGCCACGTGACTTTACCCTTCGACGTTACTCACGGTAGCATGGTTTGTTTATTAGCCTGGTTAGCATTGCCACTTAACACTTACTGCCAGCTCTTCATGTGAGTAGAAGCACAGCACCAGTTATCCAGACATAAAGGTTATCACCACGCGGTTTACATCACCTTCCGTTATTACAAAAATATGTAAGCCAGTTAAGCAAATTGCCGTATTGATCAGCTAGAGATTAAGCGCCCAAACCTGTGACGTCACATGCAACTGTAGTTTGTTATCACCATGTTACGACAAAAACTCAAAACAATTCAACTGATCCTAAAAATAAGGTATGACCACTTGAAGCAATAGAGGTGACCCCAGTGCCTAACATTTGGAAGGCATTAAATTAAGATCCCAATGTGCACCGAGATATATTTTTTCTAAAAAAAAATCCCATCCCCTCCGCTAAACTCTAGGAACGCAACCACTAGATGGCGATGAGATTACTTTCCCTCCCTAAAGAGCTGCACAGTCCCGCCCACAGCAAAAACGCGGTTAGGTGCCGGATGTAAGATTCCCATTCATTTGTCCCATTGACGTTTGGAAAAATCCGTATCTAAAGAGTTTTACAGCATGTCTTAGGCTAACCAGCTACGGCATAACTCATAAGCATACAACATATAATTTCGAGTGAAAAAACGAAGAGAAAATCCAAAAAGAGTCAAAGGTACAAGACTGTGTACATATTTTCATTTCCGAGCAAAGGAAATACTCATCCCATAAACCACCGCTCCTCACTGAATAATATATAAGCAATGCACGAACCGCGCGAAATCATTTCAAAACCGGCTACAGCACGCGAACCCTTTCCTCCAAACAGTGATTTTTATATAGTGAATGTGCAGTTAATAGCAGTTATTTCAGGAGTAATCGTGTAAATAATAGTGTTTTGATATTGAATTTTATATTTATCATCGTGTATTTTATATTGTGTGTGTGAAAGCGGTTAACGTTAACGGCAGTGCTTCGTAACGTTACCTGTCTCATCCTATGCTGTCATCACTGCTCAGTCGGGCTGATGCATGGACTGGTGCATGGTCTGCTCTTGGACCACCATATTTAGTTTATTAATTTGCCGTGAATTATTACACAAAATGTTCATTAAATAGAGTTGTTCTGTCACATGGAATAGCCGACTAATAATTTATAAGAAACTAAATAACAAATTATCATATAGGCTACAGCTGTCACCTACTTTGCCCCTTCCTGTTTGGTGTTGGAGAAGTCACTTTTGGTTTTTATGTTGTTCACTCATTATTTGCATGAGCCACCACTAAAAGACTTGCAATAATATCAAACATGTTTGATATTGTCGTAGCGGCAAAACTAGAAAAAGATTGACTATGACTGACTTAAAACTGCTAAGATTGGCACCTTACAATAAACAATCTAGTTGATGGAAGCGTGCCGTGACTCCAGTACAACTCCCATAATATCTGTCCGATTTTGGAAATGTAGTTGCCGACTGTGAAATCGCATGAAAATCGTAAAATGTAAGACCGACATAAGGTTACCAGAAAGATGGCCAATACATCCTGCCCACCTGCTGTCAAATTCATGCCAAACCTCAAGCAACAATCTTTCAGAACTGAGACCGAGACTGAGAGAACCGATACTTAAATGGACCTCTCTAATAGCAGACAGAATGACTTACTTTGCAAAATATGAAATTAAACTGTTATATATGTGAAATATGACATTTGAAAAACATTTGTATAAAATTTTGACAAAGATGGCACTGCTGTTGTTTACAGAATCTTATGTCTTGGTTACAGATTCTGTGTTTTCATTGTCAGATTCTGGGTTTTGATTCTCAATACAATATATAACCTGTCTGTGTGGCCTAGTCTATGTTGGTAAAACAAGTTGATCTCTTAAACAAAGAATAAGCGAACATAAAAGTACCATCAAACGAAATGACCGAGATTACCCTGTGGTGGTTCACTTTATTCTTAACACAACATCAGTACCCTTCAAGTATGAGATATAGAGAAAGTGAAGTGCTCAAAAAGAAGCAGATACATAGATAAAATTGTATTACAATGTGAAGCTTTCTGGATATACACCCTGCAGAGCTATAATAAGGGGTTAAATAAAGAAGTTGTTCTCAAGGTAATGCTTTAGCCTGTACATGTCATGTTCGTTTCTTAACAACTTCTGTTGATACATTCTTTATTTTGAATGTGTAAAATACGACGGAGTATTAGGGCCACACATGGCGGGATTAAACTCAACATGTTGACTTTAAAGTTGACATGTCGACATTAAAGGGGAACTTGGCAACTATTTCAACGTAATAAACCCGTTTAGAAATCATTTGGATGGTTAAATGACCTGTTCCGGTGAAAATGGTGACTTTCCCCACTGCGCCTAGCGTCCCCAGGCGGAAAACCAACCTTGCAACATTGAGACTACCGTCCCGGAAAGAGAAGTGAGAAACAAGAAACTCGTTTTAAATCTTTTTTTTACCTTGTAACATCCACATAGTTCTGCCAAACTTATGCTAACCGTTCGCTAGCTTGTAAACAAATCCATGTGCTTCATCTTTACCTTTTCCCAGTTTGAAATAGCATAATGCACAATTTCTCCAGCAGAGGGGGAAATCCTGCCAAGTTTCCCTTTAAACTCGACATTTCGAGAATAAAGTTGAAATATCATATCTACTTTAATCTTGACATGCCGACATTAAACTCGAAATACAGTTTAAACATAGCCTACAGTTTAAGCTATGTAGCCTACACTAACACACACTATGTGACATGAATAATAGGCCTACTTCAAATAGGTGTTATTTCAGATAGATTGCTAGATTGCAGATATTCAGATAGATTGCGTATTCTGTTACCTCATTGCCGTCATCGTGAAGCGCTGTATCGCGGTTATACCATGGCCCTATTATAGCTAGAATAATACATTTTTCCAATAATATAATGTTTCTATAGTAGGCTACAAAATGTTATTTCACTCTGTTTTACGTGGGTAAGGCCACCGCGTATCCAAATAACTGCCCTTCATGACCCACTGGCCGTCACTCTCCATAGGTTAACATGGCAAAACTCATTTTTCTAAAACTGCTTTTCCATGTCTCACCTGCAATACATATAGGAGGCTATAAACACAGATATGTATAAGTATATAGGCCTATACTCTTTTGATCCCGTGAGGGAATATGTGTGCATTTACTTAGAATGAGGTTGCCTGGTCGGGAGGACAGCTTCATTCGTCCCTCCATAGACATTCAGCTATAGGCTGTTTGTATCCATTACAAACAAACATGCAATGTAAAAAAGTCTGGGATTGGGGAGAGCACTTAGTATACCTAGTCTAGTGCATAAGCATGAAGTTGAACCTTTAGATGAAAAACACTCTTTAAATATAGCCGCAAGCGGCAATGGCGGGCCCGAGCACCTGCGGGCCGCAACCCGTGACATGTCGGAATCCAACAAAGCACCGACGTGGTGCGTTTGTGAAATGTACATATTTGATGCGTGTGCTATTTGTTTTTGTATTTTATTTTCTGCCACATTTACTCGCTTGGCCAGGTGGGGGTGTAATGCCCATTGGGTGTCATCATAATCATAATATATATTAACCTGAGAAATTTCAGACCATTCATTTTAAGCAAAGAACATTTCTGATACACTTTTTGGTTGGCCAGATGGTGGCGCTATATTAGGCATGCAAATTACACATGTGAATATCATCACAATAATGATGTCCAAAATGTTTGTAAACTTTCAGATCAATCACTTAAGGCATTGTCCATTTCTGGCACATTTCCTGCTTGACTAGGTGGTGGCGCTATGCCAGGCAGGCCCATTGGGTGTCTGGATATCATCATAATCATAATATCTATAGAGCTGGTAAGTCCCGCCCATCCGCTAAACCCCCAGTGGACCTCTAGATTGAAAAATCGTCAATGCAAGTGAATGTGAGAAAATAATTATTTTCTGGTCCCGTTTGAATTGTGCCATGAATGTGAACATATGTTGTCTGTGAATTTTTAATATAATTTTTCATGTTACGAGTTTGACAGTAGATTATATGATTCTTCGGCTATCAGTTGTGGAAAAGACATAACGAGAAAGACTACATGTCGCCTGTTTACGCCATTAACTGAGATGCTAGTTTTTGTAACGGCAGGAATAAACACACATGGTAACAAAAATATTCGAAACATGTCTAGCTTCACTCAATACATTAACACTATGATACAGTGTGATTGTAAAGTTGTATGGTTCACTGTGTTCAAAGTCGATCTTAATAACCCTCTACATCTCGACCAACTGATGGTTGTTATGGGAAACTAGTTAGCTGTCATCTAGCGGAAAGTTGTAGTCCACAAAGTGCTCTCACACAAAGTTTAACCGCATCAAACTTCTACCCGCTCAATTGTAGCAATCTTTACACGAAAATGTATATTAAAAATTCACACACAACATATGTTCACATTCGTGGCAAAATTCAAACGGGATCAGAAAATAATTATTTTCTAACATTCACTTGCATTAACGATTTTTCAATCTAGAGGTCCAGCGGGGATAGCGGAAAGGGCGGGACTTACCAGCTCTATTAACCTGAGAAGTTTCAGACCATTTATTCAAAGCATAGAGCATTTCTGGCACATTTCCTGCTTGGCCAGAAGGTGGCGCTATGCTAGGCCTGTGAATTACGCATGTGAATATCATCACAATAATGATATCCAATATTTTATAAAGTTTCAGATCAATCACTTAAGGCATTGTCCATTTCTGGCACATTTCCTGCTTGGCCAGGTGGTGGCGCTATGCCAGGCAGGCCCATAAGCATGATATCTATTAACCTGAGAAGTTTCAGACCATTCATTCAATGCACTGTGATTTATGACACATTTCCTGTTTATGTGGTGATATATTAAAATATCAAATATATTACAACATTCCAAAATCCATTCACAATTTAACATCAGCGACATCTTGGCATAATGTTTGCCAAATTTCAAATGAATCTGACAAACCGTCTAGGAGGAGCATGTTCAAATTGATCATGTGACATCAGTATAATTGTCATTCTTTCTGTTGCCAGTTGGTGGCGCTATGCCAAACAATCATTATGGGCATGTGAATATTATCATTAACATGGTCTTCAATGACCTGTGAAATTTAAAACATTTCAAGCCATGCATGGTGAATTATGACACATTTATTGTTTATGTGTAAGGGTATTAAAATTAATAATTTCGCCATTTCGTCAAATTACAACATATAAAAAAAATAAACTTTTTTTAATCTCTCAATTTATAATCAGGAACATCTCGGCATCATGTATACCAACTTTGACATGAATCGGATCGACCATGTTAACTATCTCAAAAACAGGAAAGCAAAAAAGTAGAATAACAACTAGACTGCATTTCCGGTGGGAACTGTGAAAGTGTGCTTGCCCTGGTCCGGTCACCAACGTGAGCAGACAGTGGCATACGCTATGCTGAACCTGGCTTGATCCAAGCATTCTAACAGTGTCTTTCAGTGTTGGAGCAGTGGCAATACCTCAAAAGCTCTATTCAACTATTGCCTTGCGGGGTGAATGCGGTTCGTTGGATTTTACCTGTGGCCTGCCTTCGAATTTAGCTTCTATGACTAAAATCAAATCAATAAAATAAAACAACAGCAGTGATTGGCTGAAAAAATAAATAATGTCACGTGTCTTGCACCTCTCAAACTGGGCTATCAGGTAGAAAAATTTGAAATTATGAAATATGACTAAGGCATTAAAATGCTGCTTGTTTGTCAGGATACTTTTTTACTGATTTATTTTAAAAATATGAGCTATGAGTGTGAATGTTATATATTCCATCCCCTAATTCTGTTTTACTGGTTTATTTGACAAATAATCTATATGGATTTGCTCTATAAAGACCTCGTTTTTGTAACAGAGATAGCTGTTTATTGTCCCTAGGTTTACAGAAACACCTATTCATATTAATACGTAGCCTATGGAGTGCTGCCGACCACTTTTCATTACGGTCCAGAATGCCTTGCATGTCTTTACAACAAAACAACACAGTAAAACCTAAATGCCCGTAAACATATGCATTTGCATACTTGTAACATTTTTAATAATACTCTCCCATCATGATATGTAACAATAATGAAAAATGTAATTTGAATACCGTCAATGTGAAAACAACTCTATTATGTAAGCTATATATAGCTACTGTTCTCCCTGCTATTTCAGTTCGTAAGTCCATACTATCCCATGGCAGAGCAAGGATTTCAGTATTGGGCAAGGTTGCCTGGAGACATTGTGTCTGCTCTGAGACATTGTGCATACATGGAAGGCATTGTGATTGAAGGTGAATAGTGAAAAGGTGAATGGTGTGAGTTACCAAATACCTGTGGGTGGTTTGCCAAATGATGGAAACTTTTGGAATATTTCTTTTTTTTTTTTGCCTATGCACCCTCACACTGGAGTCCCCAGTTCATATACAAAATTTGGTATCGATATGTGACAGTGTTCCTGAGATATGGACGACTTCCTGTTTCGGAGCTTCGCCGACGATTTCGTTTGGCTGTGACGGGCAAACGCTTTCGAAAATCAAAAATCCTTCCGTTAACATTTTTGAGGCTTTGTCCAAGGATAATGTACGTCAAGTTTCGTGGCGTTCGGACCAAATTTGTGACCTGTGAAAATTTAGTTTCGCTTTCTGTTCAATCCAATATGGCGGACGAACGGCACGCCCACCTGACGTCATCTTCGCGACCAACTTACACCGGTACTGACCGGACGTTTTAAAGTTGGAACGGTGTCTCTGTCTCAAAGGGCCTAGGCGCTAGGGCTGACAAAAAATTAGGGAGACGGGAAAAATAATAATAAATATAACCGCAAGCGGTGATTTACAGGGTCCGAGCAAAACGAACATGAGGTACCATAGCTTTTTAGTTTTACATATGCTTTGATTGTTTGGGCACAATTGTTCAAAAGAAATGTGATCGGATTTCGGTTATCGGATTTCAGTTACCGGATTTCGGCTATCGGATTGGATCAAATCTTGAAAATGGGTTGTTCAAAAGGAAACAAGGATCCTGAAATTGGATTAGATCACATAATCTATTCTTGGTTTTGATCTGGATAAAACCTTTGTGTTGTTCAAAACTTTTGAGTTAGATTGGAATAAATTTGATCCATAAAATTAGGATTACCCTGTGCTGTAACGTTATAGTGTGCTAACCTCCACAACCCAACAGTATTCTAACAATACTTGATTCTACAGGACTATTTATTTGTTGTGGATAAGATGAAGGGTTTGATAATGGAAGGCAGTGTTTCCCACAGAATTGAATTGCATTTGTGGTGGTGGGTTCTGTGTTGGAGTCAATAAGATAAACAGCCTATAATTATACAGTTATACTTGCCTTGCACTACAAGTCCATATTGACAAGTAGCTGTAATGCTGTATGTTATAGTGTGCTAACCTCCACAACATTCTATTCTAGTATGCGAACCTCCACAACCCAACAGTATTTGAACACTAATGCTTCAGGTGGGATTTGAACTCTCAACCTAAGGATGACCAGTACAAGGCATTATCCCACTAAGCCACTGTCAATCCTACATCTTTGCCAGTCACATGGTGAAAATGTGTATTGGTAAACACACAAGAAAAACTCCAAGTATACATTTGACAATAAAATGAAGGGCTTTCCTGAAAGAGAACACCTGAAAACGTTTGGAAATTCTGGGGCAATTAGACATTTGTTGAGAAGAAGAGTAATGGATGAAATATAAATACGATAGACTTAATGATGAAGGAAAAATAGTAAACAAAGAAGTTCCCCTATATGCCATAGAGTGTGTCGGCATTGTGACTCTTGGCAACTAATGAGTGTGAATGTTGATTGCCTGATGTCATTCAGGTGCTGTTCAATGGTGTGAATCTTCAATAACCAATCTTGAGCCCAAAGCTCTAGCAGGATTCGAACTCTCAACCTAACAAACACCAGCACAAGGCATTATCCCACTGAGCCACTGACAATCATACACATTGAACAGTCACATTCACATGGTGAAAATGTGTGTTGGTAAACACACAAGGAAAAACTCCAAGTATACATTTGACAATAAAATGAAGGGCTTTCCTGAAAGAGTACACCTGAAAACTTTTGGATATTCTGGGGCAATTAGACATTTATAGAGAAGAACAGTAATGGATGAAATATAAATACGATAGACTTAATGATGAAGGAAAAATAGTAAACAAAGAAGTTCCCCTATATGTCATAGAGTGTGTCGGCATTCTGATTCTTGGCAACTAATGAGTGTGAATGTTAATTGCCTGATGTCATTCAGGTGCTGTTCAATGGTGTCAATCTTCAATAACCAATAGCATGTGCATCTTGAGCCTCAAGCTCTAGCAGGATTCGAACTCTCAACCTAACAAACACCAGCACTAGGCATTATCCCACTGAGCCACTGACAATCCTACATATTAGGCAGTCACATTCACATGGTGAAAATGTGTGTTGGCAAACACACATCAAGAAAATTCCTAGCATACATTTGACAATAGAATTAAGGGCTTTATAAAAAAAGAGTACAGATCTGAAAATGTGCACTGTTAATGGTATCCACCTAATGATGGTTGTATGGTTGTTATTCAAGAAAAAAAAAAAAATCATATAGGAATATAGGTGATCTAGGAAAAAAGGCCTAAGTGGTCTAACTTTATTGGCCTATATCTCTGAAATGGAACAAAATATCAAAATTCTGAGCTACGCTGCTCGGACCCCTAATAAAACTTAAGAACAATAGGTGTGCTTGCAAGCACACTTAATTATACAGTTATACTTGCCTTGCACGACAAGTCCTGACTAGTAGCTGTAACGTTATAGTGTGCCAACCTCCACAACCCAACAGTATTCTTAACAGTATTCTATTCTAGTATGCTAACCTCCACAACCCAACTGAAGGAACTGTAGGGGGCGATGTGGGTCGAGGTAGAGTGAGTGTGTGGCGAGCAGGCAGAGCCTCGGTCAGAAGGCTCAATGGTATGGAGTGATGACACGGAGATTGCAGGTTTCGGTGCAACACAAGTTAACTTTATTTGAGTTTCAATTCATCTGTTCTTTTGTTCTTTACTTGTATGTGTGCTGCATCAAAGAGGAAACAAACAGAAAATGGAGTAATCAGTGAAATGGGGTAAATCAGTACAGATCCCAACTCACAAACAAACCAATTGACATTTGAACAATAAACTGAAATCATATGGCTATATAAGGTACAACTAAACAATACTTGACATCCCAAGTCAACCAACATCACCTAATCATCTCTCACATGGGACTCCAACACACCAAACCAACAAACAAACACCTTAACTTTACACATGATGGCAGAGCTACTCTACAAACTGATAAACATCACAAAAGTCATAGTGAGGGTGATTAAATTGATGACTTACGTTAACTCAAAGACGCACACAGAGCAGGACACACTGGAGTGCTGGGTTGAGATGAACAAAAGAGCGAACTGAGGGCGAGCAAACAATTTATCCTGGTCTGAGCCCCTGCTCCGGAGCTACAGGGTTTCCCAGCAGGTAAACTTTGGAAAGATTTGCAAAGATTTGGAAAAGATTTTTGAAAGACTACAGTCTCAGACCCTCTCACATCTAAAGACAAGTAGTAGAGTTTTAAGTCACAGACTATGCTTTTGCAATGACTAGGGATCTTGCAGGGTCACTATTTACAAGACTGCAACACGATTCCTTTAAATTATTACCCATTGTGCAATAGATAAACAGGAACTGAAAATTATAGCCTACTAAACTCAAAGTCATATTTTCGTGTTTCTGCAGCATTGTTTCATGCGTGACATCCTTAACCGATATAGAGTTGTTCTGTCAAGTGGAAGAGCCGACTAAATATGTATAAGAAATGACAAATATTATAAGAATAACAAATAATTATAGGCTACAGCTTATAATTATACAGTAATACTGGCCTTGCACTACAAGTCCATATTGAGAAGTAGCTGTAATGTTATAGTGTGTTAACCTCCACAACCCAACAGCATTCTATTGTAGTATGCTAACATCCACAACCCACTAATGTTTCAAGTGGGATTTGAACTCTCAACCTAAGGATCACCAGTACAAGGCATTATCCCACTGAGCCACTGTAAATCCTACATTTTGGCCAGTCACATTCACATGGTGAAAGTGTGTATTGGTAAACACACAACAAGAAAAACTCCAAACATGGAGGGGCAATTAGACATTTGTAGAGATGAAAACTAATAGATGAAATATAAAGATGATAGACTTAATGATGAAGGAAAAATAGTAAACAAAGAAGTTCCCCTAAATGTCAGAGTGTCTCGGCATTCTGATTCTTGGCAACTAATGACTGTGTATGTTGATTGCCTGATGTCATTCAGGTGCTGTTCAATGGTGTGAATCTTCAATAACCAATAGTATTCGAGCTAGAGCCTAAAGCACTACCGGGGATTCGAACCCTCAACCTAACAAACACCAGCACTAGGCATTATCCCACTGAGCCACTGACAATCCTACATATTGGGTAGTCACATTCACATGGTGAAAATGTGTGTTGGTAAACACACAAGAAAAACTCCAAGTATACATTTGACAATAAAATGAAGGGCTTTCCTGAAAAAGTACACCTGAAAACTTTTGGATATTCTGGGGCAATTAGACATTTATAGAGAAGAACAGTAATGGATGAAATATAAATATGATAGACTTAGTGATGAAGGAAAAATAGTAAACAAAGAAGTTCCCCTATATGCCATAGAGTGTGTCGGCATTCTGATTCTTGGCAACTAATGAGTGTGAATGTTAATTGTCTGATGTCATTCAGGTGCTGTTCAATAGTGTGAATCTTCAATAACCAATAGCATGTGCATCTTGAGCCTAAAGCTCTAGCAGGATTCGAACTCTCAACCTAACAAACACCAGCACTAGGCATTATCCCACTCTGCCACTGACAATCATACACATTCAGCAGTAACATTCAAATGGTGAAAATGTGTGTTGGTAAACACACAAGAAAAACTCCAAGTATACATTTGACAATAAAATGAAGGGCTTTCCTGAAAAAGTACACCTGAAAACTTTTGGATATTCTGGGGCAATTAGACATTTATAGAGAAGAACAGTAATGGATGAAATATAAATATGATAGACTTAGTGATGAAGGAAAAATAGTAAACAAAGAAGTTCCCCTATATGCCATAGAGTGTGTCGGCATTCTGATTCTTGGCAACTAATGAGTGTGAATGTTAATTGTCTGATGTCATTCAGGTGCTGTTCAATAGTGTGAATCTTCAATAACCAATAGCATGTGCATCTTGAGCCTAAAGCTCTAGCAGGATTCGAACTCTCAACCTAACAAACACCAGCACTAGGCATTATCCCACTCAGCCACTGACAATCATACACATTGAGCAGTCACATTCAAATGGTGAAAATGTGTGTTGGCAAACACACAACATCAAGAAAATTCCTAGCATACATTTGACAATAGAATTAAGGGCTTTATAAAAAAGAGTACAGATCTGAAAATGTGCACTGTTAATGGTATCCACCTAATGATGGTTGTATGGTTGTTATCCAAGAAAAAAAAAATTACTCATATAGGAATATAGGTGATATAGGAGAAATGGGCTGAGTGGTCGAACTTTATTGGCCTATATCTCTGAAATGGAACAACGTATCCAAATTCTTTTGATAACTTTTGTGAGGCTTTGTCTAAACATTGTCTGTGAGAATTTTGGTGAAGATTTGATAATTTTTGAGGCCTGTGAAACTTTTCATGATGTTTGACTTTTCTCTGAAATTGTGGCAAAAGTAAACATTTTTAGAGCATAAGACCAGGGTGAAAAAGATGCATCTGAATGTAGAGATTAATATGATGAAAGAATTTTGAGTCTAGGTCAATCTGGTAAGGAGAAATAAGCGTTTTTGACAAGAGCGCCACCTTTGGGTGCAGTACCCCAAATTTGGGTTATGGGTATTGGGGGGTACTGGTAACAATACTTGAAAATGTCAAGTTTCTAGGACTTACGGTTTATAGGAATATAGGTGATCTAGGAAAAAAGGCCTAAGTGGTCTAACTTTATTGGCCTATATCTCTGAAATGGAACAAAATATCAAAATTCTGAACGATAACTTTTGTGAGGCTTGGTCTAAACATTGTCTGAGAATTTTGGTGAAGATTCGATTATTTTTGAAGAGTGTGAAACTTTTTATAATGTTTGGCTTTTCCATGAAATTGTGGAAAAAGTAAACATTTGTAGACCATAAGACCAGGGCCAAAAAGATGCATCTGAGTTTAGAGATTAATATTCTGAAAGAATTTTGAGTCTAGGTGAATCTGGTAAGGAGAAATAAGCATAATTCACTTTTTTTTTCAATAGCGCCACCTTTGGGTGCAGTACCCCAAATTTTGGGTTATGGGTAGAGGGGGGTACTGGTAACCATACCTGAAAATTTCAAGAGTTTTGGAGTTACGGTTTAGGCTGCAGTATGACTTTTACAGAATTTTGGCAAAAAAATGAACGGTACAGAAACAATAGGGTTCCTGCAGCTACGCTGCTCGGACCCCTAATAAAACTTAAGAAGAACAATAAGTGTGCTTTGCAAGCACACTTAATAAAACTTCAGAAGAACAATAAGTGTGCTTTGCAAGCACACTTAATAATAAAACTTCAGAAGAACAATAAGTGTGCTTTGCAAGCACACTTAATAATAAAATATAGCCGCAAGCGGCAATGGCGGGCCCGAGCACCTGCGGGCCGCAACCCGTGACATGTCGGAATCCAACAAAGCACCGACGTGGTGCATCTGTGAAATGTACATATTTTATGCGTGTGCTATTTGTTTTCGTATTTTATTTTCTGGCACATATCCTGCTTGACCAGGTGGTGGCGCTATGCCAGGCAGGCCCATTGGGTGTCTGGATATCATCATAATCATAATATCTATTAACCTGAGAAGTTTCAGACCATTTATTCAAAGCATTGAGCATTTCTGGCACATTATCTGCTTGGCCAGATGGTGGCGCTATGCTAGGCCTATGAATTACGCATGTGAATATCATCACAATAATGATAGCCAATATTTAATAAACTTTCAGATCAATCACTTAAGGCATTGTCCATTTCTGGCACATTTCCTGCTTGACCAGGTGGTGGCGCTATGGCAGGCAGGCCCATTGGGTGTCTGGATATCATCATAATCATGATATCTATTAACCTGAAAAGTTTCAGACCATTCATTCAATGCACTGTGATTTATGACACATTTCCTGTTTATGTGGTGAGATATTAAAATCATATCAAATATATTACAACATTCAAAAATCCCTTCACAATTTAACATCAGCGACATCTTGGCATAATGTTTGCCAAATTTCAAGGAGGAGTATGTTCAAATTGATCATGTGAAATCAGTATAATTGTCATTCTTTCTGTTGCCAGGTGGTGGCGCTATGCCAAACATGCATTATGGGCATGTGAATATTATCATTAACATGGTCTTTAATGACCTGTGAAATTTAAAAAATTTCAAGCCATGCATGGTGAATTATGACACATTTATTGTTCATGTGGAAGGGTATTAAAATGAATAATTTCACCATTTCGTCAAATTACAACATATCAAAAAAAAGCTTCACAATTTATAATCAGGAACATCTCGGCGTCATGTATACCAACTTTGACATGAATCGGATCAACCGTCTAGGAGGAGTATGTTAAAATTGATCATGTCCACAACGTACAAAATCTCAATTACCTCACTTCCTGTGGGCGTGGCTAATGACATGTTAATACAAAAGTTGTTTGGTTTTGGGAGTTACATACACCCACCAAATTTGGTGTGTGTATCTAAAACGATATGCCAACCACAAGTCAGAGTGACTTAAGGGGGCGCTATGGAGTTCCTGGCCAACGCCCGGTGCCAAGCTTTTATCCCTGTCTATTCACTGTATCACTTGATGTGTGTGCCAAATTTCATGCGTTTTCACCCATGGGAAGCACCTCTTTTGGGATCACAATTCAGCACATATTTCATCACATTAGTCTGCACAAAATCCCAAATATCTCACTTCCTGTTGGGCGTGGCTAATGCATTGTACGTAGGAAAGTTGTTCATCTTGGAGAGATACAGACACCTACCAAATTTGGTGTGTGTAGCTGAAATTATATGCCACGGGATCAGTCACCTAAGGAGGCGTAAGGGGGCGCTAGCGAGTCCCTGGGCCATGCCCGGGGCCAAGCTTTTGTACCTAGCTACTTTGTGTGACACCTGATGTGTGTGTCAAATTTCAAGACTTTTCGTTTATGTTAACCACCTCAAAATATATGCCAACCACGAGATCAGTCACCTAAGGGGGCGCTAGCGAGACCCTGGGCCACGCCCGGAGTCAAACTCTTGTACATAACTGTGATGCGTGACACTTGACGTGTATGCCACATTTCAAGAGTTTTCGACAATGTTAACCACTTCAAAAACAGGAAAGCAAAAAAGTAAACAGCTAATGACGTTTACTTTTGACCATCGCATTTATCGCCTGTAACTCCTGTAACAGGAAAGTATTTGGTAACACTCCATAATAAGGTGCCATAATAAATAGCAAACTAGTAATTACCTAACCCTTTGTTAATATTTGTTAATTGTTACTAACATATCTATTTGGCACAAGTTAATAGTTTTTTAATCATTAATTAAATATTAGTTGTTTGCATAAAATCTGTATGTTAATGTTTTAGCAAATCTATTAACTAATATTGTATTAATATGTGTTAATAGTTAACTAAATGTCTTTTTGGCACTAATTAACAGTTATTTCTTGCATCATTTAAATGTTAAATGTTTATTTGCAAACTATATGTTAATAGAAAAGTTAATTACTTATTATTATTTAACTAATTGTTATTAAACTGTGCTTCTGCCTATCCCAATATGAACCGCTCTCCATAGGACCCTTACAATAGATAGATAGATACTTTATTGATCCCCAAGGGGAAATTCAAGAAAAAAACACGGAGCTACCTTGACATGCTGCCACTGTTGTCGGCGCCGGAACCGCTTGCAATGAAGTTGTTTAAGGTTAATTAATATATTAGTAGTATATAGCTATAAGCGGCCCCTTATAATAAAGTTGGTTAAGCTTAATTAATATATTAGTAATATATAACTATCAGTATGGGGGACCCTTATAATAAAGTTGGTTAAGCTTAATTAATATATTAGTAGTATATAGCTATCAGTGTGGAGCCCCTTATAATAAAGTTGGTTAAGCTTAATTAATATATTAATAATATATAACTATCAGTATGGGGGACCCTTATAATAAAGTTGGTTAAACTTTATTAATATATTAGTAATATATAACTAGTCAGACGGTGAAGGGACTGAGACCAAAACTGGCTTATCACATTTATTCCTTTAGGAAAAGTTAAAACAAAACAACAAGTAGTTGAATGGGCTATATTACATGCATCATTCCTATACCATCACTGTCAGCCCTACTAGCAAGGGAGACATGCGACATGGAATGTTCAGGTGCACAGAACGACAGTTTATTAATATTCTGAGACTCACTAAACACTCACAGACGTAGACCATACGGAGGTAATGCATACACATAATGCTAAACTAAATGTACATTCATTTCCTGCTAGACTGAATTGCACTTTCCATGCACACTAAGCTAAACTACACTGAATGCATGGAAAGTTGCTAGCGGAGTTTACAGCTAGTCACGTTAGACTCAGTGTGTATGAACTCGTGGTCATAATGAAAACATTAATAAACGTTCTCTAAATTGCTAGAATTGCACCCAAATCTTAACAATACATGTAAAGTAACATAATACAGGTGGTATATCAAAGTTTTCAACTTAAACAACATTTTATAGTTACAAAATTAAAACAAAGTGGGGAGAGCTTTATACAGTCAACCTACGCAATGCAAAGCATACCGCTTCTGATCGGCTATGGCAACAATACAAGGACAAAACGCAGCAGAGCTGCAGTATAGCGTTTCTCCAAAGGGGGCTCCAAAATACCAATCTCAATAAAGCTGCTTAATTACGGTGAAAATCACATACAAACACTAAACTACATTTCTAACTCTGTTACACCCCCCTCCCCTGAATTTCACCAAATTCAAGCAGCAACCAAATAGTACTTCCAAAGGCAAAGAGTACACTACTTTCAAACACTAGACAGAGACTCACCAATTACAGGACAGCCAACCACAAAGGTATCCAATAAGGATGAGAGTAGAAGAAGAGGAGCGCAAACTCTCACACAACCAACCGCTGGCAGTAGGGTGCCTTATACACCCCACAAGACCATAAAGCTATAAACCATAAATTCCATAAATTATCCACAAAGCTAATCAGAAAAGCTAGATAAATAATAATATGTCATTAACTTTTATATTAGCAGTTTGTAAATAAACATTTAACATGTAAATGATGTAAGAAATAACTGTTAATTAGTGCCAAAAATATATTTAGTTAACTATTAACATAATATGACAATAGAACAAATCTATTAACTAATATTGTATTATTAATACAATATTAGTTAATAGATTTGTTAAAACATTAACATACAGATTTTATGCAAACAACTAATATTTAATTAATGATGAAAAAACTATTAACTTGTGCCAAATAGATATTTTAGTAACAATTAACAAATATTAACAAAGGGTTAGGTAATTACTAGTTTGCTATTTATTATGGCACCTTATTTTGGAGTGTTACCAAGTATTTGGCTGAGCAACGGAGGTTAATATGTTATATGTTTTGTCCACACGATGTAGGCCTAGTCTATGTCTAATCGTTGTTGCACTCGAAGAAAACTGCAATATTTCATTCGTCCTCCCTTTCAATCGTCCCGAGCGGTCGTTCTCTCTCCAAACTAACTTTATTCTCAAAATGTTGAGTTTAATGTCGACACGTCGAGATTAAAGTCGACATGATATTTCAACTTTATTCTTGAAATGTTGAGTTTAATGTCGACATGGTGACTTTAAAGTCGACACGTCGAGTTTAATCTCGTCATGGCAAAAAATATTTGTTTCTTCATGTGTGGCCCTAATACTCCGTCGTAGTAAAAAGTGTTATGAATGAATCAAAAGATTATTTTTATACCTGTTTTTAGTCAACATTACCAAAGGTGCCAATAATTCTGGAGGGTACTGTACATTGCTGATGATGAAAATGAGCCACACAAGAACAAAAATACTACTTTCAACACATGCCATTTTGGCACCAAAAAGCCAAATGGTCAAATATCACCATTTTAAATTTTCATTCTCTCTCAAAATTAAATAATTTTGTCCCAGACCGGAGTCTTGGACCCATATGTTTTTTATGATTTTACCTGGGTAACCGGTCAGTAGCTTCCACTCTCTATAGCGGATGGCAGCATGGATGCGAACATCAAAACTGTCAGACTGGTTGATTCTGGAGATAGGCACAGGCCTATGAGCAAATTCTGGAGGTAAGGTCAGCCCAGGGTCACTTGAACCTGAACAAATACAAATGAAACATTCATTTTGATGTAAAATAAACTGTTCTTACCAGATGAACCACATACAATCAGGATCTCAGGATGCCTATATTTCTGACATATATGGCTATGACATGTCATGGCTTAGATTTTGAAACATTTTTATTCTCTTTTTTACAGTTCACCATAATTTTGCAAACTGTAGGCAGGGCAAGAGTGACTGACATAAGATCACTTCATTGTAAACTTTCATCACTACAAGAGTGACTACAACATATAAGTTGAATGATTGCAATTATTTGAATGACCCTCACTGTCCACCAGTACTCTAGTTGTAAAAAAAATAAATCAGAGGGGATGGTGGATTGGATTCAATGTTTAGGGACAAATCATTTGTGATGATGACCAACAGTGTACCCTTTTGTTTTGTTTAAGCACAAAGATAATTATTATGTTATTGTCGTGTCCAGGCTTAGAATTTCATCAATTTAAGGGCAAGGCCACTTGGCCTTCAGTTGGGCATATTTGGCGTGGGGCACAAAGGCCACACGTCAGGACACCAAGACCAAAGTTAACTACCGGTATAGGCCTACTGTAGGATACATAAAAAATAAAATAAAACATTACTAAAACATGAAACATCAAATATAACATAGAACTGTAAATCTGTACGTTATTTAACATTTATTTTCTATTTGGCCTGTTATGAAATCATGTATTGAACAATTTAAGCACAGCTCAGCTTTAAGAAACTCAAATAGCCTACATGCATGCTTAGCATTTTGTGATCTTTTAAGGCTTCTTTGACAAACTGCAAAAAGCAATAAATATATATTGCTGCAAATTCAAAACCGGATTACTCTGAAACGGCTTACTGTACAGGGGTTATTTTTTCCCTAAACAATCTAAATGTATAAAACATACACTGATCACTTGTGGAACGTTTAACCATCCTCCAAACAACAAACAAACAGGACAAACAGAAAGGCTAAAGCAATCCAAGTGCAATACTTACATGGTGCGATGTCCACATAGAGTGGATCAATGTTATGAAGTATCTCAAGTCTGGGAGAAGACATCTTTTTGCTATGATAAAGAGAACACAACCGGGATGTAAGCAGAACTGTGCAAACATAATTTAGCTTAATTGAACATAAATCATAGGACGTGATGGCAAAGGAATGTGTCTGATCAAAATAACGTAAACAATTAAGTAGCAGACACTTTGCAACACAGGCTGTTTTTACACGTCAAGTACAATCATACCTGTCAACATATCGGGGGGGGGGGGGGGGGGTCAGAGTTTGTACCGGATCAGTGTTTGCATATTTAACATGTTTCATATGTTAATTTTGGATTTTGGGTTTTGGGTTGCCAGGTTTTAATCCTATGACAAAACGGTTGAAATTGAAAGTAAGTGATTGTGTATGTGTAGGGTGTATTTCATACACAATCTGGCAACCTGGGAGTTGTCAGACTAATAGAAAAAATGAATGGATCAATGATTTTAAAATTAAGTTTGAAGGCCATGTAAATTACGGGAGTTTTCCGGGAGAAATAACAAAACGGGAGGGTGCCGGGAGATGACCTTGAAATACGGGAGAACCCGGGAATGTTGACAGGTATGAGCATAATACATTAGTGAGAGCATACATCAAACTAAAAAAATTTAATTCAGAGGAATTACCAGAGCATGAAAATGCAAGTCATAGTTGATGACAACTGACAGTTTGAATGGCTGACCAGTTAAACAGTTGGATAGTTTAAATTGTTACATTATTTAATAGGGAATTATTGTAGTGAGGACTTTTATTTTGAAACAGTTTTAGGCAGAGAAAACAGTTGGTGGGAGTCATAGTTGATGACAACTGACAGTTGGAATGGCTGAACAGTTAAATAGTTGAGTAGTTTAAATGGCTAAATATTTAATAGTGAATTAATAGATGTGCATAGGTAGATAGTTTAATGGATGTTGATAGACAGATAGTTTAATGGATGAAGTGAAGAAAAAGAAGTGAAAGAAAGTGAGGAAGATAAAAGTGAGCTATCTAGTTCAATGGAGAGAGACACAGAGAAGAGGTTCCATTGAAGTTGCTGCAGTCAGTGAGAGAGCACAGGTGCAGTTGATTGCATTCTAAGTTGTGAATAGCCCTTGGAATGTGCCTTATATCCTTGTAGAATGAAGAGACACAGAGAGAGTTGGCCTACTGTAGTTGAGCAGAAAGCAGTTGATACAGGTGGAATCAGTTTAATTGGCTCTGTGAGGAGACCGAGTTAAGCAGCTGTCAGTTGATACAGGTGCAAATCAGTTTGATTAGCCCATTGTGATGTCATAGTGCCAATGCAAAGTCTATGGGAAAAAATAAACTTGATGTATGTTAATATCTCAAAAAGTATAAAGTTTGAAGTGAAAAATAGATTCCTCAAGTGAAAGTGAAAAATAGATTCCTCAAGTGTCCTTTTCAAGACCTACGTTAAAACGGTTGAAGCTGAATTAGAAGCAGAAATTTGGTGGGAATAATAATAATAAGAAGAAGACTTTAATTACAGTGCATGAAAATGCACTGTACTGTTATTCCAAAGTCTTCTTATTACATTGCATGAAAATGCACTGTACTGTTTTTCCTAGGCTTTTTATTATTATTCTTTTAACGCAGTTAATGCAGCTTCAACCGCTTAACGTAGAAACTTCATTCAAACTATGTTACGTAGGTCTTACTTAGGACATGTGGGCTTTGTATTTTTCATCTTTGTAACTTTTATAGTTTTTAAACTATTAATTAAAAACTATTAAAAATTTCCCCATAGACTTAACATTGGGCTGATGACATCACAATAGGGCCATTAAGCAATTAGAATCCTGTGCCAGGTGGCTAGGCCACCTGCACCAACTGTCAGTTTCTCAGGCTTTAAAGGAGCGATTTGTAGGATTGTTACCGAACGTTCTGTAGGCCAAAATCAAAACACTGGTGAACGTTCTCAAGACTACCAGACGCGAGCCTCTTCTGGGTTGCCAGATGTAATGAAGACTTAGCTAACATTAGTTGACCTGCAGCTGCTTTAACGTTTCTCCAACCATGACCCAGCTACACATTACGGAAACAGTGAAAACAAAAAATACCTCTCTAACCAACGTGTACATATTTAGCTGAAGTTAGCGATGCAGATAAAGTTTAGCCTAGGCTACCTGTCGTGGAGAAATATGGCCAGCTCTGCGTCAGACTTGATATTCTTCGTTTGACGAAGACGTCGCCATCTCAGGAAGCTCCTCCTATGTCCACTTAATTTGTTTCTTGTTTTAATTTTGGAAATTTGCCTGCCTCTCGTAGGCATTCATGACTACAACTGACAGCAAGTTGACAATTGGCCTTTGCTAATTTGGCAACACAAATGGGGGGAAGCACCAGCCCATTATTAATACATATATTCTAGAATTAATCATTCAAAACATAAACAAAAATTCCAAGAGATTCCGCCCCGTAACTCATTTTTTTTCCCATGGGTTTTATAGGGTATAGTAATGTTGTCAAATAAGCCATTACTTCAATTCATCGTGTTTCCTTACTCTCTGACAACATATGGTGATCATTTTTGGAATTCCCGGGTTTCTCACGCAGAATGTGGGAAAATGTCAACATTCGTCCCCCAACGTTGGAAGGGTTGCAGTGTTAGTCCATTTCGCAATTGAAAGCTTGTGCATTGGCCAGCTAAACAATACAACAAAGTAGCCTACTTTATTTACGCCTAACAACAGCCTATATTAATTTGGTCAACTTTATACAGCCCTAACAAGGCTAAAGTTCTGTAATTGATGCCCCTGTGCACTGTGTCATTGATTGATCTGTGATTGATGCCCCTGTGTCATTCTCTCTCCTGCACAAACAAAATGTGTGCGTTCCAAGTAGCCTAGTGCGTAATTCTTCTTCAAAAAGTTGAACAAATGCATTTGGTTATTTTAGAGAAAAATATAAATAGCCTGTCATGCAATTTATGGGCTACAGTGCAGAGTTGGGAAGTTATGGTAGGCCAACTTGGAGTGAATATATAAACAGGGGGAATTCTTTCTGTAGGCCTACTCGTAGCTGAGTAGCCTGGTAGGCCGATACACACAGTGCGTGCGGCCGTACACTATGCAGGTGCCACTAAATCGTGCTCTCACGACAACCACGCTGTCATCTTAAATAGTCTCACTGTCGCCTTCAAGCAAGCAAAATGATGCTTTGAAAACATCCGTTTCGCTGGAATGACAAGGGGGTAGCAACAGGACAACAGAGACTGACAAGTCCGATGGTATAGCTAATGTTATGAGATTGTTAAAATACGGGATATTTACGGGAAAATATTAAAACGGGAAGACAACGGGAAAAAAGTTAAAATACGTGAAAAACCCGGAAAAAACGGGAGGGTTGACAGCTATGCTACAGATCCTGTTCCACTGCTTCCTCTGCCTACAAGTGTTTCAGAATAAAAGTCCTCACTACAATAATTCTCTATTAATTAATTTAACCATTTAAACTATCCACCTATTTAACTGTTCAGCCATTCCAATGATATTAAACAACCACCTACCTACCAACCAACATAGCTACCACATCAAGTACCCTAGCAACAACCTAGCAACCATGTCAAATACCCTAGCAACAGCCTAGCAACCACTTCCACAGTTACACCTAGCAACACATATAGCAACCAATGAGATTAACCTAGCAACCAGCATAGCAATGACCACAACTAAGCTAGCAACAACCTATCAACCACTTCCACGATGACAACCTAGCAACCAAAACACACACAGAAGCACATATACACATATACACAAAAACAACCACACACTCTGCACACACTCAATTACAAACACAAAAAAGGAACAAAGTAGGAAATGGACACAATTTGACAAACGTGACTTATTTTTGTGGAACATATGTGCTCGACTGGGCAGCGGTCATATTTTGTACCGCTCTGCGGTACATCTAGTTTACTTTTCTCTCGAACCGTTCACCACAGAAATTAGCGGCTAACATCGTTTAAAAGCTGAGAAAAAGCCCTTTCATGTGATGTGATACTGAGAAGAACTGGTGAATTTGGAGGCACTTTCTTTCTTGTCGTGCGCTGTCACTTTCTGCACTGCGTAAAAGACTAAATGAATTTACGCTGTGAATGCTAAGATTATTTTGACAGGCCATAGGCTTAATAAAAATCGCTATTAGTCGGATGCAAAGCAGAATATTGAAAGAAGGGTGCACCAAGGCCACAGTGGCCTGTAAACCTCTGATTTTCAAAGGGGCATCACGGCCAACACAAGGGGCAATGACGGCCATGACCGTCGTGTCCACCGTGAAATTCCTACCCTGCATATATCTGTAGATTGTGTTTCTTTACAAATACAAGCAAAGTAATGAATGTTGCTAGGCAACCCTAAACAAATGCTACCCATTGGTTTTTACATTTCTCTGATTTAACTGCTGCATTGTATTCCATTCGAAAAGTCCCCAGTTCAGCCCTGATTTGGCCCTGCCCTACTGGCCATGGCCCTAATCCAACCTCAAGCATGGAAACAGAAGAAGCCTGAGGTTGTCCATAATGGAAATAAGTATACTCTTTTGATCCCACGAGGGAAATTTGGTCTCTGCATTTATCCCAATCCGTAAATTAGTGAAACACACTCAGCACACAGTGAACACACAGTGAGGTGAAGCACACACTAATCCCGGCGCAGTGAGCTGCCTGCTACAACAGCGGCGCTCGGGATGCAGTGAGGGGTTAGGTGCCTTGCTCAAGGGCACTTCAGCCGTGCCTACTGGTCGGGGTTCGAACCGGCAACCCTCCGGTAACAAGTCCGAAGCGCTAACCAGCAGGCCACGGCTGCCCCAGTAAATATTTTATTTATTATGAATTGTTATATTCACTGAAGTCTTGTATATATAGTATAAGTATAAGAATATATACTCTTTTCATCCCGTGAGGGAAATTTGGTCTCCTCATTTATCCCAATCCATGAATTAGTGAAACACACTCAGCACACACAGTGAGGTGAAGCACACACTAATCCCGATGCGGTTAGGTGCCTTGCTCAAGTGCACTTCAGTCGTTCCTACTTGTCGGGGTTCGGACCGGCAACCCTCCGGTTACAAGTCCGAAGCAGGCCACGTAGGCCACGGCTGCCCCTAAGAACCACTGAACCACTGGATGAAGAATGTGCTTTATACTCCTCTGCATTTGTGACCTGAAGTAACCTGTGCTTGCATATGTTCAGATGTCATTTAGCCCAAGGCACAGATCTGTGCATGCTGTGATCAACTTTCAATTCACTGATTTGGCAAGCCAATTAATTTGGGGAGCTATTACTTTAGAATTTCAGCCCAAACTAGGAAAAAATGTAGAAAATCATCACTTGATATGCATGTGATACAGTGGGCAGTGCTTCGACTTGGCCAGCTTCCCTCGTGGTCCGCGCGCGGGATCACGCGACTTTAATTTGTATTTTTCCAGTGACGCTGCAACGACGCTGCAACAACCGGCAGAGGTCTCAAGTGAGCAGGGTGTCTCGTAAAAAGAAATGGAGCTGGAAAACCCTACACAGACTTCACTACAGACTTTAGCAGACTGGTTTAGAAATAATTTAATAGCCAGAAATATGCCTGCCCTGCCCTAATAAAGAAATATTTGGTTAACGGCGAGTGAATCCCGTTTGCAGCCGTAGAAGAAACGCAGGACAAATTAAACATTCTGGTTTTCTCCGAGTGCAACGATGATAGACAGACATCATTTGGACAAAATATAGAGCATGCTCAGCCAAATGCCTTCCTGTTACGTCCTGTTATCATGGAGTTACAGGCGATAAACGATTTTTGATGGTCACAAGTTTACTTCATTAGCGTTTATTTTTTTGATTATTAAAGAGTGTTTTTCATTTAAAGGCTTGACTTCGTGCTTATTCAGAAGAGCATTTAGTGCTCTCCCCAATCCCAGACGTTCACATTGCATGTTTGTTTGTAATGGATGCAACCGCGAGATACGCTTGTCATAGGCGCCGATACCGTGGGTGCTCCGTCTCTCGGGCACCCACTGAAAACATAGAGCACCCACGTGTGCCAGCTTACAGTCCCGGCTAAATTTACATTCATTTAAAATCAAACATCGCAATTTATGTTAAATTCAGCATCTCTCATAATGTGATTGGATATGTTGCTGTCAATTCCCTACTCCATATACTAACCACTAATGAGAGCGTCTCTCGTATGAAAATTCCTGACACTTCCCACCTGAAGAATTAACGCAAGGCTTTGTCGGGTCTTCAGCCCCGAATGTTTAAAATGTATATAGCCCTGAATATCATTTTAAAAGTAGTCTGACAAAGCTTATCGTTTTGTGACACAGCTAAACACTGGTACCTCATAATATGTCTATAACATAGCCTAGGTGGTCGCAACTCACAAAAGTAAAGCAGATAGAAAGAACTCACGCAAATCTAGCCTACAACACGCAGACAGCTTCATGCACAGGGGAGAGAGAGCGCGCACGCACAGGTGCTTTATGATTGTTGGCTTCTGATGGTATCTTGCTAATTCACTGAACTGCATTAGGTGACACAAATGGTATTGCCTTTATCGTATAACTCCTTGTCTGAGCAACTACCAGGCCTATGTTTTTTAAAAGTCAGATGTTCCCTGACAAAGACATTCGGAAATTAAGAATGTTTATTGACTTGAAAAATACACTAATTTTTGCAAACTCCCTTCATTCAACCCTTGAAGACATCGCGGTCTGGTGCGCTATGTAGATCGTTTCTCGTACCATTTAATTTCTCAGAATTTAGGTCTACTAGGCCTACAATAACGTCATCACCAAATACATCTTTTATTTTTAGTTGATCAACCACCAGCCCGATTCACGTTGGCTGGGGGGCAGGGGGGGCCATCAGACATTTGTTCCCAAGGGTCTATGAATTGTTAATCCGGCCCTGCCCCCAACGAACGCAACTTTCCACCTCTGAGACAGCTGAAAAGAAGTCTAGAGGACTCCTAACTCACTAAGACCTACTTACTGTAGGCTGCGCAAACCACAGGCCATTTTTTGGGCAAGCCTGCATTCGAGGCAGGCCTTCTGTTGAAGAATTTTATATAAATCCTGCGGTAACAGTAATCCTCCTACCCCCCGCTACCACAGCTGTGGATAGTGTGGCATGCTCACCTTTTATGTCTCCTTCTTGCAAACTAGGCCTATAGCCCAACCATTTACGTCTTCAAAAAATAACAACTGGCCAGATATGCCTTCATATCTTTGGGCATGATTCAGCATTTTGTTCTTCCACTGGAAATGACTCTTCTACATTTGCTGCCTGCTGCATCCTTTCTGTTTGTATTGTTTAGAAAATGTTTGACGTCTTGAGTTAATGCATTAAACATTGTTTGCTGTGACCAGCCACAAATAGCCTACAGATTCTTGCGTGCGTACATTCTCTATTCTCTCCAAAATGTGCCCGTTCTATAGGCTGGCCAAGTGCGTAATTCTGCGGCATAAAGCAGATGTATTTGTTTATTGTACAGAAAAATAAAAATAACCTGTCAAGCAGTCAATTGACTAAATTGCAGTTAATAAGTAGGGCAAATTACGAAACCAAAACATGGGTCATAGTTGTCTAAGCCTCTGCTTTGAAGCCAAACCCATGAAAAAAGACACATTGATATCTGCAATAGTTTTTTTTTGGCGAAACAAGCTCACAGCCGAATGAGTCATAGCACTGAACGGAGAGGCAACTGGCATGTGATCTCCCCACGGGCCAATGGATGTACACGTTTTCTCCTGTGCCTACGATATTTAATCCAGTGTTTTGTCAAGTTGCAAAATGCTATTCGTTTTAACAATTTTTTATGATAGTACTCTATACAAAAAGTACTTCATACTATCTTAATTGCTTTATACTCAATACTTGACCAATGGCTATTGCATCTGTCTATTGAAAGTGAGAATGTGGCATGTGATCTACTGTGTAGGCTTCATAAAAAAAAAATAAACAGATTGCTAATGGCCTACAAGGTGATTTGGGGTGCGTTTCCCGTACAACTACGGAGGTTAGCTTTTTACTAACAGGATGCATCGTTCAACTAACCAACATGTAAGTTACGACTGTTTCCCAAAACTGTCGTACTTACATAGTACTGTAAGTTTGGACCATGATAGTTTCCAAACTTCAGTAGTCTGGACTAAGGTGGTTAATGACGTTTAGTAGCACGTGAACGGGCACCTGCACATACTTCTGTGGCATATTGCGTTAAGGCCGGCAGATGACAGCCGCCGTTGCACAGCAGTTACCAGTCCCCTGTCCAAGAGTTCGAATCTGGGTTAAGATTTTGACAACAATATTGACATCGTTGTTTACCTAAGTTTATCTTCTGTGCAGATCATATTATCAAAATCAGAATCAGCCTTCAAAGGCTACAAAGGCTACATATTCTCAGCTGACTCGTCAAAAAGTGCGCACCACCTTATTATTATCTGCAGATGTGTGACTTTTACTTACATGCACATGGCTGCAAATTGACTTTAGATTTATGTATTTTCTGCCTTGGGCATTTTAAAATATGGATGTATGGTGGTTAGAAGTGTAAATATCAATTAGAAACCTAAATAAATTTATAATTATTAATTTGCAAACAAATAACTGGCGTCAGTGACATCTTTGACATGAAGATCCCTGGAACTATGCTTCTACTAGCATTCTACCACAGGTCGAGAGGTGTAGTTGTAACTACACAACTTTACGATAGTGGTTGCGAACGTTCGTTGCTACTATGGTTTTGGGAAACACTAACGTAGTGTAACGATGCATTGGACTATGTAAGTTCCAAATATGAATGTAATTCTGCGGCATAAAGCAGATGTATTTGTTTATTGTACAGAAAAATAAAAATGACATGTCAAACAGTCAATTGACTACATTGCAGTCAAGAAGTAGGGCAAATTAATTTATGAAACCAAAACGTGGGTCATACTGTAGTTGTCTAAGCCTCTATAGCGTAGCCTGTTAAAAACGTCACAGAAGCTTACCCAAGGCTACAGATTAATTCTGAACAGTTATTTCTCTACTGGCTCAATTATCACACCACTGTTTTGATTTGCGTAGTTGCGTTACCCCAACACTGACAATAATATAGACAGCAAATTTCGATTTCGATTTTCGTTACCACCGTGTAGTCAAGCCTTAAGCCATACCCAAGTAGCCTAAATCGAGGTAAATCGAGCTTTTTCAGAAGGGGCGGGAGGCAGAGCGATGTACAGTGGCAGAGCGACGCACAGTGGCTGAAAGTGGTACTAAAGCTTCACGTCTCGTAATGCGCGACTGAAGTGGCCATTTGAAAGCGATGCCCACTGTATATTTTTGATGAGTATCAACAGAGATGAATGGGTGTGAATTTGGACACACTTCACAACAGTCAGTCCCATAGACTTAATTAGATTACTGAATATTACATTTTTGTAATCAGATGTTTGTACTGTAATCAGCATCACCACATCTTGCTCACAATGGTGTTGCTCCATTGTGAAATAGTCAGCATGTAGCATTTCATTGTGGTTGTAAATTGGTACATTTTCAGCACGACCTAGAAATGTTATAGCATCATTTTAGGAGGACCTTCTAAATAGGTGTCGTCCCATGGCCCTGAGAGTGTGCTTAATTCGTACCAACTGTAACCAACAATGTTTCCCCTCTAGGATCTAGAATGTGAATGTAGCTCTAGGTGTAGATTGTGAATATGCATACTCACCTGATTGTTTTCCAAACATCAAAACCATCTAGGCTTTTTATCCCATATGTTGATCCACCAGCTAAGTTCACCAGTGTAGGCAGCCAATCAGAGATATGGATGAGCTCACGGCTAATGGTGCCAGGTTTGTCCAGCAAAGGACTACTAACAAAGCCAACAGCCCGCACTCCCCCCTCCCATAAAGACCATTTTCTGCCACGCAGAGGCCAATTGCTGCCTCCCGCCAGAGTCTGTCCTCCATTATCTGTAAAAAAAAAAATGACACACATTCATATAGCTAGGTAGGTAATGTCTGAAATATGACAGAATATAAAACAACATTTATCATTAAGAATCAAGAAGCTTGAGCACTGTGGTCCCCTGAAAGCACAGGGCATACACACCAAAACAGACATGCAAAAAAAAGAACAGAGGAAGTGGGCCAATCAAGTTCAAGCAGTTTATTGTCATGTACTCATAAAAGGAATTATAAGTAATGAAATTCTTGTGCTCAAGAGCCAGCTCAACTTTAAAGGAGAAATCCGGCCGATTTTTACATGGATCTTGATCGCTAGACGTCACGAGTACTCTCGATACGGAAAACAAACCCGACCAAAATCGGTGCTACCGAACTGGAATAGCTGCAGCTAATGGCCAGTACTCCTAGTTACAATGCTAGTTCTGGGGGCATCATCTAAACGTGCCTTTTTTGCCTCTTAACAGACTCAAAATGTCATTAAAAGTTCAAATGAGTTCAAAAACTCATTATTGTGAATAACCGTTTGAATTCAAATTTGTATTAGGGCTGGGTGATAAAACGATAGCGATATATATTGTGATAGACATGTAATCGTTATCAATAAAAATATGTTCGATAGAACGTTCGATAATTAAAATCAACACACACCTCCCGCCTTACGTTGTCCATAAATAAATAGGCTAAATATATCTTGCATTTTAGCTAGTATGTGCAATAGGCGATAGAAGTAGGCCTACCTTAAGGACTCTCATGAGTCCTTGCCCTGTGCACTCTCTCTCTCTCCCTCTCAACAGACGCATCCCTCCTCAGCATGCACATTTATTCCAAACATTCAAAATCGTAAAAGACGACTGGCTATAGTATATATAATTTATAAATTGCTATTAAATCTGGTTAGCATCATTAGCACGCTGCGCAAATTTGTTCAAAACTGTTGCATTCAAGTTGACTGCTAAGTTCTTATCATCTCAATCCCGATGTAAATGGAAAATTATTTTCCAAGACTCAAACCGGCCTGTCCCAAGAAGAAAAAATATTCATTTGAAACTGAAACACAAGTGGGGAAACTCGATGACCCGACCAACCAATTAGACCCACAAGACAAAATTAGCCTTTGTGCAGTAAGATTGTGCATAGCCCTGAATATTTTAAACATCTCAAGTATTCTCATAAGAGTGAACTTTTCTTACTTATCTTAGCTGACCTGATTGCTTAGATTCTGGTGCTTGTGCTTGTTTTTGCTAAAGAAATAAGTAAAGGGATGACATTAGATTTGCCTTTGCCATACCTTGGCCTCACCTAGCCACTTTTATTTAGTATGTCTCAATCAAACATTGAAATAACTTATGTTGAACATTTCATTTTCTTTCTTACTGGCCTGTCAGTCTTGTGGACACACTTGCATGCAATTGTCCAACCTCTACTAAAGAAGCCCAGTGTTGATTACAGTGACCTGAAAAACTATAGGCCTATTTCCAAATTACCTTTTGTTTCAAAGATCCTGGAAAAAGTTGTTCTCTCAGGTCACTTCTTACTTGAATGCTTTCAACATCCTAGATAAATTTCAGTCAGGTTTTAGAAAACTTCATAGCACCGAATCTGTTCTACTTAAGGTGCAAAATGATATTCTTTGCTCAGTAGATAATCGTTCTTGTGCCCTCTTAGCACTTCTTGACCTTAGTGCTGCTTTTGATACCATTGACCATAGCATCCTGTTAAAACGTCTGGAGGTTGAAGTTGGTCTGCAAGGGGTGGTGTTGAAATGGTTCACATCATATCTGAATGATAGAACATTCTCTGTAAGATTAGGTAATTGCTCTTCGTCCAATGCTCCTATCCTATCAAATGTGGTGTTCCATTTTAGGCCCTCTGCTATTCTCCCTATATATGCTGCCTCTTGGCTCCATTTTTAACAAACATAACATTCAATATCACTGCTATGCTGATGACTCTCAATTTTATCTGCCATTAACAGCCGAAAGTTCCTGCACTACAAGTCCAGAGTGCTAACCAGTGGGCCACTAGTTACATCTAGGCTGGACTATTGTAACTCTCTGTATTTAGGTCTGAACCAATCTACCCTTGCTAGACTTCAATTAGTCCAAAATGCAGCAGCTAGGCTTCTTACTGGAACAAAGAAATATGCACATAAGTCCTGTGCTGGCCCAACTCCATTGGTTACCTGTCAATTACAGAATTCATTTTTTTTTTTTACTTTTTTTTTTTTTTTACTTTTTGTTTTCAAAGCCCTAAATGGAATGGCACCACAGTATATCTGTGACCTTTAAGTCCCTACTGTCCTTATAGGCCACTGAGGTCTTCCTCACAACTTCTTCTATCAGTCCCAAAGGCAACCCTTAAAACTAAAATGACTTTTTCTGTTGCTGTCCCTAGACTCTGGAATAATCTCCCTATAGAAATTAAGTCCTGTCCCACCATCAGTAGTTTTAAATAAAATGTAAAGACCCATCTATTTTCTTTGCCCTATAATGTCCATTAATTTATCCCCTTGTTTGGTTCTTTCTTTCTTTCTTTATTTATTTATTTATTTTCATTTAATCTTATTTCTATTTCTTTTCTGCATTATATTAACTTGCATCTAACTTTACTGTACATCTTTTTCTAGGCCTATAGTAGTAGTAGTTTCAGTAACCATATGTTTATTTTTTATCTACAATCATAATCTGTTTATTATTATTATTATTATTATTATTATTATTGGGCAGTTCCAGTGTTATGGATGTGACAATTGGACTCATGTGCCTTAGAGTGGGGGCAAAATTAGTATCAGTGAATTAATTTGCATAACTTTTAACGCAACCTCTGTCCTCTGAATACTGAGAAATCCTCAAATTTCATATAATAAATTTCATCCTAAGAATACAAGGCATTTTATCAGCGTTATGGATGTGACATGAAATGGACACACTTTTGTGAATGATTACAGGTTTTCTACAAACTCTGTGAATTTTAAAGGAAACTGCCGAAACTATGATATATGTACCATGAAAGAGGCTTGAATGAACACAAAAAGTGTGTTTTTGAAACTATGCGTCATTTTCGTAATGCATTATGTAGGAAAAACTGGCGTTATGGATGTGACGGTTTCACGTTATGGATGTGACGTGTCTGAACCAGTCCTCGACAAACTACATAAAACACATAATTAAGTAGTGAATTTTGATATGAAACAATTGAAATAGTAATCATGAAAAACTAGCGATGAAATTATTGCTTCCTCAGTGCCCACTAAGATCCACAGGAAGAATCAGGACAACAAGTCATTTAAAATATAAAAAAGAAATTTATTTTTTTCTTTTACCGTCATCAATTTTGGTCAGTGATTCCCGGGTTACTGAAACACCAGGGAACATGAAACTTGGTGGCCACTCCCCTAAATAACTAGCCCTACCTGAACCGTTGCACCCAAGATGACAAAATATTTATGGTATGTTAGTCTCAAGAGCCCGCATCAACTTAACCCATACCCACTCATTTGTGATTTGCACACATAAAGTACATGCACGCGCATGTGCACACACGCACGCGCACACACACACACACACACACGCACGCACAGTCGCACACATACAGACAGGCAAGCACACACACACATAAACACATACAGACAGGCAAGCACGCACAAACACACCCACACACACACACACACACACACATGCACAAACACCCACCCACATGAATGCAGACACATAAACACACACACACAGGCACGCATACGCATGTGGGCATGCAAACACATACGCACACACACACACATAAACACACAAACACAGGCACGCATACGCACATGCACACACACAGACACACACACACTCTTATAAACAAAAGCAAACTCACATATGCACACACTCATTTACATGCACATGAGTTGCAGGAGTAGGAGATGGAGACAAATTGACAAGCATGATTTATTTTTGCGAAGAGAATATGCATATTTTGTACCGCTATGCGGTACATGTAGTTTATTGCTGCCCTTACTCATGTTACTCTGTGGGTATTAGCTACAGAGGACCTGACACTTCAAATGCTGTCATATTGCGTCACATTTAAAATTAAACTGTGTTAAGCAGACGTGAACGGCAGGCTGAACAGATCTGCAACAGAAGGAGGTTGCTATGTTAACTCCAGCTGCAAAGTCAGCCATCTTCACCAGCTAACACGATAATCCAGTTACTGTACAACATTAGTATGACAGTTACAGGAAGATAATCGCTCAGATTTTTGTTATTAGGCCACTTGAAAATAGGCTATGGCTAGGCTAATCACTGGAGGTATTTTAATATTATGTTTGTTTTGCTAATGGTTAGGCAAGGACTCCCTGTGGTTTTGATCAACCTAATCTTTGAAATGTCAATTGTAAACACTAAGTTGAAATGTGTTGAAACTGGCATGCCACCAGAACAGACGTTTTATCGGCTTTGAGGTATAATAAAGTCCCCAGTCTTGTAAATTCACATCATGTAACGTTCATAACGTCACATCCATAACGCACCATTAAAGGTTTTAAAAGTAAGAAAGGGGCACAATTTGGTCATCACACTTTACAGTGATATAAATCAGCTTTGCACAGACACTATGGACATTGTCGCATCAACACTGTATGTGTAGCATAAACTTTTCCTATAAAACGTTATGGATGTGACATGGCCATGGAACTTGCTGACTTAAAAACAAAAGCCTTACAAATGTAAGGAGTTGTGCTCTTAAAGGCAAGCTGAGCATAGACATTGCTCTACCATTCCCTTGTCAATCTGGAATTTGTCAAATGACACAATTTGTTTGAACATTGGGTCCATTTATCCACTTTTGAAATATGGATAATATTACCATGTAAAAAAGTTGTTTCTGTATGGTTGCACACCATATTTATGATGTAAAAAGATTGTAATTCTCCATCAAATTAAATCAGATCAGTTACAAACAATAAAATATAGACCTAAATGAAGATTTTAACAACAGTTCTATTTGCGTATGCACAACTTTTTTTTTCCATGGTAAGGATGACCTTTGCATGGAATTGCCCTATTATTTTAATTAATTTATTTTTATTTTTTGTCATTTATATCATTATTTTTGTTTTTATTACTGTTTATTTTATTTCTGAGCACCTTGGGTCAATAACATTGCGTTTACAGGGATAACTGGCTTGTGGCGGCTAAGCGTTCATAGTGACGTCACTTTTTGATCCTTCGTCGGCTCTTCCTATCATTGTGAAGCAGAAGCGTTGGATTGTTCACCCACTAATAGGGAACGTGAGCTGGGATTAGACCGTTGTGAGACAGGTGAGTTTTACCCTACTGATGATGTGTTGCAGGTTGAGAGGGCGGGGCATTGGGGATGTTTTTTCTGTATGTTATTTATGAATTATTATTATTTATGAATTATGTATTGCTCTTTTAAAAAAAAGCACTGACCAAGAGTGGCAACTTGAATTTCGTTGTGTTGATACTCTGTATTTTATGCAATGACAAATAGAGCTTCTATTCTATTCTATTCTATTAAGTGTGCTATACAAGTAAATATGACTTGACTTGACACTGTTATCTTCGTCCTCCGCCTCGCCATATTATAGCCTACGATAGTGAACGATGTTGAGTAGGCCTATTTGCAGTACCGGTACTTCTGCCGCCTGTAGTAGCTGCCAAGACCGTCGCTCTAGATAGGCTACGTCACGTCCCTACAGAGCCAATGATAGCCCATTCTACACAAGAGACACCGTCCCACTCTGTAGGCTATTTCAAGTGGAGAGAAAATAGTAAATTGAACAATGACCATAGCCTACGTGTTCACGTAGCCTTTTGAAAACCGGGACATTCAGTGTCCCGGGAGTGGATACATTTCCCAGGACAGGCTATTAAAAAGAAGGACAATCCCGGTAAGGGGAAACTGAACAGTCCAACCAGTAGACTATGATAAACTAGCCAATTAAGCTACTTTGTTTACAATATTTCCAGGTTTCAATCAGTGCTGCTGACTTATGTGCACATTTATTTATTTGAGTGTTTTTCATGATTGTGTTGACATTTCTTCTCCCTGTTTGCTTCGATTGATAACTGAGGTGATTCAAATCAGAGGAAGGTTAAGTTAAAATAAAAGTGTTTAAATTTATTTTTTTCTTCTTCTGGTCCTTATCTGAAATAGGAAAATAGGTCTGCATACTTTTGTATCTTCTACCAGATGGTAGGAGGGTGAAGAGACTGTGGTTTCGATGATTGGGGTCAGCAAGGATCCGCTCAGTCTTTCTCCTACAGCACTGGCTATAAAGGTCCTGAATAGTTGGTAACTCAGTCCTTGTAATGCGCTGTGCTGACCTGATGCAGAGCTTTGCGGTCATGGGCGGTGATGTTAGCATACCATGCTGTGATGTTGCCAGTCAGGATACTCTAAATGGTACAGCAATAGAAGTTGGCCAGTATTTCACCGTCTGCTGTTTTGCGGACTTTGTGACCATACCTATATGGTGTGACCAGCTCAGATCTTCACTGATGTTATTTCCAAGGAATCTGAAGCAGCTGGCTCTCTCCATTGCTGTGCCCCCAATGTAGATGAGTGTGTGTTCCTCTTCCTGCAGTCTCCTGTAGTCCACTATCAGTTCCTTGGTTTTGCGGACATTGATTTCCTGGCACCAAGATGTCAGAGTTGCCACATCTGCTCTGTAAGCAGACTCATCATCACTTGTGATACAGCCGAATATGATGATGATGAGATGGTGGTGTCATCAGCAAAGTTAATGATGATGTTTGAGGTGTAAGTTGCCATACAGTCATGAGTGTACAATGAGTACAGCACTTCATAATACCAGAGGTGAGAGCAACAGGGCGGTAATCAATGGAAGGTAGCTGTCCGAGCTCCTAGTGCTGAACATACCTCTCCGTTCACCCATGGCTTCTGGTTAGGGAAAGTTCGTACAGTCACTCTTGGTACAATGTCATCAATGCATTTGCATATGTAGCCTGTTACATACTCAGTGTAATCATTGATGTTATCAGCAGCAGTCCGAAAAACTCCCCAGTCTGTAGTGTGGAAACAGTCACACAGGGCAGCGTCTGATTGATCTGTCCAGCGCTGTACTGAGTGAATCACAGGCTGCTCACATTTGAGCTTCTGTCTATTCCGTCGTGATCCAGGGTGTTATCACTTTGAGTTGGGGAGCTCACATGTTGATGGGTACTTCGGTAGAACTTTCTTGAGGTTGACTTTATTGAAGTCGCCTGCCACGATAAATGCAGCCTCCGGATGCAATCAAAAGCTGCTATATGTATTTTTATACTCATATGATGCTATAATACGGTAACATGGCATAATAATTTGAGGGTGGTAGCACCAGAACTCTAAATGTCAGTCTTGGTTGACTCTGATTTCAACAGTTGAGCTGAGTTTGTGGTTTGTTTTTATTAAGCCTGTCAGAATGAATATGAACATGAATCTGTCTTACAGTGCATTGTTTTTTCCTTTTACAAAAAAAAGTATTCCAAATAATGTTGACCACATTCAAAAATGTATGGTTATGATTATGAATACAACCTCGGTTTTCTGAAGGAAAACACGAGACGTTAACCAATGTGAAGTCATCCACACGTGGCGCCATCAATCTGAACTAGGGATGTCACGATTAGAGATTGTGGTCGTACGATTATTAGTCAGGGGGCCTATGTGGTTTCTATGAGTTTGAAATGTTAATTTTTGGAGAGTGGTTGGACTGTCTTTAGAGGTCACTGAACATGGAGGAAAACGATGTCTCCATTTTTTTTTACCTGTCTTAACCCTATTTTTCTGAAATTGTATATTTCACTGTAATTAACACCATAAATTTCGCCTAAATCACTGGCTATGTTGAATAAAGTTCACAAAACAGTTATTTTCAACAGTATGACCAATCAGTTTCACCAAATACACATACTCCATTGCTGAAAGATAGCGAAATCATAACAGAATCACAGATGAGACCTTGCACAACATCGGACTTGTTACTGGAGGGTTGCCGGTTTGAACCCCGACCAGTAGGCACGGCTGAAGTGTCCTTGAGCAAGGCACCTAATCACTCACTCTCCGAGCGCCACTGTTGTTGCAGGCAGCTCACTGCGCCGGGATTAGTGTGTGCTTCACCTCACTGTGTGTTCACTGTGTGCTGAGTGTGTTTCACTAATTCACGGATTGGGATAAATCCAGAGACCAAATTTCCCTCACGGGATCAAAAGAGTATATATACTTATACTTATACATATTAGATCTCACCTCCACAATTTCCTCACCAAAATCTACAACTAGTCTACTAGACCCTATTTCTACTCACCTTCTTAAGACTGCGCTCCCCTTCCTGGATAATGTTTTGCTCTAGATTATAAATAATTCAATGCTGTCAGGGCATGTACCGCAGTCGTTTAAGATATCTGTTATTACAGTAAGCCCTCCCTCAAAAAACCTAGCCTTGTATCAATACTTGTCCTCCTGGACCTCAGCGCTGCCTTTGACACCATAGACATGACATACTTAGGCTTGAAAATTTGATAGGCATCAAAGACTGCACTCGGAGGGTTGCCAGTTCGAACCCCGACCAGTAGGACCGGCTGAAGTGCCCTTGAGCAAGGCACCTAACCCCTCACTGTTCCCCGAGCGCCGCTGTTGTAACAGGCAGCTCAATGCGCCGGGATTAGTGTGTGCTTCACCTCACTGTGTGTTAACTGTGTGCTGAGTGTGTTTCACTAATTCACAGATTGGGATAAATGCAGAGACCAAATTTCCCTCACAGGATCAAATGAGTATATATACTTACAGTAAATACTTATACTTAAATTCTTAACAATTTGTACAGGTCCATAATAAACCATCTACCCAGACTATGGTAAAATATGGAGTGCCTAAAGGCTCAGTACTGGGGCCTGTTGTTTTTATTATTCTTATGCAGATGATACACAACTATACTTCTCCATAAAACCTGATTAACCCCGTTAGCCAAACTTGACACATGTATAAGAGATATAAAGACATGGATTACGAATAATTTCCTGCTTTTGAACCCAGATAAAACAGAAGTCATGGTTTTAGGTTCTAAAAAGATGAGGGATATCCTATCCACATCATTGGCTACAAGCTTACAGCTTCACATGATTTCTAGTAGTGAATCTATATTAAGTATATAAGTATAAGAATATATACTCTTTTGATCCCGTGAGGGAAATTTGGTCTCTGCATTTATCCCAATCCGTGAATTAGTGAAACACACTCAGCACACAGTGAACACACAGTGAGGTGTGCTGAGTGTGTACTGGAAGCGCTAACCAGTAGGCCACGGCTGCCCCCAATCTTAGCATGCTGCAGATGCTCACTGTTACAGGTGGATTTGTAGCAGTTCCTGTGCCAAACTGCTTTGTTCTGTAGTAAAATAACTGCACTGTAACATAATCGTTGGCTGATCTGTGATCACCATCTCCATACTCTCTTATGGACAAAAACAAGAAATGTGGCATATGTCTCTAGTGATGGGTTATTCACCAGTCCACACATATCTGCCACTGGATACATAACCCAAAATCTGTTTCTTTTGCTGTAGAGAATATGTGTGCCATCACCTGACTAACAGAAACACCTCCGAATATGATCTAACTAGACTGTGCAACCATGAACTATGAAAATGTGCTTGCTCAAATGTAGAAAGCTAGAAGGTCACTAATATCACCACCAACCATGAAGAATAGAGCACTATGTGCTTCAGGTTATTCGATATTCTAAATTCTATAACTGCCAGCTATCAACAGCCAACTGTCACTGCTAGTGTATCTCTTTCTCTTTCTCTTTCTCTCTCTTACACACACACACACACACACACTCACATGTCTGTTTCTCTATCTGATCCTTTTACCCTTTCTTTTCTTCACACTTAGGCTACGGAAGGCCTTACTCAGCTGGTACTAGCTATGTAAAAGTCTATTAAACTTGATTTAACAGAGATCTCTGCACTTTGTGCTCTGAATGGATGTAGATAAGAACTGGCAGAGCAGGCTAGGCCTATACTCAAGCACACTAATAGGCATGAATTGATAGTATTGATATTGAAGTATTATTTTTTTAAGCGGACAATTTTGAGCACTTTAGGCACAATTTCTTGTTAAAGAGATCAATCATCAGCCTAAAAATGTTTTATAATGTTGTATTGTTTATGTGGTCCACTTTTGCACACTACCTTGTAGAATATCTTTGCGCTTTGGCACCAAACCCTATGCTATAATACCAGCAATGTGAGGTTTATGGACAAAACAAACATAAATTGACTTCTTCTGAATTTGACCTTTGATTTGGGTCCTTCAAAACCTTAAAAAAAGAGACATGTTTCTTTTTTACTCTTAAGAACCCCTAGAACAAAGATATAATACTCTCCAAAAATTAACATGCGAATCCCACAAGCCCCTAAATTAGACACATAGGCCCCCCTACTATATAAAGAATAATCGAAGATTTCTGAAGAATAATCACGATTTCACAACAGCAACCCCAACAGTACTAATGTTTAAAATCACACAAACACATTCTTTAGAGATTTTGATCTTTAAAGGTTATTTATTGCTGTGTTTTAAACACAATTAAATACTGCAACACTGTAAACTATATCCAGATTTCCCCATTAGAAAGTGTTCTAGTATTTCCAGTTTGTGCATTCTTTTAACATTTGCTTAAGAGGTAGATAATGGAAACATGGAATAGGCTAGATAGAGTGAATTGAGAACATCTAGAGAACATACTAAATTCTGCTCCACACACACACACACACACACACAGAAGATTATGGATAAATGTCATACAGTATTGTTTCTATTCCATATATTTTGAAATTCATATTATGTAATATTTTGTTAATAATTTATAGTATTTTATGATGTGTAATTACTAGTAGATAAAAAATTAGTAATTTGAATACTTCATATTGATTTTTAAACTATTAGGCATATCATTAATGTGTTGTGTAGGTCTAACTGAGTGCAATATCGCAATATTCCAATCCTTTATAGGCTCATATGATGTGCGGGCTAGAGGGATAGTTAGCAAGGAGCTCTCTCTACATGTGAAAGTTTGCCAATTGGTTGCGTAGCCTATTTCTGAAATGTCATTAAACCCAATAGTAGGCCTAAATTAACTAAATCTCATACTAGCATAGGTAGGTTAGCTACACAAACTTGACAGATGCAAGTGAGCAAATCAACTTAACGTTGATTTAATTACTTATTAATGACCAGTAATGGGAATAACGGATTATAAATAACAGTGTTACTAACAGCGTTTTTTCAGTAACAAGTAATCTAATTGATTACTCTTCCCATCTTAATAACGCCGTTACCGTTACTGCCAAAAAATTAATTGTCCGAAAATTAATTATTCGTGATTCGCTTCCTTGGTTAGTGGGCAGTGCACGAGACAAGCGCATAAATGCTGACGATTGGCTGAGGTTGAGTAAAATTTCATGGTAAGCCAATCAGAAGTAAAATTGGGCGGGTGTTCGAAAGCACGCATAGTCGGACACACAACGAACAAGAGAATCAGTCAAAGTGAAACAGGTAGGCCTAGCCTATGGCGAGCCCAAATAATCCAAAAGTAGCCTTCTCTAAATGGAAGTATAGCCATTACTTTCCTCTCCAAAAAATTAAAGGATCGAATGTACTAATGTGTGTGAGGACTTTTATTTTGAAAAAGTTTTGGGCAGAGGAAACAGTTGAACAGGATGTGTAGTCTTAAGAGAGCCATATTGTATGCTTAAAGCCTGAGACTGGCAGTTGCTGCAGGTGGCTGCAAGTTTGAACAAAGTTTCTAAGTTAAACTGTTCAAGAGAAATTGCGTTCGGAAAAAGTGGTAAGCGGAATAATAATAAGAAGTTGTTGAAGTTGCTTAGGAAGAACAGTACAGTGCATGTTCATGCACTGTAAAAAGAAGAAGATAACAGAAGATTCTGTTCAGATAACAGAACAGTGCATTTTCATGCACTGTAATAAGGAGACTTCGGATAACAGAACAGTGCATTTTCATGCAGTTAAAATGGAAAGCTCCGCAATCAACATCTGGATGACATAAAAATGCCTCAACTGTAGCAAGTTAAAAATCTAGACTTAAGACCAAACTGTTCTCAGATGCTTTTTGCTAACTGATCAAATGCACTTATAAAAGAAATGCATTGAAGTAGCAAGTCATTAAGAAGACAAAATACAATGCCATTTCATGTTTATTGCATTGTTTACCTTCCTCAACACCTTTTATGCCAATAGTCTACATTCCAAAGACAAGGTCTGGGCAACAATGTACCTGAGGAGAAGATGAGCACAGTGTTATTCCAAAGGTTATGAGCCATCAGTGCCTCTGTCACATTTCCTACAGCTTCATCCATCGCTGACACCATCCCTGCATAAATCCTGCGTTGTGGGTCCTTGATGAAACTGTAAGGGGTCATGTACCGCTCAGGGACCTGCAGAGGGTTATGCACTGCTTGGAGGGCTAAATAAAGGAAGAGGGGCTGTAGACATTTCATAAAATTATATGAGGTTATTTTATCTCTAGAGACATGATGAAAATATTATGCAAATCATTAGGTACATTAGGTAAAGTTTGCAAAGAGTTTATACAATCTACTGTAGAGCTTACTTTCTAAGAGTTCACTTTCAAAGAGTAATCTGTGGTAATTGGTATCAGCAGATTCTGATTTCAGTGATCGGTAATCAGTGATCCATCCCAAAATTTGACCAGAGCATCAAAGTTTATGTTTAAAATACATTTTCAGCTAGAAATCGCAACACTTAAGAATTTAGTTAATAGTCAAATTTAACCAGCTGAAATGTCCATGGGCAATGGCCAACAGTGTACGACATGGTGTCATTGCACAAGCAACCAGGTAACCTTACTGGCCATATAGAAAGCTCTGTGGTCTTTCAGTATCCCGGAAATCATAGACACAAAATTACTGAAGAAAAAAAAGAAAAAAAATAGATATAAACAAGAACACAGCAGAGAAAATAAGTATTCAACATGTCAACATGTTTTTTCAGTAAGTATACAAGTGAGGGTATTCATATGAAATTTTCACCAGACATCAGTATTAACTCCACACATAAAAAAAACACCAAACATTAAAGTCCATAAGTAGTGTTAATGTGTAATGACAGAGGAAAAAAGTATTGAACATGTTAAGAAAAAGCAGTACAAGGCAAGGAACAAGCTGGAATCTGTAATTAGTTAGAGATTAGTTCCCTCCTATCTGTGCAAATGAATATAAGATGGGCTATAAACATGTTTTTCATCACCAAGGTGTCACACAAGACACATCTCATGATGGGTAAAAGCAAAGAGCTCTCCCAAAACCTTTGCAACCTTACTGTTGCAAAACATATTAATGGAACTGGTTACAGATGGATTTAAAAACTTCCAGTTTCTTTCAGTAAGCAGCATTGGGACTGTGAGAAAGAGGCTTTGCCACCCCCAACTCACATTTAAGGGATGGGTGTGTCCAGAAAACTCCAGTGGTTGAAGGGTTGGCAGACAACAAATAGCTCTCGAGTTTTAAGTGATAAAGGTGCAGGTTTATTTACATTGCGCAGGTGCAATATATGAAATAACAAACAAACAAAAATACTTTGAAAAAGAAAACAAAACCGGCCATCATAGGCGTTACAAACTCACACTGAACATACAGCCTCGCAGCAAGCTGACGCAGTACTCTGCCATTCCAAACAACGCTCCCATTCCACTCTCTCTTTCTCCCTTAAATAGGCCTACCAATCAAAAATGAATTGGTAGAGCTCACTGTCCAACAAGGTGTAATACATGTGGAATAGCTATGGACCATTTTCCATACAGATATATAACATGACACAACACATAATTTTACCATACAAAATACATAAATGGCCACACATATACTTTACATACAGACAGGGACTTTACATACAACAATCAGAACAAATAATAACAAACTAATTAAACACACGCCAACTCACCACCCCCGCGCCAAACAATCCACTTTCCACAGTCCCGGGACAGTGAATAAGGAACTGGCTCCAATGCGGTTCGTGTTTCCCCAGGGGACCAGTATTCGGACGCACCCAGCAGAAAGTCGGCAAACAAGATGTGTGAGTGTTGTGTATGTTTTAAAAGTGATTTTATTGCTACTACGGAATGACAAATGGAGCTGAATCAGTGGGTACCTCACTGTTCACTATGTATGTTGATTAATAAATGTAGTAGACTGAACTGACATGCATTGTGGTTGTTTTAAATGTAATGTTTGTAGCGGTCGCTAGCACGGTAGGCTTTGAAACGCCGCGGGTCGGTGTATGTGATGCACGTCGGGAACTGTAGCCTATGCGTTTATCAGTGTAAATGCTATGTGGGAGCTGCGTGTAGGGAATTAAGGCTCACTAACGGTGGGACCCATGAAAGCGAGACCTTCGCTTTTCACAGGGACCATTATCTACAAGTGAAAGGAATATCACAGCATCATCAACCGGCCATGCACAGGAGCTCTTCGGAAGAGCCAAGCACCTCTTGGAGAAACCTCCAGAAAGACTTGGAGGCAGCAGGTACAATGTTACAGAGAAAATCGTAGGTAATGCACTCCACCTCCATGGCCTCTTTTGGATGGTTGCTATGGCAGCGCACATAGTTGAAAAGGCTCACAGCTCTCCTTTTCAAAGCTCTTTTTGTCATTTTCGTATTATTTCTTTATTGCTTGTTTGTGCATTATCAGTTCTGCGAACATCCGCTACACAAGCCAAACCTTATTGACATTGGTATCTGGTGCTGGTCACCAATTTCGAGAGTCTTTCATCATAAGCACAACATCCCAGACCAACCAGCTCTGCACACTCCTCAGAGCCTGCGATGCTGCCTTCAGGTCTGGTGATAGAGCTCTGTACAGGGCCACTCGAGCCAAAAGTGGAATTAAGAAAGCCAAGGCATAAGAGGAGCATAGAATCCCATCTGTCCAGCAACGATACACGGGAGGTGTGGCAGGGCATACAGGACATCACATACTAGAGAGGCTGTGATGCGACAACCGGAGACCTGAGTGCACCGCTGACAGAGAAGCTAAATTGCTTCTTTGCTTGCTTTGAAACATCACAACAGCAGCACTCATCTGTTCCAGCCCTGCCTCCACCCCCATCTGGCTCCTGCACCAGTCCAGCCCTGCCCTCATCCCCTCCTGGTTCCTACACCACTCTACTCTCTATGAGGGAGCCTGATGTCAGACAGATGCTCCTGGCAGTTAACCCCAGGAAGGCTGCCGGTCCAGACAGAGTACCTGGTAAGGTGCTCAGAGCGTGTGCCCACTAGCTCACCCACATCTTTACCAGAATCTTCAACCTCTCCCTGGCCCAAGCAGTCATCCCACCCTGCCTCAAATCAGTCACAATCATCCCAGTGCAAAGAAGTCGCCCATCACCAGCCTAAATGATTATCGTCCTGTGGCCCTCACTCCGGTAATCATGAAGTGTTTCAAGAGACTGGTTCTTCAGCACATCAAGGACTATCTCCCCCCAGACTTCGCTGAACCACCTAGAGCAGCAACAGAGCTACGTCCGGATGCTTTTTGTGGATTACAGCTCAGCTTTTAACACAATCATCCCCCCCCCCCCCCCGACACATGTGCCTGGATAAAAGACTTTCCTACAATAACAACCTCATCGTCAAGTTTGCTGATGACACCACAGTGGTTGGACTCATCTCAAAGGGAGATGAGGTAGCCTACAGAGAGGAGGTCCAAGGAGATCACTGTAGTGACTGTGTGGAGAGGGTCCACACTTTCCGGTTTCTTGGCAAACAGCCAAAACAAAACTCACTGAAGAAGAAGAACAGACCAATGAACCCTTCTTCTTTTTCTGTGAGCTTTTTTGGGCCCAATTTGGACATTTTCACTTTCACTTCAGGGGTGTACTTTTTGCCAGCGGTTTAGACATTTATAGCTGTGTGTTGTGTTATTTTGATGGGACAGTAAATTTACACTGTTATACAGTGGGCATTACTTTGAAATGGCCACTTTATTCACGCATTACGTGACGTGAAGCTGCGTGAAACTTTAGTACCACTTTCAGCCACTGTGCATCGCTCTGCCACTATACGTCGCTCTGTCAGTAGCCTCCCTGCCACCTGCCTGCCGCCCATTCCGAAAAAGCAGGAGGCTACCATTAAACATAATTGTTGCCGAGAGGAATCCCAGCCTATGAATTCAATAACAAAATAAATCATGCATAATTAAAAATGACCTCGATTTAGGCTACTTGGGTATGGCATAAGACTTGGCTACACAGTGGTTAACGAAAATCGAAATCTGCTTTTGATACCGGTTTATGAAACCATTAATGAAAGCAAAGCAACTATTTATGTCTTCATCAAATAACAACTTGCCAGATTTGCTGTCTACTTTATTGTCCATGAAGGCATATCTGGCAAGTTGTTATTTGATGAAGACGTAAATAGTTGCTTTGCTTTCATTAATGGTTTCACTATAGTCAAGTTTGCAAGAAGGAGACATAACACGTGAGCATGCCACACTATCCAGGGACGCGCTCACACAGCTGTGGTAGCGGGGGCAGGAGGACAACTGTTAGCGCAGGCTTTATATAAAATTCTTCAACAGAAGCCTTATGAAACAAAGGCCTGCCTCGAATGCATGCTTGCCCAAAATAAAGGCCTGTGGTTTGCGCAGCCTACAGTAAGTGATGATGATTTTTTACGAGTAAGATGTTTTTGGTGCCCTACGCGCACTGCATGTTCTTAAATAACAATGAAATATCATCAGTAATATTCGACCATTATTTTGTGTAAATGGGTTATGCATTGGGTTAGACACAGAGGCGCACCTTGTCAACAGGCAAGGCAGGCAACTGCTTGGAGCCCCGAGCTGCTAGGGGGCCCCCGACCTGGTCTCAGCGCGTTTGCTGTGTGTCAAGCGAGAATTTCGTCCATAGAGATTGAATGATGTATTTTGCGTGCTCCTGCCCTGTTGTACAAACAGTACATCTGTACATAGGCCCTATGCTATGGCCTTATAAACACGGATCTGTGTTCAAAAGAGTTCAAAGAATCCGCACATATTTATGGCTACTGTGGTAAACATCAATCGAGGGTGCAGTGATGACGGATCAACATCGGAGTTTGGCATTTAGCCTAGCCTACTCAATGAAGTTATAGTAGGCTAATGTTAATTGGCAGAAAGATTGAACATGGTTTGCATCTATACGACAGTAAACTTCAGGTAGTGACAGTTACAACTAGTTAAACAAGGAGATGGTTAACGTTATGTTTGTAATAGGGCTGTCAGCCATAACATGTTAATCACGATGCAGTAAGGACCAACCATACGCGTTAATTTTTTAGAACCCGATTTGACGCAAAGTGCGTCAAAAACACACCCTTTCTTCTTTGTTATATTGCTCCGGAACTGTTAATTGAAACCTTTATTGCGTGACAGAGCAGAAGTGGGGCTTTCCAACGAGACTACGCACTTGTCTGTACGATCAAGTATGAAAATAAAAAAAAATTCATGAAATTATATCAAATTGCGTCATATTTACAGTCTATACTTCTCTGCGTTCACCTGCGCACCCATTACTCTCGTTTGAATTACTCGCGGACCCTTGATCGGATAGATATGCCACGCATGTCAGATGAAAGAGGAGACACAGAGCTATCATTTGATACCAAGTACATCCTTCAAAATAATAACTTCATATAGCTGGACTTACCCCACGTTTTTGTCTGTTTTTGTGGCAAAGCATGTTTATAATCCAACGCTATCGTGTGTTTCTCTATGGCAAAGCATGTTCATAATTCCTGCATGGCATCCAATTCAAGGCTCACATTGCATCCCAATTTGTTCAACAAAGAAACCCCTTTTTTGCCTCTACTTTGTTCATGGCAATGCAGTAAAAAGTTGTTGTAGAGAATCATTATGAGTGCATACACCTAGGCACTCATAATGATATTTTGTGAGATACATGTCAAAATATAATAATTTTTATAATAGGCCTACGCTTTTTGTATTTTTATTATTTAACATAATAACCTAATGGTGATAACACTTGTCGGTAGGGCCCCCTTGGAATTTTTGCTTGGGGCCCCCACAGACTCTAGAATCGCCTCTGGTTAGACACCAGGGGCCATATTCACAAAGCCTTTTATCTTACCACTAGGAGTACTCGCAGTACAAGATTTTAGCTAGGAGTTTTCTCTTAAAAGTTATTCACAAAGCCTTTCAGACCTACTCTTAGTAAGGAAAAATGACAACTAAACTAAGAGTGAGTCTTCGTTGCTATGGATGACATCATTACTCGAGCTTGACTAAAGTGACCACCTTGATTGGCTGATGATTGTAACGCGGAATGATTCCAAACACCAGATATGGGGGACTCGAGTCAGACTTAAGACTTGAGACTTGCTTGACCAACATGTATAAAAGACTCAACTTGACTTTGACTTGCTATTCATGACTTGAGACTTGACTTAGACTTGAGACAAATGACTTGAAATGACTTGACTTTTAATTTTTTCATAGATATTAAGGAGTTAACTTTACGATTTTAGAAAATCTGCTTAGGTGCTGTTGCATGCGTCACACGAGCGAACCTGTCATTGTACCAAGTGACGCGACGCGACAGACCAACAGCAAGTGCCAGATCAAATAAGACAGACTGAGGTAGGCTAACTTGCAAATATGGAAGGCTCTACGTTTATACCAAAACATAATGTTTGGCTTCACAGATGATGTATCTGACAAGTCAAAGGAGAAATGAACAGCAGTCTGCAAGTGTGCAAAATAGCGACATAACCACCACCACTTTGATTTTCATCCGAAGTTAGTCGTGTTAGAAACCTAACGTCAAATTTGAGGCATGTTAAGAGTTGGCTTTGAATCTATTATGCTTTTTAGTTAACGCCCTATTAGGTTAAAATGTGTGAAATGGCAAAGTGAAACATTTTCTTGTCTAAGTTTAATCTTGATATATATAGCGAAAATATTGCCAATGTAACCTAAAGTAAGCGCCTCTCTTTCTCCCTCCCTCTTAAACACGTCCCTGTTCCATACGTTACAGCCTAGTAGTAGGCATAGAAAAGTAGCTTATTTCACATGTTAAGCTTATGTATAATATGATATAGCATTGACAGTCCTAAACCCTCCTAAAACCCATTGCGCTGTCGCGCTTGTCAACGTTTGGCAGTGACGTCGGCGGCAGGGTTTGATTGATTGATTAGTTCACTTTTTCAACATTATTGGTTCCCTGGAGATGTGACAGGTCAGGACAGGTGTAACTTGAACTGTTTGAATATATTTTCATGATTTGATGTAGCTTAGGCTACCTGATATTTGAGGCATATTTAAACAATAATAGGCTATTTTATAATATGTCTACTTGAAATACATTTATTTTTATTTGTATACATTTCATCTTATTCTATAAACCGTTCAGATGTAGACTATGTGGCTTGAATCAATGCAATGTCAATGCAAAAAAAAATAAAATATTTGTTTGTTACAAATAAAACTCCAGCAGTTCATAACTAGCCTATTGTAGCTTATTTTAAAATGAAAACATGGGTAAATCATCATGAATTTCAATGATTTGGCTATGACTTGACTTGACTTGCTTGACGCAAGCTATGACTTGACTTGACTTGCTTGACTGTCACAAAAAATGACTTGGACTTGCTTGAGACTTGAAGGTTAAGACTTGAGACTTACTTGTGACTTACTCCCACCTTTGCCAAACACCTCCCTTACAATGATGAGTGACAGGTGACAGGTCTGAGAATGCGTGCGCTACACAAGGACAGAAGATGATGAATAACTGAATAAAAAGGCCTAGCCTAAATGAATCAAGAGTAAGGCAAAACAAATAGCCTAGTAACCTAATAAAACATACTGGTTGATGCAGTATCTTTGTAACATTATTAAATTAATCTGTCACCATAGCCTATGCCTACGTTTGCAAAGAGGAGAAACATTTTTTTTTTTTAAAGTATATGTTTTGGGCTTTTTGCCTTTATTTGAATAGGACAGTGAAGTGAGACAGGAAGTAAGTGGGAGAGAGAGATGGGGTGGGATCGGGATATGACTGCAGGTCGGATTCGAACCTGGGTCCCCATGGGCACTTGGACCCGTATATGGTATGAGCGCTGTAGCCTGTTGTGCCACAGCGCCCCCTGCAAAGAGGAGAACATTTTAATTTGATTCATAATAACATACATTTAATTTACATGTTGACAATGAGTAGCCTAGGTTTGGTTGTTGTTGGTGGCGTTATTGCATCACTTAGTTATGCCTACAATGCAAAATTGTTTCCTCGAGATTGGAAACTCCTGTAGCCGCATAGGATTTCAAAACATCGCGACGTGAAATGCCACAAAAAGCGGTTTGTGAATAGGTCTTAGTGAATTAGGAGTCCTCTCGACTTCTTTTAGCTGTCCCAGAGGTGCGATTTGTTGGGGGCAGGGCCGGATTAACCATTCATAGACCCCTGGGCACAAATGTCTGGTGGGCCCCCCTGCCCCCCAGCCAATGTTACTCGTGCGGTCAGTTAATAGGCCTATAACGTGAAGATTTTTCTTGCCATCTAAGGCACGAGCGCATCTGTGAGGCCAAGCCTCACCAAGTAGCCCATAAGTTTACAACGAAAATGACATTTAATTAAACTGCTTGAATGCCAAAATAGTTTTCAACATTTTGAATATCAGTGCCGGATGAATTAGGAAATGCTCTCAAAGTAGCCTTATGGCTGAAAGCTGCTTGGGATACCCCCCTGTCAAGCAATATAACCATACAAACGGCGGCCTGCTCACTCATTGTTTCAAAAGGAGTAGGCTAATTTCGGCTTTGTCAGAACTGGTCATTGTAGGCTACTTAAAAATAAACTTCCAAAACTAACGGAAAATATTAATCTTCTTTCAAGTTATTCAAAAGTGGTTCACTTTTACTTGCGCAGCAGATGCGCAGATTGGATGAGCGTTGACACCACTACCCCCTAATTGCATGTTTCTTTATTTGATAATACTAAATTAAGAAATATTTTTTAATCAGGAAAATTTTTATTTTTTCCATTCAATTGCCGCATATTATCCGCGGACTAGCAATCTCCTCGTTGAGGAGGCCCTATAAGCCTGCAGATTATAGACAGAGAAAGCTGGGAACAGAGCACAGTTGCCTGCCTAGTGTAACCATGGGTATGTCTACAAGGAAAATGTCTTAGTGCGCTTAGGGCAGGGCTCTTCAATTGGCGGTCAATTGAGGTAATTTGTACTGGCCCTTTAAAAAAAATTAAGCTCTAGCAAGCGCATGAGCTGTTCTCCACTCTTGCATCTCTCGCTCGCTGTAACCCTGCAGCCACTGCACCTCAGCCCATTGCACAAGTTAGACTACATTACAATTCATTACATTTGTACGTAAGTTGAACGTAAGTTCCATCTTAGTTTAGTTTCAACCTGAATTGGCACTACGTTGGAGTTTATGAACTACTAATATTTAACAGGTTGCACCACACAAATAGTTTCTGTCAACAATATCGCAAAAAAAAACACGCAGGCACATTCTGCAAAACTTGGTGGAAAGGTGGAGCAGATCCGACTCAAAGGGAATTTCAAAGTATTTCTATATAGTATCCTGGCTATTTCTTTCGCAACGATAGCGAAAGAAAAACTTGGTCCATTTAGTGAAAGATGAATTTGTGCGTAGCCTAGGCTATTGCCGTTGTCCTTCATTTCTTCACGTCTTACAACATAATGGACTATATAATAACCAAAGAAAGTGAAGGAGATGATTTGCACCTCCGTTCACAAAATAAAGGCCGTGGTTGTGTTTCTACAATATGTTGGCACAAAACGTAATTTCTGTCAGAAACCAAGGAAGCTAAACGTTTTCATTGTCATCGTGAACTATGCTCAGTATGTTTTTCATTTATTCAAGCGGTGACATTTGGTATAATGCATGGTGACGTGCGTCAGAAAAAAGATGGGCCTGTCCCTCTCAAAACATGTTAAAATAGTGTGATTAGCAACCAGAAAAGAAAAAAATCCCAGGGGAGACACCCCCGGACCCCTGTGTTATTATTATTATTAGGCTATTATGACCGGCCTGCCTTCACTGCTAAAAAAAAAAATCTAGAGGTCACGGTCATCTCATTTAACTGGTGGGAACGTCAAATAGCAACAAGTTATTCAAATAGTAACAAGTTAGTCAAATAGTAACAAGTAGGCCTATACGTCAGAAGAGCTACATATGCATTTCATTCCATATTAGCCATCAACAACCAGTTAAACATGTTGTATGCATGTACAAAATACAACATTTGATCACCCATATTGCTGCTGTTGTACTTCATTGTATCTACAGCTGTAATGTGATTACTCATATTTCAAGCCGCATTTCTCCGGCCCCTCAGTTGTAATGCTTTTCATGAACTGGCCCCCATTACAAACGAATTGAATAGCCCTGGCTTAGGGGGTGGCCGCACCCCCACTTCCAATGTCACTGGCTGCCTGATAGGTGAAGAGAACAAGAAATGGAGAAACATCAACGCAAGCTGTACACTGACTACTTTACATTGTAGCAAAGCGTAATCTCTTCAGTGTTGTCCTATGAAAATATATAATAAAATATTTACAAAAATGTGAGGGTGTACTCAGTTTTGTGAGATACTATTATAACTAGTATCAAGCCTGAGAAACTGCCTCCGACTACAGGAGCTGCAGCACAGCACACTCTGCGGGCATATCTCCAGACCAGAGATTGGCTACTGCTACAAAGTCCTTCACTGGATGCCCTTGAGTATGGATGGAAACAAGGACAACACGGATATGCACCAGTCCCTACAACAGATCCCGGACTACCTTCTGAAGTTTGTCAGCTGCAACTGTGCAGGGGACTGTGACACTTTCAGGTGCTGCTGTAAAAAGCAAGGAGTCAAGTGTATTTCTGCTTGTTGGAACTGTCATGGTAACTCTTGCCAGAATAGAATAGAATAGAAACTTTAATTGCCACACAACAATGTTGGTGGTATTTTTTTGTAGCTCAGTCCGTTTGGGGGGGGAGGGGGGGTTAATAGCGGGAGGGGATAAATTAAATAAATATAAATAAATAAGTAGAGTTGCAAATCTTCAGGAGTTCAGGAGTCTAATTGCTGAAGGGTAGAAGCTGTTGTTGAAGTGCGTCGTTCCTGTCTTCAGAGATCTATAGCGTCTTCCAGAGGGCAGAAGTTGTAAGAGATCATGGCTCGGATGTAAGGCGTCCCTGATGATCTTGGTTGCTCGGTTCAAGCTGCGTTCAGCATACGGAGAGTGGACTGATGGAAGGTCACAACCAGTACGACGGAGTATTAGGGCCACATGAAGGAAAAAATATTTTTGCCATGACAAGATTAAACTCGACATGTCGACATAAAACTCGACATTTCGAGAATAAAGTTGAAATATCATGTCGACTTTAATCTCGACATGTCAACATTAAACTCAACATTTTGAGAAAAAAAATTAGTTTGGAGAGAGAACGACCACTCGGGACGATTGAAAGGGACGACGAATGAAACGTTGAGTGCAACAATGATTAGACATAGGCCTATATCATGTGGACAAAACATAGACATATTAACCTCCGTTGCTCAGCCAAATACTTTCCTGTTAGGTCCTTATCACGGAGTTACAGGCGATAAATGCGATGGTCAAAGGTAGCCTAAACGTCATTAGCGGTTTATTTATTTATTGTTGGCCTATTAGCCTATTAAAGAGTGTTTTTCATCTAAAGGTTCAACTTCATGCTTATGCACTAGACTAGGCATACTAGGCGCTCTCCCCAATCCTAGACTTTCACATTGCTTGTTTGTAATGGATGCAAAACAGCATGAATGTCTATGGATGGACGAATGAAGCTGTCCTCCCGACCACCCCATGCACTAGGCTAGTAGCCTACATATGCACATATGCACACATAGTGCATAAATAAAGTACATGCACACATATTCCCTCACGGGATCAAAATAGTATATATTAGGGCTGTCAAAATAACTGATTCATTTCGATTAATTAATTTGAGAAAAAATAACTGATCAAAAAAATTAGTGCAGATTAATCGATTCTGTATGACCTTTGACCCCGAGCCGTTCTAGTCAGTAAAAATTAGACTGTAAAATGAAGGACAGAGAAGAAAACATGCTGCCTGGATCATTGATTGGAACATTTACTTACTTCATCAACTCTATAGTCGCACAATGCAAAGAAATAAGTGTTGACATAGAGGGGAGTGTTAATTTGTAATGGATGCAAAACAGCATGAATGTCTATGGATGGACGAATGAAGCTGTCCTCCCGACCACCCCATATATTTCAACTTTATTCTCGAAATGTCGAGATTAATGTCGACATGGTTACTTTAAAGTCGACACGTCGAGATTAAAGTCGATATGACATTTCAACTTTATTCTCGAAATGTCGAGTTTAATGTCCAGTGATGTTGGAGGCTTTGGTGACAACTCTCTCTAATCTCCTCTTGGTGCGACTGTCAGAGCTCCCATACCAGACAGTGATTGAAGATGTGATGATGCTTTCAATGATGGCTTTGTGGAAGAGCAGCAAAAGGTTGTCTTAGGAAATAAAGTCTCTGATTCGCCTTTTTGATAAAGTGGTGAAAGTGTTGTGAATCAGACTCATTTCTGTAAATGTACATACTGTGTAGTTCTTATGGTCATTTGTGATTTTTGTACCCTGTGTGTGTCTTTGGTCTGTATGCAGTGTATCCATTGTTTATCCTTGAATAATTAGAATTCAATGAAAGCCTGTCTAGAGGCCTTTTGCTTATCACCAGGGGTAACACTTTATTTTAATGTGTCGCTGTTACAGTGTACCTACCTAATTAGGTACAGTGGTACAACCTGTGTAACAACATGTACTATCAGGTACTATCATTGTACTTGCATTATGTATTTGTGGGTACCTACATATAGTTGTTACATTGTAATACTGAGTGCTTTTACAAAACTTTGCCAATTTGTCTACATTTTCATCAGAGGCAAAGAGCTGACCTGAGACCTGCTGGATGGGGTAAATCTGGTCATGATAGATTTGATATACAAACCATTCTTAGCTCCAACCTGTGCTGCTACAACCTTGTTACTCTTTGATACAGTAGAATAAACCTATTAAGTGTACCAGTTAATTACTTACATGTACATATGACATGTATGTTGTGTTGTGATAGTACCTGATAGTACATGTTGTTACACAGGTTGTACCACTGTACCTAATTAGGTAGCTACACTGTAACAGCGACACATTAAAATAAAGTGTTACCGGTAGTTTTAATTAAAAGACAATAGAAGCTGAGCAGACTTGATGGCACCAAAAGGCCACATCCCCACACACCACACCTTTACATTGCATATTCATACTAGTAGGTCACTCCTTCTCTTTGTGTGTAACTTACATATGGTAGACTGTTTCTGTATAGTCAGAGAATCTGGTGAAACCCATGATGGGGTGACACAAACATGCCACCTCTCCCTTGAGGGGCACTGGCCCCTCATTGAAAAGAATAAAAGCCTGGATCCTGATTTTCCTGACCGAGTCTTAAGAGAAATATGGTAGTAATATACTATTAGTAGGTGGTGTTAATGTCCCATTACAAATTATGGCTGATATGTGAGCCAAGAAATTTAAAGGAGTCAGTCAAGGTTATAGGCTGTTCACCTATAATAGACGGGGCTTTGGTGTTAGGCCACCTTCTCATGTCCACAACCATTTCTTTGGTTTTTGAGGCGTTAAGATGGAGCTTATTTTCAGTACAGCAGTCCGTAGCCCATTTCACCTCCTTGTGGTACTGGGACTCGTCATTGTCACTAATGAGGCCTATGATGGTGGTGTCATCTGCATACTTCAATACTTTGACAGAGTGATGGTGAGATCTCATGTCATTAGTGTAGATGGAGAACAGAAGAGGAGATAACACACAGCCTTGTGGCGCTCCAGTGTTGAGGGTCAGAGGGCATGATGTTGTTTGGTTAACCTTGACTGATTGAATTCTATTCCTCAGGAAGTCCAGTATCCAGTGACACAGAGCTGAGTTGATGTTCATGGCTTGTAACCTAGAGAAGAGGATGAGTGGATCAATGGTGTTAAAGGCAGAGCTAAAGTCAATGAACATCATGCATGCATAGGTGTTGCTTGACTCCAAGTGTTGCAGTATAGAGTGAACTCTTAGGTTGATGGCATCTTCCACAGATCTGTTACACTGGTAAGCAAACCGGTAGGGATCCATCAGCGGTGATACTGTGATTTGCAGATGGGAGAGTACCACAAACACCTTCATAGCCACTGAAGTGAGGGCAACAGGCCTGAAGTCGTTGAGCCCAGTTGTTTTTGTTGTCTTCGGGACCGGAATGATGGTAGAGGCTTTAAAACACTGTGGAACTACACACTGCTGCAGAGAAGTATTGAAAATGTCAGTGAAGACAGGTGCCAGTTGATCTGCACAGTGTCTGAAAACAGCTGGGGAAAGCTGATCTGGTCCTGCTGCTTTCCTGGCCTTATGTTTTTAAAAAAATGTTGCACACCTCTGCCTCCTGGATGACAAAGGGAGGAGAGGAGGAGGTGGGAGGAGAGGGGAAGACTGCTGGTGACTGGTTGTCCTCAAACCGGGCATAAAATGCATTGAGTCTATCAGGAAGCTCAGGGTTAAGTACATACTTGGCAGTCTTATACTCCTTGTCTCCTTTCTTAAATGCAGAACTTTTTTTTCTGCAAAGTGCAGCAACCTCTTTGGTGAACCAGGGTTTACCATTGCCATATGTCTTGATGCATTTGGTCTCAATGCAGTCATCAACACAAAACCGGACGTATGACGTCACAGCCTCTGTGTACTCGTCTAGAGGCTGACACACGTGTGTTTAAAGATGTCCCAGTTGGTGCATTCAAAGCAGCCTTTCAGCGTATCGATAGCATCTGTGGACCATACTTTCACGATGTTGGACTTCGGCTTCACACATTTAAGTTTCTGACGATACTCCGGGACGAGGAAGATTGTTGCATGATCAGACTTTCCCAGCGGAGCACTCGGGAATGCACGATAAGCCGAAGTGATAGTGGTGTAGCAGTGATCCAGAATGTTATCTCCTCTTGTCTGACATGTTGCAGTGTAGTTTGGTAGCCTGTCAGGCAGGTTGCAGTGTAGTTTGGTAGCCTGTCAGGCAGGTTGCAGTGGTTGAAGTCCCCCAGAACTATTACGGCAGTATCTGGATGTGATAATTCAGTTGCGGCTATATGTTGAGCTAGTACACATGTGGCAGTGATAGCATTGGCTTGTGGTGGGATGTAAACACCAATTGGCACGATAGACGCAAACTCTCGTGGTAGGTAAAAGGGTCTGCATATGACAATAAGAAATTCCAGATCCGGGGAGCAGAACTGTGTTACAATGGTAGAGTTGGTGCACAATCGATCATTGACTAGGAAGCATACACCACCACCTTTAGACTTGAGTGATAGATTAGCTGACCTGTCTGCCCGGTATATTGAAAAGCCGGGAGGCGTGATTGCCGCATCTGGAGTGTACTCATCTAGCCAGGTCTCGGTCAAGCAGATGGCAGAGCATTCCTTGTACTTCTAGTTGCTGTGGGTTTGAAGAAAAAGCTCGTCCATTTTATTCCTGATAGATCTTACATTAGAGAGCAGTAGAGCTGGCAAGGCCGGACTCACTCTCACTCCAGCTCTGGTACCTCGTCTATGCCTTGGTATCTCTGCAGGTATATTGGGCAGGGGAGCGCTCGCAGCCTGGCAACTTAGGAGCATCTCTCTGGAATAGCGCATCATTTAAAAAAAAACGATGCTCTGTAAAAATGCGTAAAAAATGCAAGTTATCTAAACTGTCAAACTGATCAAAAACGCACTGAAAACTGAAAAACTGAAACAAAAGTATCAGACTATATACATGCACAGTCTAGTGCAAAAACTAGAGCCGTGACAAGTGAGAAAAAACAATGAAAATAGCGAAAAATTTTACAAATGTAACGGAGCTACTGTAACAGGCTGCCAGTCAGGCGCCAGTATTGTGACGTAATCATCAACTAGCCAGATAATAACGAGTGAGGGAGTGCAGGGGAGTTGGATACATTTTAAACCGATTAAAGAAGTTTTGTTTTGTAATTGTTCAATAAAACCACTTGTTATGGATTTTTTATGGACTTGGGGTCATTTTTAGTCAAAACTAATGGCTGGGATAGATTCAGCACCCCTAAACAGGGGCGCCTGCAGGAATTAATGCTATGGTACGCACACCCATCCCCCCCCCCCCCCCGCAAAAAAAAAAAACACTCGTGAACAATATTGGTCCGTGCATTGGTCAGTCAGCAAAAAAGTAGCCTACATAGCATAACAACATCCACATGCAATAATACAACGACAACGGGTGTGTTCGAAACGGGAGACAGCTGCCTACTGCCTCCCTCCCTACATAGAGAGCTGTCTAACTAGACATGACTTTGGATTAAATGCATCTTTTAAAAATGAGCGTAGCACTCTAGAATCTTTGGTTAACACTACGGTATGACGTTAGCAAAGGCCTGACGTTAAACTAAATTAGCTTACGTAAGCTAGCAGGCTAACGGTATAAATTAGTTTTACGGCCGGCAGATATATCAGACCAGACGCTATTAATGGTTACAACAATGGCATAATCAGATAGTAAGTTGTTTATTTTTCATCTCTTTTCTACAAATCTAAGCAAAATAAGGTCCCACAAATGACATTTTAAACAGATTCAGCAGCCATTACCGATGTCATCCGCCGTTTGTTTACCTTTCACAGCTGTTTCAGACGTTGCCGCAAGGGATTATGGGTAGGAGGGAGCATGAAGTGTGCATCGATGCTGCCTTCAAAAATTACCGTTATTTGGGAATTCTAAGATATCTTAAAAGGCAGCAGAATTTGTTTTTTCGGTTTCGAACCACACTTGCTGCCTTGCTCCCCAGTTAGATATCTTAAAAGGCAGCAACTTTGCCCGTTTGGAACACACCCATAGTCTACAATGACCTATTCATTTGGACAACTTGATACAGCCCTATAGCTACAGGCTAAAGATACCTTTAGTTTTGTTCTAGCGTAACGTGACGTCTGGCTTTAGTGCAGTCTAATGTTCTGACAAGCACACCGATTGCCTACCTTGTTCTTGTCCATCTGGAATAACTCCTAGCTTTGCTGCCTCCATCCTTTCTGTTTTCGTTGTTTAAAACTTGTGATATCCATGATGAGTATTGAGTTAGTGAATTAGCTCAACATTGTGTGCTGATAACTATAGATAGCCGAGTAAAAGAAAACAAGTAGCCTATTGCGTGCCTGCGTGCGTATTCTCTCTCCTGCTCAAACAAAATGTGTGCACGTTCATTTTTATAACGTGTTCACTAACTTTACATAATAGAAAATGGTAAATAGCCTGATGGCATGCAGCTAATGGGATACTGTGCATAGTTGGGAAGGTATGGTAGGCCAATTTGGTGTGAATGCACACACACACAAGGGAAATTTTCTCTCGCTGTTGAGCCTGATGGTACGCACAGTGCGTACGGACGTACACCTGCAGGCGCGCCTGCCCCTAAAAACCCCTAGTTAGACATTTAAAAAGCTAATATTGGTTAAAATTTGCCCAGACCCTCTGGGCACCCCAAACGTGATGGGCTCTCCAGGCGTTTCTCCGAGGATTTGGCCGTGGATAAATTGGGAGGTGTTACTAGACACCTATAGGAGCACATAATAAAAAAAAGCTATTGGTAACACTTTCTATGAAGGTTGTATTTATAACGCCCTATGAATGCATTCATAATGTTTTATAAGGTGTCTATAAAGCATTGTAATGCTCATTATTACCATCTATATGTATTCACAAGTCGTCATAACCAACTTCATGATGCATTATGACAGCTAATTATGAATGATTATAATTTTAATCTGAATAATGCATTATTACATTACATTACATTACATTACATTACATTTGGCTGACGCATTTTTAGCCAAAGCGACTAACAACATGGTAAACAGTTTAAGTTTAGAGCAATTCTCAACAATATTAGGACAATTTAAAAAACATTAGAGTACAGTAAGAATAAGTGCATCAGTGAGTGCTGTTTTTAACAGTTACGTGTCAGTTTAAGACGGCTGGTGAGTGCTAGGATCAGCAAGACTTGTTGTAAGTGTTGCTATGAGAGGAGATGTTCTCTAAAGAGCTGGGTCTTCAGGAGTTTTTTGAAAATGGAGAGGGATGTCCCTGCCCTAGTAGGAGCTGGCAGTGTGTTCCACCAGCGAGGAACAACAGATGAGAAAAGTTTGGATTGGCCTGAGCGTACCGGAGGTAGAGCTAGACGTCGTTCGTCTGAGGAGCGCAGCGGTCTGGAGGTAGCGTATGTCTGTATGAAGGCATTCAAGTAGGTGGGAGCAGAACCGGAGACTACTTTGTAGGCAAGCGTTAGAGCCTTGAATTTGATGCGGGCCGCCATAGGTAGCCAATGTAGCTGGATGAGTAGCGGGGTAACATGTGCCCTCTTGGGTTGGTTGTAGACCAGGCGCGCCGCCGCGTTCTGGATCATCTGAAGTGGTTTCACTGCGCAGGCTGGGAGACCTGTCAGGAGGGCGTTGCAGTAGTCGAGTCGTGAGATGACTATTGCCTGAACCAGAAGTTGGGTGGCATCTTGATTTAAGTAAGTCCTGATTTTCCGTATATTGTAGAGTGCGAAACGGCATGACCGGGCGACTGAGGCAACATGATCTGAGAAGTTTAGTTGGTTGTCGAGAACAACTCCTAGATTTCTTGCAGTCCTGGTAGGTGAAACAGACAGAGAGTCAAATTTGATGTTGATGTCGTGGTGTATGGTAGGTTTAGCTGGGAGGACCAGCAGTTCAGTCTTTGAGAGGTTCAGCTGGAGGTGGTGTGCCTTCATCCATGTAGCTATGTCTGAGAGGCAATCCGAGATCCGTGCTGAAACCAAGGGGTCATCAGGTGGAAAGGACAGATAGAGCTGTGTGTCGTCTGCATAGCAGTGGTATGAGAAGCCATGCGAACGGATAATCTGTCCCAAGGAGGTGGTGTAGATAGCAAAGAGAAGGGGGCCCAGTACTGAGCCCTGGGGGACCCCTGTGGTGAGATGATGAGGTGCAGATAGCTGACCAAGCCATGATACGTTAAACGAGCGTCCTGTGAGGTAGGATTCAAACCAGGAGAGAGCAGAACCGGAGATTCCCATGTTAGCGAGTATAGAGAGAAGGATACGGTGATTAACCGTGTCAAAGGCAGCCGATAAGTCAAGCAGAATGAGTACTGATGACCGAGCGGTCGCCCTGGCTTCTTTTAAGGCTTCTGTTACAGACAGCAGAGCCGTTTCGGTAGAGTGGCCGCTTTTGAACCCAGACTGATTTGGATCCAGAAGGTTGTTCTGTGATAGGAAGTCAGAGACCTGTTTGGAGACTGCTCGTTCAATGCCTTTGGATAAGAAAGGCAGGAGTGAGACAGGGCGGTAGTTCTCGACTTGAGCAGGGTTGAGAGAAGCTTTCTTAAGTAACGGTGTTACCCGGGCCGTTTTGAACGCTGTTGGAAATGTGCCGGAGGTTAGCGAGGCATTGATCACGTGTGTGATAGCTGGTGCGATGGTCGGGCTGATGGACTGAAGTAGGCTCGTAGGTATAGGGTCCAGCGAGCATGTGGTAGGATGGCTGCATGTCAGGAGTCTAGATACTTCATTCTCAGAGAGAGGCGTGAATGCTGAGAAAGATGATCTAGCAGTCCCTAGAGGTTGTAGGAGTGCGGTATCTGAGTCCGATGCGTTGAGTGGGCATGTAGAGAATTGACTGCTGATTGCCGCCACTTTGTTTGTAAAAAATGAGGCGAGGGTGTCTGCAGTAAGGCTGGATGGAGGAGAAGGCATCTGAGGGTTGAGTAGCGATTTGAAGGTTGAAAAAAGTTTTCGAGTGTCTGTAGCACTGTTGATTTTGTCATTGTAGAAAGCCGTCTTAGCAGCAGTGATGCTGGCTGAGAAGGAGGCCAGGAGTGTCTGGTAGTTTTTGAGGTCATCAGTTAGTTTGGATTTGTGCCATTTCCTCTCCGCGGCTCTGAGTCTGGTGCGCTGCGATCGGAGGGTATCATTTAGCCATGGATGAGAGTGTTTGGATCGAGCTGGCCTTGTGGTAAGAGGGCACAGCTCGTCTAGACACGAGCTCAGTGTGGAGCAGAGCGAGTCTGTGGCCTCATTAACCTCCAGAGAGGAGAAGGTGTTGAGTGGAGGTAGACCGGAGGCAACCACAGAGGAAAAGTGCGTTGGAGACAGGTTCCGGATGTTGCGGCGGAACGTGACCATCGGCTGAGGAGCCGGAGGCTGTTCTGTCAGGCTGACGTTGAACCGGATGAAGAAGTGGTCAGAAAGATGGAGAGGCGTCACCGTGAGGGTGTCTGTGCTGCAGTTCCGAGTGAAGATCAAGTCAAGCTCTTTGCCAGCTTTGTGTGTCGGTGGGCTTTGAACCAGTTTGAGGTCAAAGGAGTGGATCAGGGCCAGAAAGTCCGCTGAGCCTGGGGCATCTAAGTGGATGTTGATATCGCCGAGAAGAAGAAGCGGACAGTCATGCTCAGGGATGGAGGACAGCAGAGTGTCAAGTTCATCCAAAAAGTCGCCTAGTTGGCCTGGAGGGCGGTAGATGACCAGCACGTAGAGTTTTGCTGGGGCGATCACTGTGATGGCATGGAATTCGAATGAGACATATTTGTTTGAAGGCAGTAGCGGGGTGAATTTCCATTTGTTGGAGATCAGCAGGCCCGTCCCACCTCCTCGTCCAGATGGACGAGGGGTGTGGGATAGTGTAAGGTTAGTGGAGAGTGCAGCCGGGGTGGCTGTGTTCTCTGGTTTGATCCAAGTCTCAGTGAGAGCAAGGAGTTCCAACGAAAGATGGTTGGCATAGCCAGCTATGAAGTCCGTTTTGTTGACTGCGGATTGACAGTTCCACAAGCCCATGGAGAAAGAGGTTTCTGTAGGTGAGGACCGTTTAAGTTGCTGTAGGTTAAGGCGATTTCGGCCCCTTTTGGCATGATGCCGTTTTCTGCGATGGCCGGTGATAACAGATATGGTGGAATGGCACATTTTTGCCTTTGTCGGCGCCTGTGCTCGGTGAACTTGCACAGGTAAACTTGCTTGTCTTGACCGCGTCCGTCTTAAACGAGGACGGCTGAAACGAGGGCTGACGCTTACGCTGACGCTTCAGCAACAGCCTCTATTGTTATGCTGACAGGAATTGCCTGCAGCTGTCCTCGTGTCTCACTAATGATGAATCAGCGTAGACCGCCCTCTGACGTTCGCACAGCTTAGATTGTTCAAAAGGGTGTTAATTACTGTCAACTGAAAGTCCGCTCGCTCACACCGACCGAAACTCGCAGTTTCAAGTAGCCTCCTCCCTCAGCTGTTTCCAAACGCCCAGAGTCCAATTGTAAACAATTGGAGAGGATTTGCCAGTAGTAGCCTATGTGTTCTTCCTTTCTCTCTCCCAACTCACTGCAGTTGTTGTCTGATTACCTGAGAGGTGCTCCGATATTATAAGGAGCTAGTCACGTCTGATCCCGCCCTCTGACGTTCGCACAGCTTAGATTATAAATATGTCAAGATCTGCCTACTCACTTGTCAGTTTTATGATGCATCATAACTACTTTGCTTTGCTAAATGCGTAGTGATGCATAAAGAGTCTTGATTTCTACTGTAGTCCTATTTATATCTATAGCTATAAGTATATGTAATAAAGTTATAATAATTTATACATCTCCGTACAGCACACAATTATAAACAGCTATGGAATATCATAGTATCATAGTGTTATTTGTCAGCTCTAAGTAAAGTGACAAGAATATGACCCTATTATTAACAGATATAAGTTCACTGAGTAATTACAGGGTGCAATGAACTAAGTACCGAGTCTAGCATCTTTACCCCATATGCACAATATTATAAATCACTATGTTAATGTCATAGGTGTTATTTGTCAGCTTTAGGTAAAGTAGAGCAAATGAGGTGTTGTTATAAATAGATATAAGGTTATTATAAACAAAATGAGGCACAATGAAATGAGAGCCTGGTCAGTAAAGACAAAAGGAATGCATTTAGTTCACTTTATTTTCATTTAAACCAACACACATAATCAGACTGATTATCAATGCTCTGAGCACATTACACAAACACAATGAGACAGGCCAAAAAAGTGGCACTGCATGGTCCTATATTTTGTGGTGGTGGTTATTATTGGAATAAAACTCACAATGCCACTGAAATCTATCTTGGGACATTATGAAAGATTAAAATAGACCTTTGGTTTAAATGAATATAAAGTGAACTAAATGCATTCCTTTTGTCTTTACTGTCCAGGCTCTCATTTCATTGTAGGATAATAGGGTCATATTCTTGTCACTTTACTTAGAACTGACAAATAACACTTATGATATTCCATAGCTGTTTATAATTGTGTGCTATAGGGAGATGTATAAATTATTATAAATGTATTACATATACTTATAGCTATAGATATATAGGACTACAGTAGAAGTCAAAACTCTTTATGCATCACTATACACATTTAGCAAAGCAAAGTGGTTATGATGCATCATAAAACTGACAAGTGAGTAGGCAGATCTTGACATATTTATAATTCATTATTTAGATTAAAATTATTATCATTCATAATAAGCTGTCATAATGCCTCATGAAGTTGGTTATGACAACTTGTGAATACATATAGATGGTAATAATGAGCATTACAATGCTTTATAGACACCTTATAAAACATTATGAATGCATTCATAGGGCGTTATAAATACAACCTTCATAGAAAGTGTTACCGAATATTTTTTGCAGATTGGTGAAAAAAATGCCTAACTTTCCCTAACATGACTTTTTGGCCAGAGGCACTGTGTATCTTCTGCCTGATGGTAGCAGCTCAAAATATCGGTGGAGGGGGTTGGGAGGGCTCCTGAAGAATGGAACTTGATTTTCTTTCAGAAATCTTTCTTTCTTTCATATTTCTTTGCAGTATATGTTCCCTATTCTAAAGTTGGGTCTTTGTTCACATTTAATTCACAATTAATTTGGCACTAAATTAACATTACATTTCATGTGTTCCCTAAACTAAAGTTTCTCCTATTCACACTTTTTAAGTGTATTACAACGCACACAAGAAGCAGACAGCCAAGTTAGCACAAATACAAAAATCAATTTTAGACCCAACTTTAGAATAGGGAACATATTCTGCATTACAAAGACTTAATTAGAGTTATTTGTACACTATTAGCACTTGTGGTTTAGTGTCTAGTTCTATTTGAAAAGAGCATCTTTGATAAGTATTATTAGGAGTGAATAACTGTTCTTGTGGTACTACCACCTTACAAGCCCCATACTGAGCCATGCATATTTAGGTCATAATTCATATGCAACAATTTATTTAATAACTATGAATAAGGAGTAATTAGGAGCTTACATAGGGGACATTCTTAATTAAGGGTCTAGTAAGGGTAAAATAAGGTCTTACAGAATAAGGTATTAATTAGTGACTTATAATGACAAACAAATGGATAGTATGCTACTAATATACATGTTAGTAAACAGCTAATTAATGGTGAATATGTGTGTCTTAATATAAAGTGTTACCAAAATATTTAATGTTTTAACTTAAATAGTCCTCATTAATTATTGTTATTGCTACAACTAGTGGAAATTCTTGCTGACACATATAGCTCAAATATTTTTAAAGGCTACAGCACTGAAGTGCCAAATGCACTAATTCTCCACCATGTTAAAAGAAACCATTTCTTTCGTTAGATTTATAGGATCAGAATACCTCCATCTTTCACTATGGCTTGTATTTCGGGCTTTTGGCAAAAACCCCAGACAGCAGCGGAGTGGAGATTGGGATTTGTTATCTGTAAAAGTTGTTAGCTGTGCTGTTGCGCCCTGCCTTCAGTAGCCTGGACTGGATAGTCCCATTTTTTCACTTTCCACTCCTCCTGCTCATAGTTGCCATGGCCGGTAATAATGTGGTGTGAGATGTGTTGTGTATGAGGTACAGACTACTGAAGATTTTAGATGAGTGACCGCGATAGTAGTAGTAGTACCTTTTTTGCTAGGCCCAGCGAAAGCTGGCAATGTAGAATATTCCGCTGGTTGATGCACATGCAAGTGTTCAGATTGGTTGTCTGTCCATTTCTTTTATTGGATTTCAGTGGAGCAGATCTTGCACACAACTTCGCTTAGCTTATGTCTATATGTAGCCTATATTGCCTGGGCTAATACTAATCTCTGGTGAACATTTAATGTAAATACTGCTTTTTTTTACTGAACTACTCTTAGGTCAAAGTATGCAGTCAATCACACTGAGGAAAATAGCTGTAACTCGTGCTTATTAGCTCTAATGTACATCCTAAGTATAAATACACTTAGCTGATCCCGTCCCATCGAGTCGACTACCCGTTCCCACTGGAATACTCTGTTGACAAGAAATCCCTTATGGTAAGTACAGTACTTAAGAACCCAAGGCATGTTTTTAAATGAAAACTAACAGACATGAGGGAAAAAACATCCCAGGAAATGTTCACGGCATGGGCAAATGCATGAAGCCGACCCCATTCATCACAAATTTTGAGGATAGCTCTTCAAAATCTGAAAAGGTTGATAAGCCAGTCATCAACAATCATGGAACTACATATCAGTGCTGTATTTAAACAGGCTTCACATTTCCTTTTAATTCTTGATATTCTCTAATAAGGCTACAGAGCTGTCATTATAGATGCTGTAATGCAGCGGTTGTCAAACTGGGGTACGCGTACCCCCAGGGGTACGTGGACTGATTTCAGGGGGTACGCGAAAAAGATCTAAGTCATAGCCTACAGTATGCTTTTTCAAACATTTTCTCTATCCCACGTTGATAACTTAACTTCAGCATTTGCACTGCACATTAAAAACGTATTTTCTACGCATTAACAAAATATTTGAGAGTGAAGACAGAGAGGGTAAAACATCTTAGCGATATATTTGGAAAGCTCAATGAGTTAAATCTCCAGTTACAAGGCAAAGACAAGCACCAGATAAGATCACTGCATTCAACAAGACGATTGTGTGTGAGATTAGGTGCAGATCTATTTAAAATCATTATATTCAGCACATTTGTAGGCCTATCATAGCCTATGTTGACTATTGATGAGATTTGTATCATATGTTTATGATCCTATTCACTATTCTCGACAAAATTGATAAAAATAAATATTAATAAAACAATTAAAAAAAAACCTTGTTAACAATTGGTGGTGTTGGGGGTACTCCGGAAGATCATAATGTCTCAGGGGGTACATGCCTGTTAAAAGTTTGGGAACCACTGCTGTAATGCATAGCCAGCATAATTTTTGCATGTTGTATATCCATTTATTTAGATATCTCAAAGTGTCAAACCCACATTTCACAATATACTGTGCAAATAAAGGCCTAGACTTATGATCAACTAATGTTGTTGCGCTGCATTGCCTCCAAGTGTCATCAACTGACAATACACATTGGAAATGTGCAAACGCCAGACATGAATTTGGCATTGTTGAAGTTGCACATGTTCATTTCACTATTGATACAGTACATCTGACCGTGAGCGTGAACGATGGCATACGTGACATTGTTGTTCCCCCAGGCCTCAGGTCACTGTAGTATTATCTTCACAAAGGGAAATGATACAAGTTATTTTCTTGAAATCCATTCAATTAATTTGTTTTAGTCTTGGTGCATACGTATTTACATCTGGAATAGTGTATTATCAAAGTGAAATGATTGATGGCTTGTAATTTTTTCCATATTTACCATAAAGTATGATTTCAAACTATTCCCAATCATGTGTAATTCATTTGGCGAAAAATCTGAGAAAATAGGGCAAAAAAAAATCAATTCAAGTCATTATTCCCTTTTTGGCCTATTTTCAGCACTGCAATTGGTCCCTATCGCTCAAAACCAATTTGGCATGGAAAATTCCACCTCTTTCATATGACACCACACATGAAAAAATCCATTGGAGAAAATGACCCAAAAAATTCAATTGAAAAGGTCCATGTTTTTGTTTTTTCACTACATTTTCAGCACTCAAAATGCTCGATATTGCAATTTCTTTTGCCGTTGGGAATTACACCACATATGGATACTAGAGACCCTCCTCTTTCATATGACACCATCTTTGAAAAAAATCCATCATAGAAAATGTGAACAATTTTTAATTTTTAAAATCTTTAGCTTAGATTTCATTTTCTGCTGTTTCAGAACAAATGCTCCCTATTGCTAAAATGTCATTATTCGTTGGAAATTACACCCCATAATATGGCTTTTAAATTGAATTTTTCAGATTTTCTCTGATGGATTATTTTTGCTGTATGCTTTGGCTTGTTGTCCTGATTCTCCCGGAAAAAATTGCTCCATTCTTCATTCCATCAACTGTATGAAGACTACAGTACCGTGAGATGAAAAACAGCCCCACACCATGATGCCTCCACCTCCAAACCTCACTATTAGTATGGTATATTTAGGGTGATGTACAGTGGCATTTCTCCTCCAAACATGTGTAATATGACATCCAAAAATTTCATAGGATGTCCAAATGTTGTGTGGCACACTTTAAACTAGCTTCTACATGTTTTTCCTCAGTAATGCGGGGTTAGCATGCATAGAGGCCATAGAGGTGGAGTGCATTCCCTATGATTTTCGCTGTAACACTGTACCTGCTGCCTCCAAGTCTTTCTGGAGGTTTCACCAAGAGGTCATTGGCTCTTAAGCTACTCTTCTGACTATCCTCCTGATTCCCTGGTAAGAAATCTTGCGAGGAGCTCCTGTGTGTGCATGGCCGGTTGATGATGCAGTGATGTTCCTTTCACTTGCAGATAATGGACCCAATGCTGCTTGCTGGAAGATTCTGAAGTTTTCAAATGCATCTGTAACCAGGTCCATCAATATGTTTTGCAACAGTATGTCTCTTTGCTTTTACCCATCATGAGATGTTTCTTGTGTGACACCTTGGTGACGAAAAACATTTTATAGCCCATCAATATGTACTAACCCAGCTTATATTCATTTGCACAGATAGGAAGGATAATTACTCTCTAACTAATTACATATTCCGGTTTGTTCCTGGCATTTCCTTGCCTTGGTGTACTGCTTTTTATTAGCGTGTTCAATACTTTTTTCCTGCGTCATTCCACTTTATCACACATAATTCTACTTATGACTACCAAAAACAGGGCTGGACTCACGCAATTGATACATTTCACGCATGTGAACTATGCTTCCTCCAATGTGATTTTAAATGTGAACTATGCTTCCTCAAATGAGATTTAAAAAAATGAAATGGCGGTAGTTAACGGTACAGGCCCCACACATGCCTTTCTCGCACCAAAGTTTCCTTTCTCCTTTTCACTTCCTCCAATGTGGTTTTTGCATTGAACTTACAACTAGAATAGATCCATGCATTGACCCACTGTGCGTCAAAATCAGGGCTTTGACCCAGAATTCCGAACAGAAACAGTATTTTAACGTTTCCAGTTTTTGGTTCAACCCTAAAATGTATGTTCCTGAACCGGTTAGAACAAAAAAATTAAGTTCCCAAACTGGTTAATAACGTTCCATGTCAGCTGCGGGACATACAAATAAGTAGGCTGATCATTAGAAATTATATTATTAATCTACATTATTCTCTATCTCTATCTCATCATCAAACATAAAAAAAGCACTATAGGCTACATTATGCGACATAACTGTAATTCTGACATGCCTTCATTTTTTTCAGTATTATACATGAATTAAGACAAGGAAAATTTCTGCCATGTCGTTTATTGGCAAGGTACTGTCAATGCTAGCTGTCCAACATTATTTAGCTATATTTAGCTGTATTTTCATTAGCTTGACCCAGCAGCTTTTTTACAACAATGCATTGGAAATTCATAGCCTATCTAAATAGATAGAATTCATATTTAAAACCAAACATTTGTGCAATACTTGGTACAATATTTACCTCTTATGATTGAGCTTGAGAGACAGGCTACAGCTTGGGATACGATCTTGATTATGCTACTTGTTGGCGCCAAGCTTCTCTATTACATTTATCCCGATGAGTAAACGACGGGAAGTGAACCTCACCAAGTCATATTGCACAGAAATCTTGTCAAAGAACGAAAAAATAACGGTATTAACCGGTTACCATTATTTTAGATTCTGTTCAGGAACATAAAAAAAAATTTAAGTTTCTGGTTTCATTTCTGTTCCTAGCAAAACATCAAAAGTTTCTGGTTTTTGTTCCGTGAACCGGTTCAAAGCCTTGGTCAAAATTCATATCCCTCCTTCCCTGTCAAATTGCTCCTGGACTATTTGTCGCAGCAAGATGACACTTTTATCACATTAAAAGAGCACAAGTGTCTTTCCAACGAGACTGGCCACTTGTTTTTTCGGTTGTCTGTAGTTACAGTCTTACTTTGGTTTTAATAACTCAAACCCACATTTTAATAACGCAAACCTGTGATCGCATAGATATGGCACATATATCAGATGAAAGAGCAGAAGGAGAGTTTTGCAGTGATATCAAGCACATACTTCTGGGTCAAAGGGATCACGTTATAAAAACAGATTAAGTGACAGCAAAATAATAACTTACAAGTTGCTAACGTGAATAGCTCAACTTACCCGATGCTATCGTGTGTTTTTCTATGGTAAAGCATGTTCATAATCCGGTTTTGAGATCCTAGCAAATTCCTGCATTTTATCCAATTTAAGGCGCAGAGAACAAATTTCCAATAGGAACTTCCTACAGGACTATACAGTATAACTTAAACTTAACTTATATTGCATCCCACTTTCTTCGACAAAGAAACACCTTTTTTGCCTCATGGGTTATCTCCAACGTGTCAGGCAGGTCTCTGAAACTGCATCAGACATTCACTTGCTCATCTATCTTGCCAAATGCATTTTCTCTTTTTTGCAGATTGCAAAGTGCATTTAAGTGATAACATTGTTGCAATTGCTATTCTTTTTTTCTCAATTTTGAACTGTATTGAAGTGATAACACCATTGCACTCTTATTTGCCCTATTTTTGTGTTATTTTTTCTGAACAACTAACGTGTGTGTTTGTAGAATTTTAAGCTTGGCCTATTATGTTGGGGCAATAGAGGTGGGGCTTGGAAGTACCCTCTTGTCCAAAGTGGGGAATGACAGAAAAAGTTTGAGAACCATTACTCTAATGTAATTTGCGGAGTCACAACTGAACAGTATAATTCAATCACAAGCGCAGTTTAATAGAGTCAACCAATTACAACATTAAAAGGAATCAAAAGTTTAGTGAACATGAAACAATAAAACACATAATAAGATTTGAACAAGCAGAGACATAAGTTCTGCTCCATTTAAAATACTTAAACTATTTGTGCTTGGAGGTTTTGACAGATTCAATAGCCTCACTGCAAAAAATGATATCTTACCAAGTGTTATAATCTTATATTAACATAAAAAAATCTAGTTAGTATTATTTTTAGTATAAAGATACTTACACTTTGAGCTTTCTTGTAAGATTATTTGACTTAAGATTTGCCAGTGGAGTAAGTAAATTTACCTTAAATTGTCTTACATTTTCAATCGTATTCTTACTTACTCCACTGGCAGATACATTTACTTGTTTTTATGTCTTAATTTAAGAAGATTTTGACTTATTTTAAGTCAAATAATCTTACAAGAGAGCTCAAAGTAAGTATCTATAGGGTACTAATGAGCTGCTCACAATGTATAAAATACTGGCTGTGCCATTCAGCAAGCAATCTCTGGTGCAGGAACTTTAATTATGATATTGTGAAATGTACACTCAAAGAGAGTAGTAAAAGCTGACAGTTCAATACCTTGTTTTGATCATGTTTGCCAATAAGATCGGAGGCTTTCTGCGTGAAAATCTCAGTAGAATAGCTCCCATTGTATTCTGCAGCAACCTCCTCCCCTTCACGCAGGTCCAGGGCACAGCGTGTCAGATTCAACTTAGAAATAGGGTAGCAGCGTTGATGGGTAAAGTAGTTTTCACTGCCTGCTAGGTAACCTGTGGGAAATAGTTAACCAGTTAAAGGTCCAGTATGTAGGAAATAATGGAAAATAAACTGTAACCATTCCAAAAATGATCACCATATGTTGTCAGAGTGAGGAAACACGATGAATTGACGTAATGGCTTATTTGACAACATTACTCTAACCCGTGAAACCCCGTAAAACCCATGAAAAAAAATCAGTTACGGGGCGGAATCTCTTGGAATTTTTGTTTATGTTTTGAACGATTAATTCTAGAATAGCATATTAATAATGGGCTGGCGCGTCCTCCTATTTGGGTTGCCAAATTAGCCAACTGTCAACAGCTGTCAGTTGTAGTCATGAACGCCTACAAGAGGCAGGCAAATTTCCAAAATTAAAACAAGAAACAAATTAAGTGGACATCGGAGGAGCTTCCTGAGATGGTGACGTCTTCGTCAAACTAAGAATATCAAGTCTGACGCAGAGCTGGCCATATTTCTCCACAACAGGTAGCCTATGCTAAACTTCATCTGCATCGCTAACTTCAGCTAAATATGTTACGTTGGTTAGAGAGGTATTTTTTGTTTTCACTGTTTCCGTAATGTGTAGCTGGGTCATGGCTGGAGAAACGTTAAAGCAGCTGCAGGTCAACTAACGTTAGCTAAGTCTTCATTACATCTGGCAACCCAGAAGAGGCTCGCATCTGGTAGTCTTGAGAACGTTCACCAGTGTTTTGATTTTGGCCTACAGAACGTTCGTAAACAATCCTACAAATCGCACCTTTAAAGTTGCACACTATCATCATACACATAGGAGTTGCTAGGTTACGAGGACGCTGGCGAGACACGCCGCTCCGTCTGGCATCATGTTTTTTTTTTTTTATGTAATGTTCGTAATTTTATGTAATGTCACGTTTATTTTTTGTATTGATTTGTCTAGTTAAATGTTTTCTCTCTTTATTTACGTTATTACAGTGCATGAAAATGCACTGTACTGTTCTTCCAAGGCTTTTTATTACAGTGCATGAAAATGCGCTGTACTGTTCTTCCTAGGCTTTTTATTACAGTGCATGAAAATGCACTGTACTGTTCTTCCTAGGCTTCTTCTTCTTCTTCTTCTTCTTCTTATTAGAGTGCATGAAAATGCACTCTACTGTTCTTCCTAGGCTTCTTCTTCTTATTATTATTATTACAGTGCATGAAAATGCACTGTACTGTTCTTCCTAGGCTTCTTCTTATTACAGTGCATGAAAATGCACTGTACTGTTCTTCCTAGGCTTCTTCTTATTACAGTGCATGAAAATGCACTGTACTGTTCTTCCTAGGCTTCTTATTACAGTGCATGAAAATGCACTGTACTGTTATTCCAAGGCATTTTATTACAGTGCATGAAAATGCACTGTACTGTTATTCCAAGGCATTTTATTATTATTACAGTGCATGAAAATGCACTGTACTGTTATTCCAAGGCATTTTATTACAGTGCATGAAAATGCACTGTACTGTTCTTCCTAGGCTTCTTATTAGAGTGCATGAAAATGCACTCTACTGTTCTTCCTAGGCTTCTTCTTATTACAGTGCATGAAAATGCACTGTACTGTTATTCCAAGGCATTTTATTATTATTCTTCTTCTAACGCACTTAATGCAGCTTCAACCGTTTAACGTAGAAACTTCATTCAAACTATGTTACGTAGGTCTTACTTAGGACATGGGTGCTATGTATTTTTCATCTTTGTAACTTTTATACTTTTTAAACTATTAATTAAAAACTAATCAAAATTTCCCCATAGACTTAACATGGGCTGATGACATCACAATAGAGCCGTTAAGCAATTAGAATCCTATGGCAGGTGTTCGGGCCACCTGCCTCAACTGCCAGTCTCAGGCTTTAAGCATACAAACTGGCCCTATTAAGACTACACATCCTGTTCAACTGCTTCCTCTGCCAAAAACTGTTTCAAAATAAAAGTCCTCACTACAATATTTCACTGTTAAACAATTTAACCCTTTAAACTACTGAACTTTTTAACTGTTCAGCCATTGTAACTGTTACTTGTCATCAACTATGACTCCTACCCACTGTAGCTAGTTAGCTAAGTTAGCTAAGTAACTTGGTTAGCATAGTTAGCATGCTAGCATGCTAGTTAGGAAGCTAGTTAGCATTTTTAGCAAAACTGCTAAAAATGATTAGCTAAGTTAGCTAAGTCAAATGGTTAGCATAGTTAGCATGCTAACATGTTAGCATGCTAGTTACCATTTTTAGCAAAACTGCTAAAAATGATTAGCTAAGTTAGCTAAGTCACATGGTTAACATAGTTAGCATGCTAACATGTTAGCATGCTAGTTAGCATTTTTAACAAAACTGCTGAAAATGATTAGCTAAGTTAGCTAAGTCACATGGTTAGCATAGTTAGCATGCTAGCATGTTAACATGCTAGTTAGCATTTTTAGCAAAACTACTAAAAATGATTAGCTAAGCTAGCTAAGTAAAATGGTTAGCATAGTTAACATGCTAACATATTAGCATGCTAGTTAGCATAGTTAGCAAAAATGCTTAGCTAGGTTAGCTAAGTCACATGGTTAACATAGTTAGCATGTTAGCATTGCTAACATGCTAGTTAGCATAACTACTAAAAATGAAAACATTAGCTAAGTTAACTAAGTTAAGTATTATCCACCTATTTAACCGTTCAATCATTCCAACTATATTAAACCTTATCTACCAAGCAAATCATTTAACCATATAAACTATCCACCTATTTAACTGTTCAGTCACTCCAACTATATTAAACCTCATCTACCTAGCAACCAATATAGTTTGTTTTTACTCTGTATGATATTTTACATCATATTTTTTGCATTTTCATGCACTGTATTTCCTTCAGGAAATGCTTTTCTAGTTCTTATTATTCCTCTTCTTCTAACGCAGTTAATGCAGCTTCAACCATTTAACGTAGAAACTTCATTCAAACATTGACGCGTAGGTCTTAATTAGGACATGTGGGCTTTGTATTTTTCAACTTTGTAACTTTTATACTTTTTAAACTATTAATTAAAAACGATCAAAATTTCCCCATTGACTTAACATTGCCCTTTATGACATCACAGCAAATAGAATCCTGTGGCAGGTGTTCGGCCACCTGTTTCAACTGCCAGTCTCAGGCTTTAAGCATACAAACTGGCCCTATTAAGACTACACATCCTGTTCAACGGCTTCCTCTGCCAAAAACTGTTTCAAAATAAAAGTCCTCACTACAATATTTCACTGTTAAACAATTTAACCCTTTAAACTACTGAACTTTTTAACTGTTCAGCCATTGTAACTGTTACTTGCCATCAACTATGACTCCTACCCACTGCAGCTAGTTAGCTAAGTTAGCTAAGTAACTTGGTTAGCATAGTTAGCATGCTAGCATGTTAACATGCTAGTTAGCATGCTAGTTAGCATTTTTAACAAAACTACTAAAAATGATTAGCTAAGTTAGCTAAGTAACGTGGTTAACATAGTTAGCATGCTAGCATGTTAGCATGCTAGTTAGCATTTTTAGCAAAACTTTAAATATAGTAATAATTAATAATAGTATTATCCACCTATTTAACTGTTCAATCATTCCAACTATATTAAACCTTATCTACCAAGCAATTCATTTAACCATATAAACTATCCACCTATTTAACTGTTCAGTCACTCCAACTATATTAAACCTCATCTACCTAGCAACCAATATAGTTTGTTTTTACTCTGTATGATATTTTACATAATATTTTTTGCATTTTCATGCACTGTATTTCCTTCAGGAAATGCTTTTCTAGTTCTTATTATTCGTCTTCTTCTAACGCAGTTAATGCAGCTTCAACCGTTCTCCTTCCCATCCATCTGTGAGCCGGTGCTGCACTTCACTGTCTGGTCGAGGGGATTTCTCGGGACAGCAGCTGGAGCTACTCTGCGAAAGATCTGCCGAGGCCGCCAAGCTGTTTCTGACCAGTGAGCTGCCATGCCAACTGCCTGGAGTCTGGATTGAGCAGACTAACGTTAACGTTGAATGACTCTGCATTACGGACCAACTACGTCGCTGTTAAAAGTCCACCGAGTTGCTGATATACAAGATCGCCCATGACTTCGGACTGTTATGCTTCCAGTGATCTCCAGACTAACAAGGCCTAACGTTCACGTTATCTCCAAACTGCCAGTGAGATGAAGAACTTTGTTGGCGTTGCATGCATTGGTTGTGGAGACACAGCTGTGCGCAGTTTCACGCGAGTCATCATTGCCCTTGGACATTTTCAGCCGGTTGGAAATTGGACTAATTTTTATTTTTAATTTTTATTTATTAATTTGTTTGTTGTCTGTCTTGTATGTCTTGGTGTCATGGGTACGCTGGCGACTATGCCGCTCCGTCCGGCATCTTTTGCGTTTGTTATTTCTTAAATGTAGTTCTGTCTTGGTGTCACGGGTACGCTGGCGACTACGCTGCTCCATCCGTTATTGTCTTTGTTAGTGTGTCAATGACAATGTATTATATGTGGAGCGCTTTGGGTTGCATGTTAAATGCGCTATACAAATAAAACTGACTTGACTTGACTAGTCAGAAAAGCCAGGGTGTAATTTCTGGGCTTCTGAATAATTGTCCGTTTATGTATAGTTTGTCAACTGTCAAGACTGCACGTATGTTGTTTTTCCTTTGTTCCTTTAGTATGCTGATACCAGTGCTGATGGTTAATGTGTCAGAAGACCCCCCACTCTAACCACTTGTGAACGGTTGGTGAGAAAGTCAAATATCCAGTGACACAGGGTGGTGTTCAGTCCTAAGGCCTTCATCTTTGTGACCAAGGTGAGAGGTACTATCGTGTTGAATGCTGAACTACATAATTCCCATTCCCCTCCTCCAGGTGAGTTAAGGTGGTGTGCATGAGGTTTGAGATCGCATCCTGTGTAGACCTGTTGGCTCTGTAAGCAAATTGGAGGGGGTCGAAGGAGGCAGGGAGGGATGAGCAGATAATGTTTTTCACAAGCTTCTCAAAACACTTCATCACTGTAGACGTCAGGGCTACTGGGCGGTAGTCATTCAGACATGATGGACTTTTGTTTTTCGGTACCGGAACAATAACAGACTGCTTGAGGCAAGTAGGAACTGTCTCTTGAGCCAATTATGTGTTAAAGATATGTGAACACAGGAGCTAACTGAGCAGCGCAGGATTTCAAAACCCTGTTAGAAATTCCATCCGGTCCAGCAGCTTTTCTACAATTAACCCTCCTAAAGGCATTGCTCACATCGACCTCAGAGACACAGAAAGGTCCATCCTCATTTGCTTCACATGCTCGACTCGGTGCTGAAGGCTAGCTGGCTGGATGAATTTTGTGGCTGTGAGTTAGCTAAACAGCACAAACAACAGTCGGTTTGTTCTTGTCTGGTAAGTGTTGCGTATCAACTGAAACGTTTTCTCTAGTGATGGGTAAATGAAGCCTCGAGCGCTACTCGGCACATTTCCCTAATGTGCCGAGTAATATGCCGAAGCTTCGAAACATGGAAGACAAGGAAAACACAGCGACATCTGGTGGTTTGCATAAATTATCGCAGCCAATGACTAGTGAAAAGAATGCCTACAACGTTCAACACAATGCCAAAGCTTCGAAATGTTCTCAGTCATTACATTAAAAGTGTTGCAAGAAATTTGTCTCAATTCAATACAATAAAATACGATTAGGCAACTTAATCCCGTCACTCATTATCACGTGAAGCTGCCAGTGACTGTCTGTCTAGGGATTACGGTAAGCGAATCGCGTCATTTCCTGTTTGTAGTGTCAGAGTGGCTGCTCTCACGCTAGCTTGCTCCTGTTTTCTTTCCACGTAATCCACTTAATTAGACTACACCTAGGTTTTATTTACGTAAAAACACTCTTAACCACTCGTGTAGCCAATTCACTTGTCTAATATAATTCACTTGTCTAAATCTATCTTAAGGACGATGGCAGGGTCCTCTGCTGCCCCTGCCTCTCCTATTTCCGATTCTCTCCGTTGCCCGGCGTGTCACATGCTAGCTAACTCTTCAGCCTCCTTTAGTGGACATGCTACTTGTAAAAAATGCAGACTAATAGCTAACCTGGAGGCGAGGATAGGTGAACTAGAGAATCGTATCCACACACTGGATCAGATTAGCAAACAGCTAGTGGCAGAACCCTTGGTAAATTGTGTGGATGCACCAGTCGACTGCACAGTTAGCGCAACCATGACAGCCCCCTCGCAGCAAGGGGATAGTTCTTGGGTGACTGTTCGGGGAGCCAGACCCAAACGAAAGCAGCCCGTTGGGCCTGTTTCGCCTGGATCTAAATCCAAACGAAGAAAACCCACTGCTAACCACCAACCTATTCATGTTTCTAATAGATTCTCCCCCTTAGCTAGAGAAACCGAGAAACCTGCTACTCTGGTCATTGGCGCTTCTACTATACGAAACGTGATGCTAGCGACTCCATCGGCCATAGTAAAATCGATATCTGGGGCCAGAGCTAACGACATCGAATCAAATTTGAAAGTGCTGGCTAAAGCTAATCGTAAATACTCAAAAATAGTTATCCACACTGGCACTAATGACGTCCGATTGCGTCAATCAGAGATCACCATACAAAACTTTATCTCCGTGTGCAGGTTCGCGCAACAGATGTCTGACTCTGTAACTTTCTCTGGACCCATACCCATTAAAAGAGGTGATGAAATGCTCAGCAGAATTTCGGACCTCAACCGATGGCTGTCAAAGTGGTGTGCCAATAACAATGTGGGCTTCATAGATAACTTTAGCTCCTTCTGGGGGAAACCTGGACTGTTGAAAAGAGACGGTATCCATCCCACATGGGAGGGTACTGCCCTCCTTTCAAGGAACATAGACCGTCACTTAACCGAGGCTAGTTCCTGACGAACCAGAGATCCAGGAAGCAGAGATAAGGTCTTACACAGATCTCTGCGTCCTAACAGTCACCCAGGTATACAGGGCACACAAGGCCAAATAGAGAGGGTGTCTGTACCAAGACTGTCAACTCTTACTCGACCCACTAGGGGAATTATTCGTAGCAATCTTATTACGATAAAAACTTCTTCGGTGAAGCAAATTCCTCCAAAAACGCAACTTACACTTGCTTTACTTAATATTCGATCACTGTCAAGTAAAACTGCCTTGGTTAATGAAATTATTACTGACAATCATATAGATGTTATGTGTCTTACTGAAACCTGGCTTAAACCAGATGAATACCTTCCATTAAATGAGTCTACACCTCCCTCCCATTTGAATTATCATGTACCACGCCACACTGGCAGGGGAGGTGGAGTAGCTACAATCTATCTATCTAGTCTTCTCACATCTCCCAAGCTCACACACAAGTTTAAATCTTTTGAAGTTCTAGTCCTCAATTTTTTACCGCCAGACTGGAAAACTGATCAGCCTGTAACTGTGGTCACATTGTACAGACCCCCTGGCCCCTACACTGATTTCTTAGAGGAATTTTCTGATTTCCTTTCCACTTTAACTATCCAAACAGAAAAAATACTTATATTGGGTGATTTTAATATCCATATGGATAATGTGCACGATTGTCTCACAATTGCATTTCAATCCCTAATTGACCATGTCGGGTTCTGCCAAAATGTTAATTCACCCACGCACCGACATAACCATACTATTGATCTAGTCTTATCATACGGCATAAACATAGAGCAGTTAGCAATCTTGCCACAACACCCGACCTTAACTGACCACCATCTAATTACTTTTACAATGACATTACAACATGCAGTACCCAATTTAGCTGAATACTACAGCCGCGGCTTATCTGAAAAAACTAATGCAGACTTTCTAGAAAAAATTTCGCTTACGCTTGCCCCATTCCGGACTCATGTAGGCCTATCAGAAGGCCCATTCCTTAATCCAGCCGAGGTCGACTTGTTAACTGATAATGTGATGAACTCATTACGCTCAACCCTTGATTCAGTAGCACCACTCAAAAAGAGAATGAGAAAACAAGTAAGGCGTGCTCCATGGTATACCACACAGACAAAAACACTCAAACAAACAGCGCGTAAACTTGAACGAAAATGGCGTACCACTAAATTGGAAGTTTTTCGCCAAGCATGGAAAGATAGCCTTATCACCTACAAAAAAGCACTCAACGAAGCCAAGTCAACTTACTACTCCTCGCTGATCGAAGAAAACAAAAACAATACAAAATTTCTCTTTACCACAATCTCCCGCCTGACGAAGAGCCACACCGAAGTAACCGAATCTATCCCTATTTGCCTAAACAGTAATGACTTCATGAACTTTTTCAATGACAAAATTGAAACAATTAGAGATAAGATTAATATCCAGTCAGTCTCACCAAATATTTATACTCCATTGCTGAACGGTAGCGGAAACATAATTGAATCACAGATGAGACGAACAACGTTGAATTCATTTACACCTATTGACATATTAGACCTCACTTCCACAATCTCTTCATCAAAATCTACAACTAGTCTACTAGATCCTATTCCTACTCATCTTCTGAAGACTGCTCTTCCTTTATTGGATAATGCTTTGCTCCAGATTATAAATAACTCACTGCTATCAGGCCATGTACCACAGTCGTTTAAGTTATCTGTTATTAAGCCATCCCTCAAAAAGCCTACCCTTGACCCTAACAACCTGGCCAACTATAGGCCTATATCTAATCTCCCTTTTTTGTCAAAAATACTAGAAAAAATAGTGTCGAAACAAATTGGTACCTTCTTGCATATGAATAAAATCCAAGAATTATATCAGTCTGGTTTCAGAGCTCACCACAGTACTGAATCAGCCTTAGTTAAAGTTTTTAATGACCTCCTCATCGCTGCCGATAATGGACATATATCAATATTGGTCCTCCTGGACCTCAGTGCTGCCTTTGACACCATAGACCACAACATACTACTCCACAGGCTTGAACATTCGATAGGCATTAAAGACTCAGCACTCGCTTGGTTTAGATCATACCTTTCCAAACCGCAGACAATTTGTACAGGTTCACAATGAACCATCTACCCAGACTATGGTAAAATATGGGGTGCCTCAAGGCTCAGTACTAGGGCCCCTGTTATTTTCTCTCTATATGCTTCCTCTAGGCTCAGAAATTAGGAAACATGGCATTAAATTTCATTCTTATGCAGACGATACACAACTATACCTTTCCATAAAACCTGACGAATTGACTCCGTTAGCCAAACTTGACACATGTATACGAGACATAAAGACATGGATGACAAACAATTTCCTGCTTTTGAACTCCGATAAAACAGAAGTCATGGTTTTAGGTCCTAAAAAGATGAGGGATATCCTATTCTCATCACAGGCTACATTTACTGATCTCCGACTATCCTCATCCACATGTGTTAAAAATCTAGGAGTTACAATTGACCAAGACCTATCACTAAGTAATCACATAAAACAGATTACCAAAGTTTCATTCTATCATTTAAGGAACATTTCAAAGATAAGGAAGTCTTTATCCCTACCAGACGCTGAGAAATTAATCCATGCTTTTGTCACCTCAAGGATTGATTATTGCAATGCTCTATACGCTGGCTGCAATAACACCTGTCTAAAGAGCTTACAGCTTATGTCGACTACCCCTCACCATGCCTTAGTTATGCTGCTATAGCATAGTGCTGTCATGGACTTTTCATGTGTCACGCCGTACAACCCCCCCCCTCTTCTCTCCCCCCTTCTCTCTCTCTCTCTCTCAACTCTCCCTCTCCTGCCTATTCCCACCATGGTATACTGTAACAATATATAGTACTACTGATTACTTATTGACATTAACCATTTTGATTTTCAGTAATACTAACCCACTCTACATCTCTCTTTCTTCCCACTTACTGTACCTCACTTGTGAGGTATATCATCACCAGTCCTCAACCATCCGTGTGTTGGCCCTCCTCTCACCCATCTCACCTGAAGTCCCATCCTCGACTGCCCTATTACTGCCCCCTATCTGGACTCCTGGCCCGTACAGCCTAGCGACCCACCACCAGCCTATGACAACTCTGCCCGGATTACTGGCCCATTAGCCAACCCACCACATGCCCCTCGAAAACTCCCTTCCCCTGGACAATTCCAACGCTGGACTATTGAACTTTCTGTCACTAAATCAGGAATAACGAATTACCATAACGGATACGTAATCATCCCACCTCTTGTAACTTTCAGCTCAAGTGCTTAACACCATGTTTTATTCTCTACACCCGACTATCATATGCATTTGTCATGTATACAGACCTTACTGTCATGTACTGACCCTAGGCAGATGGGTCAGGCCCTTGAGTCGTGGATCTGCTCGAGGTTTCTTCCTATATATATCTCCAATTCTAGGGAGTTTTTCCTCGCCCCTGTTACCCATGGGCCTCTCTCTTGCTTTTCTTTCTTCCTTTCTTTCCTTCTTTCTCTGATTGCCTACATTCTGTAAAGCGCCATGATACATGTGTTATGTTTTGGCGCTCTATAAGCACAATAAATTGAAATTGAAATTGATGTTTCGGTAGAGGCGTACAATCATGTGTTATCCCAGTCAATGATCCAATCGGTCTCCCATCCACTTAACGACCGCAGTAGACACTACTTAGCTTCTGAACCAGGACAAAGTATTATCAACCTCAACACGCTATGGACAAGAGTGAAAAGGAAACAACCAGGCGCCTAATTAAACCAAACCATATATGGCCCGACATGTTACGTTTCATGAATCAAACTTTCCATAAAAGGAAAACATTATGTTAGCCATTATTGTTAGGCCTACATAGAAATGATTAGCCTGTATTGCTTTTAAATTACATGATTGAAGTTGAGACAAGATTGCAACACAGACACGTTTTAATGTCATTGTTCTAAATGGCAAAGCTTTAGGCTAAGCCTAGGCTATTTCTTCTTTATTTCTATATGCATGATATTATGGATTATTTCCGGAAAGAAAAGAACGTAAATTCCCAAACAGGGCTACCCTATAGAAACACAAATTTCGCCTGACTCTTGCAATACAACACAACTCATTCCGACGCTAGAGTGGGTGCCCTGGTTCGCGCAATTCAAAGCCTTTGAATCAGATTCCGAAGCAGTCACGTGGGTGTGTGTCCCAAACAAAGCGAATTACATGCTAACGTTAGCAGCTACATTAACGTTACCGTTAACGGGAGGCTAAGTTAGTCGTTGAAGTGAAGATTAGCACACAGCTCCCGTAACAGTCGATGTATGATTTACTAGTAGTACTATTAGTTTTTGCTGTTTTCAAATATCTCAATCTTAATGTATGCCATCTCAACATGGAGTAACCATTGACTGTACATGGGGATTAATAACACTAGACAGTCAGTACAGTATATGATGTGATAAAGCAACAGTATGATGTGATAAAGCAACGCAAGTTAACGTTAACATAATGTGAAACATGGACCTCATCAACCTGTCATGTTAATGTAACTACTAGCCAGTTTGCCAGCGTTGCATTTTTTCTAACGTTAATGACAAAGACACCTCCGTTAGAGCTACTTCTGTGATGGTAGGTCGGTAGCATAGGCTCTAAAAAATAGGTCGGTAGTTGTAGACCGCATAAGTGAATGATCGATAAATGACTTTGGGTTCATGACTTCATGACTTCGACTTTTAAAACGGTGCCGGTGCCGAAACGGTGCCTGAACCGGTACTTTGTTTTTAAAATGTTTTAAATTAAAATGGTCTAAAGCATGAATTGCTTTTTTTATTGATAAGACAAATTTTAACATGAAATTGAACTGTTATATTCAATTTACTGTCAATATCTCATTGCTCCTACGAATAATACATTTAAAATGTTAAAACAGCTTGCCATGCATGCACACACAATGAGCTCTGCTTTTAAGTTTACCCAGTGTAGGCGGTTGGCCATAATGTATGTTAAAACCGCTTGCCATAAAACTGCCAGGTCATGGACAACGGCATTTGCAAGCAAGCTAATCTAGCAGGGACTCTATTTTCCAGTTAATTCAGTGTGTTCCCAAATGCTTCAAGAAATTTCTTGTCTTAACCCATAACACGCAGTAGTTTTGAACATTTTAGGCTACATGTCGGTGTTGAAGTGTTTAGATTCCCAGCGCTAGCCTAGTATTTTAACAGCAACTATGGCTATTCGCTAACACCAGTCAGCTGAGTTTAATTAGCGATAACGTACGGAGATGGTTTCGTAGCCTCTTTGACAGCTCAGTGACATCAGGTATGTAACCTACAGTGCATGAAAATGCACTGTACTGTTCTTCCAAAGTTTCTTATTATTCTTCTTCTAACGCTTCAACCGTTTAACATAGAAACTTCATTCAAACTATGTTACGTAGGTCTTACTTAGGACATGTGGGCTTTGTATTTTTCATCTTTGTAACTTTTATACTTTTTAAACTATTAATTAAAAACTACTCAAAATTTCCCCATAGACTTAACATTGGCTGATGACATCACAATAGAGCCCTTAAGCAATTAGAATCCTAGGCCAGGTGTTGCGGCCATCTGGATCAACTGCCAGTCTCAGGACCTGTTTACACGTATTTAGATATTTGAATAAACGCATACTTTTGTATGCGTTTGGCCCTTTCGTCAATTCGATTTCATATGTGCAGCAAAGATTCTAAAGTGGAGCTTTTGACGTGCAGTGCAGTGCCTGCCTGAACATTTACATTTCACACAAACTGTAGCACACCACACGTGATATGCGATTATTTTTAATATTTCGCATACTATTTCGTGCTCACTTCACACAGGTTCACACAGCAACTGTCTGTTGAATTCTGAGTTAATTATAGAGTTGTTTAGTTGTTTACTTCATGTAGCTAAGTAGCCTAAGTCTCGTCTTGTGACGCTAACATAGCCTAGGCTAGGCCTACTCAATGGATTATAACATGTTGGATTAAGTCATCTTCATTTCCAAACCTAGAGGATGTACATGTATGTAGAAGATAAGGTTAGCTATGTTTGTTATTCTGGCCCGCTGTGGCATGATTAATTGCCGTATCTTAGAAGTTATGCTATGGTGAGTTTTAAATGGGTTTGCTATTCTGGTTAGTTTTGGCATGACGTGCGAGTTTTAACGTTATTAGCGCATTGAAACGTGTTGTGATGTTGGCTCTGCATGCTGCCAACACTGTCATTAAAACAGCCCCATTCCCCCGACCTTCTCAGTTAAAAGGCCCTATATGTGCGTGCAGACTAGCTGGATCATTGTCCATGAACACTAGCCTATCACTCATGGATACTCAATATCCTACCACACATCACGGCAGTGTTATTACATGTCTTTATTAAAATGCAGATATATTCTCATGAATTAGCCTAGGCCTATTATTGGATGTAATTAAGATCGCAGGATGTGTGGGCGTACTGTACACTCACGGCATTCTAAATTGTCGGTTTACGTTGTGGATAGCTAAATAAATGTAGCCTAATGTTTTTAACCAGTCATGGGTGTCTTTTGGGTGTAAAACCAATGAGAGTGGCATTCGTCATTCCAGCAAGCAGTGCAACATAACAGATCATCAGTGTTTTCATTACTGATTTGGTGTAAGTGGCGTTGATATAAAGCAGGCATCGCCAACCTTTTTTCCTCCAAGAGCTGCTTTGACAAAATGAACATGGGCGATTAGTAGGCTAGCATGTAATCCGTGCCCTCTTGAACTTTCCTCACTTTATACTGTACTAAGAGAAAGTAGCCTAGTTCTACCTCGTCGTCGGTCCACATGTAGGCTATGAGTTGCTTTATGAGTCGCTTTTTGCCATAATTTCCCTTTGGTTTAATCAGCCTAAAACGTGTAGCCTTCTGTACATTTTAAATTTACCTAAGTTTATTCTCGGATAGGCAATTGAACTTTGACTGGGATAGTGCAATCTGTTGGCCTGGCGTGTTACAGACGCCGAGTTGTGTAAAGTGAACAGTGAGATGTTGGTAGGCTTTTGCACATTTTAATCGTTCCTTGCCACGATATAACATAACTGACAACTCATCTCCATCTCATATTGTGTATTGTTGGCCTATCATAGCCTACTGTGTTGTGCATGTAATTTCTGCCAAACTGATAAACTAGCACTGATAAACCAAAGTGTCTTTCCTCTCCTGCCATTAGGCTAATTGAGGGGAGGTAGGGAGGGCAACGCAGACAAGTAGATGACCTAGACTAAAAATGATTAGCTAGGTTAGCCAAGTCACATGGTTAGCATAGTTAGCATTGTTAACATGCTAGTTAGCATAACTACCAAAAATGATTAGCTAGGTTAGCTAAGTCACATGGTTAGCATAGTTAACATGTTAGCATGCTAGTGAGCATAGTTAGCATAACTGCTAAAAATGATTAGCTAAGTTAGACTACTGAACTTTTTAACTGTTCAGCCATTATAACTGTTACTTGTCATCAACTATGACTCCTACCCACTGTAGCTAGTTAGCATGGTTAACATAGTTAGCATGTTAACATTTTTAGCAAAACTGTTAAAAATGATTAGCTAAGTCACATGGTTAGCATTGTTAACATGCTAGTTAGCATAGTTACTTTTCTAGTTGTTTTTGCCAGCTAACTTTTAACATGATCTTAATATTCATTGTGATGCTATATGGGCCTCATTCACATGAAAGATTAATATCATGCCATTATGTTGTTTAACACACCGTGAAATAAAGTTTTCACCTTACAACTTTGCTGATAATTACATTTCAAATAAATGTCAGTTAGCGCATTAGCAAGGATATTGTGTAATGTATAGGCTAGCCTACTGTTGATGTTGTTTCATAGCCTTTTGCTTGTGTGAAGTTAGGCCCACTGCTAGATTTTGACAGGAGCTCGCATGTCGCTTTAAAGTAAGCTACTTGGGCTCACACAAGCTGTCAAACACTGTCCACTCGCCTATGTGGTGCACGCCTCTGGTTTATACATCCAGTGTTTATCATATGTTAGCTAACTGTATCTGGATGTGTTGCTATCAGAGCAAGACGTTAGAGATGGCACATGACATGCAGTGATGCCTCGTATAAATTTTTTTTAAAAAAAACGCTATTTAAGCACCGAAATGAGGCACCGAAATCCACGTTGTTATTCGATGCAGTTACTACCGTTTGTGTCGGCACCGGTGCCATATTAGAACCGTGTTTCGGTGCCCAACCCTAGACATGGCACAGCACCACTACGTTCTGAAAACACGACTTTCAATAACTTGCGTGGCACCAAGAAAGGTCTGCTGCTGCTCTGAACCTTCTGTTAATGTGACATCATTCATATTTGAGGCTGAGCATCCCTTTGTTTCTATTTTTTTTTATTGATGTCACCCAAACTTCAACTTTCTGTATGCCCCTGAACTCACACAAATTGTAAATTGCAATGCGCCATTTAACCAATGGTGTAGTCTAGTTAGTTAGTTGTAGTGGTGGGTATACTGTGAGCAACCCCAAATGTTATTAAATACGTATCCTTGCCTATTTTAAATGGGTATACTGAGATGATAATGCTTTTTAAATGGGTTTACTGTGTAGTCCTGTGTATCACGTAGACTATATCACGGTCATTTAACTGCCTTGGTATTTAAAAGTCAGAGGCCATTGCTTAGTATTTAACAGTAGCCTACACAAAGATGTAGACGTTAGAAGAATATTAATATCAGAATAATTATTGGTTGATACTAAATCAATATTGAATGTTTTTTTATTTCTTTTGTTTGATATATCATTCAGAATGCTGCAACACGACTGGTCTTCAATCAGCCAAAGAGGACACATTGTAACTCCTCTCCTAGTTACTCTCCATTGGCTCCCTACAGTAGCCAGAATTAAATTTAAATCTCTCACTTTGGCCTATAGGACACTGACTGGATCTGCTCCTTGTTATTTTAATTCAATGATCAAGATATACATCCCCAACCGCCCACTGCGGTCTTCTGATGAGCGTCTGTTGTGTCGACCAGTCTTAAACGCTAGGTCAAAAAGGTCAAGACTCTTTTCCTCAGTGGTTCCATGTTGGTGGAATGAGTTGCCCAGTGCTCTTCGTTCTTGTGATAATTTTTGGTCTGTTAAGCACTTCTTATACGTTATGGTTTGTAATGTATGCAGTAGTACTGTTTTATTTTCATTATAGGCTGTTGATTAATTTGACGTTGTTTATTATTGATATTCTCCTTAATGTAGTCTTACCATGTTATTGTTATTATATTATTGATTGAATGGGCATTATTATTAGGGCCTGAGCACCGAAGGGCGCAAGGCCCTATTGTTTTTGTAAGGATTATTAGGGCCCGAGCACCGACGGTGCGCGAGGCCGGGACGGCCTTGCGCACCGAGAGGTGCGAAGCCCTATTGTTTTTGAAAGGATTATTATTATTATTAGGGGTCCGAGCAGCGTAGCTGCAGGAACCCTATTGTTTCTGTACCGTTCATTTTTTGGCCAAAATTCTGTAAAAATCATACTGCAGCCTAAACCGTAACTCCAAAACTCTTGAAATTTTCAGGTATGGTTACCAGTACCCCCCTCTACCCATAACCCAAAATTTGGGGTACTGCACCCAAAGGTGGCGCTATTGAAAAAAAAAGTTAATTATGCTTATTTCTCCTTACCAGATTCACCTAGACTCAAAATTCTTTCAGAATATTAATCTCTAAACTCAGATGCATCTTTTTGGCCCTGGTCTTATGGTCTACAAATGTTTACTTTTTCCACAATTTCATGGAAAAGCCAAACATTATAAAAAGTTTCACACTCTTCAAAAATAATCGAATCTTCACCAAAATTCTCACAGACAATGTTTAGACCAAGCCTCACAAAAGTTATCGCTCAGAATTTTGATATTTTGTTCCATTTCGGAGATATAGGCCAATAAAGTTAGACCACTTAGGCCTTTTTTCCTAGATCACCTATATTCCTATAAACCGTAAGTCCTAGAAACTTGACATTTTCAAGTATTGTTACCAGTACCCCCCACTACCCATAACCCAAATTTGGGGTACTGCACCCAAAGGTGGCGCTCTTGTCAAAAACGCTTATTTCTCCTTACCAGATTCACCTAGACTCAAAATTCTTTCATCATATTAATCTCTACATTCAGATGCATCTTTTTCACCCTGGTCTTATGCTCTAAAAATGTTTACTTTTGCCACAATTTCAGAGAAAAGCCAAACATCATAAAAAGTTTCACAGGCTTCAAAAATTATCAAATCTTCACCAAAATTCTCACAGACAATGTTTAGACAAAGCCTCACAAAAGTAATCAAAAGAATTTGGATACGTTGTTCCATTTCAGAGATATAGGCCAATAAAGTTCGACCACTCAGCCCATTTCTCCTATATCACCTATATTCCTATATGAGTAATTTTTTTTTCTTGGATAACAACCATACAACCATCATTAGGTGGATACCATTAACAGTGCACATTTTCAGATATGTACTCTTTTTTATATAGCCCTTAATTCTATTGTCAAATGTATGCTAGGAATTTTCTTGATGTTGTTTGTTTGCCAACACACATTTTCACCATTTGAATGTGACTGCTCAATGTGTATGATTGTCAGTGGCTGAGTGGGATAATGCCTAGTGCTGGTGTTTGTTAGGTTGAGAGTTCGAATCCTGCTAGAGCTTTAGGCTCAAGATGCACATGCTATTGGTTATTGAAGATTCACACTATTGAACAGCACCTGAATGACATCAGACAATTAACATTCACACTCATTAGTTGCCAAGAATCAGAATGCCGACACACTCTATGACATATAGGGGAACTTCTTTGTTTACTATTTTTCCTTCATCATTAAGTCTATCATATTTATATTTCATCCATTACTGTTCTTCTCTATAAATGTCTAATTGCCCCAGAATATCCAAAAGTTTTCAGGTGTACTCTTTCAGGAAAGCCCTTCATTTTATTGTCAAATGTATACTTGGAGTTTTTCTTGTGTTTACCAACACACATTTTCACCATTTGAATGTGACTGCTGAATGTGTATGATTGTCAGTGGCAGAGTGGGATAATGCCTAGTGCTGGTGTTTGTTAGGTTGAGAGTTCGAATCCTGCTAGAGCTTTAGGCTCAAGATGCACATGCTATTGGTTATTGAAGATTCACACTATTGAACAGCACCTGAATGACATCAGACAATTAACATTCACACTCATTAGTTGCCAAGAATCAGAATGCCGACACACTCTATGACATATAGGGGAACTTCTTTGTTTACTATTTTTCCTTCATCATTAAGTCTATCATATTTATATTTCATCCATTACTGTTCTTCTCTATAAATGTCTAATTGCCCCAGAATATCCAAAAGTTTTCAGGTGTACTCTTTCAGGAAAGCCCTTCATTTTATTGTCAAATGTATACTTGGAGTTTTTCTTGTGTTTACCAACACACATTTTCACCATTTGAATGTGACTGCTGAATGTGTATGATTGTCAGTGGCAGAGTGGGATAATGCCTAGTGCTGGTGTTTGTTAGGTTGAGAGTTCGAATCCTGCTAGAGCTTTAGGCTCAAGATGCACATGCTATTGGTTATTGAAGATTCACACTATTGAACAGCACCTGAATGACATCAGACAATTAACATTCACACTCATTAGTTGCCAAGAATCAGAATGCCGACACACTCTATGACATATAGGGGAACTTCTTTGTTTACTATTTTTCCTTCATCATTAAGTCTATCATATTTATATTTCATCCATTACTGTTCTTCTCTATAAATGTCTAATTGCCCCAGAATATCCAAAAGTTTTCAGGTGTATTTTTTCAGGAAAGCCCTTCATTTTATTGTCAAATATATACTTGGAGTTTTTCTTGTGTGTTTACCAACACACATTTTCACCATGTGAATGTGACTGCTGAATGTGTATGATTGTCAGTGGCAGAGTGGGATAATGCCTAGTGCTGGTGTTTGTTAGGTTGAGAGTTCGAATCCTGCTAGAGCTTTAGGCTCAAGATGCACATGCTATTGGTTATTGAAGATTCACACTATTGAACAGCACCTGAATGACATCAGACAATTAACATTCACACTCATTAGTTGCCAAGAATCAGAATGCCGACACACTCTATGACATATAGGGGAACTTCTTTGTTTACTATTTTTCCTTCATCATTAAGTCTATCATATTTATATTTCATCCATTACTGTTCTTCTCTATAAATGTCTAATTGCCCCAGAATATCCAAAAGTTTTCAGGTGTACTCTTTCAGGAAAGCCCTTCATTTTATTGTCAAATGTATACTTGGAGTTTTTCTTGTGTTTACCAACACACATTTTCACCATTTGAATGTGACTGCTGAATGTGTATGATTGTCAGTGGCAGAGTGGGATAATGCCTAGTGCTGGTGTTTGTTAGGTTGAGAGTTCGAATCCTGCTAGAGCTTTAGGCTCAAGATGCACATGCTATTGGTTATTGAAGATTCACACTATTGAACAGCACCTGAATGACATCAGACAATTAACATTCACACTCATTAGTTGCCAAGAATCAGAATGCCGACACACTCTATGACATATAGGGGAACTTCTTTGTTTACTATTTTTCCTTCATCATTAAGTCTATCATATTTATATTTCATCCATTACTGTTCTTCTCTATAAATGTCTAATTGCCCCAGAATATCCAAAAGTTTTCAGGTGTACTCTTTCAGGAAAGCCCTTCATTTTATTGTCAAATGTATACTTGGAGTTTTTCTTGTGTTTACCAACACACATTTTCACCATTTGAATGTGACTGCTGAATGTGTATGATTGTCAGTGGCAGAGTGGGATAATGCCTAGTGCTGGTGTTTGTTAGGTTGAGAGTTCGAATCCTGCTAGAGCTTTAGGCTCAAGATGCACATGCTATTGGTTATTGAAGATTCACACTATTGAACAGCACCTGAATGACATCAGACAATTAACATTCACACTCATTAGTTGCCAAGAATCAGAATGCCGACACACTCTATGACATATAGGGGAACTTCTTTGTTTACTATTTTTCCTTCATCATTAAGTCTATCATATTTATATTTCATCCATTACTGTTCTTCTCTATAAATGTCTAATTGCCCCAGAATATCCAAAAGTTTTCAGGTGTACTCTTTCAGGAAAGCCCTTCATTTTATTGTCAAATGTATACTTGGAGTTTTTCTTGTGTTTACCAACACACATTTTCACCATTTGAATGTGACTGCTGAATGTGTATGATTGTCAGTGGCAGAGTGGGATAATGCCTAGTGCTGGTGTTTGTTAGGTTGAGAGTTCGAATCCTGCTAGAGCTTTAGGCTCAAGATGCACATGCTATTGGTTATTGAAGATTCACACTATTGAACAGCACCTGAATGACATCAGACAATTAACATTCACACTCATTAGTTGCCAAGAATCAGAATGCCGACACACTCTATGACATATAGGGGAACTTCTTTGTTTACTATTTTTCCTTCATCATTAAGTCTATCATATTTATATTTCATCCATTACTGTTCTTCTCTATAAATGTCTAATTGCCCCAGAATATCCAAAAGTTTTCAGGTGTATTTTTTCAGGAAAGCCCTTCATTTTATTGTCAAATATATACTTGGAGTTTTTCTTGTGTGTTTACCAACACACATTTTCACCATGTGAATGTGACTACCCAATATGTAGGATTGTCAGTGGCTCAGTGGGATAATGCCTAGTGCTGGTGTTTGTTAGGTTGAGGGTTCGAATCCCCGGTAGTGCTTTAGGCTCTAGCTCGAATACTATTGGTTATTGAAGATTCACACCATTGAACAGCACCTGAATGACATCAGGCAATCAACATTCACACTCATCAGTTGCCAAGAATCAGAATGCCGAGACACTCTATGACATTCAGGGGAACTTCTTTGTTTACTATTTTTCCTTCATCATTAAGTCTATCATATTTATATTTAATCTATTAGTGTTCATCTCTACAAATGTCTAATCGCCCCTCCATGCTTGGAGTTTTTCTTGTGTGTTTACCAATACACATTTTCACCATGTGAATGTGACTGGCCAACATGTAGGATTGACAGTGGCTCAGTGGGATAATGCCTTGTACTGGTGATCCGTAGGTTGAGAGTTCAAATCCCACTTGAAGCATTAGTGAGTTGTGGATGTTAGCATACTACAATAGAATGCTGTTGGGTTGTGGAGGATAACACACTATAACATTACAGCTACTTGTCAATATGGACTTGTAGTGCAAGGCAAGTATTACTGTATAAGCTGTAGCCTATAATTATTTGTTATTCTTATAATATTTCTTATACATATTTAGTCGGCTCTTCCACTTGACAGAACAACTCTATATCGGTTAAGGATGTCACGCATGAAACAATGCTGCAGAAACATGAAAATACGACTTTGAGTTTAGTAGGCTATAATTTTCAGTTCCTGTTTATCTATTGCACAATGGGTAATAATTTAAAGGAATCATGTTGCAGTCTTGTAAATAGTGACCCTGCAAGATCCCTAGTCATTGCAAAATCATAGTCTGTGACTTAAAACTCTACTACTTGTCTTTAGATGTGAGAGGGTCTGAGACTGTAGTCTTTCAAAAATCTTTTCCAAATCTTTGCAAATCTTTCCAAAGTTTACCCGCTGGGAAACCCTGTAGCTCCGGAGCAGGGGCTCAGACCAGGATAAATTGTTTGCTCACCCTCAGTTCGCTCTTTTGTTCATCTCAACCCAGCACTCCAGTGTGTCCTGCTCTGTGTGCGTCTTTGAGTTAACGTAAGTCATCACTTTAATCACCCTCACTATGACTTTTGTGATGTTTATCAGTTTGTAGAGTAGCTCTGCCATCATGTGTAAAGTTAAGGTCTTTGTTTGTTGGTTTGGTGTGTTGGAGTCCCATGTGAGAGATGATTAGGTGATGCTGGTTGACTTGGGATGTCAAGTATTGTTTAGTTGTACCTTATATAGCCATATGATTTCAGTTTATTGTTCAAATGTCAATTGGTTTGTTTCTGAGTTGGGATCTGTACTGATTTACCCCATTTCACTGATTACTCCATTTTCTGTTTGTTTCCTCTTGATGCAGCACACATACAAGTAAAGAACAAAAGAACAGATTAATTGAAACTCAAATAAAGTTAACTTGTGTTGCACCGAAACCTGCCATCTCCGTGTCATCACTCCATACCATTGAGCCTTCTGAGTCACACCATTGAACAGCACCTGAATGACATCAGGCAATTAACATTCACACTCATTACACACTGCTGGTGTTTGTTAGGTTGAGAGTTCGAATCCTGCTAGAGCTTGAAGCTCAAGATGCACATGCTATTGGTTATTGAAGATTGACACCATTGAACAGCACCTGAATGACATCAGGCAATTAACATTCACACTCATTAGTTGCCAAGAATCAGAATGCCGACACACTCTATGACATATAGGGGAACTTCTTTGTTTACTATTTTTCCTTCATCATTAAGTCTATCATATTTATATTTCATCCATTACTGTTCTTCTCTACAAATGTCTAATTGTCCCAGAATTTCCAAACGTTTTCAGGTGTTCTCTTTCAGGAAAGCCCTTCATTTTATTGTCAAATGTATACTTGGAGTTTTTCTTGTGTGTTTACCAATACACATTTTCACCATGTGAATGTGACTGGCAAAGATGTAGGATTGACAGTGGCTTAGTGGGATAATGCCTTGTACTGGTCATCCTTATGTTGAGTGTTCAAATCCCACCTGAAGCATTAGTGTTAAAATACTGTTGGGTTGTGGAGGTTAGCATACTAGAATAGAATGCTGTTGGGTTGTGGAGGTTAGCACACTATAACATTACAGCATTACAGCTACTTGTCAATATGGACTTGTAGTGCAAGGCAAGTATAACTGTATAATTATACGCTGTTTATCTTATTGACTCCGACACAGAACCCACCACCACAAATACAATTCAATTCTGTGGGAAACACTGCCTTCCATTATCAAACCCTTCATCTTATCCACAACAAATAAATAGTCCTGTAGAATCAAGTATTGTTAGAATACTGTTGGGTTGTGGAGGTTAGCACACTATAATGTTACAGCACAGGGTAATCCTAATTTTATGCATCAAATTTATTCCAATCCAACTCAAAAGTTTTGAACGACACAAAGTGAAGGTTTTTATCCAGATCAAAACCAAGAATAGATTATGTGATCTAATCCAATTTCAGGATCCTTGTTTCCCTTTGAACAACCCATTTTCAAGATTTGATCCAATCCGATAGCTGAAATCCGGTAACTGAAATCCGATCACGTTTCTTTTGAACAATTGTGCCCAAACAATCAAAGCATATGTAAAACTAAAAAGCTATGCCATCATGTTCGTTTTGCTCGGACCCCGTAAATCACCGCTTGCGGTTATATTTATTATTAGGGCCCGAGCACCGAAGGGCGCAAGGCCCTATTGTTTTTGTAAGGATTATTATTATTATTATTATTCATTATTCTACTTTTTTGCTTTCCTGTTTTTGAAGTGGTTAACATTGTCGAAAACTCTTGAAATGTGGCACACACGTCAAGTGTCTCGCATCGCAGTTATGTACAAGAGTTTGACTTCGGGCGTGGCCCAGGGTCTCGCTAGCGCCCCCTTAGGTGACTGATCTCGTGGTTGGCATATATTTTGAGGTGGTTAACATAAACGAAAAGTCTTGAAATTTGACACACATATAAGGTGTCACACAAAGCAGCTAGGTACAAAAGCTTGGCCCCGGGCATGGCCCAGGGACTCGCTAGCGCCCCCTTATGCCTCCTTAGGTGACTGATCCCGTGGTTGGCATATAATTTCAGCTACACACACCAAATTTGGTAGGTGTCTGTATCTCTCCAAGATGAACAACTTTCCTATGTACAATGCATTAGCCACGCCCAACAGGAAGTGAGATATTTGGGATTTTGTGCAGACTAATGTGATGAAATATGTGCTGAATTGTGATCCCAAAAGAGGTGCTTCCCATGGGTGAAAACGCATGAAATTTGGCACACACATCAAGTGATACAGTGAATAGACATGGATAAAAGCTTGGCACCGGGCGTTGGCCAGGAACTCCATAGCGCCCCCTTATGTCACTGTGACTTGTGGTTGGCATATAGTTTTAGATACACACACCAAATTTGGTGAGTGTATGTAACTCCCAAAACCAAACAACTTTTGTATTAACATGTCATTAGCCACGCCCACAGGAAGTGAGGTAATTGAGATTTTGTGTGTTGTGGACATGATCAATTTTAACATACTCCTCCTAGACGGTTGATCCGATTCATGTCAAAGTTGGTATACATGACGCCGAGATGTTCCTGATTATAAATTGTGAAGCCTTTTTTTGATATGTTGTAATTTGACGAAATGGCGAAATTATTAATTTTAATACCCTTCCACATGAACAATAAATGTGTCATAATTCACAATGCATGGCTTGAAATGTTTTAAATTTCACAGGTCATTAAAGACCATGTTAATGATAATATTCACATGCCCATAATGCATGTTTGGCATTGCGCCACCACCTGGAAACAGAAAGAATGACAATTATACTGATTTCACATGATCAATTTGAACATACTCCTCCTAGACGGTTTGTCAGATTCATTTGAAATTTGGCGAATATTATGCCAAGATGTCGCTGATGTTAAATTGTGAAGGGATTTTTGATAACTTATATATTTGATATGATTTTAATATCTCACCACATAAACAGGAAATGTGTCATAAATCACAGTGCATTGAATGAATGGTCTGAAACTTCTCAGGTTAATAGATATCATGATTATGATGATATCCAGACACCCAATGGGCCTGCCTGACATAGCGCCACCACCTGGCCAAGCAGGAAATGTGCCAGAAATGGACAATGCCTTAAGTGATTGATCTGAAACTTTATAAAATATCAGACATCATTATTGTGATGATATTCACATTCGTAATTCACAGGCCTAGCATAGCGCCACCATCTGGCCAAGCAGGAAATGTGCCAGAAATGCTCTATGCTTTGAATAAATGGTCTGACACTTCTCATGGTAATAGATATTATAATTATGATGGTATCCAGACACCCAATGAGCCTGCCTGGCATAGCGCCACCACCTGGTCAAGCAGGAAATGTGCCAGAAAATGGACAATGCCTTAAGTGATTGATCTGTTTACAAAAAATTTGGATATCATTATTGTGATGATATTCACATGTGTAATTTCCATGCCTAACATAGCGCCACCATCTGGCCAACCAAAAAGTGTATCAGAAATGTTCTTTGCTTAAAATGAATGGTCTGAAATTTCTCAGGTTAATATATATTATGATTATGATGACACCCAATGGGCCTGCCTTGCATTTCACCCCCACCTGGCCAAGGAAGTACATGTGGCAGAAAATAAAATACAAAAACAAATAGCACACGCATCAAATATGTACATTTCACAAACGCACCACGTCGGTGCTTTGTTGGATTCCGACATGTCACAAGTTGCGGCCCGCAGGTGCTCGGGCCCGCCATTGCCGCTTGCGGCTATATTTATTATTGTTATTCCACTTTTTTGCTTTCCTGTTTTTGAGGTGGTTAACATGGTCGAAAATTCTTGAAATTTGGCACACACGTCAGGTGTCACGCAACGCAGTTAGGTACAAGAGCTTGACCTCGGGTGTGGCCCAGAGACTCGCTAGCGCCCCCTTAGGTGACTGATCCCGTGGTTGGCATATATTTTGAGGTGGTTAACATGGTCGAAAACGCATGAAATTTAGCACACACATCAAGTGGTACAGTGAATAGACAGGGATAAAAGCTTGGCACCGGGCGTTGCCCAGGAACTCCATAGCGCCCCCTTACATCACAGTGACTTGTGGTTGGCATATAGTTTTAGATACACACACCAAATTTGGTGGGTATATGTAAATCCCAAAAACAAACAACTTTTGTATTAACATGCCATTAGCCACGCCCACAGGAAGTGAGGTAATTGAGATTTTGTGCGTTGTGGACATGATCAATTTTAACGTACTCCTCCTAGACGGTTGATCCGATTCATGTCAAAGTTGGTATACATGACGCCGAGATGTTCCTGATTAAAAATTGTGAAGCTTTTTTTTGATATGTTGTAATTTGACGAAATGGCAAAATTATTAATTTTAATACCCTTCCACATAAACAATAAACGTGTCATGATTCACCATGCATGGCTTGAAATGTTTTAAATTTCACAGGTCATTGAAGACCATGTTAAGGATAATATTCACATGCCCATAATGCATGTTTGGCATAGCGCCACCAACTGGCAACAGAAAGAATGACAATTATACTGATGCCATATGATCAATTTGAACATACTCCTCCTAGACGGTTTGTCAGATTCATTTGAAATTTGGCAAATATTATGCCAAGATGTCGCTGATGTTAAATTGTGAAGGGATTTTTGATAACTTATATATTTGATATGATTTTAATATCTCACCACATAAACAGGAAATGTGTCATAAATCACAGTGCATTGAATGAATGGTCTGAAACTTCTCAGGTTAATAGATATCATGATTATGATGTTATCCAGACACCCAATGGGCCTGCCTGACATAGCGCCACCACCTGGCCAAGCAGGAAATGTGCCAGAAATGGACAATGCCTTAAGTGATTGATCTGAAACTTTATAAAATATCAGACATCATTATTGTGATGATATTCACATTCGTAATTCACAGGCCTAGCATAGCGCCACCATCTGGCCAAGCAGGAAATGTGCCAGAAATGCTCTATGCTTTGAATAAATGGTCTGAAACTTCTCAGGTTAATAGATATTATGATTATGATGATATCCAGACACCCAATGGGCCTGCCTGGCATAGCGCCACCACCTGGTCAAGCAGGAAATGTGCCAGAAATGGACAATGCCTTAAGTGATTGATCTGAGCGTTTACAAAAAATTTGAATATCATTACTGTGATGATATTCACATGTGTAATTTCCATGCCTAACATAGCGCCACCATCTGGCCAACCAAAAAGTGTATCAGAAATGTTCTTTGCTTAAAATGAATGGTCTGAAATTTCTCAGGTTAATATATATTATGATTATGATGACACCCAATGGGCCTGCCTTGCATTGCGCCCCCACCTGACCAAGCAAGTACATGTGGCAGAAAATAAAATACAAAAACAAATAGCAGACGCATCAAATATGTACATTTCACAAACGCACCACGTCGGTGCTTTGTTGGATTCCGACATGTCACGGGTTGCGGCCCGCAGGTGCTCGGGCCCGCCATTGCCGCTTGCGGCTATATTTATTATTATTATTTGTTCACCTTTTTGCTATTTTTGAGGTGGTTAGCATAGATGAAAAGTCTTGGAATTTGGCACACACATCTGGTATTACAATGGCTACACAGGCATAAAGGCTTGGCCCCGGGCGTGGCCCAGGGACTCAGTAGCGCCCCCTTAGGTGATTGATGCAGTGGTTGGCACATACTTTCAGCTAGACACACCAAATTTGGCAAGTGTGTGTGTATCTCCCCAAGATGAACAACTTTCGTATGTACAATGCATTAGCCACGCCCAACAGGAAGTGAGGTATTTGGGATTTTGTGCGGACTAAAATGTGATGAATTGTGATGCCAAAAGAGGTGCTTCCCATCGCTGAAAACGCATGAAATTTGGCACACACGTCAAGAGGTACCATGAATACACAGGGGAAAAGCCTTGGCACCGGGCGTTGCCCAGGAACTCCATAGCGCCCCCTTATGTCACTGTGACTTGTGGTTGGCATATAGTTTTAGATACACACACCAAATTTGGTGGGTGTATGTAACTCCCAAAAACAATCAACTTTTGTATTAACATGCCATTAGCCACGCCCACAGGAAGTGAGGTAATTGGGATTTTGTGCGTTGTGGACATGATCAATTTTAACGTACTTCTCCTAGACGGTTGATCCAATTCATGTCAAAGTTGGTATACATGACGCCGAGATGTTTCTGATTCTAAATTGTGAAGCTTTTTTTGATATGTTGTAATTTGACGAAATGGCGAAATTATTCATTTTAATTCCCTTCCACATAAACAATAAATGTGTCATAATTCACCATGCATGGCTTGAAATGTTTAAAATTCCACAGGTCATTGAAGACCATGTTAATTATAATATTCACATGCCCATAATGCATGTTTGGCATAGCGCCACCAACTGGCAACAGAAAGAATGACAATTATACTGATGGCACATGATCAGTTTTAACATACTCCTCCTAGACGGTTTGTCAGATTCATGTGAAATTTGACACACATTATGCCAAGATGTTGCTGATGTTAAATTGTGAAGGGATTTTTGATATGTTGTAATATATTATGGTTTCAATATCTCACCATATAAACAGGAAATGTGTCATAAAGTCACAGTGCATTGAATTAATGGTCTGAATCTTCTCAGGTTAATAGATATTATGATTATGATGACATCCAGACACCCAATGGGCCTGTCTGGCATAGCGCCACCACCTGGCCAAGCAGGAAATATGCCAGAAATGGATGATGCCTTAACTGATTCATCTAAAACTTTATAAAATATTGGATATTATTGTGATGATATTCACACATATAATTCACATGCCTAGCATAGCGCCATCATCTGGCCAAACAGGAAATATGCCAGAAATGTTCTATGCTTTGAATGAATGGTCTGAAACGCCTCAGGTTAATACATATTATAATTATGATATCCAGAGACCCTATGGGCCTGCCTGGCATAGCGCCACCACCTGGCCAAGCAGGAAAATGTGCCAGAAATTGGTAATGCCTTTATTGGTTGATCTGAAACTTTGCAAAATATTGGATATCATTATTGTGATGATATTCACATGTGTAATTCACATGCCCAATATAGCGCCACCATCTGGCCAAAAAGTGTATCAGAAATGTTCTTTGCTTAAAATGAATAATCTGAAATTTCTCAGGTTAATATATATTATGATTAGGGCTGCACGATTATGACTAAAATGATAATCACGATTATTTTGATCAATATTGAGATCACGATTATTAATTAATTTTAGTGACAAAATATTTTTTTCCCTAAACATATTGGACTTGCTATCTGGCTCACCCAAATTCTTCCCCTCACATTTACTCCCCTAAATTACTGCATAGATTTGACTGTGACTTCCAAACTTTAAAACAACTTCCAAACCAATGTTTTGTGCGTGCTACTTTGTTAATATTTGGGAAAACGCCCACCGGGAATCCTCCCAACGCTCCCCATTAGCCACTTAAGCTCTGCTTCGTGTTCATGAGTTTACTGTAATCGTTAGTCCAGGGGTGTCCAAACTTTTTGACTGAAGGGCTGCTGCAATGGAGATACTATGTATCTCGATGTGACAAGCTGTTTTGACATTGACATTGTAAACGTTCTCTAAGAAGAGTGTAAAGCAGTTTGCAGTAGCCTAAAGTTAACCACAACGTCGTCTATCGCTGGAAAAAAATAGCGAGCGGCCCATGATAAACTAATAAATGCTCGGCGGGCCGGATTAAAGTGCATGGCTGGCCGCAGTTTGGACACCCCTGGTTTAATCATTCGTTGATATGTAAAACACTGACGTGTAGGCTACATTTTCATTATTGTTCACTCGTTTTGAGTAGGCTGTGTCTTGAAACGCATATGCATTGTAGGTTGCACGTGTAGCTTATAAAATACATGAATAAAATTCACGGATCCCGTCGTTAGCTCAACTCTTATTACAGTATAGGCTATCGGACTAAGCAAACAAGGACTAAAAGTTAACGTGATAAAAAAGGCATGTCATGTGATGTGTTTCACGGTATGAGTTGAGAGCCCTGCTTTGCTTATATTTTTGGTTAACTTAACTTGCCTGAAATCCGAAATATTTTCAAACAATGGATGATCAATCGAAGATCAATGACAAGCTCTTGGCCTTCTGCTGTGCCACACATTTGATTTTTGATCGTCGTTTATTGTATAGTCTAACTAGCCTACTAATAGTTAACATAATGTCACTAGTCCACAGTGCATCAGGCTGAGCAGTGCAGGGAACAGCTGTCATTGCTAGGCTGCATGAAGGCACATGGTCAGACAGGTTTAAGGAGCGCTTGATTTGTTTTGTAGCGGAGCGTTCTATGGGTTGCCAGGTTGGTTCTATGGGTAGAGCACGCATTTGAAATATCGCTCGATCACGCAAATTTGATCGTGGGAAACCAAAATCGTGATCGTGATTAAAATTCAATTAATTGTGCAGCCCTAATTATGATTATGATGAGACACAATGGGCCTGCCTTGCATTGCGCCCCCACCTGGCCAAGCAAGTAAATGTGCCAGAAAATAACATGCAAAAACAAATAGCACACACATCAAATATGTACATTTTACACATGCACCACGTCCGTGCTTTGTTGGATTCTGAAATGTCACGGGTTGCAGCCCGCAGGTGCTCGGGCCCGCCATTGCCGCTTGCGGCTATATTTGGGGGCCAAGCAGCGAAGCTGCGAAGGCACCCATTGTGTTTCTATGATTTCTTATTAAGTGTGCTTGCAAAGCAGCACACTTATTGTTCTTCTTAAGTTTTCTTATTAAGTGTGCTTGCAAAGCAGCACACTTATTGTTCTTCTTAAGTTTTCTTATTATTATTATTAATAAGTGTGCTTGCAAAGCAGCACACTTATTGTTCTTCTTAAGTTTTCTTATTAATATTATTATTATTATTCCCGTCTCCCTAATATTTTTCCAGCTCCTGTGCCTAGGCCCTTTGAGACAGAGACACCGTTCCAACTTTAAAACGTCCGGGCAGTACCGGTGTAACTTGCTTAAGAAGATGACGTCAAGTGGGCGTGTCGTTCGTCCGCCATATTGGATTGAATAGAAAGCGAAACTAAATTTTCACAGGTCACAAATTTGGTCCGAACGCCACGAAACTTGACGTACATTATCATTGGACCAAGCCTCACAAAAGTTACTAGAAGGATTTTTGATTTTCGAAAGCGTTTGCCCGTCACAGCCAAACGAAATCAGCGGCGAAGCTCCGAAACAGGAAGTCGTCCATATCTCAGGAACACTGTCACATATCGATACCAAATTTTGTATATGAACTGGGGACTCCAGTGTGAGAGTGCATAAGCTAAAAAAAAAAAAGAAATATTCCAAAAGTTTCCATGATTTGGCAAACCACCCACAGGTATTTGGTAACTCTCACCATTCACCTTTGCACCATTCACCTTCCATCACAATGCCTTCCAAGTATGCTCAATGTCTCTGGGTAGCCACAATGTCTCCGGGCAACCTTGCCCAATCATGAAATCCTTGCTCTGCCATGGGATAGTATGGACTTACGAACTGAAATAGCAAGGAGAACAGTAGCTATATATAGCTTACATAATAGAGTTGTTTTCACATTGACGGTATTCAAATTAAATTTTTCATTATTGTTAAATATCATGATGGGAGAGTATTATTAAACATGTTACAAGTATGCAAATGCATATGTTTACGGGCATTTAGGTTTTACTGTGTTGTTTTGTTGTAAAGACATGCAAGGCATTCTGGGCCGTAATGAACAGTGGTCGGCAGCACTCCATAGGCTACGTATTAATATGAATAGGTGTTTCTGTAAACCTAGGGACAATAAACAGCTATCTCTGTTACAAAAACGAGCTGGTAATCGCTCATTGAAGAGGGAACTATGATAAAAAGATTGTTTTTCTAAAAGCATGGAGTTGACGAAAGAATAAGCAAGCAATGTCACTTTAATGTTAAATAGCCTAGCTAGGTTGGCAACGTTGTATTACATTTCACTGAATACATGTGAGCTTCACAAGTAAGGAAGGTGCAAATATTAAGTAATTTATCATGGGAAACCTCCCGGGGCCCGTCGCTACCCCCGCAATGCAATTGCTGGAAAATTCTATACAGGTCCTTTCTGACTACCGGCGTGCCTTTGACCAGGCCAAGGCTACAGCGCAGACGCTCACAAATTAATTATATAAAATAATGAAGCGAACTATCGGAAGATGAGCGCTTAACCGATGCAGAGAAATTCTTCAAAGTGCAGGTATTTAATGCAACTCTGGACATCATAATCAGTCAGCTCTCCCCAGGCGCGTAGCAAGCGTGGGGGATGTGGGTGTTATAACGTACAGACTTTTGCTGGAACACGATTCTATCCCCCACACTTTTTGTCAGATTAAAATGAAAGTAAAATATGGAAATAAACGCTCCCGTTTATGGAACCGTATCTACCATAACGCACACACAGAGAGACACAAATAGGTCTGTTAATTTGATTGAACGGTCATCCAGCCAATCACATCAAGTTAGCTAGTGAAGAACCAGCGCCGCTCTGATCAAATTCAATGCGTCTTTCAAGGTAGTGCTGTTGCTTGGGTATGCATTAGCCTATAACCTATAACGTCCGCAGTGAGCAGATTTCAGGTAGAATTGAAATGATAATTGTTACGGCATTATGCTAATTTAGTAAACCAAAATTCACTGTCTGACTGACAGTTTTTGTCACAATGTAGAAATGCGGGAGTCAAAGTGAAAGCGGGGGTGCGCGCACCAAGGCACTTGTTGTTTCTGCAGAAAGACCTTTGGCTACTTTTCTCAGACTCAGAGCATTATGCTTTCTCTGTCTATGATCTGCAGCTTTTCTCAAACTATGTGCCTCCTCAACAATTAACCTACTGGTCCACGTAGCCGCGAAATTAAGTTATGCCCGGTGCTTCACACGTCTGATCATTTGCAGCAAGATTGAATGTATGGACTGAAAAAAAAATAAACTAGGCTAAAAGTTCCCCGAATCAGAAATACTTTTTAAATTTGGTGTCATCAACTATAGACATGGCCCAGTCAGAACACATGCGTCTCCAAGACGCTTGGAAAAGATCTGAACAGCTTAATTACACGGTGTTCCATTTAGAACGTCTTATTTGATCTGATCAAACGTCGGCGGCATTCCACTGTCAATGTGTGTCGTACTACATCTACTGGAGATCTTAATGTCTTAAATACGATCGCGTTCCATTTAAAACATCTTATTTTGATCTTACAAACGGCGGCATCAAGACACCTTTGAGTTCTACATCTGAGAACTAAGATTTCCAGCATGTAGAACTCAAATAGAACGCTTATGAGCGCTCATGTGCGTGAACGCTTATGAGCGCAATGTGTGCGTCCCTGCAGCAAGTGAAACTGGAGGTAACGTGGACTAGAAGCAACAATAGTTTAACCAACAACGTAGCTTCCTGTAACTATCAATGGAAAAAGCATATAACTGCTTATCATAATCTTTACATTTACATTAGCCTAATTAAGCTGGCTATATGCAACACTATTTATTTATATTCCCTTTGCATATGTTTGGGTAGACTTCAAACATTTTTGAATTTGAGCTTACAGTTCTGTCACTATTCTGTGTCCTTTACATTTATTTAATAGGTATTAATGATACCTCAAAATGATAGGCTGCTGTCTGTTAGGCAATTTATTGTAGCCTGCTTACCCATACACAAAACATCATTTCTGAAATGATTTCTTGATTTATAACATGAGATATGTCTCCATGAAGGGTAGTGTCAAATAGTGAAGTGATATCAGGTAGATCATGTAGGCCTACATGTCACATGAGCCACACAGATGAGGGGCGCTGCTTCTTCTGTCCCTCCCAAACTGCATTCAAATGATCTGTTTAACAATCAGAATTTCAAAAAATATTTGGGGGACAAACTCCCGGACACCAATATAGTCCGCACCCCTCTTACCCCTCCACACCCCTACTTACAACATCCCTGTATGGAGTGATTTATAATTTGGCCAGATTGTTTCATTTTCCTATCCCACAACCCCCACACTTTTAAAAAGCTTGATACGCCTCTGGCTCTCCCAATGATTTGCAAGTATGCGGGAAACTTGTCATGTGTTTGAGTCTTTACGTCCTATGACCCTTCAACTCGCAGGTGATTATGAACTGCTTGAAAAGGCAAGACGTTTGTCAGACCATTATAGCAGGGACATTGCACCGACATTCCCAACACAACTCCTCTCATTCAGGTCTTGCTTTAAAGCAGAGATTTCACAGTCATCTATTTTTCAACTTGCCAAAATGCTGGTGGTAGATTATGACAGTGTAACATCCACATTCGGGTAAGTGTGTACTGCTCTCATGTTGTTTCTGACATTGCCTGTGTGTGGCAACAGCTGAGCGATCTTTTTCCAAACTCAAACTTATTAAGGAGCAGCATGGGGCAGGAGAGGCTCAGTGGGTTAGCTATCCTGTCCATTGAAAATACGAGAGCAAGAGCATTAAATATTGGGAACATCGTTAACGATTCAACGAAAGGCTCGTAAGATGGCCTTTGTTCTAATGGCCTAATTCACGCATATTGGGGATTGTATGCATATGAATGATTTTATTTGGTTTCTGCACGGTTAAATAAGTTAGGCTACATTAAGTTTTGTTTCTGAGCAGTGCGAGTTTTTAAGCAAGCAACGCTTGCAGTTTCAGCAGAGGGTTGAAGAAGCGCATTGAGCGCATTGAGTGTTCCCATAATTCCATGCGAGTTGATGTTAATGCAGTAATATTAGATTACCATGGCCTGCAGGCTGTTAATAAAATTATTTTTAATGTTTTCACATGTAATGCATCCTATGTAGTCGTGTGTTTTTATTTGAAATTTGTAATTACTAAACTACTTCGGTGCCTCAGGCCCTTTGTATAAACAATTGAAGTCACCCTTAATGTGTATTGCATGTATCAGAGCTAATTCATCCTGGGCCAAATTATGTCGATATGGGCCCGTACAGTGCACTCGCACCTGGGCCCACCGTTGGTTTGTTACGCCACTGCGTAATGCCATGGTGATTTGATATGACATGCTTACATTCGTAACTTCGTCACATGTAAATTTTAGGACTGTTATTATTTATTACTAACAGTAATTCACAAAGCACTTTAGCCCTAAAAGTAGTACCTACTTCTGTTACAGTTTAAGGAAACTTGCATTGTAGGCATAACTAAGGGATGCAATAACACCACCAACAATTTTCAAATTAAAATGTTTTCTTTGCAAACGTAGGCATAGGCGTATGGTGACAGATTAATTTAATAATGCTGCTGTGTGAATCACGGTAAGCGTGAATGAAGTGGCCACTTCTTAATGGGACCCACTGTATGGAAGTGGGCTAAGTAAAATAGAGATGTTTTAAATAAGATAAAGTTAATCAGAATTCTACGATATGCCCGCTTGACAACGGCAGAGATAGAACTGGCCTTTGGCCATAGCAACCATCTATTTAGAACGACTGGCCTTCATAGCAACCAAAGATCTGAGCTGTGTTACAATGTGAGGCAAAGTATAGAAAGGTGATGAAACATACAGAGACAGGTCAAGAAATATAGTGCAGTGTAGACAGTAGTATACAGTTGATTTACAGAACGTGGTTTAGAGTAATATGAATTAAATATAAATATGTACAGTGTATTAGCAGTTATCTCATACAATAAGTAGAATAATGTATGCAGATGTAGCAGTAACATTATAATAGTAGAAATAATAATATAGATATATGCAGTGTATTAACAGAACATAATAAAACAGAATAAATATGGATATTCAATATGACAAATATATAACATATATGTACATAACATACAGCTATGTGCAGTGTGGAAACAGTGTCATTGTAGTGCAGAAACAACATTATAAGAGTAGTAAGAATAAGTCTATGTGCAGGATGAATAGTATAAAGATCAGTAGAATAACTATGTATAAATGTAATTACAGTAGGCCTATGTACATTTGTAAATAAATAGAAAACTATGGGTGAGAGGGATAAATTAATTTTATTTAATCGTAAAAGTAAATTGCATTCAATTAAATTGCAATTAAAAATCTTTCCATTAGGCTTTAACGTCACGCAAAAAGTACAACCAAAGCTGAGCTTGATCAACTAGAACGTCTAAAGAACCAGAACTTGAGTGTAGTTTTTTGCTGGGTCCCAGGCCATGTTGGTCTGAGGGGAAATGAGAAAGCGGACAGTGCTGCTAAGCAAGCCCTCAATGAAGAAGTCACAAAATGTCAAATCCCTGCCCCAGACCTTAAACCTATACTGAATTCTTATATCTCAGATAAGTGGCAATCTGAATGGGATTAATGTACCAACAAGCAAGGAATGTGAATTTTGGCACATTTTCATGATCCACTGGGTCGTTATGGGCCACACAAAATACGGTGTTGCTAAAATTACTCCTATTGTGGCTATTAGAGACATGCGTTCATGAGTATCCAGCTACATTCAATGAGTTAAGTAAAATACATTCACACACAAAAAAAAACCCCATCACTAATGTTGTGGACATTCCTTTATTCTGAGATACATCAATAGGCTCTCAAAACAATCCCAAACAGACATAAGGTCTTTATAGAGCAAATCCATATAGATTAATTGTCAAATAAACCAGTAAAACAGAAGTAGGGGATGGAATATATAACATTCACAGTCATAGCTCATATTTTTAAAATAAATCAGTGAAAAAGTATCCTGACAAACAAGCAGCATTTTAATGCCTTAGTCATATTTTATAATTTTTCTCTAGGTTACCTGATAGCCCAGTTTGAGAGGTGCAAGACGCGTGACATTATTTATTTTTGCAGCCAATCACTGCTGTTGTTTTATTTTATTGATTTGATTTTAGTCATAGAAGCTAAATTCGAAGGCAGGCCACAGGTAAAAGCCAACGAACCGCATTCAAGGCAATAGTTGAATAGAGCTTTTGAGGTATTGCCACTGCTCCAACACTGAAAGGCACTGTTAGAATGCTTGGATCAAGCCAGGTTCAGCATAGCGTATGTCACTGTCTGCTCACGTTGGTGACCGGACCAGGGCAAGCACACTTTCGCAGTTCCCGCCGGAAATGCAGTCTAGTTATTCCTGTAAGCCCTATTTTGGGCCAGCTCCTGCTCCTAGACCTTTTGAGAGATCACCACCGATCCAACTCTGGAACGTCCGGCCGGAACCGCTGTAGTGCGGAAATTGAAAATGACGTCACTGACCCTTGTTATTCATCCGCCATATTGGATTGAATAGAAAGCGAAACTAAAGTTTCACAGGTCACAAATTTGGTCCGAACGCCACGAATCTTGACGTACATTATCCTTGGACCAAGCCTCACAAAAGTTACCGGAAGGATTTTTGATTTTCGAAAGCGTTTGCCCGTCACAGCCAAACGAAATCGGCGGCGAAGCGCCGAAACAGGAAGTCGTCCATATCTCAGGAACACGGTCACATATTGATACCAAATTTTGTATATGAACTGGGGACTCCAATGTGAGGGTGCATAAGCTAAAAAAAAAAAAGAAATATTCCAAAAGATTCCATCATTTTGCATACCACCTACAGGTATTTGGTAACTCTCACCATTCACCTTCTGTCACAATGCCTTCCAAGTATGCTCACTGTCTCTGGGTAGCCACAATGTCTCCGGGCAACCTTGCCCAATCATGAAATCCTTGCTCTGCCATGGGATAGTATGGACTTACGAACTGAAATAGCAAGAAGAACACTAGCTATATATAGCTTACATAATAGAGTTGTTTTCACATTGACGGTATTCAAATTACATTTTTCATTATTGTTAAATATCATGATGGGAGAGTATTATTAAAAATGTTACAAGTATGCAAGCAAATTCATATGTTTACGGGAAATTAGGTTTTACTGGGTTGTTTTGTTGTAAAGACATGCAAGGCATTCTGGGCCGTAATGAACAGTGGTCGGCAGCACTCCATAGGCTACGTATTAATATGAATAGGTGTTTCTGTAAACCTAGGGACAATAAACAGCTATCTCTGTTACAAAAACGAGCTGGTAATCGCTCATTGAAGAGGATACTATGATAAAAAGATTGTTTTCCTAAAAGCATGGAGTTGACGAAAGAATAAGCAAGCAATGTCACGTTAATGTTAAATAGCCTAACGCTAGGTGGCAACGTTGTATTACATTTCACTGAATACGTGTGAGCTTCACAAGTAAGGAAGGTGCAAATATTATGTAATTTATCATGGGAAATTATTGGAAATGTTATTTCTTGTTTATTATAATTGCAAACCACACACATCCATTCGTAATCACAGGTACACATTTAATACTGGAAGACTGTCTATTCGTTTATTTGATGTTGCTTAGCAACCAAGACTTCAGAGCAAAAATTCTAGAACAGAGATTTAGAGAGACACGTTTTGAGTTCATGGCCAAGTGCCTAAAATATCGGTTTCCATGTGTATGTGCTGGATGGTGTGCTTCCTTTATGAAAGTAAATGTTTTATACAGTTAACGTTACAGACATAACTTATGACCCGTATGGCCGATTGTCAAAAATGATGTATCGTTGGAATCCTTGGACCAAGCCGAGTTCAACCTATGCACCCTATGATGTCAATTTCCGCTATGATGGATTTTCCGCCATATTGGATTTCATCAAAAAAATTAAATGTCTTCACAGGTCACAAATTTTGTCTAATTGATACCAAACTTCACAGATATCATCTACAGACCATGCCTGATTAATGCATTGCTTTTTGTCTTCGGAATTATAACCATTTGCGCGTAACAGCCAATCGAATTTTGCGCGAAGCCACCAAACAGGAAGTGAGCTCATATCTCAGCAACCCATTCATCTATCATAACCAAACTTAGTCCATGGACTCAGGACCCAATCAGGGGGATGCTCAAGAAATCTGGTGACCTTTGACCTCTAGGGGGCGCTGTAATTAAGAAACATGCCTTTTTTGCCTGTAGCAGCAGTTGTGCTTAGAATTAAAACGCATTAGTGGTGTCTGGTACTACTGTAGAAGGTCCTTAGGCAGACCCAAGCCAACTTGTGATGTCATCGTAATTGATTCGGCCGCCATATTGGATTTAATCAATACGTACAAGTTTTCGCAGGTCACAAATTTCAGCGGATCCTCACCAAAATTGGCAGAGACCATCTTCAGACCATGCCTTATCAGTGCATTGCTTTCTGGAACAATTGACAGAAACATTTGGCTGTAACAGCCAATCGAAATTTGCGGCAAAGCCGCCAAACAGGAAGTGAGCTCATATCTCAGCAACCCTTGTATGTATCAAAGCCAAACTGGGTGCATGGACTCAGGACCCAATCAGGGGGACACTCAATAAATCTGGTGACCTTTGACCTCTAGGGGGCGCTGTAATTAAGAAACATGCCTTTTGGCCTGTAGCTGCTGTTGTGTTTGGAATTAAAATGCACTAGTGGTGTCTGGTAATACTGTTGGAGGTCCTTAGGCCGACCCAAATTAACTTGTGATGTCATCGTAATTTATTCGGCCGCCATATTGGATTTAATCAAAAACACGTACGAATTTTTGCAGGTCACACATTTCAGCGGATCCTCACCAAAATTGGCAGAGACCATCTTCAGACCATAGCCTATCAATATGTTGATTTCTGGAACAATTGACAAAAGCATTCGCCCGTAACAGCCAATCGAAATTGGTAGCGAAGCCGCCAAACAGGAAGTGAGCTCATATCTCAGCAACCCTGCCATGTATCATAACCAAACTTACTACATGGATTCATGACCCCATTAAGAGGACACTCAAAAACGTTGGTGACCTTTGACCTGTAGGGGGTGCTGCAATTAGCAATATTGCATTTTGATCTGTAGTTGCTGATGCGTTTTATCGATCTTTTATTTTTTGATGTGAACCTGATGACAACATGTTCCATCCAGTTAATTCTAATGCGTGCGTGCAAGGGCGGGGCGGGACGGGCAGAGGCGATTGCGGCGGTGGGTTGGCTGGGGGAGGGGGCAGCGACACTCAGCCCTGGTTCAGCCACACAAAATTAGTTATGTTTTGATGTGAAACTTGACCTTGTAACTCAGCCAATCTTGGGTTGTTTGGCATGGAACTTGCTGTGACTGCTTAATGCTATATGCCCGATGCCACGGCATTGAGTTGCATGGCAAATCTGGCCTGCTGAACCCTATGCTTGGCCCCCACATTGCTGCTTGCAGCTATATTTGGGGGCCAAGCAGCGAGGCAACCATTGTGTTTGTTAGTTTTCTTCTTCTTATTATTATTATTCCGCCACTGAAGTCAAAATGTAGAATAATACTGTCATATCATGACAATTAAGCAAGTTAGATTTTAACACCATGATAGTGTACTGCAGAGTACTGCTGGTATATATGTGACCTGCCATATGAAAACCAGCAGCAAGTCGGCCTAGACGAAATTGCGCAAAACACAATTTAAGCTTTTTTTTCCAAATTAGTGATTTTCGTTTTTTTTGCAAAATGTGCAAGTTGAAGTCATGAAGAAGCCACTCCATAGCCTAGAAATCTAGACGCACCCTAGTGGCAGCAAATTATATTTGCAGCCAGGGCTAGTTTCCTTGCAGCAGGGCTAGTCTAGCAACTCTCCGTTGGCTTGTGAGCTCGAAAAATGAAACTTCTATCAGGCCAATCAAATCGTGAATAGAGTCGTTAGGCGGGCTTAACATAATGATTGATGGCAGAATTGCAACGGTTTGGCTTGAATTCCCTGCTACTTGAAAACAAATAAGATAATGTTGCTGTTGGCGAACAGTATGACACGAGTTAAGCTTTTATTAAGTTGGCAAAAGTTTGAACTAGCCAACTAGCTCCACTGGTGGGAAACGCATGGGACTCATAGCGCTGTCCTATTGCGTGCAGAGGGAATTTGAAAGACAACCGATTATCCCGCCCCTCGGACTGAGCACTGCGAACGGTGAGTGCCCAGACCCTACATTTTAATGTTGGTCTGGTTCGTCAGGCTAGCCACTCCATGTTTCAGATAACAATATTGGTTGCCTTAAAAGTATACATTTTGTTGTTGAAATTGGGTATAGTGTTGGCAAAAATCTGCCTCTCTCTCTCTTTGTGCTGGGGCGTGTTAGCTAATTTCCATACTGAACTGCAGTTGGCCATTGACTTGCTTTTGTTATTTTTTCGGCCAATCAGCTGCACGTTACAAGCGATACACATGGCTACTTAATATACAGCGACCCTGGTTCTACCTGCCTAGCAAAGAAGAAGAAAGGAGAACTCTCTCCTTGGAAGACATTCGTGTAGCGACAAACTTTCTCCAGAGCTTATGTACAAAATACGGAGTGATTCTATAGCTGCCGAAAGAGAGTGGCAGGATATGTGAATCATTGGCCACCTTGAGGCAAACAGATGTACAGTAGATACTTCGGAGATGACTACATCCACCAAAAAGCCGCAGACGAAAAGAAAGTCCCCCCGGACCACGTATCAGGCAATGAAGTCTGCAGGAATACTTTTCAGTTTCTCATGGCATAAGTAGTCCCTGTTACATTGCAATCCCTGCTACATTGTTATTAGCTAGCTCAGTACTGTCATTTAAAGTGATATGCACATCGAAACTAAGCTGTAATGGGAGGTTTTTGGCTAGTAATGTGAGCATCTGCTATTAATTTGAATAATGCTTGAATTGCTTGAATGGACCGAGGCTAACGATTTAGCACCTAGCCTACTGGAGGATAGTTTGTATGAATACATCCAGATTAAGGTGCAAAGGGGCCTGTTAGCAATGCCTGAATTGAATGTGTCTATTAATGACTTCAGTGCTGCTCTCTGTTCTGCTTCAATGAAACATTTAACTTAAGATATTTTTTCTTTTTCTGTTCTTTTTTTTCACATTGCAGCCCTTGCGGTCATCAGGTAGTGGAAAACAGCTCTCCTGGGAGTCACCTCAATATCCCACAGCTTGTTGGAACGGCAGATGGAGTGTTTGAGTGATTGACTGTTTGTCAAGAACTTCGACTGGCAGAAGCATCTGAGTCCCCACTTCAAAAGGCTTCCAAAGATCAAGAGTTATCAGCACTTCAGGTATTTATATTGAAACTTTCAATATGTTCATATAAAAAATAATTGGTTAATGATGGTGTTTTATGAGAAATAGTTAGCCATTTTTAAAATGTCCTGTTATTTGCTTACAGCTTTGATGCCAAAAGACCAGGTGTGGTGCTTGCAAAAAGACACTGTGATGCAGAACCTATGGAATTTCAGCTACTGCGCAATTCAGCGGTTCTGCCCCTGTTGACAGTCTTCCTGTCCTGGTCCCACCTGGACTGAACATTGACAGGCAAACCTATCTGCATGAAAAAATCTCTGGGGAGACATGTGGCTGGTTTTCATATGGCTGGTCACATATGAGTGGTCACATATAAGTGTAATACTTAAGAAATCAATATGAAGTATTCATATTATTTTTTATGCAGATTATAAAATACTATATTTTATTAACAAAATAACTTTATATGAATTCCAAAATATATCAAATAGAAACATATGATATAAGCCATCATTTTCCGTTTGTGTTTGTGTGTGTAGAGAGTCAAGCAGAATCTAGGATGGCCACTGGTGTGGTGATCACACTATATTCAATATTACTGATGACGTGGGTGGGGGCCCCCAAATCAAATACATTTTTAAAAAGTATTGAAGAAGTATCGAAATCGTGGAGTGGATCCCAGTGGAGTCTGGGACTGTGGTTGCGCGGCATTTGCTAGGAAATAATGTAAACTCTATTTTTGCTGCCAAACACCAAAAAGCCTTTTATGTTTGTGTATCTAGGCTACACGGGATTTGATGTTTGATAAACACAACCAAGAACAAAACCATTTGAAACTAACAGAAATTATAATCAGAAGTCAATTTTCACAAAAAACCAGGACAATTAGTTTCCCGGGAAATATTATTAATTATCCGGTCACTCAAAAAAGAGAACAATCCCGGGAAATCCAGTGCATGTGGCAACCCTACATATTAGTCTATCTAGACTGATATGTAGCCTATTTATGAATGATTAATATACAAATTCAATAATGTACAAATAAATGGTTTATGCATATAAACCAAATTAATTCAAACAATTGTGTCTATTGTTATTAGGTCCTAACACTCTAGTGCACATTGTATGTATTTGCATTGTATGTATTTCCACAATTGTTTCAATTGAAGCTTTGTCAACATTCTAAATCACATTTTTATCACTAAATTTATCATAACTTTTGAAACAGACGTATATTTGTTCAAATACGGTTTTGTTAAATCACCCACAAAATTCACTGTATTTCATACACATTTTTCTCTTAATTTTGAGAGATTTTGATGATTTCCGGATATTATTACATTACATTACATTTAGCAGACACTTCTTGACCAAAGTGACTTGTCAGCTATATTACAAGGGATCACATTGTCCCCGGAGCAACTTGGGGTTAAGTGCACAATGGTGGAAGCCGGGAATTGAACCAACAACTTTCAGGCTACTGCACGCTAGCCCAGCTCCTTAACCACTACACTACCACCGCCCCTAGATATACATTAGGAGAGGATTTTCAGACACTGCACTCTACTGTATCAAAATGACCCTATAGAACCGCGACACACCCTTTCTTATGGAAGCATATGTGTAGCTTTATTCAAATGAGAATGCAATCTGCAATATGCAATTCAAAAAGACATTACATTATGCAATTGCCAATTCATTATGCAATTTAATATTGCAATTTGCAATAATTTCCAACAAATTGTATTTTAATCTGCAAAGTGACAATGCAATCCTAAAATCAATTTGAATAATTTTGGTTAAAAAATAGAATAAACATGGATTGAATTGCATTCTATTTTGCCATGGTACTTCAGTCTCAAAATTCAAATGGCAATTAATTTTGCATTTAAATTTTCAATATTCAGTTTCATCATTTAACTGTCAATTCGTTTTGCAATTTAATATTCAAAGTGCAATGTAAGATTGCATTTTGAAAACATATTTGGCAAAACTGACAATGCCAGCCTGAAAACAATTTGGATTATTTTGGGCAAAATGTTTTGCCATCGTTTTGAGGCATTTTATTCAAATGGAAAAGAAATAGCGCCCCCAGTGATTGCATTGCACTTTGCCACGCTCTTATGGCAAGCCGATTGAGCATTTATTCTGATATCTTGATATCAGGCATAATTGTCATGTACATGTAAGCCATTTTTGTCAACTAGTTAACTAGTGAGCCAGGTTTGTGTAAACTAGTTAACTAGTGAGGGCCAAAATATGCACACTAGTTAACTAGTGGGAGCCAAAAGGCTCACTAGTTAACTAGTGGGAGCCAAAAGGCTCACTAGTTAACTAGTGAACACATTTTAGCTTCACTAGTTAACTAGTGAGAGCCAGAAATGTCTACTAGTTAACTAGTAAAGGCCAAAATGCATACCAGTCAGCTAGTTGAAGGCTTTTGGGTCTCACTAGTTAACTAGTGACAGCCAAAAATGTGCACATGTTTACTAGTGAAGGCAAAACACCTCACTAGTTAACTAGTTGCAGTAGGTCAATGTCACTAGTTAACTAGTGAACCATAAATGGCTTACTAGCTAGCTAGGTGATGGCAGTAGGCTCACTAGTTAACTAGTTGATGCATCATTTGTCCAAACTAGTTAACTAGTGAGGTCATAAATGTATAATAGTAAACTAGTTGAAGACAAAATTCACACTAGTCAACTAGTGGCTCAGAATTCAAATTAGGAGGCGGAGAATTCTGGAAATTGAGGCTTTCTATTGGCTCCCTATATCCAAATAGAACATGACAACCAATCACAGTGCAGAATTTCACGAAATCCCACCCACAACATTTGCATGTGGCACACAAATTAACATGCTGGCCAAAGGTACTCTAGCTAGTAAACTAGTGGCTTCAGTGTGACACTTACATGTAAACTAGTGAAGGCAGAACTACTCACTAGTTAACTAGTGAAGACACAAATGCCCACTAGTTAACTAGTGAGGTCTAAAAAGTGTCACTAGTTTACTAGTGTGCACCAAAACACCCACTAGTGAACTAGTGATGGCAATTTCCATTCGATTTGACGATGTGTACAGTAAAACATTGTGATGGACGATGATATCGTTGGGGGAGGGGGGGAGTGTAGTAAACACTAATTAATTACCATATGTCTGTACAGAAATACATTTATAATTTTCTACATAAAAAAAGCTAAGAGAGACATACTGACCAGTGGGGTATACTACGAAGCACGTTAGACATATCTAGGCTATGTAGACATATCGAGGCTTGACAAAGCCTTGACTCAGGGGTATACGTTAAGTGATACTACGATAGCAGTTATGTGATATATTTGTCAAACTAGGCTTTCAGCTCAGATCTGTGCGCGTTCTCGGTGTTGGGATGACGTTGGCCAATCGTGAAACGTGGAGACGCACAAGACCGCCTATATTAAAAAACAATTACTTCCGCATTTATGAGCGATAGTGTAATCTACACTGCAGTCATTTTTTGTGTCTAACCTATAACATCAAATAAATCAATTGTCATCAGTTGTTGTATGGTATGCACGTCCATAGTGGGATATTTGCACACACACAGCACTATTAAAGCGCATTCGAGATCCAAAATGTTAGTAGAGGCGGAGCTCCACCTGTAAGATATATGACAGAATCCTACACGTGAGATAACTTCGTTTTTAAGACAATTGATTGGTCAGTGGGCGGTAGATTACACGATTTGAGCTACTTTAGCACATAACCTCCTCCCGACCAGGTTTGGTTGACAGCATAAGATACCATGGTGATATAGCGACACTAAAACAGATCCACTTTCGTGTCACAGCATACCCTGGCTTTGAGCGCAACATACCTCGCTAACCCACTAATCGAGATTCGTAGTATACCCCACTGGCTACTGAAGTTGTGTGGAAGATCTACTCCAAGAAAATAGTCGTGAAAGACGGATAGACAATCAATCTGAACACTTGCGTGTGCACCAACCAGCGGAATATTACACATTGCCAGCCTACGCTGGGCCTAGCAAAAAAGCTACTTAAGACTACTATCATGGTCACTCATTTAAAATCTTCAGTAGTACGCTATGCAGCCTCCCACGTTATCAGGCTACCGTCTATGCTGACTATGAGGGCGGCGGAAAGTGAAAGTAAAGGGCTGCGATTGCGCAGTCCAGGCTATAGGAGGGCGAAGTAAAAAAAACGTTTACAAATAACGAATACCGATTACCACTTTGCTGCTGTCTGGGACTTTTGCTAAATGCATGAAATACAAGCCTTACAGTGAAAGACGGATAGGCTACCTTCTGATCCTATAATTAACGAAAGAAATTTATTTTAACACAGAGGAGAAGGACGCATTTGGCGCTCGCTGTAGCCTCGCAAAAATAATTGAGCGCTAGAATGTCCTAGTCGTAGCCTAACAATAATAATTCTATAGGACTATTTTCTGCTAAAACATAAGGCTATAGTATAGGCTACATATAGGCTTTGTAGCCTGTGAGACATGTAGGCTACAAAAATACAATTACACATTCACGTCACAGTCAGGAATTATTTGAATAAGACGGTAGACTAATAAGTCTTTTATTTTACAAGACGGTAGACTAATACGTGATAACTGTTTGGCTGACAGCCTTTAAAGTAGGCTCAATTTCATTTCCAGGGAAAGGTTTTTTTATGTTTTAGCCTGTTACAGCAGGAATTAGTGACTGGCATGTGGGGGCGTGGCATCACGATGGTTACTAGTGAACTTTTTTTTAGTGAACCAATTTGGTCCCTACCGATTTTTTTTACTTCAAATGTTTAAAAATGTCTGAAATGCTTCCAAATGTAAAACTATGTTCAGTAATTACAATAACAATGCTAAAACAAAGATTGATGATGTTTTTATATGTAAAATACAAAGTTTATAGATTTGTCATAGGGAATGTATGTGCCAACCAACCCCAAAATCAGTGTGCCAACCGCCCACATTAGGTCCAACTTTTTTGCACAAATGCTGTTAGCCTGCTAATATCAGTCACCTCAGGTTTTCAAACTTCATTTTAAGATATAGATGAGTCCCCTAGCAATCAATTATAATGAATATTTTTTATATATCCCTAACTATTACCCTTCTAGGATGTATTTAGTGGGAGGTGCATATTCTAAGTTTTGACACTACAAAATTAAAATGTTTTTCTCACCTAAAGGGTTAATGACCTGGAGACCAGTTACATACGTGAGTTTACTCTACTCAATAAGGCCGTCAGTTAAGTGTTGGAATTTTGTTGCAGCTCCCTCTAGTAGCCTGGATATTAACAGTGTTTCAACCTGCCCCTGTTCCAACCAGCCCCAGTCTCCCCTACACCTAAAAACACAAACAAGCTGACCGTTTTTGTCCACTAGTTAACTAGTGGGACAATTTAAGTCTCACTAGTTTGCATGTGTGGCACTGAAGCAGCTCACTAGTTAACTAGTGCGCACAAGACACACACTAGTGGAGTTTTTGGAGCCATCTAGTTCACTAGTAATGCAAAAGGTATTCTTACTAGTTAACTAGTGACAAATTGCCCTTCACTAGTTAACATGTTTGGCCTTACTAGTTCACTAGTAATGGAACAGGACATGCTCACTAGTTAACTAGTGAGCATATCTGCATTATAATGCCTTTCACTAGCTTATAGAGGGCATTTTGAGCCTTACATGTTAGCTAGTGAGGACAAAACACTGTCCATAATGAACTAGCAGGAGAAAAATGCCCCTCACACTAGTAAACTAGTGGAATTTTAATAAATACACAAACGGCTGGCATTTTGTGCAACTAGTTAACTAGTGGGACGTAACATTGGCCACTAGTTAACTAGTGCGCAATGTCGCACTTGCATGCAAATGAAGAAGGTGGAACAAGGATTTTGATTGGTCCATTTAGGAACCTAGAAAACATGGCTGACTTCGTCCAGGCTGTTCTAAGAGCAAACTTTTATAAACTTAGATCGTTTGAGCATAAAAATATGTTTTGATAACATGTCTAGTGACAAAGTTGTGGTGTATTGCTGTAATCTTTGTTCAGTTAATGTCTACAATCTTTAGTTTTTCAGTTATTAGTCTGAAAATCGCGATAAAACTGGAGGCATTTGTATATGGTTGCCTAGCAACAAAACGTTTCAGTAACATGAACATTGATGATTGCATTGCTGATGTGGCAAGACTAGCTCAAGTGGTTAAGCAGCAGGAGATCATGTGGGAGAACAGGGTTCAATTCCTTAGAAGTGCATTAAGTTTTTTTCTTGATCTTTGAGCTTTTAATAACTTTTGAAACCATGTGCAGTTAATGTGTACAATATTTTGTTTTTCAGTTATTAATCAGAAAAGCGTGACTGAATGGATACATTTATGTCTGTGGTTGCCTAGCAACAATAAACAAAGAATAATATTAAAATTGAGGCTATGAACAGTAAATTTACATTTAGACTGGGTGGGATTCTTACATAATACACAATAGGAGTCTTCTACCCACCCTCTCATTAGAATTTGCATAATAGCCGTTTCAGGCACTAGTTAACTAGTGAGCTGCTTCACTGCCACACATGCAAACTAGTGAGACTTCAATTGTTCCACTAGTTAACTAGTGGACAAAAACGGTCAGCTTGTTTCTCTTTTTAGGTGTAACTAGTTAACTAGTGAACAAAATATACATGCCACTAGTTAACTAGTAAGGCCCACAACACCCTCATTAGTAAACTAGAGGCTATCTTTGCCTTTACATGTTAACAAGTGACCATTTTGGCATCTCACTAGTTAACTAGTCGAATGGAAATTCACTAGTGGGTGTTTTGGTGCACACTAGTAAACTAGTGACATGTTTTAGACCTCACTAGTTAACTATTTGTGTCTTCACTAGTTAACTAGTGAGCAGTCCTGCCTTCACTAGTTTACATGTAAGTGTCACATTGAAGCCACTAGTTTACTAGTTAAAGTTCCTTTGGCCAGCATGTTAACTTGTGTGCCACATGCAAATGTTGTGGGTGGGATTTTGTGAAATTCTGCGCTGTGATTGGTTGTCATGTTCTATTTGGACATAGGGAGCCAATAGAAAGCCTCAATTTCCAGAGTTCTCCGCCTCCTAATTTTAATTCTGCGCCACTAGCTGACTAGTGTGAATTTAGGCTTCAACTAGTTTACTAGTATACATTTATGACCTCACTAGTTAACTAGTTTGGACAAAGGATGCATCAACTAGTTAACTAGTGAGCCTGCTGCCATCATCTAGCTAGCAAGCCATTTATTGTTCACTAGTTAAAGCAATACCAAAGAACTTTCCCTCTGTGGCATGCATGCTATTTGTTTATCCAGCACAGGCTTTGCAAATAATGATGTCCACAGACAAGGTAGAATATGTTGCACGATTTATGAAAGTACGATGTATTGCGACATCAGATGCAAGTCAATTTGTAGTTTCTTATGTCTCATTCCATCGAACTACAGATCCGCTACCCGATCTGGCAAACTTACATAGTGCGGTTAATAGCCTATGTGGGCTGTGAAGCGAATGCAGAAGTGCCATTCACCCTGTTACAAGTTGATGAACCACTGAAACGATTTTGGAAACATTATTTTAAGGTACAAAAAACTCTTTGGTGTTGCTTTAACTAGTGACATTGATCTACTCCAACTAGTTAACTAGTGAGGAGTTTTGCCTTCACTAGTAAACATGTGCACATTTTTGGCTATCACTAGTTAACTAGTGAGACCCAAAAGCCTTCAACTAGCTGGCTGGTATGCATTTTGGCCTTTACTAGTGAACTAGTGGACATTTTCTGGCTCTCACTAGTTAACTAGTGAAGCTAATGTGTTCACTAGTTAACTAGTGGGCATTTATGCTGTCACTAGTTAACTAGTGTGCACAAACATGGCTCACTAGTTAACTAGTTGACAAAAATGGCTTGCATGTTGGCCTGATATCAAGATATCAGAATAAATGCTCAAGCGGTTGGCCAAATTACATAGAAGTTAACAAGTGGGAATTTGACATTCAGTAGTCAGCTAGTAAACATTTTTGTACCTTACTAGTTGGCTAGTAAAATATAGAAGTCTTTAAACCAGTTAACTAGTGCACATTTCAGTGTCCACTAGTTAACTAGTGAACATGCTGAGCATTACTAGTTAACTAGTAAGATATGAAACATATGAACTAGTGGACAGAAACATCTGAATAAATGCTCAATCAGCTCTTTGTGTGGCAAAATTCAAATGGCAATTCGATCTGTAATCTGTCAAGTCACTCGTCAAGGCGGGAACTAGGCTACGTCACTTCCGTGATTACGTCTTAACCAGTTAGCGTTTGCAATGGAGGAGTTTGCAGCTGCAGGTCTCTTCCATACTTTCTAGTGTTTCACACAATGCTTTGCAGCTTATCGCGGCCGCATAAGCAACACACATCTCCCGCTTTACTTACCGGTAGCCTACGTTGTCCAAAAATAAATAAATAAATAATAATTTTATACCTCTTGCTTGCTTTCACTGTAGACTGTGTTCAACTTTACCAAACCATACAGAAGTACCCCCTCTCCTTGCCCCGCTCTCTCTCGCTCTCCCTCCCTCCCTCTCCTGCTCAATATGAACACGCGCGACTCAGTAACACAATCCAAATAAACCATTCACAATCGTGAAAGAAAGGACGCATAGAAGACGACTAGCTAAATTACTATTAAATACTATTAAATTTAGTATCATTAGCATGCTGCACATATTTGTTTAAAACTTTTGCATTCAATTTGACTGATCATCTCAATACCAACGTTTCCCAAAAGGGCCTGTCCCAAGGAGAACAAGTATTACCTTGAAACTTAAACACACATGGGGAAACTGAACAGTCCAATCAGTAGACTATGATAAGCTAGCCAACTATGCTACTTTGTTTACAATATTTCCAGGCTTCAACCGGACAGTTGAATTAAACAGGTAGAGTTGTAATAAAAATAGTAGGCCTAGGCTATAGGCTAACCTGCATAAAGTGTGCTGTCATAAATATCAGACATTCAGTAAAATCTTTTCATATCAGGATATAAAATAATATAGATATATTATACTATATATTATATTGTAATATTGTTATTTAATAAAATTTCTACCCCCCCCCCCCAAAAAAAAAAGAAAAATCGAGGTTTGTATCGAACCGTGGGTCAAAAATCGTGATACAAACCGAATCGTGAGGTTGGTGTATCGTTACAGCCCCAGTAAAATTATATGTATATTTCATTGGTGGGATATAATATATTCGAGAAATATGTATTTTGTCTGTGAGGTGGTCATTCAGCACTGAAAATGGAATGTTACAGGCACCAAAGGGTTAAAAAGTAAAAAAGTTACAAAGATGAAAAATACAAAGCACACATGTCCTAAATAAGACTTACGGAACACAGTTTGAAAGAAGTTTCTACATTAAGCTGTTGAAGCTGCATTAAACGCGAAGAAGAAGAAGAAGTCTAGGAAGAACAGTACAGTGCATTTTCATTTTCATGCACTGTAATAACACAGTATGGTGGATTGTGTCTATACAGTGTCCACTAGGCTACAGTATACTATAGTCTAATGGAACACTTGATTTTTTTTTTAAATTAGTCGTTTAGATTAGTCGACTAATCAAAAAAATTGTCGTTAGACGCAGCAGTAAAAAACAAAAACAAATATATCTGTGTAACAATTTTATAGATTTGCATTATTCAATCATTCATTTCACTCACCAAAAAAGGAATCAAACCCACGATGAGTGGGCATGCATTCTCTGCGGTACATGCCAAGGTGCCACTTGCCCACCATATGTGTAGCATAGCCTGCCTCCTTCAGAACCTCAGGCAAAAATTTTTCCTCCAGTGGCACACAGTAGGGTTGGCATGGCCATATGATCTGGTGCTGCATACCAGTGTGGATCTGGACACAAAAACAAGTCAAGTCAGTTTTATTTGTATAGCGCATTTAACATGCACAGAGTGCAACCCAAAGCGCTCCACATATAAGACATTGTCATTGACACATAACAAAAGACAATAGATGCCGGACCTAGCAGCGTACCCGTGACACCAAAACATGACAAATACAAAAAATAACAAAACACAAAAGATGCCGGACGGAGCGGCGTAGTCGCCAGCATATCCGTGACACCAAGACATACAAGACAGACAACAAACAAATTAATAAATAAAAAGTAAAAAAGAAAATAAAATGAAAAAGAAAAATCATGTTAAATTAGTCCAATTTCCAACCGGCTGAAAATGTCCAAGGGCAATGATGACCCACGTGAACCTGTGCACAGTTGATCTTAACAACCGATGCAATGCCAACAAAGTTCTTTAAAGTTACAACTGACCAACCCGGAGATTTCACTGGCAGTCTGGAGAGCAACAGAACAACAGAACAGTCTGAAGTCATGATTGGTGATCTTCTTGCTGATCAGCAGCTCGGTGGCTTTAGATTGGACAGTTTATTGTTTCATGGCTCGCCATCAGAACTCCCCACTTCAGCACTCAATCCAGACTTCAGGCACCCAACGACAGATGCTAGTATGGCAGCTCGCAGGTCAGCCGCAACTCATGGCAGCTGCAGATCTCTCACAGTCTTTCTGTCCAGACATTGGATATAGGCTACAGTGTCGTTTACGGATGGATAAGGGATGGCCAGTCAAGGCAAGCTCATCAGCCCAGTGGAGCAGCTAACGTTAATGTTAGGTATTAGCCGACTTGTAAATAGAATAACACAAAAACTATACTATAATATCACTTTAACATAGTTAACATTCTACTCAGCCCCTCACAATGCATTATCCATCCACCATTTTTTGACTTAAAGGAATTATCCGGAGTAAAATGCACTTTAGATCGATTTCCGGATGATTGGGGGTACATACGTTGAGTTGACATCAAAATTATGTCATTCGGATGTGTTTTGATAAAGTTTGATTGTACCGTTTTCAGTCACAACTCGTAGCCTGGAAGTGAGCGGGGCATTTCAATTGCGCCGCTACAAAACGCTATTTCTATACCTCTTCTATAGTTCCAAACAACATAACACTTACATGGTAGTGAGTAGAGGGTCCCTAAAGCCAAACCGAAGTATCCCGAGGTCTTTATGTGGTCGAATAGAGAGTCCAGAATGAATTTCATCAAGCCAGTACCTTTACAGAAATGTTGCCATCTTTGCCGCCACTTTGAGGGGAAAGTCCGTAGGAGTCTTATTGCTGAGTGTGTTGTAACACGCTCTGGAAATTCACAATTTCGTCGCCGTTTTTTTTTTTTAAAAAAAACATAGTCCAGTATTTCTTTCGAAATTGAAATGAAGTTGTATGGACTGGACTATGTTTTTTTTTTTTTAAAACGACTCTATTCGACTACATAAAGACCTCGGGATACTTCGGTTTGGCTTTAGGGACCCTCTACTCACTACCACGTAAGTGTTATGTTGTTTGGAACTGTAGAAGAGGTATAAAAATAGCGTTTTGTAGCGGCGAAATTGAAATGCCCTGCTCACTTCCAGGCTACGAGTTGTGTGACTGAAAACGGTACAATCGAACTTTCTCAAAACACATCCGAATGACATGATTTTGATGTCAACTCAACGTATGTACCCCCAATCATCCGTAAATCGTTCTAAAGTGCATTTTACTCCGGATAATTCCTTTAAGGGTAGAGGAGAGATAGACTTCTCTGCATAGTCTGTTTACATGCTATATTAGCATATTTGCACAACCCCCTCCCTCCCTCCTGGACTGTGGCCGTACTTGATGCTTAATACCTTATACTCAATACTTGACCAATGGCTGTAACCCTTTTACCTCAACCTATTCTTGCACTGACATAGTTTTGTTATATTCTCTTATGTCCATATTACTATCCCCACCCTTTCAACTGTATATTGCATCTTGCTTGTGTCTGTTGAGGGGTCCACGACCATGGCACCCTTGACAGGGACAACAAGGAAGCGAACATCCTCAGCTGCACTCTGAATTACAGGCTCAGTCCCTGCCCTGTCATGCTTGATCAACCTGTGTTGCCACAGTTACCTTGAAAAAGTAATCTGATTACTGATTACTCCTTTAAAAAGTAACTTAGTTGCTTTACTGATTACTTGATTTTAAAAGTAACTAAGGTAGATTTATTAGTTACTTTCAGCAGCTACCGACAACACCCCCAACGCCTCAACATAAAAATGATAACCGGTTTTGCCAATACTCACTATACTGGAAGTGCATTTTATAAGCAATGTATAGCAGACATCCCAACCTAACCTACTTAGATACTGAAATTCAGATGTTTGTTCACTAATGTCTAAGAACACCAAATAAGGAAGGCCTATTGATAGAAATTGTTATAGTAAAATATGTAGATTTTTTTTCATGTAGCCTTGGCAACTAGCAATCTTGTAGCCTATAGGCCTGAGTAATATGCAAATGAAATTACACTTGTTAAACTCACCTCAACAAGTCTTTTGCAATCATTTAACCCACCGTGAGCAATGCTAAAGTCGCTGTTACAAACAGTGCAGCGTGCAAGATTATCATTATGTTTTAATCTTTTGAGACAATTGGGTACACTTTTGTGTAGTCTAATGTGAAATGGGTCTTAAATCTTCCTTTTTGAGGGGCACTGACGCTGCCATGACGCTTCTGTTCCTAGATACACTGACTGAACTGATTAATTATGTTTGGGAGAAAAGAGATATAAGCACTTACACTGAAAACTGATTGGTTGATTTAGCAAAACAGACCAGGATGCTCTCTGTCTTGGATGCGCTTCAGGCACAAACGCACCACTCCTCTCTCTCTCCCTCTCCGTTGTGTGCGCATTAAGCTATGCACACGCGATTTGAAGCAAAGATTCTAGAATCTTTGATTTGAAGTCCGGTCTGGCTTGCGTGCTCTTGTTCGCTCTAGGTTCCGGGAGATTTTATGTAATTTGCGGGCGTCAGGAAGCCGCTATCAATATGTGGAGACTTGGGATGTCTAGCTATGACAGCACTTTGTCGCCAGCACAGAATGTACAATGTACCTTAATGTTGTCATGTTAGCTGACACAAATTCAAAGTAATGACTGATGAAATGTGCACCTCTCTCTCTCTCCCTCCATTGTTGTTTACGTTTGTGTGCACGTGAATTGTCCTCATGCTGAAAACGTGAGCATAGCCTACATGACAATAATCCCCAAGACAAGAAGAAAGCAAAGAATATATATTTTTATATTAAGGAAAATGACAAAAATAGTAACGCACAGTAACTTAGATAAGTAACTTTAATCTGATTACTGGTTTGTAAATAGTAGCGCGTTAGATTACTCGTTACTGAAGAAAAGTGGTCAAAATAGACTTACTGGAATCACTGTTGATCATCCTTCAGCACACTATGTTGATATTTGATTTAGCTTATACAGTATCTAGTATAGTGCTGTCAAACGATTAAAAATTTTAATCACGATTAATCGCTGAATTCCTACAGTTAATCACGATTAATGACATATTTTATCGCATGATTAAAATTCTATTATTTTGCATTTCTGAACTTTCTAGGAGTCCATGTTAACAATATAAAGCAATTATTGTGTATACTATCTTGATTAGAATTCAAATGAAAGCAAAGCAAGTTACTTCATTAACTTAAGACGTAGGTCTATTTGATTATTTCAAATCAAATTTCAAAAGATGTGCAGCAGACCGGAGGCAACACAATATATTCTTCAGAAATATAGCTAATAAAGGGCATAACAAACATAAAATACTATATTCATTATCTTTGAGTTCAGTTGTGTAAGGCCCGTCTTTTGCCCAAATCTGCATTTCTAAAGAATGCCTTTTGCATTCAATTTACATGTGTGGATGCCTGTGTTTGATCTGTATTGTCTTAGCTGGCCATCGCCAAAGATCCCCAACACCCGCTCATGCATAAAGTGGCCATTTGCTCCTTGTTCTGGCCCCTCTACTGAGAGATAACTCAGTCCTGGGCCTACTTGAGGTCTTGTGGTGAGATAGGCCAACCTCATCATCATACAGTATTGCTCTGTAAATATGTGTTGTGAATAATGCATTCATGTTTGGTCTTGAATTAATACTTGTAATGTGGGCAACAGTCTGATTATGGTTTTGGTACAATTGAATGTATCTGTGCATAGTTGTAGATTAAGAATTAAACTGTAGCATAAAGTTATGATATCCACCTGGGCCACACCCATCCACCTCAGACAACAAAGCCTCTGATGAGTCCCAAGTGAATGATAAAAGTGGAGGCTCTGGTCCTCCAGGGCTCTTCTGTCTTCTTTCCCATCTTGGGGCTTCTTTTCCCATCTTCTCTTCTTTTCCATCTTGGACCTCTTCTCTGGGTCTCTCGCTTTTCCCCCTTTCTCTCTCTCCCTCTCTCTGTCTCTCTCTTTTTCCCTCTCCCCCTTCCCTATCTCAGGGTTTGTATTGTTTTATCTGGTGTATCAGTTATCTCTAACTTGTCAAGTTTACCTCTGTGAATTGGTTAAGTTTCCTTTGTTACCATTTGCTACTTTGTTACAGTAGACTATGTGAGTTTACTTGTACATTCAACTGAAGTGATTGGTTACATTTACCTTTAAGACTTAATGCCTATTAAATTGTTCATTTGCCTACCAATCGGATAACTTCAATTCTCGTAGTGTGCCATGCCATTCTCCTCCATAGCTGAGAGACTAGTTACTTGGTAATTGATTGGTGATACAAATTATTAATCAAATGGAGTCAGATTAACGAGTATGTAATAATATCATTGCCATTTAACTATTCACCCTATTTGTCCACACAAGCTCTTTCAAGTGAGGATATAGCTCGACGTCTCTATGTTTCCGAGGCTATATATATCATTTCTGAGCGTATTACAGTTGAAAATAAGGAACTTTTCGACATGAGTACACTGCCATTTTATAGGCCTACAGTCTATGGTGCGCTGTCACTTGCCACACACATCAGCGCCAAAGTTTTTAACACGCAAACACTGGATGAAGAATGGATTTTATGGAGCGGCGTCGACCAAATATAACTGAATCGTGATTTACACGGCGGCAAAGTGCGATGCTGGTGTGCAGAATTGTATTGAAAAGAATGGAATCTAATGTACAGTAAATGAACGTCGAAAGCAGAGTGCATCTCACTCATGTCGGCATCGGTGGCCACAGCAATTTAAAACACCATTCAGCTGACCGGGAGTTCAGAACTGCGTTGGTGTTTATTGTACGAATCTACTCTTTGGCCGGCTCGTAAGCCCAAACAAGTGTGTGCAGCATGCCTTTACGTAGCCTACTAAAGGCGCATCATCATAAAGATAGGCTAGCCTACATTTAATCTGCATCACGCCCCATTTTAGCGGAAAACAAGTTAACATACATATATCATTGATTCTAATGGGAAAGACAGATAGCCTAATCACACCTTGACGTTATATCTAGTTATTAATTTACAGGCCATTCAATAATTTTACTAACGGCAGTTATAAAGAATTATGTGTATGTTACTTAGGCTACTCATGTCGAAACGATGTAGGCTATATTACAACCCATTCAGCACGTAGCCTACTAGCTACACTTACCATATTCCATGTAAAACGGTTAGCTTGCTAGCTAGCTAACTGTGGAACTTCAGTATAACAGGCATAGCCAATTATCTGACCTAGTTGTAGGAAAAAGGCTACGTTCTAGGGCTGGGATAAACGATTATTTTTTAAACGATTAATCTAGCGATTATTTTTTCGATGCATCGATTAATCTAACGATTCATTTTTTCAGTCCGATTCGATTTCGATTCGATTATCGATTATCTCCCCATTAATTGACTAATAGCAACTTATACATGTTGATTTACATATCTGAATGAAAAAAACATGAATTCCTTAACATTGGAATATATGTTTATTGCTCTTAAGATTCCTAAATAAAAGACTATACAAGTGCAAAGTAATGCATTCTTAGTCAGAGGTAGCATTCAGTTCAGTTCAGTAGGTCTAATTGAGTGCCTGTCACTTAAGACAACGTTTATGAGGAAATCCCTGCAATTAACATTAACACTGTTAAAACGCTGCTGATGTGTGAATGCAATTCATAACGTAGTTAGTTCAAATAACGGTTCGTAGCCTACTTCTCCTTGGGACAAGCACTTTTGAGTCTTGGAAAACACTTTTCCATTTACATTGGGATTTTGCAAACATTCAGAGTCAATAAAATGAGCCCTACATGAGTAACGAAATTGATAAGCAGATGTAAGTAAGCATGCTAAACTTGACATCCGAACAGTATTCTAACGTTAGCTTTGAGATGCTTCTTGATTGCATAACTTAACTTAGTTTGGTCTCCTCAATGTAGGCTACTACCCAGATAGCTGAGGGGCGTTGAATCCACGTTTGTTTGAAGCGGCGGAGGTTGATTCAACGTGGATTCAACACCCCTGTGCTATCAGGGTATGTTGTGATGAGACCTTAGCAGAGTTAACTTGACTGCAGCAGTTTTGAACAAATTTGCACAGCATGGTCATGATGCTAAGCGGATTTAATAGCAATTTAGCCAGCCGTGTTCTATGCAATGCTTCTACGTGGCAACAACAATCCTTCAACAATCGTGAATATTTTGTGTTAAATGCACATGCAGAGGAGGGGCAGCGGGCTCGTTACGAGAGAGAGCGGGCGAGGCAGGGAAAGGCTGCGTGCATAAAAAGTGCAGCTCAATGAAAGGATTTTATCTTATCTTTAATTTAAATAGTACAACATAGAACATCAATGTGTGACGACCGGTTTTGAGTTCGTGGCAGCCCACCACAGATTAGTCAACGTATGGAAAAAACTCTGAAGGTGTAAAATTAAAAATATTTCTCAGCACGCGTTTTGGGTCTGACAAATCGACGCGCATATTTTGCGTCGACGTATTTTTTGCGTCGAAGTAATCGATTACGTCGACGCGTTGTCCCAGCCCTACTACGTTCATATTACAAGTTTAGTTGATGTTATGACATGTAAAGTTAAGATTGCCGAACTTAGTTATAGTCAGCCAAGGGCAGTTTGACTGTGCCTACACACTGTGCCTAGTGTTTTCCAAGACTCAAAAGTGCTTGTCCCAATGAGAAGTACAAACCTTTATTTTTACTACTTAGAAAACCTTATGAATTGCATCCACACATCAGCAGCCTTTTAACTGTGTTAAAATTGCAAGGGTTCCCTCACGAACGTCTTAAAGTGACAGGCACTCAATTACAAGACAATCTTAAAGTGACTAACTCCCTACACCCCCCAGCCCCGTTGTTCAAGTCGGCTACCTCCGCCACAAATTGAATCCAATTCTGTGGGAAACATTGTGCCATTTCCTCATTTTTATTGTCCTACTAGCTACCCCACATACCATTTCAGTTGCTTGAAAATGACGCAAAAATAGAAACATGCCTTGTTTTATCCTGATTATTGTCATGATCCATTTGATGTGGAGACTTCAAATTGTGGGAAAACATTAATAAACTGATGGATTTGAAGAGGAAATAGTGACTGATACCAAATGAAAAACACAAAACTGTTTTTTAATACCCTCAATATCACACTTAATCCACATACCATTTCAGTTGCTTGAAAATGACGCAAAAATAGAAACACGCCTTGTTTTATCCTGATTATTGTCATGATCCATTTGATGTGGAGACTTCAAATTGTGGGAAAACATTAATAAACTGATGGATTTGAAGAGGAAATAGTGACTGATACCAAATGAAAAACACAAAACTGTTTTTTAATACCCTCAATATCACACTTAATCCACATTTTTCTGACATCTAGGGCCTTTTGAAACACTTAGTACAGACTTTAAATTGTTTACACATGCTGTGGTCTTCCACCCTAGAAATGTTGAAGAGGCTGGGGAAAATATTTGTCAAGATATTAATGCCCAGGCCCCAGCCGTGGCGCATCTGGCTGAGGCACCTGCACCGTACGCTGGTGACCCGGGTTCGATTCCTGCCCCATGGTCCTTTCCGGATCCCACCCTGACTCTCTCCCACGTACTTCCTGTCACTCTCCACTATTCTGTCACATTAAAGGCATAAAAAAGCCTGAAAAGAATATTTTTTCGTTTGGCAAAACTGACAACGTGTTGATTATGCTATTGGTCGTCTATCATGAACTGGCTTTTAGCACTAGGGTTCATAGTAGCCTAGCCTAACTTAGCCCATTATGTTTTTCTAAATGACACAGGCTATCTAACTAATATTACATCAAACTTGGATTAAACTCTGAAACACAATAAGCATGAAGTTTACTGGATATCTGAGGGAGTTTCTGCATGGACAACTAGAAAGCATGAAGAGAAGAAAGATGAAGACAGAACAACTGTTAGAACTGACTTGTGAACGTCAGCTCAGCTGGCTAGCTTTCAGGCAAGGTAAGAACCAAGATAACTCTTTTTTTCCCCCAGTGAGCTAGCAAGGGCAGGCTATTGTTATCCAGTTGTCATCAATTGCCTTTAAATTGAGTGAACCGTCTATATCAACTAGAAAAAGAAACTAAAAGTTTCCCCGATGAAGAAATTATACTTTTTAATCACCAATGCATATAGCCTGGTGTGAGCACTCATGCAATGTGTGTGTGCGTCCCTGCGCAAGTGAAACTTAACACTGGATATAACGTGGGCTAGAAGCAACGATATTTAAAACAACAAACAACTTGGATTCCTGTATGGAAACAGCACAGAGACTGCCTAATCCTAGTCATTTAATGAATTAAGATAATATGCAACACACTTTATTTATATTTCCATTGCATATGTTTGCAATGCTTTGGGTAGACTTTGTCTTTACATTTACTTAATATATACAGGTGCTGGTCATATAATTAGAATATCATCAAAAAGTTGATTTATGTCAGTAGTTCCATTTAAAAAAAAGTGAAACTTATATATTATATTCATTCATTACACACAGACTGATATTTCAAATGTTTATTTCTTTTCATTTTTATGATAACTGACAACTAATGAAAATCCCAAATTCAGTATATCAGAAAATTAGAATATTACTTATAGAAATGTTGGCCAACTGAAAAGTATGAACATGAAAAGTATGAGCATGTACAGCACTCAATAATAATTGGGGCTCTTTTTGCCTGAATTACGGCTCCCACACACAGCTGCGTTCCGTCAATGCATGCCAGTGGGTGTTCCCGACGGTAGCTATGCAAATGACTTGAAGTAAAACCGTAATGTGATTGGTTGGTGCCGTCCGTAGATTGGCTTGATTGGCCGGTGCCGTCTGTCGGTGCAGCAACAGCTGAACTCAACGCGAGCGGCGGGAGAAACGCGACGCGACGGACCCACAATTCAGTTCGGCAACGGATCACGTGAGCCCATGTAAAGTGAATGGGATGCGTCTCCAGCAACGCGAAGCACGCAGCTGTGTGTGGGAGCCGTTACTGCAGCAATGCGGCGTGGCATGGGGTCGATCAGTCTGTGGCACTGCTCAGGTGTTATGAGAGCCCAGGTTGCTTTGATAGTGGCCTTCAGCTCTTCTGCATTGTTGGGTCTGGCGTATCGCATCTTCCTCTTGACAATACCCCATAGATTTTCGATGGGGTTAAGGTCAGGCGAGTTTGCTGGCCAATTAAGAACAGGGATACCATGGTCCTTAAACTAGGTACTGGTAGCTTTGGCAGTGTGTACAGGTGTTAAGTCCTGTTGCAAAATGAAATCTGCATCTCCATAAAGTTTGGTGAGCAACAGGAAGCATGAAGTGCTCTAAAACTTACTGGTAGACGGCTGCGTTGACCCTAGTGCTGCCACTAACGACTAATTTTCTAACGACTAATCTTTCGACTAATTTTTCGATTAGTCGACTAATCTATAAACGACAATTTTTTTTTAAAAAATCAAGTGTTTGTTATTTTGTTGTGTCCGTTTTATTTTGAACTCAACTAAAGGGAAAACGTAAAATATATCACCCTACATTTGTTAGAAGCTGTATTACTGTAAGTAAACTGTTCAAAAACATTATGTATTAAAAAAACACCCATTTAAAATGCTACCTTCAGATCTAATGTCAGACCTTTGATAGACTTTATTTGTATGCCAGTGTTGCCATGGACATAGACAACTTCTTTGACCTGAGGCCCGGTCATGGCATACTTTGGGGTCATAGGGCCCACCTACATGAACCCACCCCCCATCAAATTATCCTTATATCACATCACAATTATTATTGTTATGCTATATTGTTATACATGCACTTCAAAGCAGCCAGTGTTTAAAGTGCTAACATTGTTCACAAAAACTTTGTGAAAACATGCACATCAGAGGACTGCTTTACTAATGTAAAATATAATTACAATAGTTCCATTGCTTGCATGGTTGCATGATAAATACTTATCAAACCAACAGCAATTATATGGGTGTCATCGTTTTGTTTCCCTCATGCAAGCATCATACACTGGTAGGCAAATGGAAAGAATATTGACATATTTAATTATGCCACAAGCTTTTAGCCACGTTATTCAAATTTGACCATACAATACTCTAGAATCTAGAGTCTAGATCGTGTATTATAGTATGTGCTCTGTTTTTATGGAAGTTGCATAAATCCACATTGTTCTATTAAATGTAGTTTCATAATAGCCTTCCAATAGATTGAATTGGAGCTTTGCTACCAACGTTATCAAGTGGATTCAGTTTATCTCGCGCCTTGAATGAACGCTCACCACCATTTAATTGTATGCCTCTATGTTTGATGACAGCAAATTAGCAAGTATTTCCTACTGATTGCAGAAACGTTTGTTTTACTTTTCTGTCGGTACGCGGTTCCTTGATCAATTGCGCAGCAAATTATCAGATGAAGCCCCAGGAATAATTTCACTCCACGGCTCTGGACCTCAGGACCAGCAGTGTCCACGTTACGGCCGGTGCTGGTCCGCGCGGCCCATAGTTTGAGAAACGCTGGGCTTTGAAAGGCGACAGGAGTTGAGGACTTTGTAAATGAGCCTAACATCAGCATGTTCAAAGCAAGTAGGCTACAGGCACTTTGCGTGTATTACCACATAGGTTACCTCACTTTATCAGTTGGCTTGAACTCTAAAAAAATATGCCTCGTGATTTATTGACCATGGGAAATGACGCGCACCTTGATTGTTGATATCACGGGCGGCGGCATGTTCTTTGGTATGAATGAATTACAGTAATGACACACCATTGCATTGTCAACGTGAGACACTCTTCACTTCATTTATTTAAATTTCCACAATACTAGCCTACATTAGTCAGAGTCTGGACTAACCTACTAGCTTAGCTCCCCCCACTTAGCTCTGCCTAATAATGAATTGGGCTGAAAGCAGGCAGGCACGCAGCTTTGCTGCTGGCGTTAACAGTTTGCGTGCAATGCAGGGTTTAAAACATGACTGCCAAAGTCTTAGTAACATCCAAAGACAGTCATTGTACTTTTCAAGAGTTAATAACATAGAGTTAATTAATATAACATTACAGTGAGCCGCTTGAGACCAAAATAAATAGGCGGTCAATATTAAAACGACTCTTCGACTAAAAAAATTGCCGTCGACTAATTTTCATGGTCGATTAGGTCGACTAAGTCGACTAATCGCGGCAGCACTAGTTGACCCTGGACCTCAGAAAACACAGTGGGCAGTGTTGGGAGGGTTACTTTCAAAATGTATTCCGTTACAAAATACAGGGTACATGCCCAAAAATGTAATCTGTAACGTATTCCGTTACGTTACTCAATCTGAGTAACGTATTCTGAATACTTAGATTACTTCCGCATTGAATTGCATTTTATAACTGTAGGAATGCGGCCATCAAATCCTGCTTAGGCCTACTACTAAACAGGCCTATTCTGGTGTGTTCTTCTGTTCCAAATGGCTGAAGTGTTAGGCCCACACAGGAGAATGTAAAGTCAACTAAGCTACCTGATACAACTTTAAAATAGCAAGGTGACCATTAAAACTACAGCAGGTGACTAGGCTAATTAAAATAAACAAATAAATAGGCTACTTTAAGGGCGTAGCCAAAAATTATCATCTAATGTGTGTCTCAATTGTCCCCCGCTGACCACCTCACACATTTCTCTAGATTTTGCAACGACCTTACATGACACAATATGCCAGTTTTTAGGACACAGAATAATGTTTGTAATGATACCAGTTACGTTTAACAGTAACATAAGTGTAATGAACTATTCATTGTCGAAGGTGCATGGTGAAGTGAAATTCTTACTTTGGAAAAAAAACATTTGCCGATATCCTTGGATGGGAGATACTTGTGTCGTTAACATTTTCCATGATCAAAGAGGGCACTAATACGCATGTGCATAGCAAAAATCACAACTTGGGCTTGCTGTGCAAGCAAGATATTTAAGGTGTCTCAATTGTACACATGTCTCAACTGTACTCAGTCTACCCTAATTAAGGTGTGCCTGTGAGATTTTTCGGTGGCATCAACCCAGTAGGCTACAAGTGAGGGGCGCATATGACAGGTGGAACGCAAATGACCTGTAAATGAGGCTGCACCATATAATTCATTTTAAAACGTAAATGTAGATCTAGAAAAAATAATAATCTATAGGCTAAAGTTAGAATAAAAAACTTAGAATGCAGTGCCTATTTTAGAGATTGGTTTTATTGTAGCCTAGGTCTAAATCAACACGTGAACTAGGCTTTGTGTAACCGATTGGCCGAAGTAGCCTGAGCTATTAATACTTGGGAAAATATCCTTTGAACAGACATCAGGAACCACGATCGGTGAGGAACAGGAGTTACCTCCACTTACTTTACTCAATTTGCTGTGCAAACAGTAATTTCAGGGTCTCCGATGACGCTTCCATAATGCGCGCTGGCTGCGTTTTGAGGCTAGTGCAAGACGGCAGGGCTTGGATTTAAACATGTAAACAATTTCATCATAGCTTTCAGGAGCTTCTGGGAAATGGAGTTGCCTTAATTTATTTAGAGAGTGAACAAACTTATGAAACAGATAAGTATCGTCATGTAATCCATTGATTTCAACAATGTAACTGTATTCTAAATACCAACTATTTAACTTGTAACTGTATCGGAATACAGTTACTCATAATTTGTATTCTGAATACGTAACGCCGGTACATGTATTCCGTTACTCCCCAACACTGACAGTGGGCCAATACCAGCAGATGACATGGCACCCCAAACCATCACTGACTGTGGAAACTTTACACTGGACTTCAAGCAACGTGGATTCTGTGCCTCTCCTCTCTTCCTCCAGACTCTGGGACCTTGATTTCCAAAGGAAATGCAAAATTTACTTTCATCAGAGAACATAACTTTGGACCACTCAGCAGCAGTCCAGCCTTTTTGTCTTTAGCCCAGGCAAGACGCTTTTGACGCTGTCTCTTGTTCAAGAGTGGCTTGACACAAGGAATGCGACAGCTGAAACCCATGTCTTGCATACATCTGTGCGTGGTGGTTCTTGAAGCACTGACTCCAGCTGTAGTCCACTCTTTGTGAATCTCCCCCACATTATTGAATGGGTTTTGTTTCACAATCCTCTCCAGGGTTTGGAGAGGATTGTAGGGTGTAGGGTTCTCCTACACTTTTTTCTACCACATCTTTTCCTTCCCTTCGCCTCTCTATTAATGTGCTTGGAAACAGAGCTCTATGAACAGCCAGCCTCTTTAGCAATGACCTTTTGTGTCTTGCCCTCCTTGTGCAAGTTGTCAATGGTCATCTTTTGGACAACTGTCAAGTCAGCAGTAGTCTTCCCCATGATTGTGCAGCCTACAGAACTAGACTGAGAGACCATTTAAAGGCCTTTGCAGGTGTTTTGAGCTAATTAGCTGATTAGAGTGTGGCACCAGGTGTCTTCAATATTGAACCTTTTCACAACATTCTAATTTTCTAAGATACTGAATTTGGGGTTTTCATTGTTTCACACGTTTCACTTTTTGAATGGAATTACTGAAATAAATCAACTTTTTCATGATCTTCTAATTATATGACCAGCACCTGTAGTAGCCTATAGCTTAATTAGGCTACCCTAGTTTGGGCATATTCATTAACCCAGTGATACCTGGAAACACCTCGAAATTACGCTGTTGTCTGTTAGGCTAAAGTTGTGATTTATTGCAACAGAGGTAGCCTATAGCAACAGCAGCAACATTTTCTTTTATTTGGACTTCAAAGAGACTTTAACTTTCATTAGGCAAATTAAACAAGCCTATGAGGAACATTTAGAAACCCAGAAATTTTCTAAAAGTACGCCTCCTGCCAGGAAGACAACATTTCTTTTTTTTTTTTTAAGTATATTTTTTGGGCTTTTTATGCCTTTAGCTAGGATAGTGGAGATTGCCAGGAAGTGAGTGGGAGAGAGAGTCGGGGTGGGATCCGGAAAGGACCACGGGGCGGGAATCGAACCAGGGTCGCCGGCGTACGGTGCAGGTGCCCCAGCCAGTCGCGCCACTGCTGGGGCCGGAAGACAACATTTCTGATGTTTGATTGAAAATGACAGGACACTCGAACATGGGGGGCTGGGATATGTTCACTTTTGCAACATAGGCAGACAATTTTTTCCTTGTGTCCTGTCATTATAATACATTTTAAGCACATTGCTTGACAGGCTTTCTATCACTGTATACTGAGACTACAGTTGACAAAATTGTGGTAGTGATGAAATTGTTGCTGCAATCGCCTTGTTTAATGCTAAATTAGATTTTACACTAGGACTCCGAATGAGACACTATGCGCACCACGTTGGCTATACGGCATATTAAAATGAAAAATAAAGACTTGAAGACTTCGGCTAAAGTTAATAGAGACCTCTAAGCTTGGACACTAACCTTGGAGTTAAGTTACAGTATGCTTAGTTGACGGCTCTGTGAAATGCGGTCAACACTGCCACCTCGCGGCAGAAAATTGCAATTTTTAAGGTGGAATCGAAACTTAACTCCGCTGTATTTTGCTGGGCTAACTTCTACAAAAACGCTACATAAACTTTCAGCGAAACCATCTTGAACAAATGCACTAGACTGAGGACAGCAAAGAGAGTGCACTTTATAACAATTAAGTCACTTTGCACATCAAAAACACCGGTCAGCATCTTCACTAAAAATACAGGACGCAGCATACACACCTGGTATTTCCCGGTCATCAGCTGGTTCCTGGAGGGTGTGCACAGCGGTTGAACGTAATAATTCTCCAGTTGGACTCCACTTTTTGACAGTCTGTCCAAGTTCGGAGTTTTAATTTCGGATCCATGAAAACCTACATCATTCCACCCTAAATCGTCAGCTAAAATGAAGACTATATGTGGTGGTTTAGCCTCTAAAACCTGCAAGTAAAACAAGGTAAAAATACCCAATACGGTGAAGTCTATTCCCATTTTAGTATCGTCACACTGAAACGCTAATTAGCAGTTAGTCTACTTTGTAGCCGACCTAACGTTACAATTCGCATGAGTTTCAGTTAATGGTAGGCTTACTGTTGTTTTCTGAACACAGAAGCAATCTTTGCTATATTTATGAAGTTCCTTCACACGCAGACTTTCCGCATTTTGTTGAAGTAACATCCGTATTCATCAACCAATCAGGTGATGAGTAATCATGTGAACATCTGACGTTGGTGAGTGGTTGCACAGCGGCAGTTGTGCATAAAGCGCAATTTAGCTTTCGACATTTCCCTCCAGTTATGCTAACCCCCAGAGTTAAAATAGGCCTACCACTGTTTTTGGCAGATGCATTTGAAGAAAAACTGTCAAAACTTTCAGATTTTGGGAGATCCTTTGTTTGAATTGACTATAGTGAGAAGATAAAACTCATAGGCAGTATCTGATAGGCCTACATTAAACTATGGGCAGTATTTCTGAAAGGCCTTTAAAATATGAATACAAAATATTATTATGAACTAGAAATGTAATGCCAGAGGAATTACAATAGTGGATGGAAAGCTGCTGGGTTAATGTTGGTGGGGAGATTCCTGAAAAAAAAAAACATTGAATCACTTAATCTTTGCGTTCATACAAACCCTTGTATGCCAAGGTAAAAACCTTGTGCGTCAGGCATTCTTGAGATATCACACTCAAGGTGGGTTTGGCCTTGACATTTGACTTCATCATTGAGTCCATACAAATGTTCACACCAAATTTGAAGCATGTGCGTCAAGCCGTTCTGAAGATGTGACACAAGCATGAAAGCTGGCCTTTGGAAAATGTAATTCAGAGTATGCAATGCAAGACTACTGTACCTGCAAAACGGGCTTTCAGTTGGTGTTGATGACTGCTCATTCTGCAGCCAGCTAAAAATTACTTTGTCAACGTTAAAATAATTGAATCAACGTCGCACTGCAACATTTATTCTACATCACTTTTGCACCCTTCATTAATATTAAAGCAACGTTGAAATTCTAACTACAGATCAATGGGATTTCCACTAAAATAAATATTGAAACATTGTTGAAATTACAACCAAACTAAAGATCAACGTGATTTCAGTGCTATTTCAATTGATATTAAACCTCAGTAAACCACTATTAGCCTAATCTGGCAAAATATTGGGAAATTCATATCCTGCTTTCTCTACAGCCAGGATACATTTGGCTAGGCCTAGGTCTTGTTTAGGCTACACAAGCTTGCATAAATAACCATTGACATCTTATCAGTTAAGCAAGTGCATTTATTCACTCTTCATCTAGAAATTCACGTGTACTGTGTTTTCCTGCCATCCATAGCAGTTGCAGTCAGCCTGATCCTTCAGTAGCAGAGTGAAGCGGCACCTAACAGAAATAGAAGGGGGGGGGGGGGGGCAGCTGTTAGATAAATATGTTCAACTGAGCAACAAACTAACAGCTAAGCCTACAATCAAGTTATTTTACGCCAGTGGTTCTCAAACCTTTTCTTTCATTCCCCACTTAGATCAAGGGGGCATTTTTAAACCCCACCTGTCCCTCATCGCTCTAAGAAAGTGGTAGGTCAAACTTAAAATTGTCAAATTTATTGAAATAATGACAAGTTCCAAATATATCCTCGGCAGCAGAGTTAAAATCAGCTGGTGCTGCAGATATAATAAATAAATACATAATGTGCCATTGTAAATTAAACACACATATTTCTGTTTTCCAGCAACATATTAGGAAGCATAGGCCAATATTTTACAGCATTGTACAATATATTCAATGAAATACCAACATGCTGCATTAAATGGATCACTGCTGGTTGGGAAATATTTTTGAAATAAACTTTGCAGGGATGTGATGTAGGCCTACAGTGGCTCCCGAATCAGACTTTTCAGTGATTTCACTCAGATTCTCAAAGGCATAATACTGTCGCGATCGAGGCGCCTGTCCCATACCTCAAGTTTTTTGGTGAATGCAGTAATCTTAGATCTGCTAGGTGAGGTAGGTGCTTGTCTTAGCCTTGTAACTGGAGATTTAACTCATTGAGCCACTCATACAAACGTAGTTCAAAACAGTGCGGTAAAATTAGATTCAGATTGGATATTCAGCAGACATTCGGCTGAGTTGATTTTACTGTTACAAACATGCGTTGTTAGTTGTGTGTGGCGCATGAGATTCTAGGCGCCAATCCCGTTTACAGAGCTATTCATGTCACAGCCTACATTTTGTTAAAAGAAGACTTAATTTGGTGTTTGGAAGCAGCAGTATCTCACTTACACACGCTAACGCAAAACAGTAGAAACACACCGCACACGTTATTAAGAATCTATTGCTATGGACTACCTTTCACAGCAGTTGGTTTTTCAAAATAAAAGTCTGACATCTCTATAAAAGAATTTACATAATTTCCCCGTGCCAATATTGCAGGCTGTGGCGCACTTGTGGCCAAATAAATCACATCATTCTAACCCTTTTCTGGAGCTCTTCGTATCACAGCCCAAATTTTTGGAAATAAGACTTCATTTGGTGTTTGGGGGCCATTTGTAATATTTCCCTTGTAATAACACGCTAACACGAAAGAGTAGAAGCACACCACATATGTTATTAAGAACCTATTGTTATGGAATATATATAAAATAATATGGAACTCACCACACAACTTCGTAGGTTTGATAGGTCTTGTCCCTCATGCTGGCCCTTACAAAACCCACAAGCTGACCCTTGACACACAACAGTCAATAATGTGACCCGATTTAAAGTGGTTTTCACCCCTTTGGACACTCTTGATTTCGTCCGTGAAACAGTGAAATATTCACAGGGGGCATGGACGGTTTGCTAACCATTTTACTGTAGTGTAGCATCCAGCTTGTGCTATCAGCTAGCTAGCTAGTTCAAAGGTTTAAGTACTTAATGGGGATACAGGGCTTTTTATGCCTCGACTAAGTTGATGTTTCCTATAAGCAACAATTCATGTTCATAGAAACAACAAGGTCACTAAAACATAATATATTTCATACCTGTGTTGCAGCATGTAGGCTAATGTTAGCAGCATTATGACATTCTAATGTCTGAAAGGCTAATGATTAGCCTAGCGGCTACCTGAAAAGTTAAGTGTTCAAACTAGCATTTACAGTGTTCTATTTGATGGTGTATTTGGCCCTGACTAAGTTTGTGTGATATATAAACCACAATCCTTGTTGATACAAGTACCAATGTTCGTCTAGAAAGTTTTTATTCACATTAAGATTTCCGCCATAGGCAGTAAAAGACTCCGCCATCTTTGTCAATAATTTTCGCTGATAAAGTTTCAAACTATGATCTTAACGGCCTTTCCACCAATCAGAGGCATCACTGTGGGATTGTTCAGGATTGTGGGTAATGAAGTACTTATCCAAGACATCGCGATTAAAATACATTTATTTCAAAACAAGGTTAGTGCCCCTTGAATTTTCGCCCTCTATATGACCATATACAATCGCTTAGTACAGCCGTAGCTGGTTTTGAGTCTACCATGTGCAGTTAAGTTTTTATGGCTTATACCCGAATTGTCAATGGAAAATTTGCATTGAATTCTTACTTCCGGAAACTCCTGTGGGCGGGACTGTGATGCTCTATTTAAGTGCTTAGCTAGCTGCTACCGCCTCCACTGCACACAACCGCGAACCTAGAAACATGAACTTACTATATTGCTAAGCTACAAGTTTAAAGCTAACGCCAGCTTGCTTGCTTACTTGATTAGCCGAGTCGTTTTAAACAGACTTCACACACTCCATTCAAATACAAAGCACAAATAATTGTAACTTACATTGGGTGTGGTAGGAAAACGTCGTTTCGACGACGTTTCGTCGTCGTTTGTTGGACGAACCAGACAACAAGAACGTAAACTTTCTTCAAGAGGATGCTTGACAGCAGCAGTGCCTGTAGAATCGGTAGGAATAAATGAGGCAAGGAGAACGCTACTGCGCATGCGCACAAGTTAATTACAGGATGTGTAGTTTTAGGGAGCACCAGATTGTATGCATTAGAAGCTGAGACCGTTGAATTCACAGGTGACCCCTGTGCCGGTGTTCTAATTAGCCCGGGAACTTCTCTGGGAGCTTAACAAGCGCAGCTGCCTTTAGGCCATTATGACATCACAGCCTTTGAAGTCTATGGGGGAAAAATTAGCTTTTTACCATTTTTAATCCCTTATTTCTCAAAAAGTATAACATTTGTTAAAAATCTCTCTTGCCCCACTCCAGACCTTCAGAACGGTTATTTCAACATGTCTGTACGTTAAGCGGTTAGAGTCGCATTAATTCTTGAAAAGGTAAAAAGAAAAGGTTATAATAATAACTAGAAAATGCAATTCCAGGGAATTACCATTGCATGTAAATGCAAAAAAGCTGCTGTGTATAACATTATATTACTTACAGTATGATTATTCAGATTACACAGTCTTACAGTATTCTTGATGTTCTAGATGTTAGCTTAGAGAATATATATATGACAGTCAGTAAAAATAAATGGTCAATTCAATATTGATCAACATTATTTGTTTTAATACAGCAGAATGATACTCAGAATACACTAATGATACACTAATACAGCAGAATGATACTCAGAATACTTGCACTCACCAATGCAAGCTTGTAGTAAAAATCACAGTTGTGTGTGTGTGTGTGTGTGTATATATATATATATATATATATATATATATATACATACAGAACTTGATAATGCCAGTCATTATCCTAAGACAGATCTATTTATCAGTGGTAACTCTGAACTGGCAGCAACAGCTAGAGGCCTCAGTTAATGGTATTAGGTCAAATTTGGTGGTGATGGTGAAGAATAAAAGAGTCAGCCCTTCAAATGATCAGTTTTAGACAGAACTTAGGTTAGAATCTTATTTTTCACACAGCACAGCTCAGGTCTAAAAAGAGAGGTCTAACAGCACAGCTATGTTTCACAGATGTTACAGCACAGGTATGATTCAAAGGTATGAATGGTTGACATATGATTCACAGGTATACATGTTCCATAAAGTTAGTGAGTATAGTCCTCACACAACAATATATTTCTCAGAATGTCTCAGTGTAGATCTAAGATAAGTCTCAGTATGGTTAAATGGTATGTGCACAGATATGTTGAGATATGGTCACATGTGTGTAAGAATGTATGTTAGTAGGTATATTGCTAGCAACTTTGTCAGAGATGTATGGTTGACAGGTGTGCACACAGACAGGCACACACGTAATGTCATACACGGTCATCACCACTGGTCTGGTCTGGAACCTAAAAGGCAAAAGCAAACAAGTTTAACAGTTATACCAAAACAAGGAATGTCTGCAATTGGACAATTGTTCAATACAACTAAGGTATTTAAGTGAAGTTGTTACATTACATTAGGCTGACACATTATAACCTAACGACTAAAGGCCCGTACACATGGTACATGGTAAACAGTTTAAGCTTTTTAAACAATTCTCTCAACAATTCTAGGACAATTAAAAAAAGGTAGATTAGGCCTACAATACAATTGTTGCACCATCAAGCTACTGGTAGTTAAATACTAGCCTATAATATTAAATTGCAAACAAAGCAGAATTCTGTGTTTTATTGTTTTCAGTTTTAGTATAGGTGATGGCTAATCATATTTTTTTTAAATATAAAATGTAAACAGCTTAGAAAACTTTGCAGGCAAAGGGTCTGTTGTTGCTGTTGATAATCATATGAGTAATATAAGATAGTCCATTTCCTAACAGTAGCCTATTCATGGCTTTCATAAGATCCCTTTCCACAGGAGTATTAATAAAGCACCAATGCATTCATAATCTAGGTGCTTGATTGTATACACCTGTGGAAAGGGACCTGATAAAACCCATCAATAGACGAACTATAGTATTCATGGGTTTCATATCAGGTCCCTTTCCACAGGTGTATTAAGCACCATGCAGTCTGCATTGATAATCAAGGTGCTTGATTTATTACACCTGTGGAAAGGGACCTGGTGAAACCCATGAATACCGTGATAGTGTTTACTTAGGCTAGCTTCTACGTAAGAATCAGGAGCGTAGAATGACACGTAGCCTGGCCTATTTGACACAAACAAGCGGTGTACAACGTTAAACATTTGTTAAAATAAAAACAGGAGCATATATTTGTTAACTTTAACTAAAATGTCAACGGTAGAAGCTATAACGTTATGACTATCAACAAGTAGCTAACTTGGGTGGGTTTCATCAGGACCCTTCACACAGCCTAGCCCTAGGCTATAATCAAGCACCACGCAATCTGCATTCATAATCTATTCTAGGTGCTTGATTCTATACACCTGTGGAAAGTGACCTGATGTTGAATAGAACCAGAGCCTAGTATCTGTAGGCTAACTTCTCTGGTTTATGTTAACGTTCTAGTTAAAACGCTGCTGGTTAGTAGGCCTAATGAACAAATATAACGTACGTTTGATTGTCGTTAGCTATCGAAACCTACAGCTAATAGGTCACTGTAAAGTTGACGACATATTAACGTTGATTAACAGTGGGTTTCCTTACATAATACATATCAACGTAGCAAGGTGGTAACGTCAACTATTTCACTAACGTTAACGTTACCAAACGTTATAACGTTAGTGTAGTTATTTGTGACCCATCATTTCATACATATAAGGCTAACGTTACATAATGTTTGACGACATAAATGACTCAAATACCAAAAACCGAAACACTTACCTTGTCTGTAATTAGAGAAATGTGCCTCGAGCAAATAAAGTGACCACAGTACAGCAGGCGAAGGCTTTCAGAAGATTCACAGCTCCAGTGGCAGCTCATGTTCAGCTGCTGATAATTGCTTTCAGCTGCAGGTCACGTCATAATGCTAAAAGTTGCCGCCAAGGCGGTCAATGTTAAGTCAATGGGAATTTATTGCTCTTTTATCGTAAATATCTCAAAAAGTATAAAGTTCACAAATGTAAAAATGTCATTGTACAATTGTTCGTTACTAGACCTTTGTAGGAGTGTTTGAATAACGTCAAACAGTGTTTTTTCAGTGGTTTTATTGTCATTAAACGTCACGTTTGGTCGGAAGAAGAATAAAAACAGATAACTAGAAATGCAATTCCAAGGAATTACCAGTGCATGAAAATGCTAAAGTTGTGATGTAAAATATCATGTATAGTTAAAACAGATAATACAGAGATGGTTACTACGGTGATGCTAGGATAGACGTGGTGGCTGCATAGCTTAACCCTTAAGAACGTAGGTTTTATTTAAACCAACGTACTCCACTGGTTGAGTTTTTTGGGCTGCGTCACTAGCGTTCTACACTGACATTCTATAGTCATTATTAGGTGGCCTACAATCTATGCCAGGGGTGGGCAACTAATTTCCCCAAGGGGCCACATGACAAACTGGGACTGTTGAGGAGGGCCGGACCCAAAATACCGAACTCAAGTCTGAACTCAATTCTGTCCAATTCTATTCTGTTCTTGTATAACATTAAGTAAATCATATGGTTTTGTTTACTACTCATAAGAACAGATGGAAATGTGAGGGAGACAATACAATATCTATATAATTAGGCTAGGCCATGAAAATGTGAAGGAGTCAGTACAACCATAGGCCTGTGCCACTACCATCATTACCATCATTAAATTAACTCTATGCAGAATTAGACTATGAAAATGTGGAGCAGACAATAGTAGGCTGTCATTAGTTAATCAACATGCACAAAGAAAACTATTTTTAAAATGTAGGGTATGTTTTTGCTTTAACTTTATGCACAAAACTGTGATTGGTCAACTCACCCTGTGTGTTGAGCCGGCTGCTTCAAGCAACCTATGGGTAGTAGCATCATACTAGTTCGCTAACTTCGCTAACATAAGCTTTGCAAATAAACTCAGACATATTTTGGTTACAATGACGGGGTTATCCGAATGTAAACTGTCTATCTGCCAGTAACGTTTTGAAATTAACACTTCGTATCGCCAACAAACAGCAGGAGTTCGTTCTGACAACCTTTGCGGTGGTGAGCGACGCAGACATAAGAGACACAAAACTTTGAAAGGTTTACGCCGACTTATAGGCAACTGCATTGTGTCGACGCAGAAGCATTTATTCTATTCACCAGCAAATCAGTGAGGGTGTTTATATCGTATGCATCCACGCACAAATGTATGGGCGTACAAATAGCAGTCGCTTTCAAAATAAAAACAACAATATTGATTTGCATGCATTATCTCTATGCTAGGCTCTTGACTATTGTTCTTTCACGGACCTTAGGCGGGCCGGTCAGGGAAAGCCCACGGGCCGTATGTTGCCAATGTATGATCTATGCAGTGCAGCATGGCCTTATCTGTTTTATTTCACGTGAATATTGCAAAGTACCACACACACACATGCTTTCATCATGTGATCACATCATAGCTGTCAACCCTCCCGTTTTTTCCGGGTTTCTCACGTATTTTAACTTTTTTCCCGCTCTTCCCGTTTTAATATTTTCCCGTAAATATCCCGTATTTTAACAATCTTATAACATTAGCTCTACCATTGGACTTTTCAGTCTCTGTACTGTTGTCTTGTTGCTACACCCTTGCCCTTCCAACGAAACAGATGTTTTCAAAGCATCGTTTTGCTTGCTTGAAGGCGACAGTGAGACTATTTAAGATGCACGAGAGCACGATTCAGTGGCACCTGCATAGTGTAGGCTACGGCCGAACGCTGTGTGTATCGGCCTACCACTCAGCTACGAGTAGGGAAAGAATTCCCCTGTTTGTATATTCACTCCAAGTTGGCCTACCATAACTTCCCAACTCTCCACTAAAGCCCATAAACTGCATGACAGGCTATTTATATTTTCTCTCTAAAATCTCTAAAATAACCAAATGCATTTGTTCAACTTTATGAAGAAGAATTACGCACTATAGGCTACTTGGAACGCACACATTTTGTTTGCGCAGGAGAGAGAATGACAGCGCACAGGGCCATCGATTAGGCTACAGAACTTTAGCCTTGCTAGGGCTGTATAAAGTTGACCAAATTAATATAGGGGGACGAATGTTGACATTTTCCCGTATTCTGCGTGAGAAACCCGGGAAATCTCCCTTATTTTCAAAGCTCAATGTTGACAGCTATGGATCACATGTGTTGCATGCATGCACCTGATTATGCAAATGAAGTCGCGCTGACAACGTGTTACAATTGTCACAAGGATAACAGGACACGCGAATATCTCTGCTCTTACCTCAGACGGATGTTCAATGTCCACATCAGAGTCGTCATTAGATGTAAAAATAACCCTGATCTCTTCATCAGTAAACTGACGCCTTTTCAAATGTGCTATGACTAATATTATCGATGAAATTGTATAGCGTCTGTAAATACTACGATTGTTTTCTGAATGAATGAACTTCGAGATGCCGGTCGCTGTAATGTTTTGCATTGACGGACTTGATGGATGCACTGCTATTGCGCAAATAAAGCTGTGATTATAATGGGACAAGATAAAGATGTATGCGCATTTCTTGTGCGAGTTTTAATGTCATGAATGTAGCAAACTATGTTTCCTGAGCGGCGTGCGTTACTCAAAGCTACATAGCTCGTGAATGAACGATGTTTGTTTCCAGCATTCCGTACATTTAGCGGTCATTTTGATTTTCATCTTATCAGTGGCCATGAGATTTGACTAAACACTGAATAACATCATCATTTATTTTTTTAAAAAGCACTAATTTTGCTTGTTTTATTGTGCTTGGTGTAATGACTGACATTCAGAAATATGCCAATAAATGGCAGTGAAGCTAGCAACATTTGTAGCCTCCTGTAAGTAAACGTCTTCCCAATACTTGCCACTTCCGTGGATTTTGTCATGCATAGCCCGACCACACAATCATAATATAAACTAGATCTGCAAAATGTGGACATAACAAAATGGTAGTGGCAAAGTGATTTGCGAGAGATCTTTGACTTTGAGAATGTACAATGTCAGCCCATGTTAGCCAACAAGTGGTAGCCCATTGTTAAGTTAAGATAGTTAACGGCCGTCACACCAGTGTGACGGTACGTTCTTAAGGGTTAATAAAAGTTGATAGTTTAAAAGTAGACTGTTTAAAAGCTGAATGTAGATAGTTTAAAAGTTGTTGATAGACAGTAGATAGTTTAAAAGTTGTTGATAGACAGCTAGTTTAATGATAGTTTAAAAGTAGACCATTTAAAAGTTGAAGGTAAATAGTTTAAAAGTTGTTGACAGACTGGAAGTTTAATGAATGTTGATATTCAAATAGTTTAATGGCTGTGTATAGGTAGATATTTGACGATAACTGAAAGTTGGAATGGCTCTAAAGTTTGCTAGCAGTTATGCTAAGATTTTTAACTATGCTAACCATGCTACTTAGCTAATGTTTTATAGCAGTGCTAGCAATGCTAACCATGCTACTTAGCTAACTTAGCTAACATTTTCTAGCAGTTTAATGAATGTTGATATTCAAATAGTTTAATGGCTGTGTATAGGTAGATATTTGACGATAACTGAAAGTTGGAATGGCTCTAATGTTTGCTAGCAGTTATGTTAAGATTTTTAACTATGCTAACCATGCTACTTAGCTAATGTTTTATAGCAGTGCTAGCAATGCTAACCATGCTACTTAGCTAACTTAGCTAACATTTTCTAGCAGTTTAATGAATGTTGATATTCAAATAGTTTAATGGCTGTGTATAGGTAGATATTTGACGATAACTGAAAGTTGGAATGGCTCTAATGTTTGCTAGCAGTTATGTTAAGATTTTTAACTATGCTAACCATGCTACTTAGCTAATGTTTTATAGCAGTGCTAGCAATGCTAACCATGCTACTTAGCTAACTTAGCTAAAATGTTCTAGCAGTTTTGCTAAACATGCTAACTATGTTAGCAATGCTAACATGTTAACTATGCTAACCACGTGACTTAGTTAATCTAGCTAATCATTTTTAGTAGTTATGCTAACTATGCTAACTAGCATGTTAACAATGCTAACATTTTAACTATGCTAACCATGTGACTTAGCTAACCTAGCTAATCATCTTAGTAGTTATGCTAACTAGCATGCTAACAATGTTAACATGCAAACTATATTAACCATGTGATTTAGCTAACCTAGCTAATCATTTTTAGTAGTTATGCTAACTATGCTAACTAGCATGTTAACATGCTAACTATGTTACTTAGCTAACTTAGCTAATCATTTTTAGCAGTTTTGCTAAAAATGTTAGCAATGCTAACATGCTAACTATGCTAACTAGCTACAGTGGGTAGGAGTCATAGTTGATGACAAGTAACAGTTACAATGGCTGAACAGTTAAAAAGTTCAGTAGTTTAAAGGGTTAAATTGTTTAACAGTGAAATGTTGTAGTGAGGACTTTTATTTTGAAACAGTTTTTGGCAGAGGAAGCAGTTGAACAGGGTGTGTAGTCTTAGTAGAGCCAGTTTGTATGCTTAAAGCCTGAGACTGGCAGTTGATCCAGGTGGCCGGAACACCTTAGTCCAGGCAAAGTAAGGTCTGACCCAAAACTAATTGCAACAGAATTTATTTTCACATTTTTATATTTCAATTGGTGATCTGAACACCGTAGTAAAAGTCCATGAAAATCCAGTTGGTGGAAATATGTTAAAATGAGGGTTGTTTTATGCATTATCCTTCAGCAAATACTGACAAAACTGTAATTAGAATGTTATAGAATAAGCATTCTAAAGAATATCTGACCCCATCTAACTTAACATGGAATTTTAGAATATTGCATTGTTGAGGAACATTCTTTTATTTTCAAAGAGTCAGTACAGGCTTATTTCAGACTGGTTTGTTGCTAATTGACCGATCCCAAGCCCCTCCTCCCATTGTCAGTCCCATAGTTACTGTTGCTAAGTCGGACAAGTTTGCAGGAAAGTGTGCGAGAATGCGTGTTCAACATGGGGACAGCCGCACCCCCATTTAGCCGAGTGCAACAGTGTATGCTGGATTTCTGGGCGTCAAGTAATATTGATATTCAAAAAACAGAGATCAAAAAGGCCTTCAGTATGCAGATGGACACATTCACAATGTCCGCTGTTTTTCAACGAGGTGGAACACCACAAATTGAGGACAAACCTATCCGGTGTCGTGGATCTTAATGGGATGCATGTTAACTGGGGATAAACAATTAGCACGTTATCACGAGCAGGTAGTTTACCTTATTTGCTGCAGATGTGACTCTGATTCAATAAACAGGTCTGTGCAAAAATATGGTGTTGACGTGTCCATAACAAAATCTAACCATATTTCGAGGATTAATAGAAGACGGGACCAAGTGCTGCAGATCCAAGTTCCCACGCAACTTGGGAGAGTGACTAGCCTGTTAAGCAGCTCATGTTGGGGAGGTGGAGAGATAGCTTCTCTTCGGTAGGCCGATAGCTTACTTATTATTTTGAATGGCTGCTTTAGAAGGAAGAGTTCAAATAAACATGATACAAGTGTATTGAAAAGAAACCACTCCGAGCTCAAATCCATATCACGCATGACATAGCCTATCTGCAGTTTGCAGACGTAATTTGTTTTGCACTAGACTTCATCAGTGCCCGCTTATATGCTATAATTAATTTAAACGTGATCTGAATTTCAGTATCTAAGTAGGTTAGGTTGGGATGTCTGCTATACATTGCTGTTAAAATGCACTTCCAGTATAGTGAGTATTGGCAAAACCGATTATTTTTATGTTGAGGCGTTGGGGGTGTTGTCGGCAGCTGCTGAAAGTAACTAATAAAGTAACTTGTAATCTAACTTAGTTACTTTTAAAATCAAGTAATCAGTAAAGTAACTAAGTTACTTTTTACAGGAGTAATCAGTAATCAGTAATCAGATTACTTTTTCAAGGTAACTGTGGCAACACTGCTCGGAGGAAATATTCGAAAATGTAGTCAGATTGTAGTTTCTAAGAAGACTGCAAAACAGACTCTGACTTGGCTTTGTTGCTGTTGAAATTGTAAGTAGCCTACCCTTGGGTGAACTTCGTTTTTGTAATGTGATTTGATAGTCTCTTGAACAATGTGTTTGCTCGACCGTTTCACTGTGAGACCTATGTGTTTAGCTTGGTTTATTGATGGCTAGCTCGCTAGCTAGTGGGGGTTTAGCGTAGCAGTCACTTGCTACCGAAGCTGCAGGGGGAGCTATGTTGTGAAAAATGCGAGCCCAAATCAGGCGAAAACCCAGAAACAGCAAAGGAATAACCAGACCTGCATAGGGCTTCTTTAACTGCGATGTTTGATTTTAAATTAATGTAAATTTAGCTGGGACTGTAAGCCGGCACACGTGGGTGCTCAATGTTTTCCGTGGGTGCGGCGCCTATGACAAGCGTATCTCGCGGTTGCATCCATTACAAACAAACATGCAATGTGAACGTCTGGGATTGGGGAGAGCACTAAATGTCAAGCCTTTAAATGAAAAACACTCTTTAATAATCAAAACAAATAAACGCTGATGAAGTAAACTTGTGACCATCAAAAATCGTTTATCACCTGTAACTCCGTGATAACAGGACCTAACAGGAAGGCATTTGGCTGAGCAACGGAGGTTAATATGCTCTATATGTTGTCCAAATGATGTCTGTCTATCATCGTTGCACTCGGAGAAAACCAGAATGTTTAATTTGTCCTGCGTTTCTTCTACGGCTGCAAACGGGATTCACTCGCAGTTAACCAAATATTTCTTTATTAGGGCAGGGCAGGCATATTTCTGGCTATTAAATTATTTCTCAACCAGTCTGCTAAAGTCTGTAGTGAAGTCTGTGTAGGGTTTTCCAGGCTCCATTTCTTTTTACAAGACACCCTGCTCACTTGAGACATCTGCCGGTTGTTTGGGTTGTTGCAGCGTCATTGCAGCATCACTGGAAAAATAGAAATTAAAGTCGCGTGATCCCGCGCGTGGACCGTGAGGGAAGCTGGCCAAGTCGAAGCACTGCCCACTGTAGAGGGCTGAAATGTAGTCAGTTCAGAGATACTTGTTATCCGGCAGAAATTTCCCAGATTTTCCCTTCACACCAACACAATGAGAGGCATGTAGAAATGATTGTCTTCAATTGAACTGCATATATTTTTGTTGAATGAAAATATCTTTATATATATATATATATATATATATATGTATAAAATAGATATTTCCCCGGTAGTAGACTATTTACACAGTCCAAAACAGTCCTCTCAGTCCATATGCCACAGCAGAGAGAACATCACTTAATAAACTAAGTCCAACCATTACGCCCCCACACCAGCAGGGGAGACAATTCCCCTCATTAGCAGTGGAACACCAGTCACGAGTGATTTTTCTTGTTTAAACGTAGTGGTTTCATCCAATACTGAGTCAGGAAATTCAAGCCACCTGTGCGGTTTTGCTGTGATTCATATGCTAATTAGAGCTATTAGCACTCCGCCAGTTCTCCACATACATCATAGTTTGTTTCCGACCATATGTGGCACAGATAAATGTGCCACATATGGCACATGTGGCACAGATTCGCAGGCTGTTAATTGTCATTAACTGCCGAAAATGAGGGAGATTCACGAGCGTTTACGGGGACGAAAATTACACTTTTCATGCAGTGTTTAACTGTTCACCCATTCAAATTCAGTTGTCATAAACTATGACTCCCGCCAACTGTTTCCTCTGCCCACAACTTTTTCAAAATAAAAGTCCTCACTACAATAATTCCCTATTAAATAATTTAACCATGCATTCATGCACTGGTAATTCCTCGGAATTGCATTTTCTAGTTGTTTATGTGCCGGGGTATTAAAATTCATAGTTTCGCTATTCCACCAAATTACAACATATCAAAAAAAGCATGAATTGGACCAACCGTCTAGGAGAAGTACATTAAAATTGACCATGTGTCTAAACGCATAAAATCCCAATTACCTCACTTCCTGTGGGCGTCGCTAATGGCAATTTCTCTGAAATTACTTGATCAAATCACAGCATGAATCAATACCCAGATAGCAAAATCAGATTAGCAGATAGTGGACCGCTGGTGGTATGCCTCCGGTGGCGTGCCACTTGTGGTTCACCATTGGACCACCATCTCTTTAAATTTAACTTGTCCTGAATATTAAGAAAAGTTAATAAAATGATATATGGAGTATGAACAAACTGAACAAATGAAAAAGATTTTAGACCAATAGTGGCAAAATATTGGGCAATTTGTTTGCAATCCACCAGCGGACTGCCAGAGAACGATGAGCAAAATGCCAGCGGACCGCCAGTTCTGCCCCCAGTGGGCCAACATAGTCTGCCAGCCCCTTGCTATCTGGGGTATACACGCTTACCATACTTGATTCAATTAGGGACCGTTCGTTATTTATAAACGGGGTCACCGGAGGAAAATAGGGGAGGGTCATGTCTTTTTATTCTTTGTTGAGGGGAGGGTCACCTAACTTTTTTTTGTCTAGGAGGGGGGTTACCCATCTTTTGTATTAATGAAAACAGCAAAAAATCAAAGTGGCTTGTTTGATTGTTGATTTCTGTCGCCATATAACGTTCTCTTTCGTTCCATAGCTCTGTCAATATTGAACAATGAAAATAAGGGAGATTTCCCGGGTTTCTCACGCAAAATACGGAAAATGTCAACATCCGTCCCCATTAACGTTGGAAGGGTTGGAGCAGCAAAGTAGCCTACTTTATTCACGCCTAACAGCCTATATCCATTTGGTCAACTTTATCCAGCCCTAAAAAAGCTAACTTTGGTTTACTTGTAGTTTACCGTGTAACTTTAAACAGTGTGCATGCTTATAAAGCATACTTGTGCTTCATTCATCCACACATCCAGCTCCTAACGTTTTGACAAGCATCTCTACCAATTGACCTTGTTCCTGCCCATCTCTAGCTTTGCTGTCTCCATCCTTTCTGTTTTTGTTGTTTGCAAAAAAATATATAGTAGGCCCTATTGGTAAACCAGCAACAAGTGCAATTTGTTAATCACTGTCATTCTCTCGTTACGTTCCAAGTAGCAGTGTGTAATTCTGCTTCATAAAGCAGAATACAGAATACAAATACATTGGTCATATAAATAGCCAGTTTGGTCTACAGTGTAGGCTAGAGTTGATAAGTTATGGTAGGCCAACTTGGAGTGAATATACAGGGGGATTTCTTTGGCTCTTAGCCTGGCAGGTGCGCACATTGACATAGCCTACGGCCGAACACTGCAAGCGCCAATGAATCGTGCTCACGACAACCACGTCGTTAACTTAAATAGGCCTACTGTAGGTTAACATCACTCTGAGTTCGCATTCAAGCAAGCAAAACGATGATTTGAATACATCCGTTTCTCTGGAAGGGCAAGGGGTAACAACAGAACACAGAGACAGGCCAGAATGCAGGACTAATGTTATGAGAATATTACAGTAATATGGGATATTCTACGGGAAAATATTAAAACGGCAAGACAGCGGGGAAAAGTTAAAATGATATGCCTAAACCCAGAAAAAGTTGGCATGTTAGGTATTTTTTCGGTCCCTGTGATTATTTGTGAAATTGTGCAAACGGCCTTTTCAAGTCATTTGAGAAGGGTTCAGGGGAAGGAGTGTAGCAAGCTCCCAAATTGACGCTCGTCTGAGAAATTGAGTTTTGGATAATGTTCAGCTTCGGCAGCTTTACAATGACTGAGGAAGCCTAGAGACGAGTCCATAGCAACAAGTTCATGTGTTGAATTTGTTATTACCCAGTGTGCTTTGTTTAATGGTCTCAATGTTTTATTGTTTTATTTCATGTGAATACTTACTAGAGGCAGGGTTGCCAACTTTGGGTGTTTGGCTGGAGTGAGATTTTGTGAAGTCATAGTGCGTGTGCGTTAAATTTTTCCCTAAACCTAATTTTAAAAATGTCTGTCTCCTGACTTTTTTGCTATGTACAGTATAATCCCTGATTTATGTTTTTTTTTTTTTTTTTTTAAAAACCTAATAGAATGGAAAAGTTTCTTCAAAATGTACAATTAAATTATTGATTGCACTTGAAAACAAGACCAGTGTTTTAACCCCGTGGCATGGAAGGATTATGAGCCACTGGGCCCCTGGGCACAGACATGAAAAGGGCCCCCCTGCCCACCTGAAAAAGTAGTAGTAGCTCAGTAGAAAAAATTGAAAAATAACCCCTTAAATGATGACTTCTGGCGAGTTTTGTGGAAAGAAATGGACAGATTGAGACTTATGAATGAGTGTACATATGTATCAGGGATGGAAATAGCCTAAAATATTTTTTTCCACCCATTGTGGCTGATGGATTCCAAAGTCTACCAGCCACTAGAGATACAGTATGAACATTTGATGAAAAATCATGACCAAAATGATCACGGTTATTGGTATTATTGCAATATGATTAAAATGTGCTGACTTTTTTTCTAAACCTACCATCAATGTTGGACAGAACTCATAATTGGCCTGCCCTTCATGCCCAGTATAACAAATCTAAAGGTCAACAGACTATAGTGTCATAAAAGTGGTGTGGCTCCTTTAAGACCCAATCCACTGGTGTGAGTTCTGGAGCCATCCAACTTTATCTAACTATATACTATCCTACATCATCTGATTTTAATATTATGTCTAGGCTATATTTAACATTTAACATTTATTTTCTATTTGGCCTGTTATGAAGTTATGCATTGACCAATATAAGCACACTTTTTTAAGACACTTAAATACATGCATGCTTAGCATTTTGTGAAAACAAATCATTATGGCTACATCGACTCTTAGCCATGAGCTGTATATCCTCTGATTTTAATATTTACACATATGTAGGTATTTAAGCACAGCTCAGTTTTAAGACACTTAAGCCCAAAATTGGAGACCATATAGAAATTTGCTACCATTTCAAAACCGGATTACTCTGGAACGACTTATTGTAGGCCTACAGGGGATTGCATTACACCTTTGTGTTCGGTAAGGTCTGCTGTTTATTCTGGTTTACGGTTTGTCATGTGTGGAACGAAAAGTTTGTGAAATATTCCTCCTATATGAATTGAAATGAGCGCAGAGCTATAGCCTAATATGATTATTTCTTGAAAGTTAATTTTCTCGCGAACCGTTTATCGCAGCAAATAGCCGCTATACCTTATAAAAGATGAGAAAAAGTTATTTCATGTGATGTCTGTGAGGCTATCGCGAGTAGTTCCTAGAGAAGAATGGGCGGCCAAACTTTATGTCGGTCTGCCTAATGTCTAAATAGCAGCGTGTTCCGTGAAGGTGTCGCGGACCGGATTAAACAGTCAGCGAATCAACAATCAGAGAAAACTGCGCTGAGAACGTTGTAGGCTGATATTAGAACTACCTGCTGTTGGTCTAGACATATGTATGCCTTAAACTCGTATCCTGTCATTTAGAAACAATGCTGTGGTCTAGTCTAGTCATCAACAAAAAATGAACGGATTGCAAAAAAAAGAATGGATTTGGCGTGACATTTCTTGAGTGTGCGTGAGAGCGTGAGATTGGTGCTGAAAGCGTGAGTGTCACGCCAGATGCGTGAGAGTTGGCAACCCTGCTAGAGGAGTAAATTATTTAAAGTAGGCTAATGCAGTTGCAGGAAGTGTGCATTTAGTTTCAATGCTTATTGTGTTTCCACAACAATGTTAGTGAGTAAATCTACTGAAATGGCCACCATCTTGGTTAAGTGTGATGTGTAAGATCAGAAAGCAGAGGGTGAGTTTAGAACTATTGTTTAAGTCGATGTGTTTTCATAGCGCTCTATAGCGTGGGTGGAAGGTATCGACAATTGGCCGGGGAGGGTCATGTCTTTTTAGAAAAGACTGCTGGAGGGTCGTTGAAAATTTTCTTGCAGGCAGGGGAGGGACATGCAACTTTTGATTGAAGCACTCAAAATCCCTCCGGTGACCCCGTTTATAAATAACGAACGGTCCCTAAATTGTTTGTAGCGTCATACATTATAAAATCGATCTCATTAAGAGGTTGTCCTGACTGGTTTTTAAAAAGTATATCACTCACGAAAAATACATTAGGGCGTATTTAGGGTCATTAGTCTCTAGTGTAGGTGGCTTAGCTTAGGTTAACATAGCTTAACATAGAAAAAATACGATTACAAGATAAACATAAAAAAAATACTAGCTCACCAGTAGGGGTGGGCGATATGGACAAAAAATAATATCTCGATATTTTTTGTGATTTTGACGATAACGATAATTAGTCGATATCCTTTTAAAAAAAAATTGTAAAAAGTCTGAGTCGCTTTACAGCTCATTATTTATAAGAAGCATCAATACAATACTAATAACCTAACCTGTGACTTTTTAACCAAATCAACCAATGCATTGTCACTCTGACACATTCCATTTCTGCCCCCACTAGAGTGTGTGGCAATGACATGAGAAAGTCTGAAGCTGAAGTTCCTTTCAAAAACCTTTACTTAGGATTCACTGTAAAATGAAGCAGATCAACAGAGTGCATCTCAGTTATTTCCTTCGATGTTTTGTTTAAGAGCAATCATGTAGGTTAGCATTCCAAGTTACGGAATAGAAACTAATGCGTTAGCTTATGGCTAATGTATATGAAAAATCCCATAGAGATGCTAACGGTTAGCATAATCGATAAACGTAAATATTTAGACCAAACTTCAGTCCATTTACAAAAGGGTTACATGAGAAGAGTTCTTTGCTTACAACTGACTATTAAAGTACTCAAAGGCCTCCATATAATACCATGTAGGAAAAAACGTGACTGTCTCATCAATGCTACTTTAACAGAAGTAGCCGCACAAAATCCCAAGTAGTCTAGCTGCACAAAATAAACATTAGGCGTGCGTGTGACAACGTGGACCCACTAGTGATCATGTGACACTTGCTCTGCAGCAGCCAGGGGCTTCTCTCATACACCTCCTGGATTTAGTGAATGTATGAGGTTTCAATGCCTGATTTCGGGTGTTATTTCCCCATAAGTAATTTAAATACTCGATAATGTAAATTTGCACATCGTTAAAACAACAATCACGATATTATCGCAGACGATATATATCGCCCACCCCTACTCACCAGGATTCAAGTGATTAATACATTTTCATCTGTTACGATGGTCCAACGAGGTCTTTGTTCAGGAAGTGGTTTATCTATAACAGTTATCAGGATAATAACGTTGTCTTTGTTAAGTGACTTTGGCAGCCTACATAATAAATAATTATTTGGGGTTAGCGACTCACCAGGATTTAAGCTTTTCGGTCAAAATAATGTGTTTGATTTCTGTTTGGTCAATATTATTCTTGTTTTGATTAATATTCTTCTTCTATCTTTCCATATCGTTCTCCTATCCGTTCCGACGTCTGTCTTTAATTTGAAGTAACACTTAGCAGTTGTTTATTATTGTTTGATTGTTTGAACCTGTCTCGTGCGCCCTCTTGGGGTCACCAGAGAACTATTGGTACATCACAATGGGCAAGTTGGCTATCCATGTGGGTTACATTCTCCCCCTCTAAACCGCATCAGTCTCTGCATGCGTCTAAAAGCTATTTAGTAGTGAGCCCCTCTGGGAGGATCAGGGACGTTTCTACCTAGACTCTCAAAGAATGAGGCAATGGCTAGTACTAAGGGTCTTCCTAGTTCCCCATAACACAGTCTTTCAGGTGGACGTCTCTCTCTGGTGGATCTTTGGACTTCAGCGGATTCTCTCTCAGGTAAGTCAACAGGTTCAACTTCTCCATGGGTGGCACAGTCTCTGTCTCTTCTTCCACAGGTAAGTGTCTTTGAAGAGGTATTCTAGTATGTGACTCGTCTACAGGTGGGTGTGCTTCAGTAGGCTCAACTGGAGGTACTGCATTAGTAGGTCTTGTTCTTTCACTTTCAATCCGTTCCATTTCAGGTGAGGCTGAGTGAGCAGGTTCAGTGTGGGGTGAAATGAGTGGATTTCTGGACTTGGAAACCTCAGGTGGACCGGTATTCAGTATAACTGAAGTGGTGGAATCCGGAGGACGCTGCTCTGGAATGACCCGTGTTGTCTCTCTGACACCATTCTGACGAAGGACCTTGTTAGAGGTCTGCGGAATCTGATGTGGATAGCAATCCTCTTCTTCACTGCTGGACATTCTTTCCTCAGTGCTGTCAACATTTGTGGGCTGCTGAACAGTTTTGTTTCGCGATCTCAACTTTCTTGCAAGGAATTTCTTTTCAGGCTCCGGTTCCAGTTCTCCAACAGGTAAGAAACCACAGGGCAGGAGGAGGTCTCTGTGTAGGGTCCGGTGTGGAGCATTGCCCCTTTCTTGTTTGACGACGTAGACTGGACTTTCACCCATTCTCTTCACTACGACATGGACTGCTTTCTCCCACCGGTCAGCCAGCTTATGCTTTCCTCTCAGATTCACATTCCTCACAAGGACTCTGTCACCAGGAACAAGTTCTGCTGCTCTTACTTTGCTGTCAAACCTGGCCTTGTTCTTCTCTCCCATCTTCCGTGAGCTTTCAGAAGTGAGGGCATAACTGTCTTGCAACCGTTGACGAAGGCCCTTCACATAATCAGAGTGTGACTTGAAGCCATCTGGGTTTGGTTGAAGGCCAAGGACAAGATCAATGGGGAGTCTCGGCTGCCTGCCGAACATCAGCTCGTACATTGAGTAACCAGTGGTGTCATTTCTTGTGCAATTGTATGCATGAACTAATGGCTTGACAAAGTCCCTCCAGTGGTATTTGTCTTTTTCCTCTAGTCCCAAGCATGCTGAGGAGGGTCCTGTTGAACCTTTCAACAGGGTTTCCACGCGGATGGTATGGCGTTGTCCTCACTTTCTCAGTGCCAATCAGTGAACACAGTTCTTTGATGGTGCGGGATTCAAAGTCCCTTCCTTGATCGCTGAGTAGACGGCTTGGAAATCCATAATGGACGATGAAGTTGTCCCATAGCGTCTTGGCAACGGTGTTCGCCTTCTGATCTCTTGTTGGTACTGCAATAGCAAACTTTGTAAAGTGATCAGTAATGACAAGGATGTTTCTGGTGTCTTTGCTGTCGGGTTCAATGCAGAGGAAATCCATGCATACAAGTTCAAGGGGGTAACTGGTCTGGATGTTTTCCATGGGAGCAGCATTCTGGGCATGGGCTTTCCGCCTCACACATCTCTCGCATGTCTGGCACTTGCTGGAACATCTTCGGCCAGTAAAACCTTGCACGAGCAAGGTGGAGTCTCGCTCAGTGTCAAGATGGCCAAGTTCATCGTGCAGACCGTGCAGTGCTCTGGCCCGGTGCTTACTGGGTAAAATCAGTTGATAGATCTCAGTGCCTCTATCCAGACATCTCCGGAACAGCACTCCATCTCGAAGCTCGAGTCTTTTCCATTCTCTCAGGAGCAATTTGACTTCCAACAACTCAGAAGATATTTCTTTGAAGGTGGGCTTCCGATTTCTTTGGACAAAGCTGATCACACGTCTGATGGAGTCTTCTCTTTGGGAATGGTACCAGTCGCTGTGAGTCATTCCAGGGATGGTGCCTTGTCCTGAAGACTCAAAGTCATCTGGAACAGCAGAGGCATCGAGAGCCAAGGATTCAGCAAGAATGGGGAGCTCTGGCTGTGAACAGTTGTTAGCTGAGGTGATCACAGAATGACGCTGACATAATGCAGAGAGCATATCACCAGAAACCACTTTACTTTCTCCATTCAAGATCCGTTGTTTCATTTCTTCGATCCTAGCTTTCTCTTGTTTGAATTCCTCATCCTCTTCAGACGGACTTTGAGGCCTTCTAGACAACCCATCGGCATCTTGGTTACTGATCCCAGCCCTATACTTAATGGTAAATTTGTAAGTTGACAGAGCTGCTAACCAGCGATGACCTGCTGCATCAAGCTTTGCTGTAGTCAACACATAAGTTAGAGGGTTATTATCAGTTAATACTTGAAACTGCGCCATAGAGGTAGTCATGACATTTTACACAGATGGCCCATTTTAAGGCGAGATACTCTTGTTTGTGGGCAGGATAATTCTGTTCGCTTCTGGATAGCCCTCTGCTGGCATATGCTACTACTCGCAGCTTTCCATCCTGCTCTTAGTAGAGCGCATCGCCAAGCCCATCGCGACTGGCATCGGTGTGCAGGACATAAGGAAGATGAGGATTGGCAAAGGCCAGGACAGGGGCTGAGGTCAGTTTGTCTATGAGCAAACTGAAAACTGGAAACGACATCACACTCTTCAGACCATTCATCTCCAAAGGGTATGGTGGGACTGATGGGGGTCTTGATCTTATCTCTCTTGTAGATTTTCCCTCTCTTCCTTGAAGCGACGTATACGGCTGTAAGAGCATTCAATGGCTTCGCTATTTTAGAATAGCTTTCCACAAAACGTCTGTAATATCCGGCAAATCCTAAAAAACACTAGAGCTCGTGCTCTTCTAGTGTCTCTGAAAATACAATCAGGTCATCTAGAAAGACCAAAACTTCATTGAGATGTAAGTCACCGACACACTTCTCCATCAGCCTGTGGAAAGTGCTTGATGCATTTGTAACACCTTGAGGCATGCGATTAAACTCCCAGAAGCCTAGAGGGCAGACAAAAGCGGTCTTATGCTTATCTTCCTCTGCAACCTCTACTTGGTAGTAACCCGACTTCGGGTCCATGACAGAAAACCATTTGGCTCCACTGAGAGCAGAGAAAGTGTCTTCGATGTTGGGAAGAGCATAGGCATCTTTAACTGTTCAAATGTTCAGTTTTCTGTAATCTACACATTTGATTCACGCTGCTAAGGCAGCCTGGAGACCATGGAGCAAATTTTCGCCTCAGATAGGCGACCAATCACAGAACAAGGGGGAAAGCAAGACGATGATGAGCTATGCACAGACACATTTGATAGACATCCGTGGCACCCAATAAACGGATCTGGGCATTTTTTTCAAATACGAGAAAATTAACGTTTGGTTCCCAGACCACGTCTCATTGAGAAGTGGTGGCGCTAGCCAGGCTAGCAAAGGGACTCTCTGACTCTCTGATAATTCCAGCATCTAGCAGCTCTCTGAGATGTTGTTTCACAGCTTCTCTGTCAGAGGGATGAATGGGCCTGGGCCTCTCTCTAAAAGGAATGTCGTCCTGAAGTTGGATGTGATGCTTCACAGCGGTCGTGTGACCATGGGACAGGTCATCAACAGCAAACACCTCTGCCATGTTGTAAAGTTTATCTGCAATCTGTCTTTTCCACTCCTCTGGAATGGGGGAATCATCCAGGTCGAATTTGAGTGTGTTACTCTGAGATTGAGGGATATCAAACACAGGCATCTTTTGTGTCTCAGATGGCATCACATACTGTGCTACCATCATCTCTGCTATCACCTGCTTAGGATGCAGCATGATGCTTCTGTCAGTCACGTTCTTTAAGACAATGGGAATTTTGTTCGAAGAGCTGTGTGGAATCTCTAACAGGGAATTTTCGACAAACACTCCACCAGGTAAAGCAATGGTCTCAGGGGACTCAACCACAAAAAAGGGAGCGTGGAGAGTTCTTCTTCACTCTGACATCACCATAGACCGACACCTTTTCTCCTGCTGGAATGCTGACAGAATTGCGTCCATGTAGTTTCACATGGTTGACTGAATTCTCTTCCCGATGACTTTGGGCAACATGTTGAAATAGCAAAACACAGTCACTGTTGAGGTCCGGTCTTTGTAAGAACTCCAGTCCATGCTTTTCTACGCCATCTTCATATAATCTGTCTAAGACATTTGTGCCAATCAACAAGGATATCTGAGTGTTGAAATGACAGTCGGGCACAATGAGAACCAATGACGAGATCTGTTCAGCTACACCAGTGATGTTACCGGGGAAAGAGATAAGGGCTTGTATATATCCTTGATAAGGAACATGCTGGCCACCTGCACCCTCTATTTGAAACAAGGTTTGAATAGGCTGGATGGGAAGAAATGAAAAATTGTTTGAGTAGAAAGTCTCTGAAATGGTTGTGACTTGGGATCCAGTGTCAAGAATGGACTCACGTTCTATTCCTTCAATAGAGACTGAAGCAGTGCAGCGTGGACCTACAAGTCCATTGGGAAGGAATTGGCTATTTTGACATCTCTGTCTGTATTGATTTTTCTGTGTGTTTGCTCTGTTCATTATATCAGTAATAGGCTTGGGACACATATACTGGCGCCCAGCTCCTGAACGTCCCGAAACAGGAGCTGTTACAAGTTTAAAGGCATTGAGGTGACATTGGCAGGATGAGTTCTCTGAGCGTCACGCTTTCTTTTCAGATCTGCATTCTTTTGGTGGACCAGGACTGGGTTGGGGGCATTAGAACAGCGAGCAGCAATATGACCGTCCTCACCACATTTAAAACAGAACCAAGGCCTAGGGAAGCGAGAAGCATCATTTCGAGGCATGGAGGCATTTGTGACCATACAGCTGGTTTCAATTGGATGTCTGCAAGCCTGTGAATTCATTTCACTCTTAGTGGACAGGGTTGCAACCTGTTTTCGTAGTTCAGCTACTTCATCACAAAGTTTCTGTGAATCATCTTGCTTCTTTTCAATCGGGACCTCAAAGCCATCATAACAGGTGGGTAAACCATAAACCGTGTGAGCATGTGCTGTAGCTTTTGAGCTCCCTAAGTGCTTTTTCATTCTGTCTAGCTTGGCTGAACGACGGTCTTCTTCTGTCCTAAGCAGATGCAACAATTCAGGGAACGATGGTGGACTATTCTTTTTCTGCTCTAGCTGGAGTCCTAAAAGCAACGAGTGGTCCCAGCACCCTCAGCAGAACTGTCTGAGCAAGTGTTTGTCTGAGTCTCCAAGAGGTACTCCTCCTCTACAAATGACTTTTGTGAGGAGTGTCTGAAGTCTGAACAAGTAATCAGATGGCTTCTCACCAGCATTGTGATTTGAACTCAAGAAAGCAGCAAACAACTCTTCTCCATCTTCTACAACACCGAAAGCTGATTCAAGTTGACTGACATAATCACGGGGGGTTGCAGTAGTACCAAGCGGTTTGACCATGTCAGCAGCTGGGCCAACTAGACTCTCTAGGATCTTCCTCACTTTCTGTAAATCAGTGACATAGGTGTCACTAAGAAACAGTTCAACCTGAGTTTTCCAGGCGTCATAATCAACTTCACCATTCGGCTTTGGAAGCCTTCCTGAGAAGGTGCGGATTTTGCTCTGGCTAAAGGACGGTGGTGCAGAATCGTTCCTGATGACATGTTCTACAACAACCCTCTGAATGCTTGGGGGGTTGATGACGTTGTTATCAAGGTTCAGTGGGCTATGTACAGCTGAGTGGGCACTTGGAGGGCAACCCTCAAACATGGATGAGCGTCTGTTCTCTGGGGTGATGCTAGGAGTGTGTTCAACATCTATACAGGACTGAGTATGTGGCAAGGGGCTTTCTCTTAAGGTGGGAACATTGTGAATTTTCTGGGGGGCATTTGACTGAATGCGTCCAAGTTCATTTTCTAAGATACTTGCATAGCCAGATGTGGCACTACCACCAATAGCACTCAATTCTTTTAGATATTGCTGAGCTAAGTCTTTGCCCAAATCTTCTTGACAGATATCTCTTATTGTTCGGACATGCCATAAAGTAGCCAAATCATCGGGACTGGGTATATGACCAAGGGAATCTGGGTTAATCCTGGTTATAGAGTTTTCATATGCATATTCTATTAATACCCTACCATTAGGTTGGTTAGGCTCATCAGAAATTCTAATGCAGTTTGAAACTTTGCCATTTTGTTCGAAGAACTGGATTATCATTTCATCAGTGCATATTTGATTCACACCAACGACTAATAAACTGCTTTGTCCGTGTACTTTATAATGGTTACAAAGATCCATTTTGGTTCAAAGTACTAGTTTTTCTTATATATAAAGATATTATATATATCGTCGCTGCCCGATGAAACTCACGTATGTCCAAAACGGTTACTTTTCAGGAAGTAAAAAAAACACCGTAATTTCAAAGCAGTTGAACGTAGCGTTGTCATACTTGGTACGGCATCTTTAAATGTAATCATATTCTTGCCAGTGTAATGATATAATCCATATTTTACCAAAATCGAGTTTAAATGGACATACGTGCATATTTTACAGTAACGGTGGTCGATACGCGTTTTTCCGATCATTAATTAGAATGGCCAAGTCGCGTTTCATATTGACAGATGAATATCCTACGCTCAGTTTATTAAATACGTCCAACCTGAAATGTGTCTTGCAAACTATGAAGGGACAATGAATCGATACACTGGCATGGCAATGCTAGACAGATTTTGTTTGCAAAGTCCTACCGTAATTTTGTCACTCCTCTCCACTCCTAGACCTAGGCGTCATGGGGAAAACTTTAACCTCGATAAGGGTAGGCCTACTGTAAAGGAAAGTCATTGTCACACCATGCTATCATCAAAACAATGTTTATTTGACACTATGAAGTTGCCGTTTCAGTAAACTCCAGTTAACCAGTTCATATTTCTTCTTCAGGTGATACAAGCAGTAACGACTACAGTAATTAGACTCAATACTGCTACTACAGGTGGAATTATAAAATAGCAACAGGCCTTAATGCAAGATTTTAATCATGTCTTTCTTGTCAGAATTGGCTGATAGGAATTCCAAGAGTTCAACAGATAAGACCAAGTCATTTTAAAACATGCACATAAACAATTACACGTCAATACTCAATAAATAGAAAATCTAATTAATAAATTAATAATTAAGTCAGGACAGCCCATCCATCCAGGTAGTCAAATCAAATACTTTTATCAAGAAAACATTAAATACTTGTAATAGTGAGTGTGTGTATGTTAATTGTTTGCATACTAGTCACTACAGGTGTAGGGAATTGTCTGTTGCAAGTAAAACAAAATGGTTGTTAACCTGAACCTGTTATTAAGTCAGTTAAAAATATTTCATGGTGTGTATGTGTGTTAATTGTTTGTGTACTAGTCACTACAGGTGTAGGGAATTGTTATAAGTGTGATGGTGCACAGCCGCCCTGGCCTCTGGTTTACTTTGTCTTGTGACTGCCTTGTGAATGAGTCTGGTCCTTCAGCGTCGTGGTCAAACTGGAGGTCTGGGGGGTTCAAAGCCAGGGGTCATGACGGCTCTCTCTTTTCCCTACAGGTGTCAGGAGTAGGATGGTTAACCGTGAGACCTTGAGAGGCGTGTCAGGTTTCAGCCGTTGGAGGCCCACCAGGTTTGGATGACCCCCTGTATGAGTGTTGCCAGAGATGGGTGAAGCCCTAGCATGTGGATCTCCACGGGAAGGAGAGGTATGGTGGTAGTGGGGTGTGTGAGAGACCCATGTGCACCAAGTGCATTGACAGGCCTCCTGAAGGGGAGGAGTCTGTGACAGGGTTATTCCCATAGTGGTTGAGGATGTACTCTGACAGTGATGCCAACTAGACTGGTGCTTTGGCGTTGCTGTTAAGCTGCGCGTGTGGTACTCTGCAGACTTAGGTCTGATGCCAGGGCAACTGTTCTTGACCAGTCTGACTGACATTTTTTCCAAGTGAGACCTCCAGTTTGACCACGACGCTGAATGACCAGACTCATTCACAAGGCAGTCACAAGACAAAGTAAACCAGAGGCCAGGGCGGCTGTGCACCATCGCACAACAGTGTGTGTGTGTATGTGCGCAAGTGTGTGTGTGTGCAGAAGTGTATGTGTCAATGTGCTATTTGAGCTGACCATCACTCATGGTCAAGTGCATTGTAAAATGGATGAAAGTCCTTGGGTAAAACCAAGGGCGTAGGTTTGGTCTCAGCTTTGGTGGGGACATCCAATCCCCCCCCGGCTGAAAAGTTAACTTTTACTGACAAGAGTCAGACTGTCAATAGACAATAGCCTCTTTCATTATTTATAGTACTCTAAAGTTAAACTAGCATCTCCGACTGGAGAGAAATATGTGCAGACGAAAACAATTGTTTAAACGTAAATAAATGTTTGACCAATAGATGCCAATTTTGTTTCTCAGATAACAGAAGCTAAGCATATCTTAAATTTGCCCAGATTATATAGTCATATATATATAAATTATATTTGTATTTCTTTATTAATGCTTAACTGTAATTGGAATTCTTTTGCTGTAAGATACCAGTGCCTTAATGGCGATTTCCTTTGTTATTTCAGACTGTTGGCAATACAGAATATCACAATACAGAAGTGAATCTACGCCATCTCATTATATTGTACAGCAATGCTGCTGACTCCAACTGAATTGACAATTTGACATAGGCTAATAATTAGAACCTCACCTGAAGCCCTGATGCTGTTTCCTCAACCTGCCATCCATCTGTAGTGGTTTGATGCTGTCTTTCCTGCATACAAAGTGGTTCATTCATTTTGTAGCCTATCCTTTGGCTAGCGAGTTTAACCCTCCTACTACACTCCTATATTGTATATGATAGTGTTATTTGGATATTATTCATCAAATAATGATTCATTATATTTGAATAACCAACAGTGTTAACTTATTCACATTGCCAACACGTTTTTACAGCATGTGTCATAACAATGCAATGACAGTCCTTCAAACAAATTTCGGTCTCCCTTTTATTTCTCTGCATTGTGTAGGCTACACTCAGAAATAGCCTACATAACATAAACAGAATAGAAACGAAAAATGTCCAGATCCAATGTTTATTGTGACTTCCAAGATTCCAACTTAAGGTAGGCTAATTAACATTCAGTGACTTGGTAATAGCATCTATTGCAGGGATTACCAAATGGCGGACCGCGGTCCGAGTCCGGACCGTGACGTGATCCTATACGGACCCAGACCATAATAGCCTAATTTAGATTTTCACGTAAGATTTCAAATCTGCGCTAAATGTTAAAAGTCGAGTCAGTGAGTAAAGTAGCCTACTATGGGGAAGAGACTGATAGCCTGAAACGAGCGAGGAGAGGAGACGGGACGAGAAACAATCAGATGGATATCTAAGTTAACGATAAGTTATAGGCTATCATCGATTGCTCAAAGAGGAGGAAGCTAGACAGCGAGAACAGAGCTTTATATAACGACATGGGGGCAATACCACACAAAACTGTCACGTCCGTAACACCAACTAGGCTAAATATGGATGTGACAGTTCTGCGCAGAATTGCCCTGGACCTCTTCTATTCTGAGACAGGCGATTTTTAAAAGCGCCAATTTGAAGCACCTTAACTAGACAAAGCATATTGAGCAAGCATAGGGTAGGCTAGGCCCATTCAACAGTGAACTGAGACCACAGAATATTTTACGATTTAAGAAGGCAATATGATTGATCCACCACAATCTAGTTAAGCCGACATGTATTCACTGCCCAACGTGATGTTCCTGGGTTTCCAGGATTTCGGGTCAACATAAAAAAAACTAAAAAAATTAAAATAAACTTGCTGATGAATGGGTTCAAGGAACCAGCCTTGTCTCAGCTCAAATTTTATTTTAAGTTCACGTTAAGATTTTAAAAATAGCCAAGGCTACTCAGTTTTTCTCCCTAATCACTCTTATCTTGCCATATTTCTCCTCATTTCGAATGTTGCCTTTTAGGCTATAGGCCCTACTTATTTTATTTCAAATTAAACATTAGGCCTAGGCCTACAATCTTCTTGAATTTCCCCTTGGGGATCAATAAAGTATCTATCTATAGGCCTGTGACGATAACAAATTTTGCTGGACGATAAATTGTATCAGAAATTATTGCGATAAGCGATAATATTGTCGTTCTGAGAATTTTCCTCAGGAAGAGGAAGACGGCCCACTTGTGTTTTTTTTTCCCCAACTGGGAAAACTGCAGCGGATGATTGTGTTTTAGATGCATAGCCTATGCATGTTTGTTGTGTTGCCGCTTTTAATTGCGACTGTTTTCCAACAAATGCGACACACCGACTCGCACACGTTCAGTGGTTCACCACGGGCATTCGGTTTAAATCCGAAATGCTCCCACACTGCAGCTGTCGCGTTTGGCTTAGATACCAATTCCATCTTTTTTGTCTTTATTAGGCGTAGCCTACTCGAACTCGCAACTAGCTTTCTCTCTGCCTAGTGCCTACCGGTATACTTCTCACGCGGCTCTTTAGCTGCACTCTGTGGTAGGCTACGCCAGTAGTCCCGCCTCCCCACACACCATGCGACTGACAAGTGACTGACATGAGGTTCACTCATCGTTACTCTAAGGACCCGAGAGAGAGAGAGGGAGAGAGAGACGAGGAAAACAAACAAGCATGCAAATGGCATTTATCGCGGCCAGAAAAATTATCGAGCTAATTTTAATTATCATGCGATTAATTGATTTATTGAATATCGCGACAGGCCTATCTATCTATCTATCTATCTACAACTAGCTCCATCCATCCATCCTAATACACAGTGGCGATTCTAGACATTTTTAACAAGGGTGGCACTAGTGAGGCACTGATTCAAGGGTGGCATGAGGCAAAACATCCAGATAAACAGAAACAGGCTCAAGATGTGAAATTAGCACAAATACATTAGGGAAACCAGATGCAAACACCATACTCATAAATTGAAGGACAAAAAACACAAATACCTTACTCTCACATAAAATGTCTTTGTATTTGAATAAAATGTAATACAAACATATTAAAGTTAATTATCTAAGTTGTCTGTCACTGGGCTATGCTGTTCTAAAACAAATTCCATCATGGGGACATTAAAATATAATGGGCTCTATCTTCCGTCCCGGCGCAATTGACTTTGTATACTCGCGCGTTTGTCTTTCCTATTTTGCAGTCAGCGCATATTGGAATTTTCCCTCCACAGGTACATGCCTGTAAATTAGGGAATTCGATTGCGCCCACAGGGGCGGTTCAGCGAAAAGACGGGGCGTGTTCCGGCGCAAACGTTCACTGTTGATATTTTGCAGTTTCAGAAAACAATTCCGCCACAGACCAGGAACTCCCTGGTCTAAAGTCTATGGCGAAAATGCAGATGCTATTTTAAGGGCCTGCATGAATGAATGCGTTGCACACCAATCTACAGACACCCCCGTGCACAGACGGAAACATTCAAAGCCTTGATAATATTTGTCCATTTCCCGGTTTTGTTCGTGCATTGGTGACCTAAATATTTAGTAGCCTATATAGTACAACATCTACATGCAATATCTTTACAACAACGCCTAATTACGACCTATTAATCTGGACAACTTTACAGCCCTATAAAGGCTAAAGTTACTTTTAGTTTTGTTCCAATTTACCGTTGTGTAAGGTTTTAAGCACCATAATTTTGCCTACCTTGTTGTAGCCCATCTGAAATAACTCCAAGCTTTGCTATGTTCCCTCCATCCTTTCGTTATTTTCAAAAAACTTTTATATCCATGATGGCCTTGAAGTCTTGAGTTAGTGAATTAGCTTAAATCAGCTTTTCATGTGCTGTTAACCAGCAACAGATAGTACAAGAAAGCAGCAAGTATGGTTAGAATTTCTGTACAATTTCTGTAGTTGCTGCATCCATTCATTGTTATTCTCTCTCCTGCTCAAATAAATGTTGTGCGTGAATTAAGTTGATGATAACGTGTTTACAAACTCTGCTTTACAGAAAATATTGTAAATAGTCTACTGTCACGCAGTTAATGGGATACTGTGCAGAGTTGAAAGTTAGGTCAACTTAAACGAAGCCCTTGCTTGGCCGCCTGTGCTGCGCAATGCACACTTAGCTCCTCTCATCTATACAATGTAGTTCCTATTTCTGTAAACCATACATAATTTCAAAGAAAAATATTACCACTCGAGGGAAATCACTGTGGTGTCCATGTGAAAAAATAGGCATAAATCTAGCGTAGCCTACACATTTTCACGAATCACTGATGTGTTGATGACATAAATTAGGAAATGTTACAAGAAACTTGAGGTTGGTATGAAGGAGTGTATTGTGTATGTGAGCAATTTCATCTTCCTGAATCTCAATATTATGATCACAACAAGTCTGGGCAAATTATTAAATACATTTTCACATGGTGCAACTTCTTGCAGGGCAACCACATAACCGGTTCCATGTGTTTGAATTGGATGACTTCCATGTGTTTGAATGTTTGATATTTTACGATAATAATGGAGAAAATGTTAGCAAAACTTTAGGTTTTTGTTAACGGAATCTCCCGACCCTCATTCATCTATTTGCGCAACAGCCCACATTCTGCCTTCAATCCAGCGAGACAAGCGAAATAAATGTTTTTTTTTTTTAAAGCTGTCATCGTCATAGGCACGATATTTAGGCTACCTCTGTTAAGCCTACACAAAGTTGTGTATTAAGGAGTATTTCCTGATCGGGGAAACCTTTCGTTCCGCAGTTCAATTGTGCCGCAGGCCAATAAAGGCAAGTGTGTTTGCCACTTACATTTCTGACGTCTGACACTTTACACCGCTGCTAGTGCATCAAGAAAGGTCCCGCTTTACACCATGTTAATGGCCAATCGTACACTAGGATTTGGGGTGGCACCTGGGGTGGCCAATCGAATCTCAAGGGTGGCCTGTGCCACCTGGAGCCACCCCTCTGGCTCCGCCCCTGTATATATATTATACATACATACATATACATAGCCTAAACATTATGATGCTCTGGACCTTTGCTTGAGGAAATTTTCCGTAACTGGACCTCGCTGAAGATTAATTGAATATCCCTGATCTATTGTGATAGCGCGACTTCTATGCGACCAGCACACCCCTAATCAATACTCCTGACCTTGGTTGAAAGATTACAGAAGCTAGGTTTATCTTTAACAATATCCTGGGTAACATATGCTATCACCAGTTAATACTATTTTTCCACATAATAGAATCTGCATAATTTGAAAGCCTGGTCACTACCACTGCTAGCTTGTGTGGCTGGTTATTTTGCTTAGCCTACTTACACTCTGCTTTATGAAAAAGCTTCTTATGTCCCCTTTCTTCTTCTTGGGTGGCATAGCTGATCTACAAACCACAAAAAGGGGTTTGTATGTATGCTGAAGGGAAAAGGGAATATCAAAATGTTCCACTCTGGCCTTTTATGGGGTAGGCCTATGTATTGACAGACAGCCCTGGTAACTTACCGTTGTCGTTGACACACCCGCTCGCTTGACTACCAGTGCAAGAATAAAGCAAAGTGTTTGCAGCATGCGTGTCAGATAACCCTTCCCCCTCCCCCTCGGGTTTTGAGCCAATCAAATAACGACGTTTCTTGTACTGTCGTGCTGGCTGTCGGAATAATCAGAAGCACAAATGAGTTCGCTAAAATATTGGTGAGGACAATTTTGTCATCTTAAAATATTGGTTAGGACTAGTCATGAGCGTCCCACCCTAAATCTACGCCCATGGGTAAAACATGTTTTAGTTCTTGAAGGTGCTTGAACTTGAGAGCTTTAATTTTCTGGGGGGATGTACAGAGTGGGGCCACGTTGACACACGTCTTCCTCAGGGATGGGGATGTGAAGGGTTGCCAGTTGTCGGAATGATTTTCATGGTCATTTTCCTTGTCACTTTCCAGAGAATCTAACAGTAATAAAGATAAAATGCATTTAGCACACTGAATAGCCTACAATGTTTGAATAATTCATAACTGAGCTTGCATCAGTAGCTTTGACCAGCAAATGTACAGTAACATTTTGAATTCTCTATGATTAAAATGTTTTAATTTAGCCACACACAATTTGATGGGTTAGAACTTGGAAATGCAAAAGGAGTTTCCTTGATCAAGTGAACCAGAATAACACGTGTGACAGGCTTTCATCTTAATGTGCAACAAATCAATAGGCTTTGGGTTGCTGTATAGTAACGTTAGGTAGCTGCTACTGGGAGAAAATCATTTAAGCCTAAAGTACTTACCCTCACTGGCAGCTGTATTAGAATTGTCACTTTCAAGTGAATCTAAGAATGACAGAGAGGAAAACCATTTAACATTAAAGTAATGAATACAATGTAGACTTAACTGTCTGGCTGACTCAATTCTAATTTCCTACACACCTTCCTCCTCATTGCTGACCCTCGCCTCAAGTACCCTATCATACCTAACGTTTACCAATTGACATAGCTCCTCTAGAGAGAAAAACATCCTGAAGGAAGGAAGAAAACAGATCAGAAAAAATATAAGTTAGCGCTATGCCCAGTCAACATAGCTTCACTTAGGAAATCCGTGCGTTAACATCTCCACAATAAAAACGTAGCAAGCTGCTAACTCTAGTGCTGGAAATTCTCAGCCTCTGGCAAGCGGTGATACGGTATGAATGAGTGAGGCATGTTTTAGTGACAATCATGACAGTAACATTACAGGCTATAATTGATCAGTTTGATTTAGAAAAAACTATGTTTGCTTGAATCTGATCAATGACACCGAGTTTATTTACCTAGTAGAAAGCAAGCTAATCTGTGGAGAACTAGACTAGCTTGTGGAGAGCTTCAATATCATACGTGCGTCCGCCAGGTTAACAATAAAAAATATTCGGTGACAATTACTTCGTCTAGACCATTTCATGGTAAATAACAGTTGTGAATATATTGCGAATATAAAATAAAGTTGAGAATATTTGTCAAAAACAAACTTTGCTTATACTTTACCTCAGTGTTATTCGGCTATCCAATGCTTCCAGAGACGAAACTTCTTCACGAGACAGGCGAGATGCCGCCACAGGGTGGGAGATACGCGGCGTGATTGACAGCTTTGACACCAAATGGATATACTTGGAAATCAGATTACATGATTTCACAACTTTTCATTGGTCATTTAGATACATGAAGCATACTGTATACGGAAATGAACCTGGACATTCTATCCGTCATAAAAACTCAAAATCAGAAAAAATGGAGATACGTGGTATTCATCGGACAGCGACGATATATATATATAAAGGTGTGGTCAGTGGGGTAAAGTACGTGGTCGGAAACACTAGAGAACCAAACTCCTGGCTGGCTCGCCACTTTTCTGTAACCCGCACGACGAGGGAAGGCCTGTGCTTGTGCGGGAACAGTCTAGTTCTAAACTCTAGGTTCAAGAGGAGACTGGTTGAATGGGTAATCAAAAAACCAGTCTGTACAAAATTGTACAGAATACTAATTAATGCAATGGATCTCCTTCTTATAGACAGGTGATATTTTTGAGATATGTGCTTCCTAGAGGCATTTTTTAGTAAAAGTTGGGAACAAGACTTTTTAACATAATTAAGGTGTGCTGAATCCAACTAGCCCTGTTCCCAAGCTGAATTTTGAGTTTATAACCATTGAATTAGCATAAACAAAATGGTTGCCAAAATAGCGATTTTGGGAACTTTCATTGGGCGGATGTCATTATACCATGTAAATTAATTCATATTGTTCACAGAAATCTTCCTTGGCCAATAGATCAAGGATACAGGTGAAAAAAAGAAAAAAAATCTAGTATTATGCCCATGTTAACTGAGCAGGCACACGGTATTTGACAAATGAGACTTATGTTTTTTGAGGGTCAAGAAAGATGTGTAGTGATGAAATGTAAAGTTTAACATTGTGGCCTACTGGTTAGGTCTTCCGGTTCGATCCCCGACCAGTAGGAAAAATGTGGGTGGTGTCTCCCATGCCCACATCCACGGCTGAAGTGCCCTTGAGCAAGGCCCCCTCACTGCTCCCCGAGCATCACTGTAGCAAGGCAGCTCACTGCTCCAGGTTAATGTGTGCTTCAATGTGACCTGTGTGTTCACTAATTCACGGATGGGATACATGCAGAGACCAAATTCCTTGTATACCCAAGTATACTTGGCCATAAAACCTGATTTACATTACATTTACATAATTGAAGCGAATTGGGTTGGTCTCGGAGTAAGTTACACAGGCCTTTACCCATTTTGGTAACATTTTATGGTAAGGGTACATTAATTAATTCATGATTTATGTATTACTTCACTCATTAATATCTAATTAATCATCAGGAATTTACTGAGTTCATAGTTTGTCATTTGTGACCTCATACATGAACACATTACTAAAGTATTAGGTATGGTGGGCACATCATATGAATTATGATGTATTAACCATGGTCATGACTTTATTTTTCTGCCAAAAATGTGGTCATCACTGCTCAAATTCTGATTTGAACATAACTTTGTAGTTCTCTAAACATGTCATTATTCACTACTTTATTTGAGGGGCCACAGACATGATGAATGCATGAGAAATTATCCTAAAATTCATGTAATCATGATGACCATGCTTAAGAAATCATAAATCATAATGATATACCCATCACACCTAATGCTTTAGTTGATGTGTTGTTCATACATGAGGTCATCATGAATGAGAGTATATGAATTCATGTCAATTCCTGATGATTCATAGGATATAAAGGAATGAAGTAATGCATAAATCATGAATTAATTCATGCATGAATTCATGATAATTCATGTACCTTTACCATAAATACCCATATTTCTTCATAACATTTGTGTTAGTAAAATGATTGCATGTCCTGTGAATTAATAGCTAGATGAATAACTTTATAACTAGTGCAAGTTCAAGTTTAAGTTACTTTATTTGTACCCAGAGGTAGATTTTGTTTGCAGTATAGAATGCTTCAAGACAATTTGCCAGAACAGGAGCAGAGGATGCCATCTTTACGGCAATTCACTCTGCCCTGTCCCTCCTTGACAATAGCAACACCTATGTGAGAATGCTGTTCATTGACTTCAGTTCAACATTCAACACCATTATCCCCTCCAAACTGATCACCAAACTCAGTGAACTGGACATCAATACCTCCCTCTGAAACTAGATTCTGGACTTCCTAACCAACAGACCGCAGTCTGTTAGATTAGATAACCTCACTTACTCAACCCTCACCCTGAACACTGAGCCCTCCTTTACTCCCTCTTCACCTACAACTGCATACCTGTGCATGGCTCTAACACCATTGTCAAGTTTGCAGACAACACTACGGTGATTGCTCTTATCAGCAACAATAATGAGACAGCCTGCAGGGAGGAGGTCCAGCACCTAACATCGCGGAGCACCGACAACAACCTGACTCTCAACACCAAGAGGACCAAAGACCTCATTGTGGACTTCAGGAAGTCAAAAGCTTGTACACAAAGCCCCATCCTCATCAACAGGACTGAGGTGGAGCATGTCACCAGTTCATGTTTCTGGGTGTCCACATCTCTGTGGACCTCTCTTGGACCCTCAACACCTCTACCTTGATCAAGAAGGCTCACCAGCATCTCTTCTTCCTGGAGACTAAAGAACACAACCTCTCTCCTTAGATCCTGGTGAACTTCTAAACCTCTACCGCTGCACCATTGAGAGCATCCTCACCAACTGTGTCACAGTATGATATGGCAACTGCTCTGCCTCTGACTGGAAAGGACGGCAGAGGATGGTGAAAACTGCTCAGCGCATCACTGGTTCCTCACACCCCTCCATCAACGCCCCCCCCCCCCCCCCCCCCCCCGGTGCCTCCTTGCCTGTGCCTGTTGAGGTGTCCATGTTGATGGCAACCTTCACAGGGACAACAAGGAGGCGAACATTTTGCCCCTATCCCACCCATAGTATTCTATTTATATTTATAAATGTACACACTTTATTACACTTAAACATAGCGATATTCTACTGATATTTCTACGGTTGTTCGTGATTAGTTCAAAGGAACTCCAATGATTTTAAATTCCAAACATGTGTCCACCCACCACGAAGAAGAGGTTTACCAATGAACAGTGTTGCCACAGTTACCTTGAAAAAGTAATCTGATTACTGATTACTGATTACTCCTTTAAAAAGTAACTTAGTTACTTTACTGATTACTTGATTTTAAAAGTAACTAAGTTAGATTACAAGTTACTTTATTAGTTACTTTCAGCAGCTGCCGACAACACCCCCAACGCCTCAACATAAAAATGATAACGGTTTTGTCAATACCCAATATACTGGAAGTGCATTTTAACAGCAATGTATAGCAGACATCCCAACCTAACCTACTTAGATACTGAAATTCAGATGTTTGTTCAATAATGTCTAACCAAATAAGGAAGGCCTATTGATAGAAACTGTTATAGTAAAATATGTAGATTTTTTTTCATGTAGCCTTGGCAACTAGCCATCTTGTAGCCTATAGGCCTGAATAATATGCAAATGAAATTACACTTGTTAAACTCACCTCAACAAGTCTTTTGCAATCATTTAACCCGCCGTGAGCAATGCTAAAGTTGCTGTTACAAACAGTGCAGTGTGCAAGATTATCATTATGTTTTAATCTTTTAAGACAATTGGGTACACTTTTGTGTAGTCTGATGTGAAATGGGTCTTAAATCTTCCTTTTTGAAGGGCACTGACGCTGCCATGACGCTTCTGTTCCTAGATACACTGACTGAACTGATTAATTATGTTTGGGAGAAAAGAGATATAAGCACTTACACTGAAAACGGATTGGTTGATTTAGCAAAACAGACCAGGATGCTCTCTGTCTTGGATGCGCTTCAGGCACAAACGCAACACTCCTCTCTCCCTCTCCGTTGTGTGCGCATTAAGCTATGCACACGCGATTTGAAGCAAAGATTCTAGAATCTTTGATTCGAAGTCCGGTCTGGCTTGCGTGCTCTTGTTCGCTCTAGGTTCCGGGAGATTTTATGTAATTTGTGGGCGTCAGGAAGCCGATATCAATATGTGGGAGACTCCCAAAACTTCGGGAGACTTGGGATGTCTAGCTAGACAGCACTTTGTCGCTAGCACAGAATGTACAATGTACCTTAATGTTGTCATGTTTAACTGACACAAACTCAAAGTAATGACTGATGAAATGTGCATCTCTCTCTCTCCCTCCATTGTTGTTTATGTTTGTGTCGCTGTGTCGTGAATTGTCCTCATGCTGAAAACGTGAGCATAGCCTCTACATGACATTAATACCCAAGACAAGAAGAAAGCAAAGGATATATCTTTTTATTAAGGAACATGACAAAAATAGTAACGCACAGTAACTTAGATAAGTAACTTTAATCTGATTACTGGTTTGTAAATAGTAGCGCGTTAGATTACTCGTTACTGAAAAAAGTGGTAAAAATAGACTAACGCGTTACTAAGTAACGCGTTACTGGCATCACTGCCAATGAAGTCAGGCCACACTCTTTGCCAAAGAGGACCATAAACATAGTCAAGAGTATAATAAGGTGATAATAAGGCTAATTAGCATAATAATAGATTTTTTTGCATTTTTATATTTTTCATAGCCTTTACTTTTTATTTATTGCCCACGGGAGATGTCTGAGATGCACAGACTGGCCTTTGGAAAATGTAGTTCAGAGAAAGCCTAATTGTAAGCAATGCAAAAGGCTACCTGCAAAACGGGGCTTTCAGTTGGTGTTGATGACTGCTCATTCTGGAATGCCAGAGGAATTACAGTAGTGGGTGGAAAGCTGCTGGCTTAGTGGGAGATTCCTGAAAAAAATTGAAACATTGAATCACTTAATCTTTGGGTTTATACCTTTTCCGGTTCCGGTGCCGACAAGAGTGGCAGCATGTCGAGGTAACTCCGTGTCTGTGTTTTTTTCTACGTCTTTTGTTTACTTTTTACTTCACGACTTTTTGGATTACACACTTTGAGGAGTGTTTTTATTCTATCCTATCGATACGGACATATTGCAATGCTCCAGCGGCAGCAAACTTGTGTACACAAGGAATCAGCTGATCGCACTACGACGGAATGCTGTCTGTGTTCGCGTCAACATCCCAGAGGAACTGTGGTGCTTTTCGGGGTTGCAGAGCGGGAGTTAAAGTGAAGAGGCGTCGGGAGAAGAAGTGGAGATACAAGCCCTCAGTTCCATCGATTGTGATGGGAAACGTTAACTCACTGGCTAACAAGACTGACGAACTTAGGGGCAGCCGTGGCCTACTGGTTAGCACTTCGGACTTGTAACCGGAGGGTTGCCGGTTCGAACCCCGACCAGTAGGCACGGCTGAAGTGCCCTTGAGCAAGGCACTTAACCCCTCACTGCTCCCCGAGCGCCGCTGTTGTTGCAGGCAGCTCACTGCGCCGGGATTAGTGTGTGCTTCACCTCACTGTGTGTTCACCTGTGTGCTGAGTGTGTTTCACTAATTCACGGATTGGGATAAATGCAGAGACCAAATTTCCCTCACGGGATCAAAAGAGTATATATACTTATACTTATACTTATACTTATACTTAACTGGCTGCCCTGGTAAGAAACCAGAAGTTGTACAGGGAATGTAGTTTGTTATGCTTTACGGACGGAGAAGTGGTTAACAAGCCATATCCCCACTTCTAACGTTGAGCTGCCCGGCTTCAGTGTAGCTCGTTTGGACAAAGACTGTAAACGCGACCACAGTTCATCAGACTGAATAACTGTCTCTCTGACACTGTGATCAGCAGCACCGGAGCGGCACAGGGTGCTCTCTCCAGTCCTGTTCACCCTGTATACATCTGACTTCTGCTACAACACCGAGTCATGCCACATGCAGAGGTTTTCTGACGATACTGCAATTGTGGGGTGTATCAGGAATGAGCAGGAGGAGGAGTACAGGAGCCTGGGTGGAGGACTTTGTGCAATGGTGCAAACTCAATCACCTTCAACTCAACACTTCAAAGACCAAGGAGATGGTGGTGGATTTCCGCAGGTCTAAGCCCCTCTGCTACCAGTCTCCATTGATGGAGTCAATGTGGAGGTGGTAAGCACCTACAAGTATCTGGGTCTCCACCTGGACAATAAACTGGACTGGTCAGCCAACACTGACGCACTTTACAAGAAAGGGCAGAGCAGGCTGTACTTCCTGAGGAGGCTGCGGTCCTTCAATGTGTGCAGCAAGCTCCTCAGGATGTTCTACCAGTCTGTTGTTGCCAGCGTCCTCTTCTATGCAGTGGTATGCTGGGGAGGAAGCACAAAGAAGAAGGATGCGGGGCGACTTGACAGGCTGGTAAGGAAAGCTGGCTCTGTAGTGGGAGCTGAACTGGAGTGCATCACTTCAATATCTGACAAAAGGACCCTGAACAAACTGATGGACAATGAGTGTCATCCACTCCACAGCACTATTGTAAACAGTGTTGGGAAAGTTCACTTTCTATGTGAACTAGTTCAAAGTTCAGTTCACAAATTTTTAAATGAACTAGTTCAGTTCATAGTTCATAATTCAAAATTTTGAACTAAGTTCACACTTTCCAAAAATGAACTAGTTCATAGTTATTTTTTTTCATATGTTCCTGCGAGCTGCTATATTTCAAAATTATTGCCACAGCCCATAGAACGTTAATTTGGGTTGAGAATCTGTCTTGACTGTCTTTTGATTTCTTTTATTGGCTTGCACATACCTTGAAAGGAAGCCGGCGGGCAAAGTTTGCACAGAAATGTATGATTTTTCCCATCCTCACTGACCTTGTCATAAAACTTGTTTAAATGATCATACGACGCCTCCTTGCTGCTTTGTCGTCTACATCAGCCTTTCTCAAACTTCTTTGACCTGAGGCCCAGTCAAGGCATACTTTGGGGTCACCTACATGAACCCACCCCCTCCTCCCAACCCCCATCAAATTAAATCAAATTTTTATACTATATTACATGCACTTCAAAACAGTCAATGTTTAAAGTGCTAAGATTGTTCACAAAAGTTTGTGAAAACATGCACATCAGAGTACTTTACTAATGTAAAATATAATTAGGCCTACAATAGTTTCATTGTTTTTGCATGGTTACATGATGCTTGCATGATAAATACTTCTCAAAACAACAGCAATTATATGGGTGCCATTGTTTTGGGATGTTTCCCTCATGCAAGCATCATACATTGGTAGAATATTTATATGCTTGCCTGAATGCCTGAATGTAAGGATTCAGGAAACACAATACCAGCTTTTGTGAATGGTAGCCTAAATGGCGGATCAGATAGGTGTAAATCACTGATCTGGAAATCTTTAACTATCTTTAACTAAGACTAATTAATAGCTTTTGGCCACGTTATATTCAAATTTGACTTTAATACTTAATGCTAGAGAGTGTTTTATATAGTATTTGCTCTGTTTTTTCTGGAAATTGTGTAGCCAGTTGCATTCTGGCTCTGTCTGTCTCCTCCTGCTTCCCTTACACACTGGTCTCTGCTAACGAAGGGGGCGGGCCAGGCACGTAGCTTATCCATTCATTCAGTTCCTGGTATTAGGCCATAGTATAAAGGAGCCTAGTAGGTCGGTCCTCTCTGTCTCTCTCTCGGTTTGTCCCTGGGTTTCACGCTGGAGCTTATCGCCAGGTACGTTTAAAATTCGCTGCATTGGTCAAGCTATTCATGCATAGTCTTAATACTTTACCCTTTCCATCTGTAGCTCTGCGTCTCCCTTACTCTGCCGTGACTGTATGGAACCTGACCTGTCCGTAGCATTAGTTGACTCTCCCCTGCAGGTATGCATTTCAAAATATTTATTATCTCCCTTTATTAGCCTTATGGAGTCTTAATTGCTCTTTGTTTATGTATGCCTGCAGCTTATGACGACGGCACGGCGTGTCTGTTTAAGTGTTCTTTAGGCCTACTGGCTAATCAGTGACTACAACTGTTGGTATGTATGAAACCAGAATGTTGTAGCTTTTTGTGTGGCATTTGATACACTGCAGATCTAAGTGTTGACTATTTATGTTACAGGTAGCATGGCTTCATCAAGTTTGCTTGTTTAGTGCGGTCACGCTGCTGTCTTGTCCATAGTATTAGTTTTCACTCACTTTTGTGTTTACGTCATCACAGCTCCTCCACATCGCGGTAGGTGACCTGTTTGCGCTGCTCTTTGTGTTTGTTCGGGATTTCCTAGGCGGGTTGGTTTGTTTGTTTTTGTTTGCTGGTCTGTTTTGCTTTTGCGTGTGTAACCATTTTTTTGAGTTTGTAGTGTATCTGCATGCCTAGTCTCTATCGCAGTGAGGATTATTCTCCTGGTTCAATAGCTTTACATCCACAGCTTACATCTCTACATTGTATAACCTACATGCTGGTGTTTGTGGTTACTGTGCTTCTTTTGATCAGTTTATGTGTTGGCAGGCCTGTGGGTTATCTCCGGCGGGGGGTAGCTAGTCACCTGGTGGCGGGCTTGTGAACTTCACTTTGGAGTGTACTATGGAATGTCGGTGGTGGCTTGCTGTGACAGTGGTGTAACACTTTTCTGCAGTGAGAGTGCACGTGTGGACACCTTCCCTGATAGTCTGCTTCCCCCCATCCAGCCCTGCCAGCCAGTATAATTTTCTGTTTTATCTTTTGTGCGTGCAACATTCCCAGCTGATGTGTTAAAATTGGTTGTGCTGCTTAACTAATGTTATGCATCCTACACGACAGTAAAAGATACAATAAGAACATGATAATAACATATATTTTTCTAACCCCTGCCAGTTATTTTCAGTTCCAGCATCAAATCACACCACACCCCCCTCCCCAACAGTGCTTTCAATAAATGTACATTTGGTTTGATTGGAATTCACATGTCTGCCTTTCTGTATTTGAACCTGTGCATATTGATGACTAAACTGGTATCAGGATACTTGGTGTATTGTTCTGGGGTCCCTGGCCATTAGGTCCAGGGTGGCGTAGTCGACACAAACAGTCTCCACGATTGATCCGGTCACAGTTGCATAAATCCAGGTCGTTCTATTAAATGTCGTTTCAAATAGCGGAGCTTTTTGACAACGTTATCGAGTGGCTTCTCGCGCAGACGTGCACAGGCATGCATTGAATAAACGCTCATACCACGACTTAATGATATGCCTCTATGTTTGATGACACAAAATTAACAAGTATTTCCTACTAATTGCAGAAACGTTTGTTTTCTTTTTCTGTCTGCGGTTCCTTGATCAATTGCGCAGCAAATTATCAGACAATTCGCCTTATTCACCCGGCTGCCATAACGAGGCTGAGGGGTACACTTGCCATTACACCTCAGTCCAGCAGATGGTGGTGGAGTTTGCAAACGGAGTACATTACCACCACCATCTGCTGGACTGAGGTGTAATGGCAAGTGTACCCTTCAGACTCGTAAGGGCCGCCGGGTGAATAAGGCGAATAGCCCCGGGAATAATTTCACTCTGCAGACTAGCATTGTCCACGTTGCGGACCGCGGCTCATAGTTTGAGAAATGGTGACCTACATTCTGCAATATTAAGGCCTGCTTACGGTGTGTTTTAGCCGGGTTTTCGCCTGGAAGGCTCTATAGAAATCTGGCACCCTATTTAACGAAGTTAAACTGAGAGAGCGTGCGACACCAGAATGAACGCGTTCACAGTAACGTTCATCAGGCAGTAATACAGTACGTTCAGTTCACGTTCGCCCAAAATATGAACGAGTTCATGAACTATCGTTCAATGAACGCGTTCAAGCACAACACTGATGGTAAAGCAGAAGAGCCTGATTACTGGGAACTTCGCTCACTGCCTTGCACAACAGACAGACTGAGGAAGTAATTTGTCCCCAGGACTATTGAACTGTTCAATGCTTCACTTAAGGGAAGAGGAGAGATAGACTTCTCTGCATTACATAGTCTGTCTGCCTCTTCACCCCCTCCATGTTTGGATACTGTCTGTCCACTAGCCACTTTTTACCACTGTCTTACTGCCTCACTGTTTGTGTGCTATATTAGCACATATGCATAACCCCTCCAAACCCTCCCTCCATGCCACAGCCGAATTGTGGCCACACTTATACCTTTTCTTAATATAGTTATATATATATATATATATATATATATATCGTTTTTTTTTATATTACCTTGCCTACTCGCTGATATGTCCATATTTATTTTATGCTGGTCTCTAGACTTTATTCTTGCACTGTTGGACTTACTCATTTGCACCATCACCATGACACTCACTCACACAGAGCACCTTACCTTACCTTACTATGCACAGAGAATCACAGGCTCAGTCCCTGCCTCAGTCATTGCAAGCGCCTCTTGATTAATCACCCACTATGTGGATACTGTTTTTAGAATTGATTTAGATTAAGTGTTATTTAATATAATTTGTATTGTAGTATATTTAGTATATTCTTTATCTTCTACTGCCCTTATTGCTTAGTTGTGTTTTTATATTATATACTTTTAATTACTTTTTTCTGCTGTTAGTGAATGTGTGTGTGATGTCTGTATGCTACTGAGACCTTGAATTTCACCTGGGGATCAATAAAGTATCTATCTATCTATCTAAACCCTCGTACCAAAAAACCTTGTGTGTCAAGGCGTTCTTGAGATATAACACTCAAGGTGTTTTTGACCTTGACATTTGACCTCCAACATCAATTCACTTCATCTTTGAGTCCATACAAACACTCATACCAAATTTCAGGCATGTATGTCAAGGCATTCTTGAGATATCGCGCTCAGAGTATTCATGGACTTGACCTTTGACCTCCAACATCAATTCACTTCATCTTTGAGTCCATACAAACAGTTGTACCAGATTTTAAGCATATGCGTCAAGCCGTTCTGGAGATATAATGTGCAAAGCATGAGATATGGCTGTGACTTTTATTTTGACACACGGGAAACACACGGGGGGCAGCTGTGGCCTACTGGTTAGCGCTTCGGACTTGAAACCGGAGGGTTGCCGGTTCGAACCCCGACCGGTAGGCCACGGCGGAAGTGCCCTTGAGCAAGGCACCTAACCCCTCACTGCTCCCCGAGCGCCGCTGTTGTTGCAGGCAGCTCACTGCGCCGGGATTAGTGTGTGCTTCACCTCACTGTGTGTTCACTGTGTGCAGTGTGTTTCACTAATTCACGGATTGGGATAAATGCAGAGACCAAATTTCCCTCACGGGATCAAAAGAGTATATATACTTATACTTATACTTAAACAGGATATGTAGTTCAGGGAGAGCCAGATTGTATGCTAAGAAGCTGAGACATTTGGATTCACAGGTGACACCTGTGCCAGTGTTCTGATTAGCCCGGGAACTACTCTGGGAGCAGCTGGCTTTAGGCCATTATGACATCACGGCCTCCATTCAAGTCTATGGGAGGAAAATTAGCTTTTTAACATTTTTAATTCCCTATTTCTCAAAAAGTATAAACTTTAAAAAAAATGATAACTCTCTTGTCTAACACCAGACCTACACAACGGTTATTTCAAGAAGTCTGCACGTTAAGCAGTTAGAGCCGCATTTATATCTGAAAAGGTAAAAAGAAAAGGTTATAAATTATAATAATAAGAAGCCAGGAGATTTCAAGATATAATTAATCTGAGGGTTGTGCACCTCTGAACTGTATCAATATATAACACTTCCATAATGTTGGTAACATAATATTTGAACTACATAACTATAAGAAAGGGTGGGTTGTTGTCCCTATTTACAAAACTAAATATTATCCAAATACTGTATGGTACATTTATCAGAACAGAGGTAAAACGTTTGAGGTGAAGTTCAATCTCAACAGAAAAGTAACTTACACTCATTTACAAATATAAGAACAACTTGAGAGAATAAAAGTGGAATTTTCTGAAGAAAAAAAAAAAACGTCATGGTCCCTCGGTTATCGGCTGCTACATGTGGGGTGGTTGTCAAGCTGATATATTTAAAAAAATTTTGTGACATGTACAAGCAATTTCAGGCCAATTTGTTGGTTTCCTGCTCAACACGACATGGCAACAATAAATGTTGAATATCTCCACACCCACAAGGACCATATACATAGAAATGGTATCAAATGAAAGCCAACACTCATGGGATGTCTGCTGAAGTGTATGAATGAGCATGTATTGTACAGTGTAAGAGACAACAGAACTAGAACATGAAAAAACAACCTCCACCTAAAGAGAACCAGTTTTCAAAGTGAATATCTGCTTGGATACATAACATAATATCCCAAAACCTCTTGTAGGGAGAGAGAGTGCAATGCTGCACAAGTTATAATACTTTAATGTTAAGGTGGAAATGTAGAATTGTAGATGGTGGTCTATGGTGCTATTTGACTTCATTAATGTACCAGGTTGTAACACAAATTATATTTAATTAACATATCACTATAGTTATTAATTCCATCCTAACATAACTGCTCTCTCACTTCTTTAGGGTTAGGGGTAAGTAACTAGTTAGTAGTAATAACTATATAATAGTCGTATGGCAAAGGTATGTTTTTCCCCATCCAAGCAGTGACACTCAGGTAGGCAGCCAACAGAAGGCACCCAGGCTCCATGTCCATGTGCTCAGTCTGAGTCCTGGTCAGGGGCACAAAAGAAGAGTTTACTGATTTGATAATGAATACCATAAACATGCATGCATGCATCCAAGGGCATAATATAAATCGAATCTACAAAACAGGAAAAACAATATCATGCCAAATAATCTGAAACAATATAGTTGCATATATTGTGGCAAAACTCAATAATAATGATGTGAGTACCTGAGTATTCTTGCACCAAGCTGCACAGGCACATCCACATGCCCCACTACAAAATATTCCACTTTTTCGACAGACACTGCCTGGTACTGCACTGACTTCCACTTTCCTTGCATCCACATATCGTCAGCTCCAAGCACCTGGGGCCTCATTTATAAAAGTGTCAAAAATGAACGTCAACTTGTGCGCAGCCGGATGGTTTTAGGTCTCCGCCTTGTAAACACCCCCTTATCAATATCATTAGCATAATTATGTTTTAATGAAATCAATGGCCTAAAAGCTGTAGCCTATGTAAAATTATATATTGAAAACATTGTATAGGCCTAGCCTATGCCATCTGATGTTAACTAGCCTACAGTATATGCGTCATTTCGAATAGCTTAACTAATTATGTTTTTTCCAAGCAAAGCTTTCTGGAAAGAAATCGTATGCATCCATGTCCATTGTCCTACTTTGTAGAAAAAAAAAGGCCTACCTTATGAAGGAAAAACCTCTAGGCCTACAGCATAATCCTGTATGTTATGGTACAGTAGGCTACTATACATTTCCAATATGACCCAGGGTAATATGCTGATTTAGCCTAAAAAAAGAGGACTAAATTATAAGTGTGATATGTCATGTAGGCCTAAACGTTTCTTTTAGGATAGGCTATGTTTTTGCTGAAAAAGTATCCTAGTTCGCCTATATCTTTGCGATCGTTTTCTTTCAATAATGTCCAATGGCTTAAACAATGTCCTTTATTGTTTGCTTTAGGCCTACCTTTATATTTTAGCCTACATTATCCATCTTGGGCACTGCCAGTCAAAAAAAGCAAACAGGTGCGCGCTCTGCACCTCTTTACGCAACTCCGCCGCAACACTAAATATGAAGATGCCCTGCTTTCAGAGGATAACTTCCGTCCCTTGGATGTGTAGGCTATAGGATATAAAATATCTATAGCCTACATTATATGGCTTACATTCAGATATTACCTTTCTGTTACGGAGCTAGGAATAGGCCTATGAGCGCAAATAAGGATGTAGTGGAGGCTAAGCGCAAGTAAACGCAGTTTATCCACCTCTGAAATTTCAGAAATAGAGTTTACCCACCTCTTATTAGAGTTTATCCACCTCTCAAAAGAGTTTATTCACTTTTAACATTTAAAACTGTATTATCCAATACTATCCTATATTCCCAATATTGTACAATAACCTCCACCATTATCAAACATGTTCTGAATGCCTTTTTTAAAAATCCGATACCGCATAGCGCAGTCCACCTCATCGAGATTGCAGAATTCATAGTTCACCCACCTCTTATTTTACCACTACATCCCTGGTGCAAATGTACTTTTCCTCTCCTAAACGAGGGCAATTGGACATTTTATTGTCAATATTAGATTGGTGAGAACCCTAAATATACTAGATCACCTGTAAGAATGTTTCAATCATTCTATCGTAGGTCTTGGTGTTTTTTTTAGATATTATGAAATAAGTAAGTATACATTTTTTCACTTTCTTAAGAGGGCTATAGTTCTCATTAGCAGTTTTATGCCAAACCATGAAACATTAAGCTGCGTCCAAAAACGACTTTAAAAATCTTCTGATATTGATCATGCATATGGCAAAGAAAGACATGAGATCGTTGGTCTTGGCATTTTGAAAATGCATCGCACTTAGACCTCAGATTACTTGGAGTACCCCGGCATTACCACAAGGAAATGGTCGTACGTCAAGTTTGAACCTGACGTGGAGATAAGCACTTTTCCACGTCAAAGACGGTTTTTATAAATCTGAGCATTGGCATGGATTTGAGCGTATGCATGGTCTAAATCTGTGCGTAAGAATGCTTTATAAATGAGCCCCCTGGCCTGTACAGGTTATTTGGTTAAAAGCTGGGGGACAAGCATTCCATCCTTCATGTGCCAACCACAACTGGTTGGTGAGGGCAACTGTGGATGGGTCACTAGTGACTGTTTCCAAACCTTTGTTTGATAGTGGGCCCTCATGAGGTGCAGAGACAAGGCATCCTGAGTTGGTGGTAAAGTATCCACATTGGCTTTCACTTTCTAAAACAGGTAGGCAAACTGTTCTGCTGAGGATAGAATAGCTGGGCTTGGTACTTCATCCTCACCAAAGTTGTGGAGAAGATGAAGGCACTGCTGGAACACTTTCCACACCGTCCTTTTTTCCTATTCCAGTGAACTGACTGGTAGTGTCACATCCAGTGATGGCGAATGATGGTGAATTTCCCCTTGGGGATCAATAAAGTATCTATCTATCTATCTATCTATCTATCTATGAAATGGCAACAGACCGTCCAGAATCTCATTTGACATTATCATGCACTTTAATGTAGCGTGGTTTCTTGGCAGTTCCTGCTTTCATCCAAATTTCTGGGCTCAGCAGGTTGCAAACACAAGATGCAACAACAGTACATCTGTGTCTGGACTGAATGATGAGCCCCTCAGACCCTTTGGTTGTGGCATCATGAGGTTGTGCCTTCATCTTCTCCACAACTTTGGTGAGGATGAAGTACCATGCATGCCATGTACCATGCTTTTAGAAATGGGGCCCAGGACCTCGCCATACAAAAACTTCCCCTTTGCAATTGGACTCCTCAACAAAACATAGCCCCCTTTCAGTGTAGTTCTTTTGTACTGCATTTTGTCATATTTTCAGTAAATTATTTCAAAATTATAAATGTCATTTGGTGTGTTTTGCCAATGGATTTTACTGTGTATTAGAACATATAATAATATAATAATCATTTTTACTAGCAATTGAAATGAAGTGACCATGAACAGTATTTTTTTTATTTAATATACATTTCATTCATGTGCAACTGATGTACACAATAAAATCAAATAAATCCAGCGGTTTCTTTTGCCGTTTACTTTCTACAGACCTTTTGCCATTGTGGTAGAGTAGTACATTGGCCAGTCATTCTTTCACCTAAGTCACTGAGTTACATTTGGAATATTTCACTCTGATTTGATTACATTTGTTTGACTGCACTGTCACAAGGTCCCTTTAGTTACAAATATATTTTTACGTAGAGTGGAAGTATTTTGCATTTTTATTTATTACTTAAATGCAATATAGCAGCTTTACTCTCACAGTATAAAGACACCACTAGACAAATACTAACAGCAGATGTCAAAATATTTTACATATCATTGTCATTAATGTGCAGTGTATCCATACATCGCACATGAAGATTAACATAATTACGGCTTTGGGCCTATATATGAAGTTAACCTGAGGATCAGGAGTAATTATAGAAAATATTGGTGTTGTGCAAGCTAGATAATAGGTTTGATGGGTCAAGGGTGGTCCTGCTGGTCCTAGACTCTGCTTTTGGTTTTCTTCTGCAGGCGAGTCCTGGTGGGCTCTGTCAGAACCAGTGGCTCCTGTACAACCATGGCTGGGTACTTCCTGTTAAGCAATTCAACCTCCACCTTCTGTCCCACATTTGCCAGGGCAATAGGTAGATACCCAAAAGCAAGGCTTTGCTGGGCAGTGTAGCTGTAGCAGCCAGATGTTGTGTTCCCAACAACCTGCACCAGACCAAAACACAACTCATAGAACAACAAAATATTCTAGGTGAACTTGTTAAGTGTGATGCTTACAACACAAAATGGATGGGTTTGACACACAGCAAGGAAACATTCTTTGCCTGGTATAGGTAACATGCCATTTGGATTTGATTATGGGGCGTGTTTTAACCAATACAGGGGAAAAAGTGCCTCTGCACACAATTGAATAGACAACCAACCATTAACGAAAACAGCAAAAACCTCTCTCTTCTCAACAAATGCCTTAATCGCTGTTTACTGTTAAGCTTTTAAAGTTAGCTGTCGATATCTTGTACTAACAGAAACCTAGGGCCCTATCATGACATTCTAAAGTGCATCGTCACTCGTCAAAATTCTATTCAAATTTAGTAGGATGTCCAGTTCACATTGGGAGGGGTTTCGTTATCAAACGTGGAGCGCATGGCGCAACAAAGTGTTCCTAGGTTTTTTAATCAGTCATATGGGTGTGTTTGGGGCGTAAGATCATTTAAACCAATGAGAATGACATCTGTCTTTCCCTTTAACGGCGCAAAGCGCGATATGTCAAATAAATGCATCGGTATTTTGGCATTCAACGGCGCATTTGAAGGAGGCTGCTTGCGAGACCGTATGAAATAGTCATTCTTAAACCATGCTTTACTAAAACTTATTATACGGCTCTTCACAATGCAAGTAGAATGCTCCATTGACTTGAATGGGATTTCCGAAAGTTCTAGCGGTCATTATTTCTTGGGAAAGGACCTCTGAAAACAAGAATGACCGCTGTCAATGGCAACGGAGTTTGCGCTTGGAACTTCATTCAAAAGTGAAAGCAGACGGTTGATCAGCTGTGTTCTAAAGAATGTTTGATTCAAGTTCAGCGTGTGTTGCGAACTATTTGTTTCTCAGCAAAAGCCACGACGAAACGGTAACAAACTAGATGTACCGCAGAGCGGTACAAAATATGACCGCCGCCCAGTCCAGCACATTTTTTCCACAAAAAGAAATCACGCTGAAAGGCCTATATGATTCTAACTGTCTCACTAAATTGCATTATCCACACTCAATTCTCACTGGTATCTGCTAGACAACAAGTACCAAAACATGATTAGTTCATAGATTTCACATGTAAAATTCATTTTATACAACCCCACCCCCATCTTGCATGTTCATAATTCTGAGAAATTCTTGATTGTTTGTGTTATGTTTATGTTATGTGTGTGGGTGTGTGTGTGTGTGTGTGTGTGTGTGTGTGTGTGTGCGTGCTTGTGTGTGTGCCTGTGCATGCAAGCGTACATATGTCTACTGTGTGAGTATGTGTCATACGTATGATTACTGTGAATGTATGTGTGTGTGTGTGTATATCTGTTTGTGCACATGTGTGCACATTAAATGGGTTAACATGACCCCTGGAGGCAAACATACGTAAAAAAATGGTCATCCTAGGCCCTACAGTTCTCAAGATATTCACAGAGAACTGTGTCTGCCCTACCCTCCTTTCGGGGGGTCCAGTCCAGCGGGGGGGCTACAGATCAAAACGAAAAATGACGGTTCCATGCTATCCATGTGGGGGTACATGCCCACCAAGTTTTGTGTACCCCGGTCTTTCAGTGTCCCAGGAATCCTTGTTGGTGTACGTCACTAAATGTACACATAAATTATTTTATTGTAAGGGACTGTACGATATTTACCGGGGGGGGAGGGCCGGTCGTCAGGGGGGGGAGGGCCTAAGATAATTTTTTAAGCCTTAGGGGAAGGCCCAGGAGAATTTTTTTGGCCTGGGGGGAGGGCCGAGGAAAATTATTTTTTCCTGATCCATGATATTTTTTCCCCCTGATCAATGATCTGTTTTCGATATTTTAAAAGGTTTGTAGGCCAAAACATGATTCACGTCTCTTTGACAGAGTGGGCGAGTCGCAACCCTACCTGAATCTCCCACAACTCCCCTCGCATGCAGGTCACCAGCGGTTATGGGTCATACACCAAATATTTTAATGATATTCGGGTCATTTGCGGGCGGGTCAGTTAAAATTAATTAAATATATATTTTCTACAAATAGGCCTACTTAAAATATTCAACAGTAAAGAAGCTGAAGACGCGAGTTAAAATAATAAAGACACCCCTTCAGGAAAAGCGATATGGGAAATATTGGGAAAAGTTCTTAAAGAAGATGACAGTAGTACAAGTTATGGTCTATGTAGGCCTACTCTTGCGAAGCCATTTAAAAGTATGACAGCCGAAACGGGCAGCCTGCAGGAATAAATCTTATGGCACAGACTACACAGCCATATCTACCGGTATGTATAGGTTCGCGCATGCATAAAAGTTACCTTAGTTCATTGTGTTTGTGACTTTAAACAGTGGATGTGCTTTAGTAAAGCTTTGTGCTTCATTCAGCATTTTAAACCAGTTCTTACGCTAACGTTTTGACCAGCAATGTATCTCTTTTGCCTAGGCTACCTTGCCTCCCCATTTCTATTTTCGAAAGAAGTAGCCTATGTCCATGGCCAAATCTTATCCTAGTGTTCTAATCCTTGGTGGTTGCTTGCGTGCTTGCGCTCTTATTCTCATTCTCTCTCCTGCGCAAACATTATGTCCTGCATGCCTGCGTGTAGTTCTACTGCATAAAGTTTCGCAAATAAATTAGTTTGTTTTACAGAAATGGACTACTGCATGCAGGCTATAACCAAAAGCACACATTTTGTAAATAAGCGGGTCGGGTATAATTTTGTCCTAATTAATATTCGCGGTCCGAGTTGCGGTCGGGTTGATTAAAATATCGGGCGACCGCGGGCCGCTTGTGACCAAACCCGCGCAACACTGGTTTGTAGCCCCGTGTGTATGTGTGCTTATGACATTTGCTGGCCGTTTTAACCTTGTAAACGTCATTTTTCGACCAGTTTTATTTGATTCACGTAGGGGGGAGGGCCTAGGAGAATTTTTTTGAGCCGGGGGGAGGCCCCTGGAAAAAATAATTTGACCAGGGGGGAGGGCCAGGCAGAAAATGTTTAACCCGATCGTCTGGCGACCGGCCCTCCCCCCCCGCTAAATATCGTACAGTCCCTAAGGCCCCCCATGAACGAAAGTACACAAAACTTGGCATGCATTTGGAGGGTGTCATAATGATCCTACACTTTTAATTACGTGCAGTTTTGACCTTGTCAGCCAAAGATATTGTGATGAAAACACCTAATTTTTTGCTTTTTAATTTTTAACTAGGTGGCGCTATACATGAAATAAGTGGTAATGGAATGGGTTGACATGCCCCCTTAAGACCAACATACCAAAAAAAGGTGGACCTCGTAGGCCCTACGGTTCTCGAGATATTCACAGAAAACTGTCTCCGGCCACCTACAGGCCAGTTAGTGTATAGTAACATAAATTAATTTATTGTGTGGCCCCCCATGAACGGAATTCCACGAAACTTGGCGTGCATACAGATGGTGTCATAATGATCCTACACTTCCAATTTCGTGCAGTTTTGACTATGTTAGGGCACAGATACCTTCGATTACAACACCTCATTTTTACTTTTTTGTGTTTAACTAGGTGGCGCTATACATGAAATGAGTGGTTATGGAATGGGTTGACATGGCCCCTTGAGATCAACATACAAAAAAAATGGTCCTCCGAAACCCTACGGTTTTCGAGATATTCACAGAAAACTGTGTCTGCCCTACCCTCCTTTCGGGGGGTCCAGTCCAGCGGGGGGGCGAAAAACGATGGTTCCATGCTATCCATGTGGGGTTACATGCCCACCAAGTTTCGTGTACCCCGGTCTTTCAGTGTCCCGGGAATCATTGACAGAAATTTGGGCTGCGCGGCGGTCATAATAAGTGAAAAGAGACATATCATGGAGTTTATTTTTTCGTTTTGGCAAGTAGCCGTATAATAAGCAGGATAATGTATAGAACGCCGGTCATTATGGGAAAATAAGCCCCTTCAGGGCGAAACTAGACCCCTCCGCTGGCGCGTCGGGGTCCGGTTCGCCCTGTCGGGACTTATTTTCCCCATAATGACCGGCGTTCTATACATTATCCCTTACCTAGCATAGCCTTCACGCATTTGCACTCGTCTATTATTTGAACTCATTGGCTTCACCAAGGTGTCAGTCAACGAAGACAGTTATATGCAGTTACTTTCACTATTGACTGACAATGGGTTACCATCGAAAACAGGCTGGAAAAAGCAACACTTACCCTAATATTGCTCAAATGACTGAACAAAACAACATTTATCCTGCAGTGGAGTTGCTTATATCTCGTGACGTCTTCAGCTGTGCTCCATACGTGTCTCTCGCCTCTCCCCTAATCACTTTTAATCGTCATTACCAATTTGCAAATGATAGTGAATAACTACTCATCATGAGATGTACAGTATTTCGAAATATCTTTATTCTAATTATGTTTCCCATTGTAATCGTGCAATTTGTAATGCTTTGCATGGACGTGCACTGGTGTGCGTTCATGAATGATAGAAGGATGGTGTGTGCACCTGCCAATATGACTGTTGACATGCGCTCTTAAAATAGCATATGAACAACTCGCCATTGACTTCTGACCAGGTTTTTATGTGGTGTACGATAGCGATTTTTAGACAATGCGCCAGGCCCCTCCCAAGGTTGTTAATTGCCACACCCCTGGGCGCAATGTTTAAAAAATAAACGTGCAAAATACCGAATTAAACTTTGCGCGGGTGGAAAACGAGTTTTACGCCATGCGCTGGTGTGCAAAATACAGCCCCTAATATCTTACTTCTCTAGTGACAGCCTTTTGGTTGTTAACAAAATCAACTAAAGTGCACTAAGGTGACATGGATGAAAATGTTACTGATTTCATTGGCCCAAAAACCCCGGGGTCGGGCATAGAGACTCAATGGAGCAACTCTGGGCCGAATTTCTTAAACTCAAATTTTGGGGTAAATTCAGGCTGGCTTCCAGGCTAAAACATAATGTCTACTTGTAATAACTAAGTCATGTCTACTTGTATTGTAATGTAAATTGTGTTGGATTACAGTAAAATATTCACATATTACTCACCTTTCCATTGTGCCAGATGGTTTCATTGCCCTCTGGGTCAATGTCGTCTGTGTCCACTGTAAGATAGGCTAATTTTCTTTGGAGGCCCTGGGCCTTGATATTCTGAAGTGCCTGCTTGCCAATGAAATCTGCAGACTAGAAGATAAAGAGCATGTGTTTGAGTGTGTCCATGTCAGATGTATGTACACTACCGGTCAAAAGTTTTAGAACACCCCAATTTTTTAGTCTGGAGACTGTGCTCACTCCATGTTTTCAAGTTTACCATCTTGTTCTTTTTTCCTAAGGTAGTTCTGGCATAGCTTGGACTTATGTTTTGGGTCATTATCTTGCTGTAGGATGAACCCCTGACCAACTATGTGCATACCAGAGGGTACTGCAGAATGGTGTGATAGCCATTTTGGTTCAGGGTGCTTTATCACTCTGTACAAGTCACCGACCAGATCCAGCAAAACAGCCCCAGACCATCAAGCTTCCTCCTCAATGTTTGACAGTTGATGTCACACACTGAGGAACCATCATTTCGCCTACTCTACGGCTTATAAAAATCCTGCATAATGAACCGAATTATTGATTCAACAGTCCATATCACCTTCTTCCAGTCTTCAGCAGTCCGTTGGTGATATTTCATGGCCTAGGCAAGCCTCTTTTTCTTATTCTAACATCTTAGCGATGACTTTCTTGCTGCAACTCGACCTGTCAAACTTGCAACTCGAAGTCTTCTCTTCACAGTTGAAACTGAGACTTGCCTACTAGGACCACTATTAGGCTGTGCTTGAAGCTGTTGTCCTGTGAATGGCCTACCACGCAAGCTGTTGACTCTTGTCTTCATAAAACTTGTCTTCTGATTTTGTTGTAGCTTTGGGTCTGCCAGACCTCTTCCTGTCAGAGTTTCCCCCGGTTTCTGAGTGCCTTTTGATGGTGAAGGAAACTGTACTCATACTTCTGAAATACACATTATTTTTCCGTTTTGGGTTTTCACTTTTTTAACCTCTGGCAGTTCAGCACTTACCTTTTTACTATTTCAAGCTATTCATTGGACCTTAATTGCTTAGTCTTTAACTGCTTTAATTGCAATAAAAAAAACTAGAAAAATTGGGGTGTTCTAAAACTTTTGACCGGTAGTGTTAGATTAAGTTGTCTGGGAGATTAAGATAATGAATTGTCCCTTCAAGTAGGTCTACCCAAATAATCCCACTAATTGCATTCATAAAATCTTGGTAGGGATCGGCAGGAACTTTCAGTAGTGACCAAAGCCAGACGAGGCTTCACTGTAAAGGGGCATTCACACCAAGAACGATAACTGTAACAAAAACGGCAAATAAATGATCGTTCTAGCTAATATGAATGAAGATGTCCACACATAAACATGAATAACAATATCATTGGGGATCATTTTCAGAGCATTTTTGAGAACGATAAAAGCTGACAGCCAGTCAGAATCCATAATTTTTGCCATCACATTCATCAACACTGGGAGAGACTTTTCTTATCGTTGGTAAGTGTGGATGCTTTTATCGTTATAGTTACAGATATCTTTATAGTTAATCTTTCCTAGTGTGAACAGCCCTTAACTATTATAGTGTGTAGTTAAGTGTGAATACCTTGTTCAGCTTGATGAAGTAATCCAAACCAGCTTCAAATGGATTGGTGTCACAGTTCATCTGTACATGACCAAAATATTAAAACAGAAAATAAGAGTTGGTCATGTCATTCATTCAACCTTTATTTAATCTCGGAAATTCATTGTGGGTACAGGGGTGGAGCTACGTGGTGGCCGGGGGGGGGCATGGCCACCACTGGTCAAAGCTAGGCCACCCTGCTTGCCCCCCTGCACTACACTCAATCTATGACCATTGGCCCAGTCAGGAAGTGTAGCCTACGGTTCTGATCAAATCGTGAGAGCAGCAGCAACAGCAGGACAATTCAAAGTGGCCATCTGTTTAAAACACTTGACAGTAGACTACTACTTAACCTCAGTAACAACAGGTGAGTTGATGATGAGTTGGAACATTAATGTTAATAAGATGTTAGAATGTGTCACGAATCATAGCAAAGTGAGCTGTGTTGGGCTGTCCTTGTTAGGTAGGCTAAATAGGCTAGTGTCTGACATTGACGCGTGGGGCTGATCAATAATAAGCGGATGCCCGCCGTAACGCGGCTACAAAAATATTTCGATAATATTTGGGTGAAATGTAAGCATATTAGGCAAATATCTCCTGATGGCTCTCATGAAAGTAGGCTAATAGGCTACTTTATAAAAACACAATTTGCTGACTGCTTGTGGTTCTTGCCACAGCTGGTCAGGCAGAGGCATGCTGTATTGCCAGAGTAGAAAGTGGAGACAGTGCAGGAAAGGTAAACACTAAACTATGCCAACCATGTTACTTAGCTAACTTAGCTATTGTTTGCTAGTAGCTTTGCTAACAATGTTAACTATGCTAACAATGTTAACTAACTACAGTTGGTGGGAGTCATAGTTGATGACAACCAACAGTTGGAATAGCTGAACAGTTAAAAAGTTGAGTCGTTTATATGGTTAAATTGTTTAACAGTGAAATATTGTAGTGATGACTTTTACTTTGAAACAGTTTTGGCCAGAGGAAGCAGTTGAACAGGATATGTAGTCTTAAGAGAGACAGATTTTTTTTGTATGTATGTATGTATATGTGTGATGTATGTTTATATTATTAATTGCTGCTGTAACACCATCACTTCCCTTTGGGGATGATTTGGGGCAGCCGTGGCCTACTGGTTAGGGCTTTAGGCTTGTAACCGAAGGGTTGCCGGTTCGATCCCTGACCCAGTAGGAAAAATGTGGGCTGGGGAAGTGGTTGAGCACTGCTCTTCCATGCCCAAATCCACGGCTGAAGTGCCCTTGAGCAAGGCACCTAACCCCTCACTGCTCCCCGAGCGCCACTGTAGCAGGCAGCTCACTGCTGTAATATGTAGTGTAATACTTACACTTATATAAATACATATCTCTATCTATCTACCTATCTATTGTATGCTTAAAAGGATCTCTGGATAGTTTGACAAATTGGTCTAGATATAATACCAATACTCCTCTTTAGTAAGGCGCGTGGGTAAAAATACCTGAAACGCTTTCATGATTAAGAAAAATAAAAAAGCAGGATCACTACTTTTTTTCAGCTTTTTTGTACTATGGGCAGTTGATTGTTGATGACGCATGACAGTCCTGACTGCTGAACTGGCTGAACTAAAAAGAACACATCAGAGGCCAGCGTTCGCGGGCATTTTGAAAAACACTCTTCTACAGTTCACCGTCGGACCCACCTATACAAGAAAGAAGAAAACAATGGGAAGATGCTTGTGGGCAGGTGAAACTCCCCAATTACCCAATTCTCTGTTCTCGACACTTTAGCCTTGATTCATTTGAGGATTTTGATCGCCAACAGCTGATAAACGAGCTCATGAGGGTTTGTGGTTAAAGGCGAGTACTTAAACCGAATGCAATACCCACGATTTTTTCTCACAAGAATGCTAAACGTCCGTGTATTTCAAGTGTAAATCATGAACAGAAACGGCTAAGGCAAGAGACGCTGGATAGCATGCTAAGTAGCACTAACATTAGCGCTTGTGTCCCTGCTCGTGAAGAGGAAACCATGGACTGTGTCGAACCAGACAACCATGCACTTGTCGAGGCTCAGACGGATTTCGGGCTACACCAATTGGATGCAGCTGTACAGTGGCCAGCTGATGCGCACTACCAGGTGGCGACCGACCATAGTAGTTACGCACGTAAACATGAGTTGGTAGTGGAGGATGACAACTCTCAAGATCTGTTCTTATCAGATAATGAACCTAGCGATCTGTCTCAGTCACAGCGTAGTCTATTTGATCAGGATTACACTGCAAGTGCATCAGAGTCCTCTCAAAGTACACAGGGCTCACAACCTTCAATTAATTCACATGATGAAGGAATTAGCACTAGAGTTTTTCTAGTTTTTTGAGGAGCAGTTAAAGCAATTGCTTAGAGATCAAGGGTTTCAAGATGCTCTACAAACAATTGAAGACAATGGAGTTAAGGTGAGCACCATCTCCACTGACCGCCATCCTCAAATTGTGAAAGAAATGAGGGTAAACAATCCTGAAAAACATCAATTTGACCCATGGCATGTGGCCAAAAGCCTATCAAAAAAATTAGCGAAGGCAGCAAAGACAAAGGAATGTGAAGGCCTGGCAGAGTGGATAACATCCATAATAAATCATTTGTAGTGGTGTGGACAAACATGTGAGGGTAATGCTGAACTATTGAGAGAGAAGTGGGTCTCCGTAGTACACCATATTACCAACCGTCATGAGTGGCCTGGGAACAGGTACTACCACAAATGTCCAAACGAGCCCCTTGATGAGGCAGCCCCTTGAAGAGGGAAGCTGTGGCTGAAACCAGGATCTGTTGCACACAACAGTCTTGTGATGACTGTGACAGACAAGTGGCTTTTAAAAGACTTGGATCACTTAACGGAGTGCGTTCACACAACAACACTAGAGGTATGATCAAGTATAGACATTGAATATCATAAGTAGGCATGATTTCCATTGCCGGGTGTAATTCAATTGTAATTGTTCTCATTTCAAATTATATTTTGTTTAAGGTGTATCACTCCATGTACAACCCCAAAACAGAAAAAGTTGGGACGTTGTGTAAAATGCAAATAAAAACAGAATGTCATAATATACAGGTCTTGTAAACCCATATTTAGCAGCAAAAAGGACATAGACAACATGTCAAATGTTGAAAATGAAAATGTGGACTATTTCATGGAAAGTATATGTTAATCTTGAATTTGATGCCAGCAACATGTTTCAAAAAAAGTTGGGACGGGAGCATGTTTACCACTGTGCTGCTTCACCTCTTCATTTAACACAATTCTGTAAATGTTTAGGAACTGAGGAGACCATTTGCTACAGTTTTGATAATGAAATGTTGTCCCATTACTCCCCGACATAGGATTTCAGTTGCTCCACAGTATGGGGTATTCTTAGTCATGCTTTCCATTCCATTATGCACCCAATTTGACAAATCTGGACTGCAGACAGGCCATCTTAGCACCTGGACTTTTCCTCTATGGAGAAATACTATTTAAATATGTGCAGAATTCATTTTGCCATTGTTTTCCTGAAATATTCAAGGTCGTCCCTGGAAAAGACATTGCCTGGATGGCAGTATATTTTGCTCAAAACCTGTATACATAATTCAGAATTGATTGTGCTTTGCCAAATGCGCAAGATGCCCATGCTGTAGGCATTAATGCTCCTCCACACCGTCATAGATGTTGGGTTTCGAACTGAGCACTAAAACAAGTTGAATAGGTTGGATACTTGGATAGGCCCTCTCTTCTTTAGCCCAGATGAGTCCATGATTTCCAAAAAGAATGGCAAACTTTGATTGGTCTAACCACAGGACCTTTTTTCACATTACCTCAGTCCATTTTAAACAAGCTTAGGCCCAGATAAGAGGGTGGTATTTTCTGAATCATGTCTCAATACAATTTTAGCTGTTACAATTTTGGCTGCAGTTTTTGAATTGATTATCAAACTGGGCACATAGACAATGGTTATCAGAGGTTTTCCTGAGCCCATACAATGACAGGTCTGGAAACAGGTCTGGTGTTGATGCAGTGCCATCTGAGGTCCAAAAGACCACGGCCATCCAATTTCTTTTTCAGCTATTTCCCTTTTTTGCAAAGATTTCTCTGGATTTTCTGAATGTTTTAATAATATTATGTCCTGTAGATGATGAACTCCCTAAATACGTCACAATTTCATGTTAAGAAGCATTAAAATGACATTGTTTCATCGTTTGTGCACACAGGATTACACAGAGTGATGAATACCCCTACATCTTTACTTCTAAGAGACCCTGCCTCTCTGGGATGCTCTTTTTCATACCCAATTGTGTTGCCAGTTACCCTAATTAGTTGTGAAACATTCTTCCTTTTGTTTTCTTTATCATTACACAACTTTTCCAGCATTTTGTTACCCCCCTCACCTGACCCCATCAACTCGGCAAAATGGAAATGTTAAAATATTTTTCCCCCCACCATTTTGGTTCCACATTACATTTCCCATCTCAGTCCACTGCATCAGATGTTATTTTAATTAGGGCCCGAGCACCGACGGTGCGCGAGGCCGGGATGGCCTTGCGCACTGAGAGATGCGAGTTACTAGCTTTTCCTATTATACTTCCGCCATTGGAGTCTATGGCAGCCCATAGAACGCCTGGCTAAAAAGTGCTGAAATTTGCCAGAAAGTTTCGGGACACTGCACTGACCACTCATGCTCATTTACGGATCTCTAAACCCAGCCGTCTAGCGCCACCAACTGGTCAAAATTTGGCCGAAAATAGAACCGCTTGGTCTAAAGTTATGAAATTCGGCGCACAGATTCAGAACCGTCCCATGATCGATCACTCTCACCAATTTACAGAACTGTATGCCCAACGCTCTAGCGCCACCAATGGGTCGAACCTGGATTGCATTCACGCATGTGACCATTGAACGGTGTGTCCAATTTTCACATATCAGCCACCGTTGGAATCCCTGGACCGACCTATGTTCAATGACCCCTATTACGTCACTTACCGCCATATTGGACCTCCGCCATATTGGATTTTGTCCAAACTCTACGAAAAGTTTCAGCGGTCACAAATTTCATCTGATTTTCACGGAACTTGGTGGAGATGATCTTCTGCCCGAGCCGCACAAACGATACTTGTCAGATTTTTCAATTTCATTTTTGTTTGCATGTGACAGCCAATCAAATATGGCGATGAAGCCGCCAAACAGGAAGTGGACTAACATCTCTGTGACGCTTTGAGTTAACATGCAGTGCCATCTGAGGTCCAAAAGACCATGACTATCCAATTTGTATACCCCCTACGTCTTTACTTTTAAGAGACGCAGGGTCTCTCTGTGATGCTCTTTTTCATACCCAATCGTGTTGCCAGTTACCCTAATTAGTTGTGAAACATTCTTCCTTTCGTTTTCTTTATCATTACACAACTTTTCCAGCTTTTTGTTACCCCCGTCCCAACTTTTTTTGAAACATGTTGCTGGTATCAAATTCAAAATTAACAAATATTTTCCATGAAATAGTCAAATTGTCATTTTCAACATTTAATATGTTGTCTGTGTCCTTTTTGCAACTAAATATGAGTTTAAGATTTGCAGATTATTACATTCTGTTGTTATTCACATTTTACACAAAGTCCCAACCTTTTCTGTTTTGGGGTTGTATCTGAAATACCTCCCAAAGAGAACGCATTTTGGATATGATGTTATGGTTCATGCCTCTATGCTTGCTGCCCTGGATCATAACAACAATGTGAACAAGGAACAGGTGAGTGTAATCATTCCCAGTCATTGCACAGTATTTTGCACTATGTGACATCAGTCTGTTTCTAGTGAAACAAGGTTAATGATGTCATCAGTACATCAGTATTTTTTTATGCTTAACATGCATTGCCAAACTCCTGGTTCACTATTGCTGGGTTTAACACGATGATGACAGATTATTGATGGCAAGCAGCTCTAATAGTACTTGCTTGTCTGCTATATACTATTCCATGCCTTTTGGAGCTATACCATTTTCTGAGAGAAACTGATAGATCCTGCTAGCCAGAATAAATAGCAGACATATCTTCTGTGTGTGTGATTCCATTTACACAACACGACCACTTAACGATTGTCTTTTTTCTTATTTTCCCTTTTTATTTTTGAATAGGCCGTTTATCAAGATGGGGAGACCGTTGGTGAACCCATATTCAAAATCGCTTGGAGCAAAGTCCACAAGAACTTCAGAGCAAAACCTGTGATGATAGAAAAGGACTACAGCTACATGACTGCCATGATGGAAGATGTTCTCTCCTGTGATTACGATCCAAACCAGGCAGTGGACATGAGTTTCAACCAAAGACACGTAATGGCTCCACAGGTGACACTGTCAAGATCACAGATCTTTTTGCAATCATTGCAGTATTCACACTTCAAATAGCTGTAAATCTCTTGCAAATTTTTTTGTTTATTCAGTTTTCAATGATGCAAACCTGTATTTATAAATATCTAAACCTGTATGGAAGAATATTAGACTCAAAAGTTTTGTACGTGTGTATCACGTTTTGAAACTGTAGAAATAATTTGTAACTGTAAAAATGATCTGTACAAGTAATTGTCAAATATAATTGTACAAATATGCCCTACACTTACAAAGCTGTTCTACAGGTACGGATCAGTTTTACAGCTACAAATCATCCTACAGTTAAAAATATTTTACCATTACAAACATATTCTACAATTACAAATCAATAGTCTACGCACAAAAAGTTGTCCTACAGTTACAAATCTTTTTTACAGGTGCACAGACTTTTGCACCACCTTAGGGATAAGAAGCGTCTCATATGTTTTGTGTGTGTGTGTATCAGGATTTGTAACTGTAAAACTAATTTGTGATTTAACAAAAAAAAATAACATGAACGATTTTAAGTATTACTCATATGTCCTTCACTTACAAATATATTCCACAGGTACTAAACCTTCCACAGTTCCCTATTTATTTACGCTATTTTTGATAGTTTTCGTGTTATTCTTAGTCCTTTTTGCTGCTTCTAAGTCAGCTGATGTCGTTGACATTTGTCCATTGGGAGCTTGCTATGGCTAGCTTTTGCCCTAGCTGGGCATCGGACATCCTTCCATCTATCCGTGAGCGGTGCAGCACTTCACTGTCTGGTCGAGGGGATCTCTCGGGACAGCTGGACCTAGGCTACTCTGCGAAAGACCTGCCGTGGCCGCCGAGCTGTTGCTGACCTGCGAGCTGCCATGCCAACTGCAGACTAACTGGGCCTCTGACATCCTTCCACCCATCCGTGAACAGTGCACTTCACTGCCTGGTCGAGGGGATCTCTCGGGACAGCTGGACCTAGGCTGGCTACTCTGCGAAAGATCTGCCGTGGCCGTCGAGCTGTTGCTGACCTGCGAGCTGCCTTGCCAACTGCAGACTAACGTTAACGGTGAAGAGCTGCAATCTCACGGAGCAACAAACGGTCGCTGTTAAGTCCACCGAATTGCGGATCTACACGATCGCCCAGTACTTTGGACTGTGCTTCCAGTCATCTCCAGACTGCAGTCTACAAGGCCTAGCTTCTAACGTTAACATTATCTCCAGAATGGCAGTGAATTCACCGGGTTGGTCAGTTGCTAAAGAACTTTGTTGGCATTGCATCGGTTGTGAAGACACAACTCTGTGCGCAGTTTTCACGGATCATCATTGCCCTTGGAAATGTTCAGCTGGTTTGGAAATTGGACTAATTTTAACATCACTTTTCCCCCCTTTTAAATATATTTTCTTTTTTTATTTGTTTTGTTGTCTGTCTTGTAGGCTATGTCTTGGTGTCACGGGTACGCTGGCGACTACGCCGCTCCGTCCGGCATTTTTTGTATTTGTTATTTTTTAAATGTAGGGCCTATTTGTCATGTCTTGATGTCATGGGTACGCTGGCGACTACGCCGCTCCATCCGGTTTTTGTCTTGTTGTTATGTGTCTTGTTTGTGGAGCGCTTTGGGTTGCACTATGTGCATGTTAAATGCGCTTTAAAAATAGAGAAAGAATTACAAAGCTATTCTGCCATTACGAATCTCTGCCGCTCGCAAAAGTATTTTCTGCAAGTATACAGATACTTTTGAGACTGTTCTGGCACTTCCTGTTGAATAGCCAGTGGCGATGCTCAGGTTTGGCTAGCCAATCAGGAATCTAAGTTCACTAACCAATCACAGAGTCAGGAGGTAGCGCACCCCACCTCACGTGGGTTGAAGAGGATCGACTGTCAGAAGAACGAGGATGTTATGCTCACAATGGTGCACACGGGAGACACGCTGGCAAAACAATATAGCTTACATGGGATTAATTCAACACCGATACATGGAATTTGCTTGTCTTGTGATCTATCTGAAAATGATGTTAATTAAAATGAGTCTACTTCCTTCTGTGAACTGTCCAATATTCTAAGCAGATTCATGAGCCACACAGTGAATGTAGGCTAATAAAAACTCGGCTGACACCATCAACGTCAAGTTAACGTTGAAGTTAACACCAGCTTCCATTGGGCTGATGAGCGCCTTGGCTAGCCTGCCTTATGTCTCTGAAGTCCCTCATCCATCCGTGACGCTGCACATCCAATGTCTGGACGGAGGGATTGCTTAGCAAGGGTGCCTCAATCTGCAAGAGATCTGCAGCTGCCACGACCACCGAGCTGCGACTGACATGCGAGCTGCTATGCTAGCATCTACCGGTGCCTGGAGTCTGGATTGAGTGCTAAGAAACTCTGATGACCGCGTCAACCATGAAACAACAAACGGTCACTGCCTAGGACCACCGAGCTGATAATCAGCAGGGTCGCCCATCACAAATTCGGACTGTCTTGTCCTTCCAGTGCTCTCCAGACTGCCAGTGGATTCTCCGGGTTGGTCAGTTATTAAGAACTTTTGGTGTTGCATCGTGAAGACACAGCTGTGCGCAGTTGTCACGCGGGTCATCTTTGCCCCTTGGACATTTTCAGCCGTTTGGAAATTGGACTAATTTTATTTTTAATTTGTATTTATTTTATTTATTAATTTGTTTCTTGTATGTCTTGGTGTCACGGGTACGCTGGCGACTACGCCGCTCCGTCCGGCATCTTTTGTGTTTGTTTGTTATTTCTTAAATGTATGTCTTGGTGTCATGGGTACGCTGGCGACTACGCCGCTCCGTCCGGCATCTTTTGTCTTTGTTAGTCTGTGTCAATGACAATGTCTTATATGTGAAGCGCTTTGGGTTGCACTCTGTGCATGTTAAATGCTCTATACAAATAAATCTGACTTGACTTCACTTGACTAATAAAAAAGATAATCACTGGTGTATAATAGGCTATACATACAGTCGGATACTAGTCATAATCGTGGTTACCGCCCCCAGTTGCCGTGGTTACCGTGGCTGAAAAGCCCCCGAGGGGGAAAACATTTGTTTAGATTGCATGTAAACTAATGGAGGTGCACCGGCTTGAGTACAGAAAGCACCTATAAAAATATTAAATCTTTTAGCAAACATCACTAAACGGCACAAACAAGTTTCAACTGAGAGTTATCTGTGTCAAGGAGGTTAAGGGTAACATTAAGTTCCCTCATTTTGCTAATTCCAGTTAAATGGCCAGAACTGTCTCGAGTGTACTCATTGTAGAACTGCTTTCAATGGCCGGACTGTGTAGCTCGGTTTAGCAAGCTAACCCTTTTGCCCTAACATCACATACTCGTAAGTTGCATCTGAATTTATTCTCACATGAATGCACATTCTCTACAATGGCCGTGGGAATAGTTTTAACAAGTAATGTGTACCAGTTGGTTATGTTACACTGACGATATAAAGTTAGCCAGTTAGCAACCTAGTGATGCTACCATTGAATATAGCTTCCAGAGAAATTTGTCGTCAACATTGGGCAATCGAGGGTGAATTAAGTTGTTAGCATACACTGGGCAGTTAAGTAAACACAATTCCTTCAAATTATTGTGTTCAGAAACAAGCAGAACTCCACCTGAATGTAAAACGAATGTATAAAGTCTAACTGTTAGCTAGTTCGCCCATTGACTTCCATTGTGTGAGGTTAGCATGCTTTCCCCCTCGTGGGGGGCGGTAACCTTTCCGAACGTCTTAACCGACTGTATCTATAGGCTACTTGTCACTGGCTTTCTTCCGGGGCAGAAGTACTGTATGTCCATGTCGTGTATGTGTCGAAAACTGGCATAGTTACCTAATAATAAGGTAAATATATATTAGTTTATGCCGCGAGTGGCCAGCTGTTGCGAGAGAAAATTAAGACCAGGCCTATTTGCTCCGGAAAACTTAAATTGTGCTGTGGATTGTCATGACAGAGAAGTCTTAAGTATGTTAAGCTTAGGTCATTAGCCTATGGCGTTTACGTTTTGATAGCTAGGTCTAGTCTATACCAAGGTCCACATTGCATGAGGCCAGCTATTGGAAGAAAAATGGACATCATTTAGCCTGGAAAACAACACAATATGATGTGGATGGTCATTGTACGCTTGAGATGCGAGAGCGAGCTAAGTTAACAGATCAATGGAGAGAAGTTTGTCATCATGACAGCATCACAGATTCTCTTTAGAGTTTAGACCATCATGGAGTTTACGTGTAGCCTAGAAATCTACATTTGCTGCCAGGGCTAGTCTAGCAACTCTCCGTTGGCTTGTGAGCTCCAGAAATCGAAACTTAACAGGGCTGTACGTTAACTTTTTTTGCAAGTAGCACTGGTGCTACAGAGGTTAAAAGTTTTGTAGCACCAGCCACAAATTCTGTAGCATCGATATAAAACCTCTAAAAACAATCAGTTCATCACAGTTCATCAATTGTGGTTGGGATCTAGGCCTACTGCAACTGGATTGATAAAAGACCATGTACTTGTAAACATCTCACCTGGCTACATTGTGTTTGAGATGAACAAAAGCTATCAGCATGATATGTTATTTAGTTGTTGTGTTTTTGTAAAAACAAAAAAACAATCCCTGACAGTTCCATGCAGTTAGCAGCTAGACGTTTCAATGGGTATCAGCAAGACAGGTCATGCCATTGATTTTTTGTTAATTTTTCTTATTCATGGAAGTCCGTTAATTTATTTTTGAATAAGTAAAAGATATGCTGAAGATTTTATTCCACTAAGATTTAATTCACGTTTAGTTCATATTTCTAAGTTTTTAGATTAGTGTAACCCTACATTCAACCTTATTGTCATTGCACGAGTGAAATACCGTAATTACAGTGGTGCAAATGAGTAGGCTAACTGACATGTCAAATGCATCCCTAGACTGTTCCATACACATAAACTACAGTAGGTAGCCTAGATAGCTGAAGGTCTGTGGCTAACGCAGTCGTAATTAAAGTGTCGTGAAGGTTTTTTCGGAACCGATCTTGTATAGGTTATTAAGCACTACTAAGCGAGACTGTTGCGCATGAAGTGGGCTCATATTTGACAGATAGAAGCGAACGTCCCGGTGGACTTTTTTCTTCTAAGTTTTAGATCTGAATGGTGTTGTTTGGATAAGTTGTTCGTTTTAAACTGAACTAAAAATGCAAAGCAACAAGGCGATTGCCACAAACTTCTACCTCTGCTTGCCTAATCTAATCACCTCAGCCCGGCCCGGTCGGAAGATACTTTCGCTTTAGGCTAAACGTATCTATCACTTGTTTGATTCGCGAGGATAATTTGCAAGGTGTTGTTTGTTTTGGATTTGGATTTGGATACTAGGCCTACAAACAAGTAGACATAGTTTTTAATCGTGTAGACTGCAACTAAGTTGAAATCAAAGTAGCCTACATCGATTCCCCTCTCACAGAAGTAGTCTATACATACGCACTTCAAACAAACAAACGTTTCACCGGGAGCCTACACCGGGCTCGTAACGAAGAGCTCCGTTCACGACGCGCAAAATTTTTTTTTTTTTTACGTAGCCTAAGCGCCGCTATCACATCTGGTGTAGCCAGTTGCACTGATCACAGTAGAAGGTAATTGCTGTAGCCTCCCTGTCAGTCTCACACACATGCATTGTATTGCAATAAGCAAAACTGTATACTGTAGCACCAGTGCTACCTTGGTAAATCATCCATCGCACAAACTAATTTTTTTGTAGCATGTGCGACATATATGTCGCACTGTACAGCCCTGCTTAATCAGGCCAATGAAATCATGTATAGAGTTGTTAGGTGGGCTTAACATAATGATTGATGGCAGAGTTGCAACGGTTTGGCTTGAATTCACTGCTACTTGAAAACAAATAAGATGGATGTTGCTGTTGGCGAACAGTGTGACACGAGTTAAGCTTTTATTAAGTTGGCAAATGTTTGAACTAGCCAACTAGCTCCGCTGGTGGGAAACGCATGGGACTCATAGCGCTGCCGCTGTCCTATTGCGTGCAGAGGGAACTTGAAAGACAACTGATTATCCCGCCCCTCGGACTAATCCCGCACACACTAATCCCGGCGCAGTGAGCTGCCTGCATCAACAGCGGCGCTCGGGGAGCAGTGAGGGGTTAGGTGCCTTGCTCAAGGGCACTTCAGCCGTGCCTACTGGTCGGGGTTCGAACCGGCAACCCTCCGAAGTGCTAACCAGTAGGCCACGGCTGCCCCAAAGTGAAGGACATATGAGTAATACTTAAAATTGTTCTTGTTATTTTTTTGTTAAATCACAAATCATTTTTACAGTTACAAATCCTGATACACACACACACAATACATATGAGACGCTTTTTATCCCTAAGGTGGTGCAAAAGTCTGTGCACCTGCAGAAAAGATTTGTAAAGGACCGTTCGTTATTTATAAACGGGGTCACCGGAGGGATTTTGAGTGCTTCAATCAAAAGTTGCATGACCCTCCCCTGCCTGCAAGAACATTTTCAACGACCCTCCAGCAGTCTTTTCAAAAAAGACATGACCCTCCCCGGCCAATCGTCGATACCTAGCGCTATGGAGCGCTATGAAAACACGTCGATTTAAGCAATCGTTCTAAACTCACCCTCTGCTTTCTGATCACACATCACACTTCACCAAGATGGTGGCCATTTCTGTAGATTTACTCACTAACATTGTTGTGGAAACACAACAAGCATGGAAACTAAATGCACACTTCCTGCAACTGCATTAGCCTACTTGAAATAATTTACTTCTCTAGTAAGTATTCACATGAAATAAAACAATAAAACATTGAGACCATTCAACAAAGCACACTGGGTAATAACAAATTCAACACATAAACTTGTTGCTATGGACTCGTCTCTAGGCTTCCTCAGTCATTGTAAAGCTGCCGAAGCTGAACATTATCCAAAACTCAATTTCTCAGACGAGCGTCAATTTGGGAGCTTGCTACACTCCTTTCCCTGAACCCTTCTCAAATGACTTGAAAAGGCCATTTGCACAATTTCACAAATAATCACAGGGACCGAAAAATACCTAACATGCCAACTTTTTCCGGGTTTATGCCTATCATTTTAACTTTTCCCCGCTGTCTTGCCGTTTTAATTTTTTCCCGTAGAATATCCCATATTACTGTAATACTCTCATAACATTAGTCCTGCATTCTGGCCTGTCTCTGTGTTGTCCTGTTGTTACCCCTTGCCCTTCCAGAGAAACAGATGTATTCAAATCATCGTTTTGCTTGCTTGAATGCGAACTCAGAGTGATGTTAACCTACAGTAGGCCTATTTAAGTTAACGACGTGGTTGTTGTGAGAGCACGATTCATTGGCGCTTGCAGTGTTCGGCCGTAGGCTATGTCTACGCACCTGCCAGGCTAAGAGCCAAAGAAATCCCCCTGTATATTCACTCCAAGTTGGCCTACCATAACTTACCAACTCTAGCCTACACTGTAGACCAAACTGGCTATTTATATGACCAATGTATTTGCATTCTGTATTCTGCTTTATGAAGCAGAATTACGCACTGCTACTTGGAATGTAACACATTTTTGTTGGCAGGAGAGAGAATGACAGCGATTAACAAATTGCACTTGTTGCTGGTTTACCAATAGGGCCTACTATATATTTTTTTGCAAACAACAAAAACAGAAAGGATGGAGACAGCAAAGCTAGAGATGGGCAGGAACAAGGTCAATTGGTAGAGATGCTTGTCAAAACGTTAGGAGCTGGATGTGTGGATGAATGAAGCACAAGTATGCTTTATAAGCATGCACACTGTTTAAAGTTAGGCTAGGCTACACGGTAAACTACAAGTAAACCAAAGTTAGCTTTTTTAGGGCTGGATAAAGTTGACCAAATGGATATAGGCTGTTAGGCGTGAATAAAGTAGTATACTTTGTTGCTCCAACCCTTCCAACGTTAATGGGGACGGATGTTGACATTTTCCGTATTTTGCGTGAGAAACCCGGGAAATCTCCCTTATTTTCATTGTTCAATATTGACAGAGCTATGGAACGAAAGAGAACGTTATATGGCGACAGAAATCAACAATCAAACAAGCCACTTTGATTTTTTGCTGTTTTCATTAATACAAAAGATGGGTGACCCCCCCTCCTAGACAAAAAAAAGTTAGGTGACCCTCCCCTCAACAAAGAATAAAAAGACATGACCCTCCCCTATTTTCCTCCGGTGACCCCGTTTATAAATAACGAACGGTCCCTAACTGTAGGACAACTTTTTGTACGTAGAATATTGATTTGTAATTGTAGAATATATTTGTAGGATGATTTATAGCTGTAAAACTGATTCCTTACCGTAGAATAGATTTGTAAGTGTAGGGCATATTTGTGATATTGACAATTACTTGTACAGATCATTTTTACAGTTACAAATAATTTCTACAGTTTCAAAATGTGAGATACACACGTACAAAACTTTTGAGTCTAATATTCTTCCATAAAATAACACCATGCCAATCTCTAGGTATGGTAAAGGGTATGTGATGGGAGGGATCAGGGAGCATTGACCAAATGATAAATACATATTGTGTACACTTTTTCTCCATTGACATTGCCGTTGTCAGTAGTTTCTTATTATTATAGTGGATGGAATCCACTATCTTGAAATCTCCTGGCTTCTTATTCTTCTTCTTATAACCTTTTCTTTTTACCTTTTCAAGAACGAATGCGACTCTAACGGCTTAACGTACAGACATGTTAAAATAACCGTTCTGAAGGTCTGGAGTGGGGCAAGAGAGTTATTATTTCAGATTTTTTCAAATGTTTATACTTTTTGAGAAATAGGGGATTAAAAATGTTAAAAGCTAATTTTCCCCCCATAGACTTGAATGGCTGTGATGTCATAATGGCCTCAAGCCAGCTGCGCTCGTTAGGCTCCCAGAGTAGTTCCCGGGCTAATCAGAACACTGGCACAGGTGTCACCTGTGAATCCAACTGTCTCTGCTTCTAATGCATACAATCTGGCGCTCCCTAAAACTACACATCCCGTAATTAACTTGTGCACATGGGCAGTAGCGTTGTCCTTGCGTCATTGATTCCTATAGGCCACTTCACGCTTTCAACCATCCTCTTGAAGAAAGTTTAAGTTCTTGTTTTTTATTCGAATGGAGTGTGTGAAGTCTGTTTAAAACGACTCGGCTAATCAAGTAAGCAAGCAAGCTGGCATTAGCTTCAAACTTGTAGCTTAGCAACATACTCGTAGATGCTACGTCTAGAGAGGACATTAAATTTAACTCTAGCTAGTTCGGTAATAATAGTTTACATACATTAAGCGATTACCGAGGATGCAGTAGTTAAGTTATATTACGTTAGCTAGACCTCGGTAGCGTTTCTAGGTTTGCGGTTGTGTGCAGTGCTAAGCCTTCACACTCAAATTGTCAGCCGCCTTTCCGATAGCTGGCCTGACGGAAATTACCTTCTATGGCAAACAGTCACTGGCTGAAACTTAGCCATATTGCTATACTGAATGGATGGCAGGAAAGCACAACACACGTGAATTTCTAGATGAAGAGTGAATAAATGCACTTGCTTAACTGATAACAAGTTGTCAATGGTTATTTATGCAAGCTTGTGTAGCCTAAACCAGACATACCTAGGCCTAGCCAAATTTATCCTGGCTGTAGATAAAGCAGGATATGAATTTCCCAATATTTTGCCAGAGTAGACTAATAGTGGTTTACTGAGGTTTAATATATATTGAAATACCATTGAAATCACATTGATCTTTAGTTTGGTTGTACTTTCAACATTGTTTCAATATTCATTTTAGTGGAAATACCATTGAAATTCCGTTGATATGTAGTTAGAATTTCAATATTAATGAAGGGTGCAACAGTGATGCAGTATCAATGTTGCAGTGCGGCGTTGATTCAATGATTTTAACATTGACAAAGTAGCCTAGTGTTGATTTAACATACTGTAGATTCAATGACTAATTGTTATCTGGGTGCAGAATGAGCAGTCATCAACACCAACTGAAAGCCCCGTTTTGCAGGAAGCCTATTGCATTGCATACAATTAGGCTTTCTCTGAACTGTATTTTCCAAAGGCCAGCTTTCGTGCTTGTGCCACAACTTCAGAACAGCTTGACGTAGGCTACATGCTTCAAATTTGGTGTGAACATTTGTATGGACTCAATGATGAAGTCAAGTGTCAAGGTCAAACCCACCTTGAGTGTGATATCTCAATGCCAGACGCACAAGGTTTTTTGGTAAGAGGGTTAGTATGAACTCAAAGATTAAGCGATTCAATGTTTTTTTTTTTCAGGAATCTCCCCACCAACATTAAGCCAGCAGCTTTCCATCCACTATTGTAATTACTCTGGCATTACATTTTCTAGCTTCAAGTTTGGAATGCAGAATCTGGTGTTCAACCTAGATTTGGTAGCTACAGCCAGAAATACTTTAGAGAAAATCTATCACAACAGTTGGCAGGCATTTCGGTCGAAATTTCAGCCTCACCTTCAGCTGCTCCAACTACTACTCCATCGTCTTTTCATCAAGTACATATTCCTGTACAGCAGGAGCCAAAGAAAATTGTTGGCTTTGTTATAAAAACAATAAATTACATACCGGTAATAACACTAAAGTAGCTTGTATGGCCCGGAGTGTAGCGGTAGGTTTTTTTTGGTAAACAAAATTGCTGTCAGATTTGGCATTCTGCAGAAGGGGATGCATTTCGTAATGAGTCATAGGTCTTCTGTGTTCAACCTTCAGGTTCCCCACCCCACCTTTCCCTATCCTCCTCTGTGTGTGTGGGTGTGAGTTTGTGTGTATGTGTTTATTCTCAACAGGCTTGTTCTATGTAATCCACTTTCAAGTGTTTAGAACACATTGATTTTTGAGTGATGTTGAAGTTGATTGTATTCCTAGCTTTTCATAAATAATAATACATTTTATGTATGTATATAATTTTCATATTATACTGATTATAAGGAAGTTGTAATCAAATGTATTTTATGTCTCTATTCCGAAATGATCTTCAATAAATATACAGTATACTTACTTCCTGTATTACTGGTAAGGTACATGTTTTTTTTAATATAATTTTTTTTCACTGTAGAATTTGCAAGGTTAATGATATTCCAATTCAGTCTTTTTTGTTAAATAGCCCACAACTTGCTGAACATGTCATAAATCTAGAAATATGATGTATATGATATATGATGAAAATTCATTTTTATGTGAATGAAATGAAAGTTTAATGAATTTTGGTATACATTTAGAGGATTAGAGGATTTTAAAAGACTATTCATTACTATATCAACATTACCATATGTATTTTACATCATTTAATATAACTGATCCTTCTGATTACAATGATATGTATATCCCATTGATGGTATGTATTATACTCAAGAAAGAAGGTTTTTTGTGTAAGGAGGTCATCCCGCACCAAAAATGGAATGTTCGGCGCGGGCACGAAAGGGTTAAACTATCTATCTGCATTCATTTTAAGGTTTTAAGCATACAATCTGGCTCTCTTAAGACTACAGATCCTGATCAACTGTTTCCTCTGCCCACAGCTGTTTCAAAATAAAAGTCCTCATTACAATAATTCACTATTAAATAATGTAACTATTTAAACTATCCAACTTTTTAACTGTTCAGCCATTCCAACTGTCAGTTGTCATCACCTATGACTTCCGCCAGCTGTTTCCTCTTCCCTCAACTGTATCAAAATAAAAATCCTCACTACAATAATTCACTATTAAATATTTTTACCATGTAAACTACTCAACTATTTAACTATGACTCCTATGACTCCCGCCAACTGTTTCCTCTGCCCACAACTGTTTCCGAATAAAAAATAGTTTTTGCATTTTATGTTAATATATTTTTGTTGCATTTTCATGCACTGGTAATTCCTCGGAATTACAATTTCTAGTTTATTAATTTTTTTGGGTGTCAGAACTGTGTACTGCCCCGTTCCGCCCCACTTTAACCCCTGGTTGCAGCCTAAGTTATAAAGCTTTGACTCATAAATGACTAGATTCACCCAGAAAGGCTACTTGCTGTTTTGCGCTGTGTTGAAGAAACGCTCACTGTGAATTGACATAAAAGTTTCTATGACCCGTCATCTCATAGTACTGTCTGCTCACTCGGTTCCTTCAGTTGACTTGTGGAGTTGTTGTTACCTATGAACAAACTCCTTGTTGTAGCCTAAGCTATTAAGCTTTTGGCAGCTAATATCAATGTTGCAAGAGGTTTGGGTGTGACGCTATTTATCATTTTAGATTTATTTGTTGTAGTTCCCGTTGACCAGTGGGGGAGGAAGTACTGAAACTCAGTACTTAAGTAAAAGTACAAATAAGCAGATAAATATTTACTTTAGTAAAAGTAAAAGTACCACAATGACAACCCTACTTACAGTAAGTAAAAATAAAATAGCTGCTTTTAAATGTACTTTAAGTATTAAAAGTAAAAGTATTTGCGTAATGATTTATTCTCTTAATATCTATATTCTAATAAAAAATCAGTATGGGCTGTGGCATTTTAATTAAGCTAGTTTTAGGTTATACTAGACTAGATAGTTTTAAGCTAATTGTGCTTACCACCATCTGTGGCCCAGTTTACATTCTGACTTACAATTCTAGAGACTGTAATTCTGGTTATCTACTAGCGTGATCTGCTAAGTAAAATATAATTCAGCAAAACATGACACTGAAGTTTAACGGGGTAGACAAGGGAAACGTCCGGTGGATCTTAATGCCAATTCTGCTGGTCCAGATTGAACAGAAAAGATGTTGAGAAGGTGTCTTTATGATAAGGTTCAGTTTCACTTGCGCAGATGCGCATAGACATTGAATGAGTGCTCACATTACTACCCCGTAGGCTATGCCTCTTTAATCACACACAATATAGATATAGCATTATGTTCATTATTTCCACAATATTCATATTCTCATGTTTTAATGATCACGATTACCACCAAACTGGTATATCGCGACACCCCTAGTGTCTTCACATAACACTGTCTCGCAGGTTTATGTACACCATTAACTGTGAGACCTTATATTGACAGTTGCCTCTCTTAATAATGCCCAATGAATTCATAGGCATTGGTGGATTCCAATCAAGTTCTAGAAGCATCTCATTGATATGAGCCCATTGATAAAAGTAGGCTAGGACCATTGATAAAAGTAGGATGCACCAGAGCTCAATTGCAAGCGTCATAACAAAGTGTCTGAATACTTATGTAAATGGAATATTCTTTCAGTCTTTTATGTTTTATAGATTTACAGAATACTCCACAACTGTTTTGTGGACTATTGGAGCATTGTGTGTAGATTGATGAGAAAAAATGAATTGAATCCATTTTAAGATGAGTATGAAACATAATGTCAACATCAGAGAACAAGATGAAATACTGTACGTTGGCATTTCATAACCCCTTTTAATGTAGAATTAAAATATGTTGTTTTTTCACACAATCTGGCAACCCCAGAAATTACTTTGCAATTCCCATGGGGGTTCTTACCACCACACTGTAAAACCCAATGTTGCTTGTTTGTTTTCATAACTAATTTTTCCTTTTCAATACAACACAGATTTGTGCAAATAGTCATTTTAACTTAAAATAATCAATTGAAAACGTCTCAACTACATGGAAGTTCACTCAATGAAAAGCCATGTTATGTTAATAATAAATGTCAAGTTGAGTTGACTACTGCCAACTTGTGCAGCATCACGTGTAGCACGTTTTGCGTCTTGCGTCATCATGTAGTGGCTTACGCGCGTTCTTATATGGAAAGCCGTTCAAGACAAAACGTCTGTCAAAATAACGCCTCCACGTGTAGATTTTTTACTTCTTCAGGAGTAAAAAATAGACGTCTGAGCGTCAGACGTCAAATTTTTACGTGTGCCACGCGTAAAAACTTTGCGTCTGACGTCAGAGGTAAAAAAATGACGTCTGGGTGATTGCCAGAGTAGACACAGCATTGGCTGCTGGAAACAGGAAATGCAGCTGCTATAGTTGCAGCAGAAGAAACAAGATGCCAGAGCAATGTGCAGCATATTCCTGCTCAAATCGGCGGACCATCGCAAACAGGGCTCGGGGGATTACTTTTCACAAGTAAGATTTAACATTATCGTACTATTGGTTGTATTTTGTGAATGCAATATTACCAGAGAGTTGAAAAGGAGCAAGGATCTTTGTTATTGTATGTAAATCGTAGCCAGCTAGCTAGGCTACTTGCTCAGTGTTCAGGTGTTCACCCGGCTATGAACTGAGACTTGATGAGTCATATTCCATAACACTGACTTACATTACAACTGACACAAGAATGCTATTGTAGAAATGAATCAAATATTACTAATATAACATTGGCCGGCGAATTTTACACAAGTTGCACAGACTGTAGCCTATTATCGGGCAGTTGCTACTTGTAGCTTAGCTAGTAATAAGTGTGTTGGTGGTAGCTTCACTATTTCCTGAATAAAGTAACTTTTCAATAGCTTAACTTCTTTATATGAAGTAGCTTGGCCAAACAAGCTACACTTTTGTCATGTGAAATTAGCACAATTTAAAGTAGCTTCCTATGTAGTGAACTAGCCTACTGCTGTGTTTGTGTTACTAAGCTTGCTACATTTGACTGGGGAGGTAGTTTTGTGTAGTGTTTTTCATGGCAGAGTAACTGATAGTTTCGCTCACTACAATTCAAAAGTAGCTTGCCCAACACTGTATTATTCACATGTAATTCACCCTAACAAAAATAAGATGCATCTCAAATCCCTTTTTATTCATTTATTTATTTTATATCTCCCCAGAACAACTGCCTTGCTCAAGGACTACCACAAATGAGCTGAACGGTCTCCTCACACCCCTGGAACTGAGGAAGTTGCAGCTCTACATTGCAGTACTGCAGGGCATCTGCTACAATGTGACTGAATATTTGATTTATGAGCTCCACCTTCATCACCTTTTTGGTATGGCAACTGCTCTGCCCATGACCAGAAAGCACTGCAGAGTGTGTGAAAACTGCCCAACACATCACCGGTTCCTCATTCCCCTCCATCGAGGCCATCCAGGGCAAGCGATGCTTGCGTAAGGCGCGCAGCATCATCAAAGACTGTTCTCACCCCAACCACAGACTGTTCACCCCACTCTCCTCAGGGAGGCTTTACAGGTCTCTCCGCACCTGAACCAGCAGGTTTAGAGGAAGCTTCTTTCCTGCGATTGTCACCCTACTAAACTCTAGCTCTGCATCCCGGTGACATCCAACGAACTTAAGCCCCCATCACCCCCCGCCCCCGCCTGATGCCTCCTTGACTGTGCTTGTTGAGGTGTCCACAACCATGGTGACTCAAGGCTGCCATGGTCGTAGAGTATATACTTATACTATATACTATACGACCATGGCAGCCTTGACAGGGACAACAAGGAGACGGACATCCCCCACCCCACCCCCTCACAACTGGACTACCCTATCCCATCCATGCCTATCCCATTTATTTACAAACTTATCCATAGCCATATTCTACTGCTCTTCATCCTGCACATACACTTATTCTTAATACTATTATAATGTTACTGTTTCTGCACTACAATGGTACTGTTACCACACTGCACATAGCTGAACATACTGTACATATCTGTTTATATGGTTTATACTAAATATCCATATTTATTCAGTTTGTCTGTAATATATTCACTGCATAATACACTGCATATATCTAATATTTTTCTTACTACTACTATAATGGTACTGCCACTACATTGCACATATCTGTACATGTTGTTTATATTACATGGCCATATTTATTCTGCTCTTCTAAGGTTACTGCTAATACACTGCACATACTTATATTTAATTTATACTACTCTAAACCACCTTCTGAAAACAACTGTATACTGTCTACACTGCACTATATCTTTTGTCTTTCTATGCACCAACTACTTTGTATATCACATCGCACTCTTCTGCTTTTTTGCACTTCTAGTTAGACACAAACTGCATTTTGTTGTCTCTGTACTTGGACTCTGCACAATGACAATAAAGTTGAATCTAATCTAATCTAATCACCTGCATTTGCCACTCTGTCTCCCATTTTCCCACTGTCTGGATGACTCGGTCTTTTATGGAGTTTACCCAGTTTCATTATGTACTGCCACCTGCTGTCTGTAGCACTTTTGTTCAGTCTAAGTGTATCGAAGCAATTTTAGCAAGGTAGACTGGGAACATACAAAATTACATGCACCAGTTGTGCATGTACTGTCACCAGCATGACAGTAACCTCTGTCTCACTGAGCCTGTGAAGACACTCCCAGATTCTTTACTGATTGCATTGAACAGGGCTGATCTCAGCCGTTTTTAAAATGTTTCTTAATATCTCTTTATTTGATCTCTTCATTGGGGCTGGAACCTGTGAACTGTGAATAACACATGCTGGCCTTTTTGTCTTGTATTAATGAACTGTTACACTTACTTATGCCAAAAACCAATGTCTGTTTTTTAACGATCAGAAACAAACCTACAAACTTGCACTTTTCAATGTTTATGGAACTTTTCTAACAGATATTGAACCCAGTTACACCATTTCCTTTACTTATTCCAAACCAATGTCTGTTTATCAAACTTTATTTTTGATGGCACTGAACTTAAATATGAAAACACTTGAAAATGTGTATGGAATTACAACTACATTTAACTCATTACAACTTGTATCAAACCAGTTTTTGTCTATGCTGTCAAACATTATGGATTATGTTCCCAGTTTTGATCTGGGATGTCATCACTTTATATGATATACAGTATCAGAATATTCTATTACTGTTAAGCCACTATGAATATTAAAATACACACAACCATGTTTCCTGTATCAGCTCTTCTACTCTGAGTCAATTTACTCAGGTTTGTCACTCAACCACGTAGCCTACTTGGAATATACCCCTCAGGTGTCTGAATGGCTGATTTCACACTCGATCAGTAGGAAAAATGTGGGCAGGGGAAGTGGTTGAGCACTGCTCTTCCATGCCCACATCCACAGCTGAAGTGCCCTAGAGCAAGACACCTAACCCCCTCACTGCTCCCCGAGCGCTGCTGTAGCAGGTAGCTCACTGCTCGGGGTTAGTGTGTGCTTCACCGTGTGTTCACTGTGTGCTGTGTGTGTCACTGTGTGTTCACTGCGTGCTGTGTGTGTTTCACTAATTAGTGTGTTTCACTAATTCACAGATTTGGATAAATGCAGAGACCAAATTTCCCTCACGGGATCAAAAGAGTGTATATATACTTATACAGAAAGGTTCCATAAATATTTAAATGAGATCAGCCATTCAGACACCTGAGGGGTAGGCTATTCCAAGTAGGCTACGTGGTTACGGGTGCAGAGAGACCTGTAACGCCTCCCTGAGGGGAGTGGGGTGAACAGTCTGTGGTTGGGGTGAGAACAGTCTTTGATGATGCTGCGCGCCTTACGCAAGCATCGCTTGCCCTGGATGGCCTCGATGGAGGGGAGTGAGGAACCGGTGATGCGTTGGGCAGTTTTCACACACTCTGCAGTGCTTTCCGGTCATGGGCAGAGCAGTTGCCATACCAAAAAGGTGATGAAGGTGGAGCTCATAAATCAAATATTCAGTCACATTGTAGCAGATGCCCTGCAGTACTGCAATGTAGAGCTGCAACTTCCTCAGTTCCAGGGGTGTGAGGAGACCGTTCAGCTCATTTGTGGTAGTCCTTGAGCAAGGCAGTTGTTCTGGGGAGATATAAAATAAATAAATGAATAAAAAGGGATTTGAGATGCATCTTATTTTTGTTAGGGTGAATTACATGTGAATAATACAGTGTTGGGCAAGCTACTTTTGAATTGTAGTGAGCGAAACTATCAGTTACTCTGCCATGAAAAACATTACACAAAACTACCTCCCCAGTCAAATGTAGCAAGCTTAGTAACACAAACACAGCAGTAGGCTAGTTCACTACATAGGAAGCTACTTTAAATTGTGCTAATTTCACATGACAAAAGTGTAGCTTGTTTGGCCAAGCTACTTCATATAAAGAAGTTAAGCTATTGAAAAGTTACTTTATTCAGGAAATAGTGAAGCTACCACCAACACACTTATTACTAGCTAAGCTACAAGTAGCAACTGCCCGATAATAGGCTACAGTCTGTGCAACTTGTGTAAAATTCGCCGGCCAATGTTATATTAGTAATATTTGATTCATTTCTACAATAGCATTCTTGTGTCAGTTGTAATGTAAGTCAGTGTTATGGAATATGACTCATCAAGTCTCAGTTCATAGCCGGGTGAACACCTGAACACCGAGCAAGTAGCCTAGCTAGCTGGCTACGATTTACATACAATAACAAAGATCCTTGCTCCTTTTCAACTCTCTGGTAATATTGCATTCACAAAATACAACCAATAGTACGATAATGTTAAATCTTACTTGTGAAAAGTAATCCCCCGAGCCCTGTTTGCGATGGTCCGCCGATTTGAGCAGGAATATGCTGCACATTGCTCTGGCATCTTGTTTCTTCTGCTGCAACTATAGCGGCTGCATTTCCTGTTTCCAGCAGCCAATGCTGTGTCTACTCTGGCACAAAGGCTCTGGCATTGCAGCAAATCACCCAGACGTCATTTTTTTACCTCTGACGTCAGACGCAAAGTTTTTACGCGTGGCACACGTAAAAATTTGACGTCTGACGCTCAGACGTCTATTTTTTACTCCTGAAGAAGTAAAAAATCTACACGTGGAGGCGTTATTTTGACAGACGTTTTGTCTTGAACGGCTTTCCATATTCTTACGGTCGGTGCAGAGTGAAATGGATGGAAATTCGTGGAACAACACCACCAGAGACTGATACCCATCATCGTATTTTTACACGGTGAGTGTAAATGTTAACTTGCAAGTAATATTTTACATGTTTTACGTTTTTTACTTGATGAAATTGTGTTGCCCCGTTTATTGAAAACGTAACAGCAAAACTTGCTGGCTGAAATTCACAGTATAGCTAGCAGCTAACAGCGTAGCAGACCGAGTTAGCTGCCCTAGACATTATTCGTCGAACGATTTCGAAAGGAGAAATCATTAAGCCCAGGGCAGGAGACCGTTTATTTAGTTTGTTTGCGGTTAGCTTTCTTTAGGACACGGCTAGCTAGCCCTGAAACATGACGCTCGGTGTACTTCAGAGTGGGTTAGCGGGACTCCTATTCGCCATGTGACATGCGTTTCAGCCACTTCACACGCTCAACCCTCAACCGATAGGGTCGCCTGCACTGTTGGCAAAGTTCACACTTCAGTTCAGTTTGTTCAAAAGAAAATTAACGAATTCACGTTCATATTTCACCAATTCAGTTTTGAAGTAGTTCATGTTCAGTTCATTAACAGTTTTGTTTAGAAGTTGAGGAAGTCTGGGAGTCAGTTCAAGTTCTTTAGTTAAAAATATATTAAGTTCAAAGTTAATAGAAAAATGAATTAGTTTATGCTCAACACTGGTCGCCTCCTAGTAGAAAGCATGGGGGTAATACAGTGCTATTTTGTTGTTTGCTTGAGGAAAATAACTGTGTTAAACAACAATTGCTAATATCTGCTGTCATGAAGACTTTAAAATGATAAATATCAGTGCTATTGAATCCCTCGGCTTGTTATTTGCTTCTTTTATGCCTACTAGATTGAAGCCGAGTTTGCTCTCCTCACCACTGTTGACCTGAAAGGCTGTCTCTTTGCAGATCATCCCCCCCCCATTCTTATGGATTTACCCTTACATGTACATATCCTGTAGCCTAGAAATCTAGACGCACCCTAGCGGCGGCAAATTAATTTGCTCAGCTTGTACGTCTAGTATCGAACCATAGGAATTTCTATTGGCTTAACACCGTGGATGACGGCCAATCACAGCGCTCTATTTCGTTAGAGAGTCTTAAGGCGGGCTTAACAGGATAACGACATCCTGCGACGGTGAACAACAAGGAAGGTGGCTATGGCAAACGAAGAGCGGTTGTTTGAATCGGCGTTGGCGTCAACTTTGGAGGAGTTGGACTTGTGCTTTTCTTTGAAAGTAGATCAACACAATGCACTTAAGTCATTCCTTTCGAAGAAGGATGTATTTGCCGTTTTGCTGACCGGATACGGATATGGTCGTAGCGCTGGCCTATTGCATGTCTAGGCAGTTTGAAAGACAATTCTCTGCCCGCCCCTTGGATTAAGCGAGGTGAATGATTCGATGCCAGACTATACATGTCAATGATATAGGATGGCCCGCCAGGCTACATATCCTGTATTTTAGGACCTAAACAGCGGGTTGGGACCAATCAGGAGTAAATAGCCCTATAGCGCTAACCGCTCCAACATGTGTGTATGTCCATACCAGCATGGCCTCAATGTCATTGTCCAGGCTTCACATAACTTCTGTGGCACATAAATTAACAGAGTAGCTGGCTTCAGGTCGTCGAGCCAAGTGGCCTAACGTTTTGGGTGGGCCAGAATTCAGGGGTCTATAGCCCCAAGTGGCACCAGTTAGCACCCGCACCTAAAGGTGCGAAAGGAATTAGCCTTGGCACGGCCTGGCTAGCTTGGCTTTGGCCCTACGATCTGAAGGTGGCTAGCTTGGCTTTGGCCCTACGATCTGAAGGGGCCTAATGAAAGCACTGCTCATTTCACACTGGGTGTTGTTTGTTTTTTGTTTTTTTAATAATTGCCTTTAAAAATAGGTTTTTAAGTATTCAATAGCTCACATTGTGCTTTTTTAAAAAAACATTTTTTTATCAATATTGTGAAGTGTTGTGATCTTGCAGGTCAGCTATTTTCACTAGTTTGGGTTCCGGGGAGAATGTTTAGGAACCACTGGTGTCTTAATGCCGTTTTGGCCACAACAACAGAATCAATGAAGGTTTATTTTATCACATGTTTGTCCATTTTTTTTAGGCCACAGTTGCTGAGGAGGACATGACGAGAGGAATGACTGTGGGCATCCTCGTGGTGGCAGACGGGAATGATACTGTTGGTTTCGCTGTGGTCATTGAGGAAGAAATCATCCTTCCGTCGCTCAGTGATTTTCCAACGGCTGTGGCACTTCTGATGGGTCTGCTCTACGCACTGAACATTGACTACCCCAAAGACACAAGGTACACATTTGAAGTCATTCAGAAGGTGCTCATGGACATTGGTGGAGGCCATTGCACTGCGTTGGTTCATGGCTTGAGAAACAGACTCTTGAGGAAAACCATGTAAGCTTAAAGCAGAGTTTAAGCTTTGCCCAAATGTGAACAAAATGTGAACTTGATTGAGAAATGGACTCTTGTTATTTTTGTTAGACGTCTTATAGATTGTGTACTGTTTGGGGGACACAGTAACACACACGGTATGGATTTATTTGGGGGACACAGTAACACACACGGTATGGATTTATTTGGGGGACACAGTAACACACACGGTGTGGATTTATTTGGGGGACACAGTAACACACTCGGTGTGTTTATTTTGGGGACACGGTAACACACTCGTGTGTATTAATTTTGAAGGACAGTAAAACACACAGTATGGATTTATTTGGGGGAAGGTAACACGAACTGGGGTTTTATCCACAGTGTGTATGTGATCAATCTTGTTATTTGTGATGCACTTTTTTATTCTTTGGTTAATTGCTCTATTATTTGTAACTGGCTGCACATTGTTTAATGCCAAAACATTTGTCATCAAAATGTAAAATGTTGCCTTAAATTTCTATAACTTACAATGCAAGATACATTTTAGTATTGGTGATTGCCTATATAGGATGCATTAAATAATGGATAACACCTAGTGAGATGGTACAAATGTTCCATTTTGATGACATCATGTGTTGGTACTGTTTTAAAGGAGTAGCTCACTCAAAAAATGACTTCTTTTCTATCACTTACACACCTCATGAAGCCTTCAATTCATTTATTTTTTATTTTTGTTGCATTCCTAATTGAGACAATGTGAGTCTTCACTCTTGAATCAAATTATTGGCTCAATAATGCAAAAACAAACAATCTTCATGAATTCAAGCCTTCATGGGGTGTGTAACTGATAGAAAATAAGTATTTGTTCCAAAAAGTAATTGTATTTACTCATCTGTTTTAATTAAAGAGGCTTGAGTTGGATCTCAGTGATTTTGGTTTATGAAGCTATATCTTCAATAAAACATATTGGGCAGTATTAATTGTTAAATTGTATTAGATGTGTGGGGTGAGAACTACATTACATTTAAGTAGTTGGTGTATGTAACTCACTAGCATTGCAGTGAAATCATCCAAAGGCTTAAGTAGCTTAAGGATAAGTTATATCAACTAAAGCTACCAAGTGATGAAGTTATGTCAACTAAAGGTATGAAGTTATGTCAACTAAAGGTATCAAGTGCTGAAGTTAAATCAACTCAAGGTTTCAAGTTATATCAACTAAGGATATTAAGTGGTGTAGTTATGTCAACTAAAGTAATCAAGTTATATTAACTAAAGATATCAAGTGCTGAAGTTAAATGAACTAAAGATATCAAGTTATATCAACTAAAGCTATCTAGTCATACAAACTAGAGTTGAGTTGAGTCAAATAGCAAGTTTTATTTGAGTTAACTCCATTGTCTTTGTTGTCGTAACATAAAATTCTTTCGCAGCATGGTTACATAAATATTTAAGTTCAAACAGCAAGTTGGGTTTTACAGTGCAGGTTGAGAGCCAATTTTAACATAAATGGACTACACACCATGTCTTTTTATTTCTATTTCATGCATGTGTGTGTTCACATTTATAACTTCATAGATTTAAGGGGTGAGAGGAATTAGAAATATGTAGTTTTTGCAAAACTAACCTCAGCTCCCCAGCCTCTGAAGCCCTTCTCCAGCCTGAGGGAGTTCATGGCATAGGTCCCAAAATTGTCAATACCCTCCTCTTTGCCAGCATCCATGATAGCTTTGTAAACAGAGGCCATGTTCTGCATATCTATGTATAGCTCCCAACCAAGCTCCCCTGGAACAAAAATGTAACACACACTGTATAAATTGCAAAATACACACCAGCATGCAACAGACGTGAGTGCACCCCTTTACAATATAATTAACATTTCAAATAATTAAAAATTTGATCAGTATCTGCATTGCTTCTTACTTGAACAAATGTCAGTACCCCCCCCTCCCCCCATGCAATTTGCCCAACACCTTTTTGTATTCCTACACACATTCATACAAACTCACTTGTAATTTTATGTTCATGAAATTAGCTTGACTGAAAATAACGGTAAAATGGTATATATGTTTCAAACGATGTCCTCAGTTCTCAGGGCTATCACAGGGCTATTGACCTGGGCCCCTCTAGCCTTGAGGTCAAATATTATAACTATAACTAAGACTTGTAAACTACTTCTGTTAAACTGTTAAGCTGTTTGTTAAAGTGTTATTTCTAGCCTGTTCAAACTGTGTATGATGGAAGACAAACATGTCTTGACTGGACCATTAAATGTTTGTACTGCATGCCCACTTGAATTTCCCCTTGGGATCAATAAAGTATCTATCTATCTATCTATCTATCTATCTATCTGAGTTTTAGCCTGGTCACGCAGACCTAGATCTCCTTTCAGGGAGATACTAGTCTGGAGCACCATAATTCACTAACCTTTCCATCAGACCCCAAAAAGGGCCAGCCAATCGAGACCAGAGGGGATGACGCTATAGTCTCAAAATTGAAAGTGGCTGTAGTAAATGGTAGTAGCATGTGTAAGAATGAGTACATGTTTTTACAGCAAAGGTAGACCTATATACATTGTTTCCTGACTGCTAATGCGGTTTATTGTCAGTTTGTAAAGTTTAGGCGAAGAAGGAATGTACGTTAGAAATCCTTGTGATTGGTTAGGCTGTACCAAGGATTTCAAAGTTAACGCAAAGTCTATGCCCATCACCATGCTAGTTTTGGAAACGTTTCCAGATTGTGTTTGCAAATAGGATACTTTGGTAATGTGTGGCAATATTTGAGGTCTCAACAAGGAATACACAATAAGATAATAAGGATAAAGCTAGGTGTGATTGCATTTTTTGGTAATTCTCATGACTAAAATGGTATGTGGGGTAGCTAGTTGGAACAGAAACATCTGGGTAGAGTCTGTACTTCTGGGTGAAAGTATGTGCAAGCATTTGTAGAGCAAAAAACTTTTTAACGATTTCACATTGGGAAGCTTTTTTTCATAAACATTATAGTCATGTATGAAAATATAATGTAGCCTGTATTAACATGGGTATAGAATGGTGTCAGATGTTGCACTAATGTTTAGTTTTCGTCTATATTGTTATAAAAATGTTTACACCTTAATTTGTCTAATTCTGAGAAATCTAGCTTCCCCTGGCTTCTAAGAGTCGCCAGTGATGAAGGTTAGAACAAATTCTGAGATGGTGCAGCAACAACTTTATCTTATTTGACAGGGAATGGCCCAGATTTCAGTTATACAACAAAGATGTTCACTACTTGTTCTGCTGGTTGGGGATTTCTCACGGTGGCGAATCAACAATCAAACCACTTGCAGTTAAGGCGGCTGCCTTAGCAACACACGCCTGCCACCTTAACTGGCCTGCGTTGTCGAAAAAAAAAGAATATATATATATGAGTGATGTCCGCCGTGTTACTCTAGGCTACTGTTTTCTCCCTTTCATTTCAAACTGTGACCAATGCCAGTCTCCCTTCGCTGCAGAACGCATACAAAATAATAATAAAAAATGTGTCATGAACTGGAAGTTTTTACAATCTTTAAATGCCGTAAATCCTCAAATTATGGCCGGGTTCTATTATTTACTTAGGCTGCACAAAGCACAGGGCTTTATTTAGGGCAGGCTTAATCGAGGCAGGCCTTTATTTCTACGTTTTATTATGAGGCATGCATTTCGTTTGGAGCGGCATACCAGCGGTAGGCTATCAAAAGCATACGATTTAATTTACTTTTAGACGGTTTGATTATATTGCTAAATGTTGGGACTGATAGGCACTGAAATCTGGGAGGTATTTGAAGGTTCACTATTACGTTTCATAGTTGAAAGAGTGTCGGGATTTCCACACACTGTGTTTATTGCGAGAGGCAGTCGCTTATTCATTCATTGACCGTGTGCTGCGCTGTAATGGAAACCTTATTGCGTATAGCCAAGTAGGCCTAGCTTTTGCCTACGGTAGCCTAAATTGAGGTATTTTTTTAATTATGCATGATTTAGCCTACTGTTTTTTTAATTAAATTCGTAGGCTGGAATGCCTCGCGGCAACAATTGTGTTTAAATGTAAGGCTTCAGGCTCTGGCAAGCTCAGAAGGGGACGGCAAGCGACTGGTAGCTTGAGAGCGACCTGTTGAGACCCATTAGGACAACGACTTTTCACTGGCAACAGTATTAAACCAACCAACAATATAACATATTAAGAAGAGCTCTTTAATTTCATTGAGTTAAATCGAAACAATGTCTTTTAGTGCTCGTGGACTGATAGACTGATAGGTACTAGCAGTTATAATCCCTGCTATAATTTGAGGATTTACGGGTAGGATATGGCTCCAAATCGTGTGATGCGTCCGAACAGCAGCATCTGGTGGTTGAATGTCATCACGCTATCTATCATCGTTCGTTGTTGTTTTGCACTTTCTTTTGCACTTCAGTGTTGTATAGTTTGTATAGTGTTTGTTAAAATTGCACACATTAATTCACATTATTTGTATACTGTTGTATATTTTGCAACTGTTATTTTGATGAATAATTGTTATACATAATTTTATAAATAATTGTTAAATGTGGTACAGAGTCTTTAGTCTATGGCACAAACAAATCCCCCCACCCCACCTCATCCCCTGACTAAATGGACTATATGCCACAGAAGGTTGTTTCAGCCAGCACATTTAGTTCCGGTGGAGCGTCAGCAATGTCATCTTCTTTTATATTATGCTCCTTTCGTGTTCACACAGACATTAAACATGCCAAACAGTGCAACTCTTAATTCAGTTTTGACACACACATAAATCCTTTAGCTTTTTAACATGCTCATTCACTTAGTGTATCACCCAACTTGGTCTGTGTTAACAGGTAAGCTAAAACATCACAGGCTGACTGAAAAGCCTTCCAGCAAGTGTGTGGCATTTTGGCAATTTCCGGCGAAGATGGATGTGGATGGCCTTGCTTTATGTGTACCGTATTTTCCTGACTATAAGTCACACTTTTTTCATGGTTTGGCTGTTCCTAATTATAATTGAACATGTTTTTAAATGGGCCTCAGATTCGGACAAATAAAGGCCAGCAATAATTGCCTACATTGTTTCGATTTAACTCATAAAAGAGCTCTTCTTAATATTTTATATTGTTGGTTGGTTTAATATTGTTGCCAATGAAAAGTCATTGTCCTACACCATGAGTCTCCAACACGTCGCTCTCAAGCTACCAGTCGCTTGCTGCTCCTTCTGAGCTTGCCAGAGGCTGATGCAGTAACCCATACAAACACAATTGTTGCTGCCAGGCATCGGCCTACGAATTTTATAAAAAAGTAAATCACACTTAATAAAAAAAAAATGTAGGCTATCGTAGACCTCTTTGGCTATATGGAATAAGGTTTCCATTACAGTACAGTACATGTTCCATAAATGAAAGCGGATGTCTCGCAATAAGCGGATGGAAATCCTGACTTTTACCTACTTTTAACTACATGAAACTTAATAGTGAACCATCAAATACCCCACAGATTTCAGTGGTCATCAGTCCCGATATTTAGCAATATAATCAAACAGTCCAAACGTAAATTAAATCCCAAATCGAACATCTTCTGCTTTTGATAGCCTACCGGTTTGCCGCTCCAAAAGAAAAGTAGGCCTATGTCTATCAATAAAACACACCACGTAAGAAATAAAGACCTAGCTGCCTCGAATACAAGCCTGCCCCAAATAAAGGTGCTGTGCTTTGCGCAGCATTAATAAAAGACCCCATAATTTGAGGATTTACAATAATCTGTCTCCTAAACATTCCTCACCCTTTATCCAGACATGCATGAAAACATTTGAAAACAAAACTCACTGCCATAGGCTTTTGGCTAACCCTATGTAATATTTGATCGCTGTTTTCCTACAAATGATTTTCAAAAGAAGAAGGGTTCACTGGCCTGTTCTTCTTTAGTGAGTTTTTTTTAGCAGTTTGCAAATGGAGTGCATTATCACCACCATCTGCTGGACTGAGGTGTAATGGCAAGTGTACCCTTCAGCCTCGTAATGGCCGCTGGGTGAATAAGGCGAATAGGCCCTACCCGCAATCCCGCGCTGAAATTTAAGCCCTTTTTTTTCCTTTTTTTCTCTCGCTCTCTCTCGCCCATAATGCTTGATTGCATTGCATTCTCCATATTTTTAGCTAAATTTTCATGTACCACATCAGCATTTTTGTTCAGTGAATCTTTTGTGTAAATTGCTTTACAATTAGCGTCGGGCCCTCCTTGGCAGCCTTCAGGCTTGCCTCAGCTTGCCACTATCGTCTTCATTTACATTCCCGGTAGAATTCTCAATATTTTTGGCCTCTATGTGTCCAGTTACATAGTCTGTCTGTTCTTGGTCTTGGATTCTGTGAAATAATTTATTTTAGCTACATTTCTAAATAAATGTGACTTATAGTCTGGTGCAACTTATCTATGTTTTTTTCCTGTTCATGATGCATTTTTTGACTGATGCGATTCATACTCAGGAGCGACTTATAGTCCGGAAAATAGGGTAATTTATAATTGCTTTAAGATTTTATGTAAAGCTTATGCTTATGCTTTTTCTGATTTTATGTAAAGCCAACCTTAGAATTAGTTGCCATGGAATTATTTCCAGAGATTAACTATTACCAGAACGAAAGAAGATGAACCACTAAATTCAAATGTGAGTGTTCAGGGGACATGTACATGTGTGAATATCCATCACTCTTACTCTACCTGTGTAGGATATCCGGATGGCTCTGAGGGTAATCCCAGCAAGCTGCATTGATTTGCAATGTAAAAACTTAAAACCTGCGTCGCTCATGTCTTCATTTGTCAGCTTTTGAAGGACTTTTCTGGCACAGGGTCCAGCCACTCCTATGACCCCCACACTGTCTGTTATGTTAGAGATGTCCACATCATAACCACCATCTGCTGCCTTTTGTTCAATCCACCTATGAGATAGATAGTTAGAGAATGTTTGGTAATGAATATAACCTCAGTCCTCTGAAGGAGAACATGTTAGTCTAATCAATGGAAAGTCATTCATTGTTAAGTAGTAATTAAATAAGATAGCACACAGAATTCCACACATAAACACATAAAGATTTCAAAATGGTAATATATAGAATACAGGGTTTCAAATAGGGTTTAAATAGATTACAAATATATTTTAAATAAAATATCAAGAATCATTTATGCAGTCAAATTAAATAGTTTAATATATGTTGCTAGAATAATGTTTTATTCTTCCCACTGACAACTTAATAAATTGTACAGAATAACATATGACTTGCGTAGAGTGAATGAATTATATTGAATGTTAAAATAAATATATGTTTTGTATTTAAAAGGAATCTTTGAATGTGGTGTGTTGTCTTGGGGTGAGTCATTGAACTGTGGTCTAGCAGTAACTATACCAAGCTCCTCAGAACTTAGAGTCATAGAATCTTAGACTGTTCCCGCACAAGCACAGGCTCCTCCCTCGTCTTGCAGGCTAAAGAAAAGTGACGTCATCGATCTGAACCAAGCTCAAATCACCTGTCTCAGGGATTTTTCCGCATATGCATTCCACAAGGAACTTGTCTGCCAGCAAAATTCTAGTGTCCAAATGCAGCAGAGCTGCAGCTCAACAAAAGTCAAGTGTATTTACAGTATATAGCACATTTCAAACACAGGGGTCATTCAATGTGCTTTACATAAACAAAAGCAAAGAGTAATAGTAAATAAAAGCATAAAAGGGCAAAAGTTTTAAATAATTTAAAAAGTAAAGTACATAGTAATTAAAAGAAAACATAAAAGACACAAAGTAGAATAATTCAAAATTAAAAGACAGATTCAGAATTTGTAACACAGTGATAACAGGGAGTGCATTTGATCAGTTAGCAGAAGGTGTCTGAGAACAGTTAAGTCTTAAGTCTATATTTGATTTATAAACAATCTGTAGCGCTTTAAAGTAAATTCTGTGACTTACTGAAAGCCCTTGCAGGGACTGGGGCACCCTTAACAGTTTTTTTTTTTTACCTTAACATAATGTTTCCAAAATCCTTTTGATGGCACTTGACCTTTTACCGAACTTTTTTCTACAGACTGCTGTCATGCATTCCCTCTATATTACATCAGAGTTAAGAAACCTTGCCTTCATCACAACCAGACTGGATTAATGGAGGCGTCATCGTTAAGTTCTGCCAGGAAGACTCAATGCGTCACTCATTCATTCATTAGGCTAACTTCTGACCAATCACCAGCAGTGTTGCCACAGTTACCTTGAAAAAGTAATCTGATTACTGATTACTGATTACTCCTTTAAAAAGTAACTTAGTTACTTTACTGATTACTTGATTTTAAAAGTAACTAAGTTAGATTACAAGTTACTTTATTAGTTACTTTCAGCAGCTGCCGACAACACCCCCAACGCCTCAACATAAAAATGATAACGGTTTTGTCAATACCCAATATACTGGAAGTGCATTTTAACAGCAATGTATAGCAGACATCCCAACCTAACCTACTTAGATACTGAAATTCAGATGTTTGTTCAATAATGTCTAACCAAATAAGGAAGGCCTATTGATAGAAACTGTTATAGTAAAATATGTAGATTTTTTTTCATGTAGCCTTGGCAACTAGCCATCTTGTAGCCTATAGGCCTGAATAATATGCAAATGAAATTACACTTGTTAAACTCACCTCAACAAGTCTTTTGCAATCATTTAACCCGCCGTGAGCAATGCTAAAGTTGCTGTTACAAACAGTGCAGAGTGCAAGATTATCATTATGTTTTAATCTTTTGAGACAATTGGGTACACTTTTGTGTAGTCTGATGTGAAATGGGTCTTAAATCTTCCTTTTTGAAGGGCACTGACGCTGCCATGACGCTTCTGTTCCTAGATACACTGACTGAACTGATTAATTATGTTTGGGAGAAAAGAGATATAAGCACTTACACTGAAAACGGATTGGTTGATTTAGCAAAACAGACCAGGATGCTCTCTGTCTTGGATGCGCTTCAGGCACAAACGCAACACTCCTCTCTCCCTCTCCGTTGTGTGCGCATTAAGCTATGCACACGCGATTTGAAGCAAAGATTCTAGAATCTTTGATTCGAAGTCCGGTCTGGCTTGCGTGCTCTTGTTCGCTCTAGGTTCCGGGAGATTTTATGTAATTTGCGGGCGTCAGGAAGCCGCTATCAATATGTGGGAGACTCCCAAAACTTCGGGAGACTTGGGATGTCTAGCTAGACAGCACTTTGTCGCTAGCACAGAATGTACAATGTACCTTAATGTTGTCATGTTTAACTGACACAAACTCAAAGTAATGACTGATGAAATGTGCATCTCTCTCTCTCCCTCCATTGTTGTTTATGTTTGTGTCGCTGTGTCGTGAATTGTCCTCATGCTGAAAACGTGAGCATAGCCTCTACATGACATTAATACCCAAGACAAGAAGAAAGCAAAGGATATATCTTTTTATTAAGGAACATGACAAAAATAGTAACGCACAGTAACTTAGATAAGTAACTTTAATCTGATTACTGGTTTGTAAATAGTAGCGCGTTAGATTACTCGTTACTGAAAAAAGTGGTAAAAATAGACTAACGCGTTACTAAGTAACGCGTTACTGGCATCACTGATCACCAGTCTGCATCAGTCTTTATAATGACATGCCTTTGCACAGTTATTCACTTCGCCAAGACATTTAACATGTAATGCAGTCCCAGTAGCTTACCTTACATTCACTTTCAAACTGCGTTAATATCTCAGCGGACGTATCGGGAGTTTCCATTAATGTAGTAGCTCTCGTAGTGTTGACAAACTGACCGATGTGTCGGTTAATTAACCCGGTTCGTGTCACTGAGCCGGGAGAATCGAGTGCCAAGCATCAATAAACCGACTCAGTGTTCCTTAGATCATTTGTTTTAACACACAGCGAAACCTGAGCGCAACACTGGCTTGATTGGCTGTGCTCGAGTATTCTCTTCTTTTGCTACTCTTTTGTCTTATTGCACTTTAGCGCCTCTAACCGTGGCTGCCACACGAGTCAAGCAGTTCACTAGGATCTTCTGGGCCTCGTAACTGTGGCTGCCACGCGAGTCATACAGTTTGCTATCTGGTCAGTTTAGGGCAAATGGCTGCAAAAAATGTTTAACGTTTGAGCAAATTTTTTTCTGTTAATTTAGGGCCTAATAAACAAAAAAATGCAAGGAGCCCAAAAAATTAGGTGGGGGAAGGCCCTGAAACGGCCATGCCCACTTTTTGACCCAGAATTCTGTATCTCGGCTCCTGAAGGTCACAGAGAGTTGGTTTGGGGCTTAAAAGATGCAGAAACACCACATGTATACTAGAAATGCAATTCCGAGGAATTACACAAGGGGATGCAATCTGAGACACGGCAGGTGAAAACATCGTTTTTTCATGCACTGGTCAATTTCGAGATTTTGAGCTAGTATGTTACCTTAGCATGTATTCTATCACACTACTACAACAAAAAAGTCCGATTTACACATTTAGGTGTTTATTTCATTATATTGTGTCTACTCGCGCCGGTATATTTCTCCTAAATTCAGCAAAAGTTAGCATTCTAACCTTGCATGCACTCCCGCGACCGTGGTCCAAAACATAACATGTGTACTACCGTTGGAAAGCTCTGTTTTTCCTGTATCACGCTATGTGATCCATATATGGACACTTCCTTTGTATCAGCAACCAATCGCGAAAGTTCAAAGGCGAGTCTAGGCTGAGAACGGAATCTCATTGGCTGTCTTTCAAGGCTGTTTTCTCAAAATGAGTTTCCGCTCACACTCTGAGCTCAAAAACTCCACTTCAGAAGCACGTACATACACCAAACTTTCTAGACTTATGCCTAACTATATGTCGAAGATTTCTACAGAGGGGTTTGTTGATATATTATTCCTAGCCTGACTTACATGACATTTTATGCCTAAAAACATGGAAAAAAGCGATTTTTTTAGGGCTAGTGACATCATTTTCTGATTTACAGGATAACAAAAGTAGATATTCATAAATCCCTCTAAATGTTTTCCCATCTAATATCTGAACACAATGAAAACATAATTTTGAACCTGGCTGTATCCAATGCTCAGGTTTCGTGCCTTAAAATGTATGCAAATTAGCGCATATTTAATTAGATAATGCTTAATTTGCATATGTAAACATTAAATTACAGCCAACTTGTAATACATTTTTTTCTCATATTAATGTAAGTAATCAACTGGGGAAGTTTCATAGTGATATCTGCTTGTTAAAAATTTTACCCTATTCACCTGTAGTGTCTCGCCTTAACCATCCAAATGATTTCTAAACAGGTTTATTACGTTGAAATAGTTGCTAAGTTCCCCTTTAATTACAAATATCTCAAAAAGTATAAACTTCTCAAAAATGAAAAACGGATAGGACGGTAAAGCCTTGGAAGATCTACGGAACGGTGTTTCAACCAAATTTGTACGTTAAGCGGTTTGGGCTGAATAGTGCGCACAAAAAGGTAAAAAGAATAATAATAATAAGAAGTCTAATTCTAATTAGTGTTATGAACAAGCATAGGACCTAAAACCTACTTTCTGACATATTCCCAAAAAACTAGTTTTCGCATGGTGCACAGTTTTATGCATCAGCCCCTGAAGGTTGTAGATAATCATATTAGGTTTTGGTATGAATCTCATCTTATATCAATGTTTTGAAGCACCAAACTCCTTAAAGGAACACGCCACCCAATGTCAGTAGTAATATATGTTCTTACCTTAACTTTCACGAGTTGAGTCATACCTCTCCCGTGTCCGTACGTGCACTCAAACGCTCTGGTGCGCGGCTGGACTGTGTTAGCATGTTGCTATGCTAGCGGGCTTTGACGGCAACTAAGCGTAGAAGTAATCAAAAACATCCACGTTTTACCGACTTAAATACAGTTGCACGAGTAGTTGATAGAAATGCTACGGCCACGCAACGTGAAACGTGGCGATTTTCCAAGCGAATAAACCGGAGAACTACAATGTGTGGCGCAATAGCACTTGGGAGTACTTCGACCTAGCGTAGTAGTATTGTTAACACCTAATTGTAGATCCTATCCACCACAGAGTTTAGAATCCATGCTGGATCGACCCTCAGCCTCTCCCTCCCCTCTGAGCGAGACAGAGGCACACACACTAGAGATGCGCTGATGGGCTATTATTTCAACCATAACTGCATAGCAAAACTTATCATCCATCAGCCATCCATCAACACCAAAGTTTTTTGACCAATTTTCGAAACGGCACCCGCCCACCATCCGCTGGTTGTTTTAATGTAGGCTATATGGGTGATGCAGCGCTGCTGACGTGAGGCTAGAAAGCCCTTGCCTGTTCTAGGAAGACTGATCCAATGCAGCAAATATATTAAAAGGCTAAAGTCGTACATTGGCTATGTTGTAGCCTATCCCCAGAATATCAGCAGCAAACTCAGTCTCTGTCTCGCAAAACAGTCTCCAAATAAAACGCACATCGGCCTGTTGCCTTTTCTGCCAGCTTGTGAAAATATATCGTCCAAAATGCTTGATTGCATTGCATTCTCCACATTTTTAGCTACATTTTCATGTACCACATCAGCATTTTTGTTCAGTGAATCTTTTGTAAATTGCTTTACAATTACCGTCGGGCCTATTGCCTGGCTTGCCTCAGCTTCGGTCACGTCCTTTTACAATTTTATCATTGTAATAAAAAACGCAATTTGCCACATAATGTCAACATGCTCCTGGCCTACTAATTAATGCCTATTGTACTTTATTTTTTGCAAAAAGAAAGAAATCCTTGATAAAATAACAAGTCATTCACATTATAGGCTACTTTACACACTGTTATGTCAGGGTGACTGAAAGCCTGTTCTGAAGACTCCCATTCATTTTGACTGCACGAGCGCGTCTTTTTCAGACAGACAGCGCAATTCATTTTAAAGCAATTTACAAAAGATTCACTGAACAAAAATGCTGATGTGGTACATGAAAATGTAGCTAAAAATGTGGAGAATGCAATGCAATCAAGCATTTTGGACGATATATTGTCACAAGCTGGCAGTATAGGCAACAGTCCGATGTGCGTTTTATTTGGAGACTGTTTTGCGAGACAGAGACTGAGTCTGCTGCTGATATTCTGGGGATAGGCTACAACATAGCCAATGTACGACTTTAGCCTTTTAATATATTTGCTGCATTGGATCAGTCTTCCTAGAACAGGCAAGGGCTTTCTAGCCTCACGTCAGCAGCGCTGCATCACCCATATAGCCTACATTAAAACAACCAGCGGATGGTGGGCGGGTGCCATTTCGAAGATTGGTCAAAAAACTTTGGTGTTGATGGATGGCTGATGGATGATAAGTTTTGCTATGCAGTTATGGTTGAAATAATAGCCCATCAGCGCATCTCTAGTGTGTGTGCCTCTCTCTCGCTCAGAGGGGAGGGAGAGGCTGAGGGTCGATCCAGCATGGATTCTAAACTCTGTGGTGGATAGGATCTACAATTAGGTGTTAACAATACTACTACGCTAGGTCGAAGTACTCCCAAGTGCTATTGCGCCACACATTGTAGTTCTCCGGTTTATTCGCTTGGAAAATCGCCACGTTTCATGTTGCGTGGCCGTAGCATTTCTATCAACTACTCGTGCAACTGTATTTAAGTCGGTAAAACGTGGATGTTTTTGATTACTTCTACGCTTAGTTGCCGTCAAAGCCCGCTAGCATAGCAACATGCTAACACAGTCCAGCCGCGCACCAGAGCGTTTGAGTGCACGTACGGACACGGGAGAGGTATGACTCAACTCGTGAAAGTTAAGGTAAGAACATATATTACTACTGACATTGGGTGGCGTGTTCCTTTAAATGACCTTCATTTATTTTAAATATTGATGCAAAAAATTAATAAGAACAAACTGTCGATGAACTGTCGCAAAAATCTGTATTTTAGCTTTGAGAACCACCTAAATCTATTAAGTTACCAAACTTACTTGGATGGATCAGATGGATCTTGGATAGAAAAAAATGTAATTGACCTCTACTGTTGAATTTTCATTCGAAACAGCTGTATTGTATTGTTTATAAGACTATATTTGTGTTCAGGGAAAAGCAGAACTTCACTGATTTTTTAGTACATGAGTTAAAGACTATATTTGTGTTTAACTCATGTACTAAAAAATCAGTGAAGTTCTGCTTTTCCCTGATTTGATGATCTCCCATTTGACTGAACTGGCATGTGCTTGACATGGATCAAACTGCGGAACTGGTGAATGACAAGACCCTGTGCATTGTCAGTTTTAACGGTTATTCCTTAAAAAATTGAATGTAAATGAAAGCACAGTGGGCAACGTTTTAATTTTTAAATCCACCACAGGAACTTGGAGGAAGGTACATAACAGATAGATTGATAGATATATACGTTATTGATCCCCAAGGGGAAATTCAAGGTCCCAGTAGCTTAAGATATCACAACATACACTACAACATAAACAGCATGATAAAATAACAAATCCAATAATAGAGACAGTAAGTAAAAGATACTAAATCAAGGATCCACGTGAATGTACGAAGGATGTATAAGCATGAGGCTCTTGCGTGACAGGGCAGGGACTGACTCTGTGTTTCAATATGCAGTGGTAATGTGCTCTATGAGGTGTGTCATGGTGGTAATGCAAATAAGTTCAACAGTGCATAAAGTCTAGAGACCAGCAATAAAAATGGACAATATAAGAGAAAAATGTAAGCATAGTAATATAACAGTTATAGCATAATTATATGGACAATATAAGAGAAAAATGTAAACATAGTAATATAAGAATTATAGAAGCAGTGCAAGGTTCGCTTTGAAGTAATAGGATATCAGCCATTGGTCAAGTATGAAGTTAGACCACAGTCCACAGTGGAGGGAGGGGTTGTGCATGTGGGCTAATATAACCTGTAAACAGTGTAGACAGTGCAAGCAGTAACACAGTAGGCGAGTGGACAGTCGTACACAACATTGTTATAGGAGGCCATAAAAGTGTAGAAGAGGGTGGAGAGGCAGATAGACTAAGCAGAGAAGTCGATCTCTTCTCTTCCCTTTCGTTAAGCATTGAAGAGTTGTATGTCCCTGGGGACAAATGACTTCCTCAGTCTGTCAGTTGTGCATGGCAGTGAGCGTAGTCTCAAACTAGTCAAGCTCTTCTGCTTTATGATAGCACTGTGGAGTGGATGGCAATCATTGTCTAAGATGTTGATTAGTTTGTTCAGGGTCCTTTTGTCTTATATTGAAGTGATGCACTCCAGTTCAGCTCCCATAACAAAGCCAGCGTTTCTTACCAGCCTGTCCAGTTGCCCAGCATCCCTCTTCTTAGTGCTTCCTCCCCAGCATACCACAGCATAGCAGAGGCCGTGGCAACAACAGACTGGTAAAACATCCAGAGGAGTTTGCTGCAGACATTGAAGGACCGCAGCCTCCTCAGGAAGTACAGCCTGCTCTGCCCTTTCCTGTAGAGTGCTTCAGTGTTGACTGACCAGTCCAGTTCATTGTCAAGGTGTATCCCCAGATACTTGTAAGTGTTTACCACCTCCACATTGACCCCCTCAATGGTGACCGGCAGCAGAGCGGGCTTAGACCTTCAGAAATCCACCACCATCTCCTTGGTCTTAGCAGTGTTGAATTGTAGGTGGTTGAGTTTGCACCATTGCACAAAGTTCTCCACCAGGGTCCTCTATTCCTTCTCTTGCCCATACCTGATACCTGACCACCCCACAATTGCAGTATTATCCGAAAACTTCTGCATGTGGCATGACTCTGTGTTGTAGCAGAAGTCTGACGTGTACAGGGTGAACAGGACTGGAGAGAGCACTGTTCCCTGTGGAGCTCCGGTGCTGCTAATCACAGTGTCAGAGAGGCAGTTCTTCAGTCTGACGAACTGTGGCCGCTCTGTCAGGTAGTCTACAATCCAGGATACTAGTTGAGCATCCCCACCCATCTGCAGGAGCTTGTCACCCAGTCTGAGGGGTTGGATGGTGTTAAAAGCACTGAAGAAGTCAAAGAACATGATTCTCACAGCACTTTTCCCTCAAGTCCAGGTGAGAATGCGTCCTGTGTAGGAGATATGTGATGGCATCGTCCATGCCCACTTTCTCCTGGTATGCAAACTGTAGCAGGTCTATTGCATGGCGTACCTGGGGTCTGAATATCCCCAAAACCAGTCGCTCCATGGTCTTCATCACGTGTGATAACTGCCGTCAACTTACAAAAACCTATAATTTTTGGATTTTCACTTGGTTTACATTGTTTCTTAGAAGGTTGTTGGGGTCCTCATCTTCTAACAAAGAGCCTTAATCAACTTAAGCACTAGTATTCCCCATGAGTAGATTTAGAGCTTTTGCCCAAACAAACTGCATGGCTTTCATGAGTAGATTTACAGAAAAAGGTGGCTTGGGCACTGATTGATTCAGTGATGAAAAAGGTTTTTCACGAATATCTCAGAAATTAAAGGTTTTAGGGCCTATGTTTCGTCATAACACTAATACACATGTGGCATTTCCGCATCTTTTAAGCCAAAAACCAACTCTCTGCGACCTTCAGGAGCTGATACAGAATTCGAGTAGGGTCCGTCTGCGGCATGGGCGTGTCCGTCATTAAACAAGAACGCCCATTGGGCGTTCCTGGTACTGCAGCATCGACCAATCATGAAGAGCTTCAAGTGACGCTGGGTATGATGTCATATCTTCTTCCTTTTCCTCAATTTCATCCCGTGTGTCCACCACCAGAGAATAGACCTCTGAAGTTCGCCTACAAAAAAGATCCAAAACGGCCATCTTTGCCCATATAAGGAGATCCGGTTGTTAATTGAAGCTAACTACCTATGGCAAACTGCATTGCAAGTTAGCTCTGGGGTAGCAAAAATCTAAGTGTGCCGCCTTCACTTACCGGAGATCACAGTATCTACTCGAAGGCAGAGGACAAAAGAGTGTTCAGAAAAACGTCTGCATTTCAGACTTTTTCATCCCCACGAGACTTTAACAGGTGCGATTATTCAAAATCCCCATGTTATTTTCCCATAGGAAAAATCGCCAGATACCGGATGTCAAAGATGGCAGCTTTTTTGTAGGCGAACTTCAGAGGTCTATGTCTAATAAGGTAGACGGGCTCTGCCACCACTGTCTATGGTGTGCACAGAGAAGGTTTCTCGGTATTTTCCATTAATAAGATCATTTCCCCGGTTGCGGTCATTCAATGAGAGATGTCAGTAAGTTTGTTTTGACAACATTGGGGAAGTATTTCCATTTACCCTACATCACTAAGCTGTTGTTTCGTCGTATCATAATCTGATAGTAAAAGCAACAAGTGTGGTTCGGTAATCTCATGTTATCTTGTTCATATTTAGCAGCTAGCCAGAAGAGAGCAACGTATAACTTAAAACTGTTTGTAGTTAGATGTTAGATTTTGCTGCGAAGACTTTGCCAAGTATTTTCCTGTGTAGCTGAAATCACAGATAATACTTATATGGACTGAAATGACCAGAGTACATTGTTAATTTGGATGTTCATGTTCGTTAGCATCGTTGGTAAGAGTTCGTTGGTAAGAGTTAACGTGCTAGCTAGCATGGCAATGGCACACTATTACATTGGTCGATGTGAAGCTACGTTTTGGTGGCAGGTATAATTGAGGGTAAGTAGTGTTTGTTATTCATCTCTCTGTAATCTCTCTAGCCCTGTAGGACAAGCTGGCGGACCCCTCCCACCCTCTCAAGCAAGCAGTGAAAGGTATCACTTATATAAGTACTACTAGGTAGGTAAGGTATCACTACTATATTAAGTCCTTTGCCATTTAGTTTAATTTGTTGCTTATGAAGATGGTTAAAAAAAAACTCTCTCTCTCTCGCTCTAGCCCTGCAGGACAAGCTGGCGTACCCCTCCCATCGTCTCCATCGGCCCAGTTCAGCACCACCTTCCAGACAGCAAGCAGTGAAAGGTATTACATACTGCCTCTGTACTTTGCCATTTTCTAACATGGCTACAAATGAAACAAAAACAAACTTGGCCATTTATTTGTATTTGACAGGCCAATCTTCCCCCCAGAAGTGTTACAACAAATTATTGGAGAAACACTGTGTCTTGTTATGTCTATGCTAGGTGTTTATAACAGAGTATCAAAATCTTGCTGTACTGTCTGTCCACTAGCCACTTTTTACCACTGTCTTACTGCTTCACTGTTTGCATGCTATATGAGCACATATGCATAACCCCTCCCTCCACCCCACAGCCGGATTGTGGCCACACTTATACCTTTACTTAATACTTAATGCTTTATAATCAATACTCGTATAACGGCTGTAACCCTATGACGTCAACTCATTCTTGCACTGATATAGTTTTTCTATAGTCTTTTTTATATTACCTTGTCTACTCTCTTATATGTCCATATTTATTTTATGCTGGTCTCTATAGACTTTATTCTTGCACTGTTGGACTTACTAATTTGCACCATCACCATGACACTCACTCTCACAGAGCACCTTACCTTACTATGCACAGAGAATCACAGGCTCAGTCCCTGACTCAGTCATTGCAAGCGCCTCATGCTTAATCACCCCTAAGCACACTATGGATACTGTTTTAGACTTGTTTTAGATTTAGTGTTATTCAGTATAATTTGTATTTTAGTATACCCTTTATCTTCTACTGTCCTTATTGCTTAGTTGTGTTTTTTATATTATATACTTTTATTACTTTTTTTGTTGTTAGTGCATGTTGTGTGTGATGTCTGTATGCTACTGAGACCTTGAATCAATAAAGTATCTATCTATCTATCTATCTATCTATCTAAATCTTTCAAAACACTTGCAAAGCCCTTCCACCCCTCCATTTACATTAATGATGCTTTGGCAGAACAGGTTTTTGGGGTTTCACAGCCTATTTGGCAAATCAGTTATATGCCTATGGGGCTTGTTAGCCTACAGGTGAATAAGCTCCTAGTGTAAGAGTGTTTTTATTATTATTATTATTTAATTATGTTTTTATTTTTGAATCTTTGCAAGTAACTGAATTTGTGAATTGGGCACAATGCACTGAAATACATTAATTCAATATTCTTTACTGACCCCTGATGCTATCGGCCAGCTCTCTGGCTCAAAGTGAACTGCTGTTTCTTAATAAATAGCCTGAGTTTTTTCAATACTGTTCTTGCCTGTTCAAAAGTACAAAAACAACACTACTGTTCTTACCATGTACAACTGACCATACTGTGAATATATTAAAAGTAAATAGTTTGAGAACAATTATTTTTATTTGTATCTTTATTGAGAACATTTAATGTGGAGGGGAGTGTAGCCTATGGTATCTGGATTAGAACGGTACAAAGTCCCATGCTCTCTCCAGAGATAACTACACAGCCCCAACATTCTCAATAGATTTGGCTACCATGGAGCCTCCCTGAAATTATCGTAGTTTAGGCTACTGTAATCAGGAAATTACACCTAAACAAGCATCTCGATGCTAGCTGACGTCTGCTTGTGCTTAGATCCTACACGTAGATCAAATGTAAACTTGTACTGTAGGCTAATAGGACTAACGTTCTGTATTGTCGCTAACGCTAGTTCTACGCTACCTGTCCTAGTTCTACTACTCTTTGTGTTCTAAGTGTTATTCTAAAACAACTTCTTCAGAAAGGTTAACTATCTAGCGAATGCTATAACCCAAATGTCGACCGTCGCATTCAGGAGGCGAAGGGAGCCGGATGTTGTTGATAGTGACGAAGAAGGGGGCGTTTTGGTCACCAGCACGGGAACGCCTATTTGTGTCCGCAGCCGGATGATATTGCAGAATTCTGGTTCTAAAAAGTGGGCGTGGCCGTTTCAGGGCCTTCCCCCACCTAATTGTTTGGGCTCCTTGCATTTTTTTCTTTATTGGGCCCTAAATGAACAGAAAAAATAAGCTCAAATGTTAATCATGATTTGCAGCCTTGACCACATTTTTGCCCCAAACTGAGAAGACTACTAGGTTCTCGGCAGGTTCGAGTAATCAACCGATCACATAAGCCTTTATTTCTAGTGCATAAACTAGATGATTATGTTCATGGAAATTCATATATATGGGAAAGTATTATATCACATACAAATATACATAATGTTATCTTGGTAGTTATGTTAAATAAATGTTTAGAAGTAGGCTGTAGACTGTTTAGAAGTAGACTGTAGGCTGCAGACTGTCACGAGGAGACTGAATGAGACAGCCAGTTGAGTCTGTATCCTAATCAAGCACTGTCTTGGTTCTCAGCAAGTTTGATTCATTAACCAAGCCTTGTTTCTAGTGCATCGTAGATGATTGTGTTCATGGCAATTCACACATTATCGATGTGGAAGTATATCTCCTACAAATAGCCTACAGGTCATGTGATCTTGGTAGTTATAAAGTTAAATGTTAGAAAAGTGAATGTTGCTGGCTTCATAGTTGCCTAATGTAATCAAATGGTCTAGGTTTTCGACAAATTTTAGTTATTAACCAAGCCTTGATTCTAGTAGCCTATATCGTAGATGATTGTGTTCATGGCAATTCACACATTATCGATGGGGAAGTAGCCTACATTACATAAAAATACACGTCATGTAAATGTTAGAGAAGTGAATGTTGCTGGCTTCATAGGTTTTCAAGAAGAGACCGCGCACCAGGCTACTGAATGAGACCGTTACCGAGGGTAGGCTATGAGTCTAATGTAATTAAACAGGTGTCTAGGTTCTCGGCAAGTTATTAACCAAGCCTTGTTTTTAGTGCATCTTAGATGATTGTGTTCATGGCAATTCACACATTATCGATGGGGACGTACATCACATACAAATACATGTCATGTTATCTTGGTAGTTATAAAGTTAAATGCTAGAGAAGTGAATGTTGCTGGCTTCATAGTAGGTTGTCATGAAGAGACCGCGCACCAGGCTACTGAACGAGACCGTAACCGTGCTAACGTGCATGAGTCTATGTAATCAAACGGGTGACTAGGTCCGAGACCATAGACGAGGGTATGAGACCATAATCGAGGGTATGAGTCTAAACGGGTGTCTGTTCTCGCAAGTTTGAGTTATCAACCAATCCCAGAATCCTTTATTTCTCGTGCATCTTAGATGACATAGAACATAGAAATTCATAGGCTACATTACCGATGGATATCACATACAAATACATGTCATGTTATCTTGGTAGTTATGTTAAGTAAAATGTTTGTTACATGGTAGGTAGGCTGTCATGAGGAGACTGCGCACCAGGCTACTGAACGAGACCGTAACCGTGCTAATGCATGAGTCTATGTAATCAAACGGGTGACTAGGTTCTCTGTAAGTTATCAACCAATCCCAAAAGCCTTTATGTTTCGTGCGTCTTAGAATTGTGTTCATAGGCTACATTACCAAGGGTGAAGTATTATATCACATACAAATACACGTAATGTTATCTTGGTAGTTAAGTTAAATGTTAGAAGTGAATGTTGCTACAGGTAGGCTCATGAGGAGATTGCGCACAGCTGGCTACTGAACGAGACCAAAGGAGGAGACCGTGGCCACATTTGCAGCTTGAGGCTACATGTCTTGGAGCGACTTTGGCGAGAGCAGCTCAGACCCTGACTACTATATCGTTTTATGTTCTTCTTTTTTTTCGGTACAGCTACAGCACAGGTACTTGGTAATTATGGAACCGTAAAAGGAAAGGTTATCCAACCATTATCCTCTACCCCTACCTGAGGTCATGCAGCTCAGACCCTGACCCAGTGAGCAGAAGAAATTCTCCTGGTGACAGTTGAGTAATAGTGACCTCAGCATATACTCTCCCCCGAGGAGTCAGCATGTGGCTAATATTTGTCATGCCCACCTGAAATAAGTAAACATGAAATCACTGTGAATCATACATATATCCAGTTATATGTTAACATAAGTTAGCATAAGTTTGTTAATAACTACAAACCAATTATTTTCATTTGTTTCGTACCGACAGTACTCGGTGACCTTGAGAAACATATCTGTGTTGTTATGATCAGACTGACAGTTTTATTTGCATAAATACTTGCTTTTCAGACATAAACTAAGCATTTTGAGCAAGATACACGCTTTTGCAGGTAATCCACTGTGTGGTACAGATTGCACTTATTGGGCCCTATCTTGAGAATCAGAAACATATCCTCTGAGACGTATGGTTTAATTATGTTTAGGGTGTGACCAGTCCAAAATCACTATCTTTACCACATAACAGACGCCAGGCACATTGTTCAAAAGGGTTGTTATGTTTTTTAATTAGTCATGGGTGTGTTTAAACCAATGAGAATGACATCTGTTGTTCCCTTTAAGAGCAAGGAGTGCAACATCAAACATGTTGGTATTTTGGTAGTCATCTGAAGGAATCTGCTTGCACGTGAGACTGTGTACATGCAACACCAGAATTCCACTAAACTTTGCTTTACTAAAATGTGTGTGTGACTAACAGAATATAGCCTAGATGTATACGTACACATGCGCCTATTATTTGAACTCATAGACAAACTGAAACTAACTTCACCATGGTCTCATAGGCAACGACAAAACAGTTTTTTCACTTAGTTATTTACTTTAACTATTGACTGACAAAGGGGTTAAGACATGGCTTTAATCACTTAAGGTATCCAAAGTGCATAAAACTCCATTGTACTTCATTCATTTCTTTACGCCGAGTGCTGGCGACTACGCCGCTCCGTCCGGCATCTTTTGTCTTTTTGTTATCTGTAGTGTTTCTGTAATCTCGGCTTCATTGAAAATGAGGGCTTCCCTCAATGACCCTCCGAGAATAAATAAAGGTTGAATGAATGAATGAATGGATAGTTTAAATGGTTAAATTATTTAGGTAGATAGTTGACGATAACTGACAGTTGGAATGGCTCTAATGTTTGCTAGCAGTTATGCTAACTATGTTAACAAAGATAATAATGCTAACCAAGTTACTATGCTAACTAGCATGCTAACAATGTTAAAATGCTAACTATGCTAACCATGTGACTTAGCTAACCTAGCTAATCATTTTTTAGTAGTTATGCTAACTAGCATGCTAACTATGTTAACCATGTGACTTAGCTAACTTAGCTAATCATTTTTAACAGTTATGCTAACTATGCTAACCATGTGACTTAGCTAACCTAGCTAATCATTTTTAGCAGTTATGCTAACTATGATAACTAGCATGCTAGCAATGCTAACCATCCTAACCATGTTACTTAGCTAACTTAGCTAATCATTTTTAGCAGTTTTGCTAAAAATACTAATAATGTTAGCAATGTTAACATGTTAACTATGCTAACCATGCTAACTAGCTACAGTGGGTAGTCAAGTCAGTTTTATTTGTATAGCGCATTTAACGTGCACAAAGTGCAACCCAAAGCGCTCCACATATAAGACATTGGCAATGACACATAGACTAACAAAGACAATAGCGGACGAAGCGGCGTAGTCGCCAGCATACCCGTGACACCAAGACAGAACTACATTTAAGAAATAACAAACGATGCCGGACGGAGCGGCGTAGTCGCCAGCGTACCCGTGACACCAACACATACAAGACAGACAACAAACAAATTAATAAATAAAAATTAAAAATAAAAATTAGTCCAATTTCCAACCGGCTGAAAATGTCCAAGGGCAATGATGACTCGCGTGAAACTGCGCACAGCTGTGTCTCCACAACCGATGCATGCAACGCCAACAAAGTTCTTCATCTCACTGGCAGTCTGGAGATAACGTGAACGTTAGGCCTTGTTAGTCTGGAGATCACTGGAAGCATAACAGTCCGAAGTCATGGGCGATCTTGTAGATCAGCAACTCGGTGGACTTTTAACAGCGACCGTAGTTGGTCCGTAATGCAGAGTCATTCAACGTTAACGTTAGTCTGCTCAATCCAGACTCCAGGCAGTTGGCATGGCAGCTCACTGGTCAGAAACAGCTCGGCGGCCTCGGCAGATCTTTCGCAGAGTAGCTCCAGCTGCTGTCCCGAGGAATCCCCTCGACCAGACAGTGAAGTGCAGCACCGGCTCACAGATGGATGGGAAGGATGTAAGAGGCCCAGGGCAAAAGCTAGCCATAGCAAGCTCCCAATGGACAGACGTTAACATCAGCCGACTTGAAAGCAGTAAAAAGGACTAAGAGAATAACAGGAAAACTATAAAAAATAACGTAAATAAAGAGAGTCATAGTTGATGACAAGTAACAGTTACAATGGCTGACCAGTTAAAAAGTTCAGTAGTTTAAAGGGTAAAATTGTTTAACAGTGAAATATTGTAGTGAGGACTTTTATTTTGAAACAGTTTTTGGCAGAGGAAGCAGTTGAACAGGGTGTGTAGTCTTAATAGAGCCTTGTCACTCCCCGATGTGAGTTGTTACCCGATGTGAGTCACGCATGCTCAGATTGATAGGTTTTACGGCATAACGCCAATGGATTCGACTGAAATCTATAAAATAATTCACTTTTCTGTTTAAAAAACGTTTTAGCTATCTAAGATTGTTGGATTGCTAACGTTAGCAAACGCCATTCAAGTGATTTTCATGCACTGTAAAAAGCATTTCCTGAAGGAAATACAGTGCATGAAAATGCAAAAAATATGATGTAAAATATGCAGAGTAAAAAAAAAACTATATTGGTTGCTAGGTAGATGAGGTTTAATATAGTTGGAATGACTGAACAGTTAAATAGGTGGGTAGTTTATATGGTTAAATTATTTGCTTGGTAGATAAGTTTTAATATAGTTGGAATGACTGAACAGTTAAATAGGTGGATAATTTAAATGGTTAAATTATTTAGGTAGATAGTTGACGATAACTGACAGTTGGAATTGCTCTAATGTTTGCTAGCAGTTATGCTAACTATGTTAACAAAGATAATAATGCTAACCAAGTTACTTAACTTAGTTAATTTAGCTAATGTTTTATATAGGATGCTTATATATATATATGCTTAAAGCCTGAGACTGGCAGTTGATCCAGGTGGCCGGAACACCTGCCATAGGATTCTAATTGCTTAACGGCTTTATTGTGATGTCATCAGCCCATGTTAGGTCTATGGGGACATTTTGAGTAGTTTTTAATTAATAGTTTAAAAAGTATAAAAGTTACAAAGCTGAAAAATACATAGCAGTCATGTCCTAAGTAAGACCTACGTAACATAGTTTGAATGAAGTTTCTACGTTAAACGGTTGAAGCTGCATTAAATGCATTAGCGGAAGAATAAGAAGAAGAAGCCTAGGAAGAACAGTACAGTGCATTTTCATGCACTGTAATAAGAAGCCTAGGAAGAACAGTACAGTGTATTTTCATGCACTGTAAAAAGCCTTGGAATAACAGTACAGTGCACTAAGTCACATAGTTAACAGCATTAACATTATTAGCATTTTTTTAAAAACTGCTAGAAAACATTAGCGAAATTAACTAAGCAAAGATAATTGGTTAGCATTATTATCTTTGTTAACATAGTTAGCATAACTGCTAGCAAACATTAGAGCCATTCCAACTGTCAGTTATCGTCAACTATCTACCTAAATAATTTAACCATTTAAACTATCCACCTATTTAACTGTTCAGTCATTCCAACTATATTAAACCTCATCTACCTAGCAAATAATTTAACCATATAAACTATCCACCTATTTAACTGTTCAGTCATTCCAACTATATTAAACCTCATCTACCTAGCAACCAATATAGTTTGTTTTTACTCTGTATGATATTTTACATCATGTTTTAGCATTTTCATGCACTGTATTTCCTTCAGGAAATGCTTTTCTAGTTCTTCTTCTAACGCAGTTAATGCAGCTTCAACCGTTTAACGTAGAAACTTCATTCAAACTATGTTATGTAGGTGTTACTTAGGACATGGGGGCTTTGTATTTTTCATCTTTGTAACTTTTATACTTTTTAAACTATTAATTAAAAACTATTCAAAATTTCCCCATAGACTTAACATGGGCTGATGACATCATAATAGAGCAATTAGAATCCTAGGCCAGGTGTTCCGGCCACCTGCATCAACTGTCAGTTTCTCAGGCTTTAAGCATACAGTCTCATTCTCTTAAAGGAATTATCTGGAGTAAAATGCACTTTAGATCACTTAGGATACTGAAATAACACTTGACACTGAAATAAAACTTACTGAAATAAAACTTGACACTGAAATAAAACTTAACAAATAAAGACCTCGGGATACTTCGGTTTGGCTTTAGGGACCCTCTACTCACTACCACTTAAGTGCAATGTTGTTTGGAACTGTAGAAGAGGTATAAAAATAGCGTTTTGTAGCGGCGAAATAATATGCCCTTCTCACTTCCACGCTAACGAGCTTTGACTAAAAACGGTAACATCGAACTTTCTCAAAACACATCCGAATGACATGATTTGGATGTCAACTCAACGTATGTACTCCCAATCATCCGTAAATTGATCTAAAGTGCATTTTACTACGGATAATTCCTTTAATAAGACTACACATCTTGTTCAACTGTTTCCTCTGTCTACAACTTTAACCATTTAAACTATCCATCTATTTAACTGCTCAGTCATTCCACCTATATTAAACCTCATTTACCTAGCAAATAATTTAACCATTTCAACTATCCACCTATTTAACTGTTCAGTCATTCCAACTATATTAAACCTCATCTACCTAGTTCAGTCATTCCAACTATGTTAAACCTCATCTACCTAGCAAATAATTTAACCTTTTAAACTATCCACCTATTTAACTGTTCAGTCATTCCAACTATATTAAACCTCATCTAGCCCTACCTCGCAAATAATTTAACCTTTTAAACTGTCCACCTATTTAACTGTTCAGGCATTCCAACTACATTAAACCTCATCTACCTCGCAAATAATTTAACCATTTAAACCAGTGTTTTTCAACCTTTTCACTTTTGACACTTAAAATGTCCCACGGCACACTAACATCATCCTGTGTGAAGAAAAAATAAACATACCATAGCCTAAAATTTCAAATAATACACAGATATGTCCTTATTATGGCTTCTATGCAAGACCTGCTCAATAAAACAAGCGCCCTCTGTTTCATTTGTAGGTGACTATATCTATAATTTAATTGTTGTTATGAACTGGATATGTGATGATTCTGTGAATACTGGATATGGGGGCCCCGTTGTACAATGCCTGCATACCACAAATAGTGCAATCATACAATCAACGAGAGCATGTGGTTATAAAATCTCTATGATGCAACAGTTGCTTTTCTGGACCAGTGAGTGACACAACTAACCTAGCAACAGCCTAGCAACCACCTCAAGTACCCTAGCAACAGCATAGCAACCATGTCAAATACCCTAGCAATAGCCTAGCAACCACTTCCACAGTTACAACCAAGCAACCAATATAGCAACCAATGACTTTAACCTAGCAACCAGCATAGCAACCATCACAACTAACCTAGCAACAGCCTAGCAACCACCTCAAGTACCATAGCAACAGCCTAGTAACCATGTCAAATACCCTAGCAACAGCCTAGCAACCACTTCCACAGTTACAACCTAGCAACCAATATAGCAACCAATGAGTTTAACCTAGCAACCAGCATAGCAACCACCACAAGTAACCTAGCATCAGCCTAGCAACCACCTCAAGTACCCTAGCAACAGCCTAGTAACCATGTCAAATACCCTAGCAACAGCCTAGCAACCACTTCCACAGTTACAACCTAGCAACCAATATAGCAACCAATGAGTTTAACCTAGCAACCAGCATAGCAACCACCACAAGTAACCTAGCATCAGCCTAGCAACCACCTCAAGTACCCTAGCAACAGCCTAGTAACCATGTCAAATACCCTAGCAACAGCCTAGCAACCACTTCCACAGTTACAACCTAGCAACCAATATAGCAACCAATGAGTTTAACCTAGCAACCAGCATAGCAACCACCACAAGTAACCTAGCATCAGCCTAGCAACCACCTCAAGTACCCTAGCAACAGCCTAGTAACCATGTCAAATACCCTAGCAACAGCCTAGCAACCATGTCAAATACCCTAGCAACAGCCTAGCAACCACCACAACTTCAACCTAGCAACCACCATAGCAACCAACAGGATTACCTAAGCAACCAGCATAGCAACCACTTAATTTGGCATAACAAACAACATATGTACCCTAGCAACACTATTGCAACTATATCTGCATTATTTGTTTTTACTCTGTATGATATTTTACATCATATTTTTGGCATTTTCATGCACTGTATTTCCTTCAGGAAATGCTTTTCTAGTTTTGTTTGCCTTTCTTTCTCTTTATCTGTTTGAATTAATGAAATGTGTAACCATTATGGGTAGATTTATTATTAAATAAATAGGGCCTACTTTAGGTCTGGATGGTTCTGCCAAAATCAGCACACTGCTTGTCGATGGGAGGCTAAGCTTTGTCGCATTGCGCGCCGAGGCATATAGGAACGTCATCATCAGAATAATTGTGGGTTTTAGTGGTGTTAATAGTAAAATAGACTCCTCAATCCTCACATAGCCCTCGCTGCCAACATTGCTAAGCCTAAATTGCAGCATGGAAAAGTCAATACGACCCACGAGAGAACAAAAACAAACAAATAGCCTAAACATGCAAAAGCGCAATGCCCTTTTGGATGTGTTGACTCATTGAGTGCCGTTGAGTGGCAAAAACGTAATATTACGTTTTTAGCTTTTTTTTAAATTACGAAACTAGACACTCTAACACACCTTATATGTGATTTTGGGAACTCTGTGATGAATGGAAATTAAATATATGACGATCGAAAACTCATGAAAACGCACAATCTGGACATTTTATCTGGGACCGTATTCACAAAGCCTTATCTTACCACTAGGAGTACTCCTAAATCGCACTAAAAGATTTTAGCTAGGAGTTTTCTCTTAAAAGTTATTCACAAAGCCTTTCAGACCTACTCTTAGTAAGGAAAAATGACAACTCCTAAACTAAGAGTGAGTCTTCGTTGCTATGGATGACGTTACTCATGCACGAGCTTGAATGAAGTGACCACCTTGATTGGCTGATGATTGTAACGCGGGAATGATTCCAAACACCTCCCTTACGATGATGAGTGACAGGTCTGAGAATGCGTGCGCTACACAAGTAGTGCGAAGGACGGAAGATGATAAATAACTGAATAAAAAGGCCTAGCCTAAATGAATAAAGAGTAAGGCAAAACAAATAGCCTAGTAGCCTAATGAAACATAGGCCTACGGATTGATGCAGTATCATTGCAACATTATTAAATTAATCTGTCACCATATGCATACGTTTGCAAAGAGGAGAACATTTTAATTTGATTCACAATGAAACGTTACATTTAATTTACATGTTAACAATGAGTAGTTTTGGTTGTTGTTGTGGGCGTTATTGCGTCCCTTTTATGAATGCAAAATTGTTCCCTCGCGATTGGAAGCTCCTGTTGCCGCATAGGCTACGCATTTCAAAACATCGCAACGTGAAATGCCACAAAAAGCTGTTTGTGAATAGGTCTTAGTGAGTTAGGAGTCCTCTCGACTTCTTTTAAGCTGTCCCAGACTTAGGTGCTACTTTTAGGTCTAAAATGCTTCGTGAATTACTTTTAGTGAAAAAAATTAGGAGTCCTAAAGTTAGGAGTGACACGCCCATTATTTTTAGGAGTTGCTCCTAAATTCGCCACTTAGGAGCTACTTTTAGCCTTAAAATTCTTGGTGAATACGGCCCCTGGACATTTTATCATAACTCGGTTGCCGCTTTGGGTCGAATCAGTGACGCATGCACGTCAGGTCAAAACCAGGCCATTTTCTTGGGTCTATCACTAGGTGGCAGTCTCGCAAGGTCTCGCTTTTAAATGAGCCATTGTATGTGTTCATAGCTATAACACAGAATATGCTTTGGCTGTACAAAAATCATCAACAATGGTCTAGATTGCTGGCACTCTAGGACAAAGCTTCCGAAAACAGCTTGGCATTCAGTGAGTTAATAGAGCTAGTTGCACTTAGTTGTTAGCAATTGACCAGGTTGCTTTTTCAAATGAAATGCGTTTGTTATAGGCTATACGATTGTCAAAATATGGAAATTAAACTGGGTGCCTATACATATAACCTACACAAACAATCTTAAATCGACATGAAAGAAAACAATATGCCTCAGCCTCTGGACTAAATAAAAACATGTTGTTGGGATAAACACTATAGTATAGTATACAGTATAGGGGCCCATTACAGGTCCCCCCCCCCCATTTTGAACCATTAGCGCTGCCCCTGACTGTACTATGTCAATGGGGATCTGCTTATGTTGGGATGAAACACGTGACCACCTCGGAACCAATCGCTAACGGGATAGCTCAGAACATTCGATTCTCCAGTTGTCGCAACTCTCTTTATAAACGGCTCTGGATGTACCGACGCTTTAGCGCCCACTTGAGGCGTATTTTCTTTGCAACATGCACATAAAAACATGGCGTGGTATGTACTAACAGGCCACACTTAGATTAAACTGCCTGTCGCAGGAGCTGAGAATGGCAATTTGCGCTTTTTCGTGTCATGTACAGGTGCTGGTCATGCACTTATATGCATTCATTCATAAGAGGGTCAGGGGAAATTGGGAGTTTCGTGGAAAAATTGCAAATCCAAATAGCGGTTAAAATTGTTGGTTTAAAGACAACTGAATCGCTATTCAGAGCACCAGTTTTCCTTCTTTGTACAAAGTCAAAATCAACCTTAGCTTTCACTAGCCTTTCTAATATCTTACTTTCACTTTCATGTCATCCACTTAAAGTTTCCTACTTGCTAGATTTGACAATTGACCTATCGCAAGCCCCGCCCATCGAACGCGGATGAGCCAATGGCAGTCCAGTAGCTCCGCACATGTAGACAAAGTTCGACAGCTTCACCTTACGGCTCCATAGAAATGCACTGGGAGCCGTGATTTTTTTCCGGTTTTATGGGATTGTATAGTGATGTATAGTGATGTAAATTGAAAAAGGACGGCCATGTGTGGGATTAAAACCAATACACAGAATAATGGCTTTCAATCTTCATTATGCTTTTTTGTAATTATGTTAAATTAGATTAAATTCTCTCCCAGCTCTCCCTTATTTTAAGCAAAGGGTTAAGTTACTCCTTAGCAAACCACAATGAAACAGTGCTCCACCACATCTATAGATTAAGCCAAACAGTTAACTCAATGTAAATAAGATAAACAAGGTCGTTTATTGTTCCCAGCGGGGTCATCCCTATGTTCCCCGGGTCCTATGTTCCCAGCACTGCCAGCATTGTGTATAATATGATTGTCACTTTGAGGAGACTCGTAGACAACTAAGGTTAGCATAGTTAGCTAACCGCTGCTAATGTGCTAGCATCGCCTCGTCAGAAAAGCATGGGGCTGTGCACAGTAGTGTAACTGTGATGACTCCTGGGCCTACTCAAACAGTTGTAGCCCCAGTTAGGTCCTCATCACCCACTTATTGATTAAATGATTTCCTTGTTTTTTCCTTGTCACCCCAACAAGCAGCACCTGAACTCTGGCACTCCCTATTGGTTGTAGTCATCACATGTTTTGGTACTTAATTAAACTCTTTCGTTTCAATTCCTTTTTTGAGCAGCATTTGTAATGCTACACAGCGCTAAGCCCTATCCTTTGTTCTGTTCGCTAAACAGTTTGGACTGTAGTTTTGTTTGACATTCTTGTTTACTCTTGGCTTTCATAATGCTGCAAGTTGGCTGTTTAACTGGTGTGACTTCAGAATAAAAGAAACCTGCATCTACCTCCTGCATCATGGATGATTTCTTACAGTAATATTTATTCACCATAAATTAATAAAGTCGCTCTGCAATGTAGACTATGTTTCTGTTTATTTGCAGTACCATGTTCCTTACATGACATGACCTGGTGCCCTTGTAATATGCATGCAAGTCTATCTAGCTATTCTATCAGTCTGTCTAGCTTTTAATATCAGTGAGTCCCTCTCGCCCCCTGTCTAAGTTTGTCACCCAACAAACCTAGATATACATTTTTATACGTGTCTCCATGGCATACTGGAGTTGTTCAACGGATTCTAAATTAAATCAGGTCCGTAGCTCTGTAAAAGCTGGGTTGTAACTTTTACAGACAGGCTTACAGCTACCATTGAAGTTCTAGTCAACTCCGGTCTGAGCTGTTGGACTTAGCAACAGTAACTAAGGGGGGTGGGACTTCGCGAAATTAAATCTGTACAGCTGTATTGCCCTATAGCCTATGTGCACAAGTAATTTGAGTAGAACTTCTACCTTTCATAATCTCCTGGCTTTTTGACATCTTATTGTATTATTTCATGATCACTAAACATTTGATTCTTTTTAATGTTGTCATCAGTTAACTTCATTAAACTGTGCTTGTGATTGAAGTATGCAGTTCAGTTGTGAACATTCACAAATTGCAGTGAGGGTGGAGAAAGACGCTGATTACCCAATGAGCTATAGTTATGATAAATACCACGTAAAATAATTACGCCACTGACCAAGAAAAACCTAGTCTATAGCGAAAGGCGCATATAAAGTACAGCTGAAGACACACTGTCACAAGATGTAAGCATCCCTTAGCAACCTGTCTCAAACAACTCCTCTGTGGGATAAATATCCTAGGATTTTTATTCAGTCATTCGAACATTATTTGCATAAGTGTTGCTTTTTTCAGGATCATTTTTCTATTGTAACCCCTTGTCAGTCAATAGTGCAAGAAAAATAACTGTGTAGAACTGTTTTGAGACCGCTGGTTCTCTGTCCATGAGTTCAAATAATAGGCGAGTGCAGAATGCATATAGACTATACTCTGCTAGTCACACACAGGTTTTAGTAAAGCAAGTAGTCTACTTGTGGAATTGTGCAAGCAGACTCCTTCAAATGCGTTGACTGTCAAAATACTGACGGGCTGTATGCTGTTGCGCTGCTGGCTCTTCAAGCGAATGACAGATGTTATTCCCATTGGTTTAAAGGATGTTACGCCCAAAACACACCCATGACTGACTGAGATATGGGAACAACCCTTTTGAGCCCAGCGTTTGATCACAAAATTACACCATTAAATTAGCTAATGTGGACTGGACACGCCTTAAATGTTTTTAAACTTTGTACGTCTGACCAGACGTTTCAGATCGCCAAGATAGGACCCAGTGATCAGTAACTACCAAATTTCTATCGTTCTATCGTCTTTTCTCTGACGTTAACCATTTCTCGGATTAATGTAATACTGAAGTGCAGTGAGTTCGTCACACATACAAAGTTTTTTTTTTTTTACCTTCGGCATGGTGTTGGCAAAAAGATGATCAAGTAGTTTCAATGAATCCTTTCCTTTCACAATGAACTTTCCAAAAGGTGACAGATCAATTAATCCGACCTTCTCCATTACCAGCTTACACTCACGTCCCACTGGCCCAAACCAGTTGGTTCTGCGGAAGTTGGGGCTATAAATCATGAGAGAAAAACACAATTTTTTGTATAACCTGCTCTGAATCAACATTTGACAAAGTACAGTTGCACTCATTTTAAAGAACATACTCAAGATATGCAACAAAAAAAAAGATCTTGCAATGACACCTCGAGGGCTCTGTAAGTAGGTCATTAGATATTAGACAATTTTTAGGGCAAAAATTGTCATTACATGCAATGTTTGCCATTTACATTAGAAAATACAAACATACAAACATTTGCCATTTACATTAGAAAATACAAACATACATTTGCCATTTACATTAGAAAATACAAACATACTTTTGGATATGTGCTTGTGTGTGTCTGACAGGAATGGGGAAAGAGAAAGAGAGAGATAAATGTAGACTAACAAAGAATTACATCAAGGATAACCTATAGATGAATTGTCTATGAATTACATGAAGAGCATTAATCCTTAGGCAGTGTAATTTTATGCTTTACTTTTAAGCTCTTATCTCCGCCTTTATATCAAGGACCAATAAGGTGTGTTTGGTTTATCTTTTCATGTTTATGCATTAATGTCATCAGGAAGCAGGCCAGTAGAAATATCTATTCATATATACAGTGATAAGTTTGGAAATTGATCTTAATGCCTTAAGTAAAAAAATGAGGACAATCTTTAAGGACACCAATTTTCTTTGTGAATGAATGTATCGTAAATAAATAAATGTTGGTCTCGTCCAGTCCTTTGTCTTTCTGTTAATTGGTCTGTGTATTTCTACACCCCTCTGTTCCTTTGTCTCTTGTCGGTTCGTCTCTCTTGTTATGTATGTTTGTAAGTTTGTGACAGAATGCTTTTGTTTGTAGAATAGTAATAAAGTATGTTTGTCTGGAATCCTGCCTTTAACGAGTCTTGCGCTTGGGTCTTCCTGCCGAACCCTGACAATCAGTCTGTTCTCTTTATAATTTTGTTCACAGACAAGTAATTTTGTTCATAAAATACAAAATCAAAATGAACAAAATGAAAAGGTTACCTTTATATCCGATCTGGCTTTCTCTTTCAACTTAACTGAACGTGGTTTCAGGGAATGGGATCACCTGTTTTGTAATTTTACCCAGATACAACAAATGCTAGTCTTTTGATCGGCTGTTGGGTGGCTATTTATTGTTTGTTTGGCTGGTGAGTGGTTATTCTTATACTTGTGGGAAATCCACTCGTATGCCTGCGCCTTGTCCATTAATTAGATATGCGGATACCTTGATATCCCTAGTAATTTTCCTGAAATACAAGATGTGGCTAGTCTAGCAACTCTCCATTGGCATGCTGGAAAAATGAAACTTTCCCTTCATGCCTGGAGAGATATCCACATATTGCCTCTGAGCAGGCCTATGGGTCAGTAGGCTACCCTTGCACAGAGAATTCCTCTGGACAAATACTACCTTCCTACCAGCCAATTCTAGAGCTGTCCATGCCCAGGCTTGAGCTCTGTGCAGCCCTTACAGGAGCTCAGCTGGCAAGAATGCTTGGAATAGAGCTCACATTGGATATCCGCCATGTTTATATGTGGACCAATTTAATCACTGTGCTGTCCTGGATTACATCAAATTTGGGTTTGTATAAAGTCTCTAGGAGCTTACAGACCTCCAGATGCGACGCTATGTTCCCACAGATGCTAACCCAGCTGATGATTTTACACATGGGAAAGCCCTCCTGCAGCTGTCAGGGCCATCATGCTGGAGTCAAGGCCCAGCCTTCTGTTGCAGCATCCTGACACCTGACCCATATCCCCCTAGATCACATCTAACAGTAGCGATGAGGAAAGGAAGCCAGACATCCCATGAATCCAAAACTTCCAAGACCTCGTCGAAGCCAGATCGAAGGACCTTCATGGGGCAGCCAATTAGCAGGGCGATCCTCCAGTGGAAATCTATAAAAGTGCAGATGTAACGGATGCCAGCTAGCTTAGCTGTGCTTGTAGAGGTAAACCTCACTCCAAGACGCCTCAACAGTGCTGATGGCATGCGAGCAAGTAGCCTGGGCAATTGACCTGTCGCTAAGCGCCACCCTTAGAACGCTGATTAGCCAATGACAGTCCAGCCTCAACGGGACTCGGACATCAGCTCGGACAACTCCATAGGAATCAACAGGGAGCAGGCATAAAATGACAAATTAATGGTTATTTATGGAGTTTATTAACTCAAAAAACCCCGACGGATAACCATGGTCAAACGTTTTGCATGGGGGACATGTAATACTGATAGCCGGTACCCCGAGAGGCTAGAAAACGGGGTATATTTTCATCAACAGTAGCCTAGAGGACGTCTCTCGCGTTTGCAACAGCTCGACATAATGTAGGCTACTAAGCCAACAACGTTGGCACAGGTTTCCTGTTAAATCCCAAGATGAAAATGCTCATTAACCAACTACTATATTCTTACTACATCAATTATTAACGTAACCTAACATATCTTAGTATCAATCTTCCACTAGCTAGCTAGCATTAACGTCAGTGGTTTTTGCACGGCTACTCGCCACAACTGCTTGTCACCTTGTATGTATTCTAAAGTTTTGAATACACCCCTCCATAGCATAATTAAGTCCCTTTTGATAGCTTCTGGAGGAAAGTAAATCCTTTTATCGACCAAAACGTCCTCAAAGCCTGCTTTCATATACTGTCAGCTGCCATTGTCCACAATGTATTTCTAATCAAGTCTGGTTTGTTTGTCCGAGTTTTCACACGGTAACAATGGGGGGCGGGGCTTAGCGACAGGTCAATTGGCTCAACTGTCAGCACGCTCGCCTCCCGATCCGAGGTGCTGCTGTTCGCGGGTTCGAGTCCGGGCGTGTGCAGGGCTGAATCGCGCAGGTTCAAACACACGCAGGTTACATTGGTGCCGTGACCCGGATTGGGAGTGAGGTTTAGGGGGGGTGAGTGTAAAGGATGCCAGCTAGCTTAGCTGTGCTTGTGGAACGTTGGTAAACCTCACTCCCCGACGCCTCAACAGTGCTGCTGGCATGCAAGCCAGTAGCCTGGGCTATTGGCTCAACTGTCAGCTCGCTCGCTCGCCTCCCGATCCGAGGTGCTGCTGCGGGTTCGAGTCCAGGCGTGCGCAGGGCTGAATCGCGCAGGTTCAAGATGCTCATGCAGAGCCCTTTCTGCAGGGAAACCAGTGCCCTCTGCAAGCAGACTCCTCATCTTGTCACTTGAACTGGATGCTAAGGGCTCTTGCACAGGGGCGGAGTGGCAATCGTGATGGTCGGGAGTTTTCCCGGTCGGCCGGCCGAGGAGTGTGCGCGGTGCGGGCCGGCCCATAGAGCTTTTACCGCGGCCATGAGTCGTAGCCTACATCATTAATGCATTTAGAATTTTCCGCGAAAATCTTAAGAAGTCCAACCAAATCAATAAGTCCAACCAATATTTATACCACTCGCTCACTGTCTATATGTCATTCATGGTTACCCTGCACACTCATCTCTCCCATGCTGATTTTTGTGTAGGCTAGCCTTAATTTTTTATCTTAATACATTTTTTGTCTTATTCAGGCGTTACAGAACTTTCATGGTCACAAATAATAATAAAAAAGACAATTTAATTTGTTTGTTTGTTCTTAAATTAACGTAGGCCTAGGCTAGAATGGAGCAAAGCCTCCTGGGAAAGGGGAATGTGTTTCTGGTTTATCCAATGAACTGATTGCAGGTCAAGTCTATTTACAGAAATGTAGGGGGATAAATGAGCGGCCCCTCGTCTAATGGAATGACCCTACAAGCGATCAAGTTCGAGGAAAACTACAGGAATTTTGACAGTCGACGGATTTGCGTGGTTGCTTGCTGTTTTACACATGGATGGAAGGCAGAGAGAAAGGTTAGCGGAGCTAAAGCATTGACGTTATTGCTAGGCAGAAACTAGCACAAGCTTCTTATGTTGATATGTAGCCTAGGCCTAGCCTAATGACTAATTAGTGGGCCACTCAGGCTGATAAATGGTTTGTGGAACTCGTTGGAACTGTCTATATGTAAGCCTATATAGGCCTACCTTAAGCGTTCTCTACAAACTAGGGGTGTAAAGATTAACCGATACGTATCGGTATCCGTTTTTAACGTGTAAGATACGGCTACATCGATATGTGAAGCCCCGTATCGGAATAAAACTGAAATGAACCGGTCATTATATCGATTTACTTGTTACAAATCGGTTCATAACCTTTTCGGCTCGCTTAGACTCTGATTTACGTTGCAAGCAGCGCGTTCATCCCACTTCCTGTTTTGAAACTACACGTGGCACGGATTTGTGGGTAATGAAGTTCGTTTTGGGCTACACTCATTGCCCAAAGTAGTCAAAGAACTTCATTACCCATACATCTACTGCAACTTAAGCACGTGACAACTCGCACTCTGTCGGTGTTTGACAGTTTTTACTCTTTTGTTTGTCAAAATCTAGCTCGAAATGAAACACTTACTATAGCATTCCTAAACGGCAACGATAGTCTGTAGAGTAGCCTTACGTTTGATGAAGGGATTTCCTTAAAGTTAAAGAATAATTTGACCCTTGCTGCTAAAACGATGTAGGCTACAAATTATTATTATTTTGCTCATATTCACTCAGACTTGATTTTATTTTGGTATTGTCTTACCTCAACAATAGGCTACAGCTCATTGAAAACAATCAGATATAACTCTAGAAAATCTATAAAGTCTATAAAAATGTATTTTTATGTTGTATTTGGCTGCTTTGTTTGGCTGAAATGACTATTCTTTTTTTCATTTCAATATAGTATATGATACAAACCTCAGTTTAGATAATCATATTCACACATTTGTATTTGCCTAATTGACATGACCATGATAATTGATAATATAAAATTAATGTGCACCTTAAGCAAATGATAAAAAATCTTTCAGAATGCTTTCCATTCTTCAACTGCATCGAACTGCATCGAATCGCATCGAATCGTACTGAATAATTTTTTATGAACATGTATCTTTTCTTGTATCGAATCGTGCCCATGTATCTAGATGTGAATCGTATCGTCTTTTACATGAGAGATTCACACCCCTACTACAAACCTATTCAAAGTGCCTGGTTTTTCAATTATTTAATTACCTGAGTTATTAGGTTGACATTGTCTGTAGGCTAGGCCTTTTTTTTTAATTTATACAGGCAACTATGCTATGATGACTATGACTATGACATATGACTATGCTGGTGCCGTCAGAATTTTCCCGGTGGATTTTAGTGCCCCACTCCGCCCCTGCTCTTGCACAAGGGAGAGGCACTGGACCAAGAAGTAGTATACCCTGTAGTACAAGACCCCAAACAGCCCCTGACTACTCTTCTTATAAAGTACTATGATGAGGAGTTACACCACCCTAGGGTGGAAAGAGTCTTTGCTTGAGCTGTGACGGAAATATGGGTCTTGAGAGGTCGGGAGCACATCAGCAGCACTGTGTACAGTATCAGAGGTGGAGAGGGAAACCCTAGGTTCCAAGAATGGCTGACATCCCCCATCCCGCCTTCTACTTTACTGGTGTTGACTGCTTCGGCCCATACACCATCCGTGTGGGTCGTCACAGTGAGAAGAGTTGGGGCATAATATTTAAACGTATGACTACGAGATGAGTCTACCTAAAACCTGCTGAACACCGACTTGTTTCTGATGTCACTCCGTTGGTTTGTCTCTAGAAGAGGGACTCCTTATGAGCTGTTAGCTGACCAGGGGACAAACTTCAACCATGGTCAGAGAGAGTTAAAGGAGGCCTTTACTGCCCTGCAACCCAGCTTGCAGTCCTTGCTTCTAACATTTGGCGGTCAGAAACAGACAATAGAAAGTCCTGACAGAAATAGAAGGTATACTGAACTCAAAACCACATGGCAGATGTGGACCCAGAAATGTGTGGAGAGTAGTCAGATATTACCCTGGCTGCACATGACTTTCTCTCTCAGACTACGTTTACACGAAGCAGGGTATTTTCCTAAACGAATATCTGGCCATCTACGTTTGCAAATAAAACTGCATGTACACGAGACCGTTTTTAAAAAAAATGTGTTTACACGAACCCGTGTACATACATGCTGTCATGAGCATGCCAAACCACAGTGGCAGTCTAACGATAGCCTCAAGCTCACATTAACCAATCAGAACCCTGAAAAGTAGCACGTGAGAACATGTAAATGTAAACATTGGTCGCACATTTGGTGTACTTCTGTCGCATACTGTGACGTTGGCTGCCCAAAACTCCGTTTACCACAGTTTAGAACCAAACGCATAAACGGAGTTTTCCAAAAAAACCACTTTGGCCGGAGTTTCTTTGGATAACCGTTTTACGGGGCGAATTCTCCGTTTGCGTCTAAATGAAAGGCTCAAACGTAGGGAAATGTCTTCGTTTATAAAAATACACATGCTCGTGTAAACGGGGTCCCAGTTGAGGTCTCACTGAGACTACGGTCTGGAAATTCTGTTTATATTACCATTTTCTCAGCCACCAGGGACCATGCAGCGACCAGAGGGTGTTGTTTTGAGTTTGGGATGATTGCTGTGAAGCACTTGTTTCGAAATATAGTCTAGCAAACATTGAAAAAGTGAAGTTGGAGCTAGGAGAATATGTAAATGTTGGGCCAGATTTTCAAACCAAGAAATTGAGCTGGGCCAGACATTTTCAGTGGCTGGTGATAAGCAGCAGATATAATGACACATTTTACTTTACATTTTACATTTTAATTAACACATCAAAAACTGCATCAAACTTTTTCGTGCTTGTGTCAGATGTGTGTTTGTACACTGTCACTCTGAGCACTATGCACACTCTCTGCACACTCTCGACATTCTTAAACAGAGTCCTCGTCACAAAATCAAAATTCCACTGGAGCTCGAAGCGGTTTTGTACACGCAGCTTTACAACACTGTTTACAGCTCTTTGAGTACACTTATGAGGTGGGCGCTTGAGACTGAGAGCAGGATTCACCACCAGAGACATTAACCAGGGTCGGATGCACTTTGTTTAAATGGTAGCCTAGGCTACATCATTTGACTCGTGGCCATGTTGTAGGCTACTTATACACGGCATCACAGTGTTTGCAGTGAACTAAGTCGTTTTTTTTTTTTTTTTAATCAAAATGGTCGCACGCCACACTTCCCATGACCTCCTCATGATTAGGCCTACTTTTGAAATCAAAACGGAAACTCGCAGGTAACTGACTATGGCGTCACATATTGCCCCCAAGTGGTAAAATGTTTAATTGCTACCATACAGTGAAATTCATTTCATTGCATCAAGACTCATACTACGCAACGCAACCTGCATTAGTTTAATCGATAACAAATTAACGTGATTGACGAAATTCTAATAATAATAATCAATTATCCATCGTCGATTAATCATGCCCATCCCTTATAGATAGATAGATAGATAGATAGATAGAGAAATTACAGTTATAAGAAAATAGGTCAGATTACGAATTTATCTAGCCTACTCCACTGCGCGTCGGGGAGTTATTTGCCTCTCGCCCTTGTCCAATAATTTCGTATAACAGGACACCTCGGCTGCCGTTATCCCATACTTATAGAGACCGCTTGTTGAAGTAATTCAACAAACTTGCATGCATAGTGCTAATCATCCTCACCGTTGTCAAACTCTTGAATGAAACAAAGTTTTATTTCAATCTGCTGCTTGTGTTGATGCCAATTTTGTTCTTTGAGAAACCGTTTGTTACTTCATGCTTGTCTTTGCAAGCATTTTCAGAGTGCCAGATTTAATTTACAACCCCCCCAAAAAAAACAAAACAATAAAAGAGCGGTAACTGAATATTGCTACGCTAAGCCAATATTGCAGTATGTAGATGAGTAGGCTACTAAGGATTTGGAATTTCTAAAGGCTCACAAAATGTTTTTTTATCTGGCAAAACTACGGGCTGGGCCATTCACGGCTTAATTCCATAACTTGACTATTAGGCTACTTTACTGCGGGAAATCAAACAGGTGGTTTGTCATGATGTTTGTCACACATTTTTCATTATTCCTCCATAACATATTGCCTTATATCAATGACAGTCGGAAGCTCTCTGGTGGAAAATCCTCCATATCTGTGTCATCGCCTTGTATTCCCTGGCTTTCGACCATGCCGCCCTCAGTTCTGGAGTGGGGCGTGGCCAGCAACAGCTCATTTGCATTTAAGGCCCATTCTGTGGTCCCAAAAGCATAGTTTCCCAAAAGCATAGATGCTATCCATTATAGCAATTATGTTAGTAGTGTCACTTCCAAATGTGAGTCCGTAGATTTGAGTTTCGCATGCACAAACACTTAAGTTTCATATTGTCACATATCACGTTTTTCATTTCGACAAAAGAAAAAGAGCATATTTTTCAGCTCTTACTAAAATGTGACCGAAGTAAAACCAAAAATCAACACCATATTTCCTGTAATTTACGTGTGACTCAAATACAGTCAACTCACATTTGGCTGTGACGCTACCACGGAAGATGCATCATAGTTAGCACCTATGGTTTGGGAAATGGACCCCTGAAAGGGACTGAAACTGGCGAGAATAGAGCTGATGATAATGTCTAATCTGAGAATTTTGTGCAAACAGCTTCAGGGACATGTTTTGTGCAACCCATAGGCCTATTTTGACTTGTTGAAAAAGAAGTATAATACTATATATATATAGTATAGTACTTTTAACAGTCTTTGTTGGGTTACCAGTGTTCATGACCAGTGCTTGTATGTCACAATAATTTCAGTTGCAACTGACCACTCAGCCATGGACCTGTTTTGTGTTTAAAAAATACATTTCGTGACATGATGCCATCACTCACTGGTATCCTTTTTGGTCTCCAGGTTTGTAGAAATAGTGGGGCTGTTCCCAGCCAGCATGGAACCCCATGGAGGCCTGGTCCTTCAACAAGTCATAAGCTCCACTCACTCTCTTTGTTGGCCGACCAGCAAAACGCTCTTCTTTAGGGTAACCCACTGAAAGAGAGGTGCATGGGAAAGGTTGACAAAACAAAAACATGTCAAATATGCATGCCTGTTTTCTAATATATCAAGTCAATGCAATCAAGTAAGAACTTGTAACGAGTAACACATTTCTCCACATGTACAAAGAGACAGACAAAAGAGGGAAAGCAAAGTCTTTTATCTTGTAGAGGAGGTGGGACAGGCCTTCTTGTCTCTACTGGATGACTGGATGGTTTATCCATTACCTGTATCTAATCATTACTTTATTAAATTATCTGTGCATCCCCTGGATAGTTCAGCTGTTCCTCCTCCTACAGTTTCATTCTGGCGTAATCTCAAAAGCCTCTCAAGCAATCATTTTGTCATCTTGGTAGAATCTAGACATTACAGCTCTGCACCCCGGTGACAACCAACAAGTCTCTTCTCAATCCTCCAACACTACTAACATCTACGTCACTATCTGCAGATGACTGCAACATTTTCACTGAAAGATTAGTGTCCAATTCGATGAGCCTTTAAAAAAGCCATTGCCTTGAGTAGACATGGTAGCATTGTTGGACTCTTTCTCTCCTCTTGAAGTTTCTTGACTTCTTCAGTGGTCATCCAACAACATGCCCTCTGGATGCCAATCCACATAACAATTTCCTTCGGCCCGAGTCCACATGAAAGCCTTTAGATCTGTCTGTACGGTATCTGACTGTGAGCCAGATCTGCACCTGATAGAGGTTTCAGCTCTGCTAGCAATAGGCCCTACTGTTTTTTTCACCGGTTTACAGACTTTTCCCATATCCGTTTTCCACAACTCAACTGGAAGTTAAAATACAAAACAATAATTTGGCCCAAACCTGTAATACGGATATGAGCCGAAGAACCATTTTTTCATAGCAGGCCCAGGTGGTATTAATGGCATTTACAAACGGAAGTTTGGGAGGAGCATGACGGAATTTGCCACGCCTCCTTGAATCAGACAGGCCTCTACCTACCGAAGTTGCAGCATCCAAACTCCGCTTGCAACCCACCACCTCCCCTTACGCCTCCCGTCTTCCATAGTTCAAGAATAAAGGGTTGTATGGCGGAATCCTGCATGACTCTTGCCTGCGCAGTTGACTCCTGCACGATCCCACAAACCACTTCAGGACCCTGGCCAGAGATTTCACGAAACATGCTTTTCTATTATGCTATTATATCTGTTTGCAAATTACGGAATGTGAACTAGTGTAATGACATTAATTAAGGTGCTGATTCTGCTAAATTTTTGAATGGCACAAATTTAGAAACCATCGGGGTGCACTCTGTACCTACTGTACAAGCTACTTTATTACTAAATTTAGGGCCTTATTATCGTGGTCTAAAATGCATGGTCACTAGTCAAAAGCTTATTTAAATTTAGTAGGATGTCCAGTCTGTAATATCTTGTGGGTTAGCATTAATGCACTTTAGACGGTGGTTTGAACAACTGACCAACGTTTACTGAAGGCTACAAGAAGACATCAGCATACACTCACTGCTCCAGAACTTACTTCCTAGCTTACTCCTTACACTGAGTCATGTGACTTAGGGAACCAATCACATTTACTGTTACTTCACAGCATGAGAAACCCAGTCTATTACATTCCTCCCCTTTAGGTTTAAGACCCGTCTTACTAAAAATCAACCCTAAACTTACTAGGTCTTCTTAACACAGGAACAGTTACTTTAAATATTTTTTTTTTCAACACAACTCATTTCACTGATTACTGATCAGGCAGTTTCTCTCCACTGGTCGATACTGGGTCAGGCAACTGGTTTTAAGTCTTTGTCCTCAAAAAGTGTGCAAGGCTCCAGTTCCTTGAGTTCTCCTCTTCTCCACAGCATGTGGTCGACATGAGCTGACCAGTGTCTGTTTCCTTCCCAGACACGGTACAGTGGGTCCCATTTTTAAGAGGCCACTTCATTCATGCTTTCTGTGATCCACGCAGCTGCGTGAAATGTATTACAACTTTTTCGCTACGAGGTGGAAGTCCGCTGTAGCATTGCCGGTAAACAGGGCCGCACTGGGGGGGCACTTGCAAAATGCAAGGAGACATGAATCAGCCTATATTTGCACGAACAATAATAGACAACAGCTCTTCAACTTGGCCCGTGAAAATCTAAAAAGTATCATTTTAAATCGTAAAAAAAAACGTGCTGGCAACAACTAAGCAGACATCCATAGACCAGGACATAGCTATTACATTTGCGTAGGCTGCAGATAGCCTACCGGTAGTTTCAATTGTAGATAGGCCTATATTCTTTAAAGTTAATAGCAGTCTTCTCACATTTCTTCTCATTTCGGATGTAAAAAGCACAACAGTGCATTAGATTAGGCTATAATTTAATGGCGACATTTAAACGCCATTTTTGGCCCCAGCTGTGGCGCAACTGGCTGGGGCACCTGCACCATACGCTGGCGACCTGGGTTCGATTCCCGCCCCGTGGTCCTTTCTGGATCCCACCCCAACTCTCTCTCCCATTCACCCCAAAAAATATACTTTAAAAACGATATTTTCCTCTTTCCATCTCGCGAACTTTAGCCTATAGGCTACAGTATGGCGCATTATCGTTCATCTTTCAGCTAATTCGCAAAAGCCTCTTGTTATGATATTTATTCATTTCATATTCTTACAACATAAACAAATGTTGCGAAAACTCACACTTTTTCCCCTTTCCACTTTGCGCAGTAATTTCATTAATTCCAATCGGAGGAAAGAAAGATACATGACATGACAGTGAGTATAGAGGGTAATATATAATATAATAAATAAATAAATATATTGTGCAGTTTTTGGGTGTTAGCAGTGCAAGGGCATTGATGAAACAGTGCAGGAGTAAATGTAAACAGGTAAACAGTGCAGTACAGTCAATGTATACAGGTAACAGTTGACGTGTTGCCAGAACACCAACCGTATGGACCACAGAGCAGTAGCACAAAACCAATACGTCTTACAAGGCAAAAACGCAGAAAGGCTAGATTCAGCGCTAGCTATCAAGGTAACCTCTATGATCTAGAAAATATGATTAGACAAATTAGGAAAGAAACTGACCAGGAATTGAATCGTAATGTTAAACCAATTACTTTGCAACCTACTCTTGAATTAAGATCACCTGAAAGCGTGGAAGTGAATGAATGTGTTGAAGCAGATGTTGAACAATGTGCAGGATTACTAAACCAGATCACCCTGATCTCAGAAATACTTGATGATTATTGAATGTGAATAAAAGAATGGATGATGAACCATAACTGCAAACAATGACCTCATAATAAATAATAAAGTGCGATGAATGAAATGTATCAGTACAAGTATTTTAGTAGCATGACTTTGTAAAGTCTAGAGAGTTATGTATGTCTCAAAACTGTGAAATGAGTAAAGTGCCTTAAACTGTTCAAATGAATGTATTCAGATTGCATTGTGTGAAGGTTAATGCCATAAGTGTTTGTAACCTGTAAGAATGTAACCGATCTCTCTTGATGACTGTAAAAGTGTATGTTGCTAAATGTAATGTGTTACATGGTTATAATTGCCATTGAATGTAAACCGTTTGTGTAACCTGTGGAAACTATCTGTAAACCTGAATGTGATGTATCATCTCCGAAATGTAACCCGGAGAAGGATGTGAATGCGTGTCATTTTAAATTGTTGGGTAAGATCAGTGGCTTCTAGAATGTATTAGCTATTGTAAGAATATTCCCAGCTATATTCCCAGCTAACGTGAGAATATTCCCAGCCCTCGTGGGAACTTCTAGAAGTTTCTAAACTGTCGTGGGAAAATAGGATTGATTTGTCTCAGGAATGTGTGGGGGAGGTCAAGTCTACCTAGTATAAATAGGGGCTGAACTAGACAATCGGGGCTGCTTCTTCTTTTTTCCTTCCTTCAACTCGCTGGGTTTTTGCTTTATGATGTCGCGTGCGGTTGTTAGAATTCGTCCTCCGAAATTCGTTGAGAAGCAAAGTGTTGGACGTCGTGCCAGGCTGAGTCGCGGACCGAAACTCCGTGGAACCTGTTGCAGATATCAGACCTGCTATTCCGACAGAGAGTGACTGCAGAAGACAATCAGCTGACTTTTTCCCTTTTTTTGAGGACTTACTTTTTTTCCTTATATTCTTCCATTAGTGGATTTACTATTTTCCTATTTTGTGGATTTACTATTTTCCTATTTTGTGGATTTACCATTTTTATTGTAATCTCTTCTCCATTTGTGGATTTACTATTTTCCTATTTTGTGGATTTACTCTTTTTACATTTTCTGCAACATTTCTACCTGCAAGTGGATATTACGCCGCATTTTGTTATCATCTCCAAAGTGCTGAAAAGTAAAGAACTTATTTAATCTTGGCATCTAATTCTTCAAGCAGTATTTTTTGTCTTTTCTTGGTTTTCCTACGAATTCCAGCAGGAGGGTAAGATAACGTGTCTCTTCTGTGGTTATTCATCTGTCTTTTCTAAGACTTAGGTCAGCGTGACTTTATACTGAAGGACGGTAAGAAGGTCTCCACTCTTTAAAAACCTAAGCAAGAAGTAGCCTATAACCTGTGTCTCTAGATAAATTCTAGGGTCAAACATCTTCGCACGTTAGCCAACTGTTCGAGACCTAGGCGTAGTCGCTCCTTATTTCATAAACATCTCAATAAATCCACCACGGAAGCCTGATCAACTTCCAAGGGGGATATTTAAAAATAGGAGCTTTAGGTTATCTGCGCCGCAGAGGGAAGTCGTGCGACTGCACTCGACAGTAGGTCCCTGCTATCTACAATTACCTCCAGGGAGGTATCGTAGGTTTTAACTGCTTAGGCCTGGGGTTACGTCTGAGAAACGGCTGACGTTGACTAGGTTCTGGGGGTTACCTGCAGGGGGCAACACATGGTGCCGAAACAACCCGGGAGGACCTTTAGATAGTATTAGATGTTGAAAACGCAACTCTAATTATCAGTCTAATTTTAGCGTCGGAGAAGTGTTAACCCGTCGCATTCGGTGTGTTCTGATAGACACATAACGGTCCTGGTGGTTATCTCTGGAACTTATATTAGATAATATAATATACAAACAACGCGTAAGACAAAACACTGTTGTGGCTGTTGTTTTAAGTTCCGAGGGGAAGTGGTTATTCCTCGACAAAAACACCTACAGAAAGTTCGTGGGTCGAGACCGTAAAAGTAAGACGGTTCCTAATATTCCGGACTATTAGGAGGGTAACTGGTGTAACATCAGAAAGAGGTTGCACTGATATTGCAGAAGCAGTTACGGAAAGTAATAAACAGCGTCGAGGTACGCGCTTGCCTGGAAAAGGGAGATACGGAGTCTATGTTAGATATTAGACAAATATCTTTTGGGAATAGGTTCTAAAGGCATCTTTACTATGTGTTGTTCAGTAGTAGGGAGACTATAGGCGGAAATCCGTGCGTAAAACTAAAAGTAACAGCTCTAGCGATGGCAGAGTTTGCCTATTTTGAGCCTGTCGTAGGCTTATATAAGTTCTCCATCAGGAAATGAGACTGAATCTAAGAAAAAAAGAAACGCTTACCGCGAGTCGAGATTCGCGTCCCTAATGTTTGGGACTGTAGAATGCTTCGAGTAGCCTATGCTAATTGAAAAATCGTATTAGAAAATGCAAGCCAGCGAGTAATGACAGAATGGCTTAACTAAACTCAAACGTATAACAACTTGTAGGTAAACTACCAGTCCTCAAACTGCGATGGCCGTCTCCCTAGTTGCAGTTGGGCTATGAGGGGTCGCTCCCCTTCGATAAGCACCGAGATTAGGGGAGATAGGCTGAAGGCATCATTGGTACGGATACCAGCAGGAGTGCTTAAGCGCTTACAACTCATCAAAATGCCTTTAATTACATTGGCTGTTACGCCTCCAATAATTGACGAGTTTGTTGCGTGTAGTATTTAGTATACATGACAAAGAAATGTTTCAGTTTGATCAAAGTATCAATTAACTTGTGTAGTTACAACTAACTAAAGTTTTTGGGGATGCATTGTGGTGATGACACTGCGTGGGTTACTGGCCAGGACCCATGTTGTTCCACTGCTATAATGTATTGCTGGTATCCAATAAATTAATGGATAGTTATTGCTAGATGTTATTACGCAAAAGAACTTAAACCCACAATCGCCTTTGTACAGCCAATAAGCAGAGTTATCAGTGTTAATAAACAAGAGCGCCGTTCGTGAATGGATGAGAAGCGAGTATCTATTTAGCTGGACAGAACGTTGTAACTAGTGCGCTGCATGGAATTCACAGACACACCGCTTGAATGCGTGTGTAAAAGTGATGTTGATTCATTAAGTACAAGTATAGACTAATTCGACTGGTGTTGAGAGCGTAGGCTTAACGTCAATGACTTCAGATTGTCATTGGTGTAATACCTAAATGATGCAGAATCCATCGTGTTTTAATAGAAACTTTCTAGGAGTTAGATCCCATGAGAGATATAGGATAGCCTTCTCCGTCCGTGAGTGCGGCTGCGGGAAGATGGGTTTATTTGATATGCCATACGTGAACTGGATGAAAAGTTCTTCGAAACAGTTGTAGCCTTTTGTGATAAACGCATTAGCTTAAATCCCCTCCTAGTCGTTTTTGAGAGTTATTTGAAATGTGTTTCTGTGACCCTGGCTGCTTAACAGAGTTACGGCAGGACACAGTCGAGGCTATGCAGAGATAGGCCACTCTTGGCGATAAGGATCAGTCACACACGTCTATGTTACAAGCTGTGAAGCGAGAACGACGAGGGAAAGTTCAACATAGCGAGTAAAACAAAACAAAAAAAACTATTCCTTAGAGGCTCGTTCGTTGCGTTGACAGAGATACACGACTATTCGAATAAAACCAGAGGAAAACGTGAGTCCAATATTCTAAAGTTAGCCTGTACCCAGTTTCAATGTACAACTCAGGTCAGCGAACCAAAGATGAATGGAGGGAATAGGCTGCTTACGTAGACTGTTTAAAAAGCAGATGTCAAATGTCCGCCTGATAAAGCAACCAGTCTGCCAAGAAAAAAAATATGATTAGACTCGTAAAGTAACTTAAGTCTGTTATGTTTCAGAATGGGTATTAAACTGATATTCACGAGTGTCAAACATGCGTCTGTCGGTAATGTTTGGAAAGTACAGGACCACGTCAATAGACTTGAATAGTCGGTTAATGTTCGCAGGATCAGGACCTTATGGTTTCTAGTTTGTAAACAAAGTATGTAAACAGCAGTTTTTAAATTAGATGAAAAGTTTTTATTGGGAAGGATGGAAAAGACAACTTTTTTACTGGGGATTGGAGTAACCATAGATAACGAGAGGTTAGCCAACCGTATCCAACCACTGCAGTGTAATGACCTGGCTGCTCATTTGTGGGCGCAAGCAGTTCGTTATAGACTCGCAGACAGACAGATTTCCAAATAAACTTTAGGATAATAACCTATTCTGCTGTGTCCATAATGGGAATCTTAATAAGCGTTTTAGTTCATTCAGGACAGGTTGAACGTTCAAATCAGCCTATAACTCTTTATTTTTGTTTAAGACATAACGCAACGTTGCGGGGGATGTGTAGATGTAGTCTGTCTATTGATCAATAATGTCCCTTGTCCAACAGTAGGCTATATCTGAAAGTTGTATTCAGATGTTATGCGTAAAACAAAGGGAATGGTGCGTAAACTAGGAAGGTCAACTTTGAGACAAATTCCAACAATGTACCAGGTACGACCAAAAATACATTAATCTTGAATTGGCATGAGAAGCTTCTCGAGCTCTACCCCAAGGTGTCCTGGTTTCTGTCACTAGCCTGTCGAGTCAGGGCAGAGCCAGATTTTGTGACCCTTGGTGGGGGTAGTGAAATTTCTAAACTTTATTCTCTGGTAGTTGTCTCCGCAAAGACATTCTGTTTTTAATTGAGGATGATACCCATAATCACGTTGTAATTCACATTCATAATGGTTCTTAGCTTCCAAACCTAACGATAGGAGATAAAGTATACTGTTAAGATAAGATAATTAGTGTGGAATTGTCTCATGTGGTCACTATTTCCCATTGAGTAACTGATGCTTTGTAACTTAGTCCATGCTAAGAATATGCATTTCTAAAAGTGTTCGTATAGACTATCATGGTATGATCCCGATAGTGATTTTTAGATTTTATTATAAGACTAAGGCCTAGAGAGTTCTGCGAGGCTTGGTCCGTAATGAATCCCCATTTACAATACCCGTGTATTGTTTAAAGTAAAGATACAAGTTTTATCTAAAAGAAAGTAAACTAAAAGCAGCGGATCTTTAAATCCTTACATTTGAATTCATATTTTAAGCCGAAAGATCGACTTTAGGTTAGTTGCGCTGTAATATTCATGGGATCTCACACATCGTTTTTGTTACAATGGTTTCTCTAACATAGGCGTATCACGTCGCTTAGAATCAACGGGTGGAAGTCCCTTATTTAGTAGGCACGTCTTTGTCTTATAACAATGTAGAAAAGTTAATGATTTTGAATCAGATCGTGTCAATGTGCTGGTAGCCGTTTAGACATTTTAACTCCACTATTCTACTTGTTCAATCATCGGGACGGTATGAAACCTTGCGCAGTTCCCGCGTTCATGGGTTGCTTTAGCCAGCAAAGAGACTCAGAGGAGCGTTGGCCATATCGAATAGTTAAACTAGTCAAGATTAATTTAAGCACAGTAACATGTAAGAAACAACTCACAATGCTTTACATAAACCCTTTGAATTAGTGTCTTAAGTTAATAATTATCCTCAGAGTAACGGTGAGTGAGATAAAGATGTTGGCGTCGCATATAACTTGGGGTTACTTTACAGAGACCCTAGCGAGGCTTGGATAATGGGAGCCTTGGGAGCAATGATGCGAGACGAAGACCAGCTCTGTGGGATTGTGTGGATCTAATCAGATGATAAGGAATGCGCACGGCCATACAGATAAATCCCTTGCAGAATTACATACCAGTCTCACGTGTATATTTCCTATGGTTATCTTTATTGGCAGAAACAAGAAACTTTAAATTGCTTGGTGTTAAAGTCTCAGGTTATGCGAAAACGAATTTGTACCCTTCCGGGGTTTAACTATGCCTCTGCTGATAGGCATATAGTCTTCCGTGAACCATACAGATGAGAATGTTACAATATAATACAATTTGATGATCGTTGGTTTAGGCAAATGACAATGTAAACTTTGAAATGGACTCTAGGTTGCATTGGTCCATATTAGACTCGGTAAAATGTATGCTATGGCAAAAAATTCAGAAGAAGAACCGTGTTACGAGGTAATTTAGGGCAGCCAGAGCCAGGCAGTAACGTAATCAGATTGTGCTACTAAGGTGTTGATGAACAGGACCAACAACTTTAGTTGATAACATATGCAGATGAAACAAAAATTCATGTGGAGAAAGCCACACTTTGGGCAATTAGATAGTTAAATACCTAATCGGTTACTGTTCTATTTGAGATGGAGTGCGTCGACAGTTTTTAAGTAGAAACTCAACTCGATTTTCTAACTCGTATTTCCTTGAATGCCCGATAACCTCGTCCCTTCTAGGCCATTTGGGTTGGTGTATGACACTGCTTGGATTAGACTTATATCTGCATCTACTTTATAGGCGCGTCCGCATCTTGATATGTTTTTATCCATTGTGCGTAAAAGTAGGCCTAGATGATTTATGGTTATGCTTGAAAGTGACATTTTCATAAGAACGAGTTACAGCGTGTGATTAATAAACATTATTTTGCCATGCTCATTTAAAAATATAATGTCAGCATATATAAATGATAGGTAGACAATATGATCAAACTTTAAAATAATCGTAGGAATCTTGTGACATAACGCGTTCTAGTAAGCACAATCTAGCGTGGCAGGAATTGGAAATGCTGTTATATTTTTTCCCCTATTCGCATGAGAATGTTTAAATGCAAAAGATCTTGTATATTCCCAGGAAGATGGTAAAGATGTTTTACCTGACAACAATGATCTTTATTGAACTTAGTATAATATAACTTTCATAGGTAAAGTACAAGATAGAATGTTAGAAAGAAAGCATAACTAGAATTGAAATGGGACACGATAACCTGGTGGTAAGAATTCATACTGCAGATGGAAGTATGCAGCGAAGTGTAGCCAGTTACTTGCGCGTGTAGTAGGCTAAGTAATAGAAGATGCAAACACGCGTTATCCAAAGATAATGATAACTTATCCAAAGTGTCCAGTTGCTGGTAGGTTCTTAGACACGTGTTGCTTTGGCTAAGGTAACTTCTGGGTATATTTAACCAATTGTGTATTGATTCGGGTTCAGATTCAGATAACTTTATTAGTCCCCGAGGGGCAATTCAGTTTTACTGCTAACCCAATCATTACTTATTCCATTACAATATTTAGATGTGCATTAGTATACAATGTTAAAATAATAAATAGAAATTTCACTTGACTGTTCCATGGACCAGTAGTGTTGTAATTAAGAGACAGTGTGAGGACACTACAAAACAGGATGTGGAAGATAACGTTATATCATTATAAGGGATGCCTGCAGAGGCCTACCGTGGTTAACAACGTCAGTTAATTGCTAGATGCATTTAAGGAAGTATCCCATTTACTAATAGAGATATGATCTTACATTCAATCTCAGATACTCTAAAATTCAGTAAAACCTGGAAACACTAGTAAATACAAATAAGACATGATGGTTCTCGTCCTGCAGATGACCCCAACGCAGATAGGCTAAGGATAACTGGCAGGGAGGAGACTCCGATGCTCGTTGTAGGTACGAAATGTAGTCAGATGTCTCTAGACCCTCCATGACCATGCATCTTCCTCAACCGCCTCTTGTTATGTCATTAAAAAGCTCACGCAGAGACGGGCTTCACTAAGGACGCACTTTCATGGGCAAATTTCCTTTAAGCAGAGCGAGTAGACCTATGCGTAAGTTTTTAGTGAATTACACTTATTTGGGTAAAATATTGTGCCTCCTTAGTGAATAACATTTGTAATGTTATTGAAGATCTTATAGCTGTGGTAGGCTATGACCTACAGAAATGTTAACAAGTTTTATCTTTCTAGAGTTAAATGATAAAGAGATGTGTCCAAACCCATTGTCCAATAAGGAACTTTATCCGATATTAAGATCTTTATTCTTAATATTCTTAAGATCTTCATGTTAAAAGTTGTGTAATTGTTGTCAGCATTATTATGACTATTTGCCTGTGACCCTCTGCGTAAAAGCTGTAGGTATCCATGTTACCCTAGGACTTCCACATCTGGAAGCAGGGGATCGGGAGACTCCGACCCACTCGACGATTTCATAGGGGACAAATTCTAATGATCAAAGAGTCTGCATGTTCATTTTGTGACATGGACTATTTGAACAATGCTTTTGAGACTATGGTGGGGAAAGTGTGTGTTGAATGCATGCGTGAAAAGTCTTTGGATCAGGTGCAATGCTTTATTCAAGAGTTGAATATGCGGGAGGTAAAACCCCTGTGTCAGTTAGTTTATGGAATGTTACCCCTACGAGGGCAATTGGCAAGCATTTTGAGGAATATCCCTGGAATCCAAATTATGAAACGAGACGAGGTGTACATAGAATCAGCGATAAGACATCCTAGGCCTTTAGTCTCTTGTTCACTGTCATGTGATTATTTTGCCTACTCGATACCTTTACAAACATTTGGAAAAGCGATCCACTAACAGAGAAAGGGGCACTGGATAAATGTTTATTTATTCCCTCATGTAGCCAGGACCATGTGATGGAGACCGATCGGATAGTCCCGACCGAGACTCCGACTTCCCCACTACAGACCCCGGAATATCGGGCGGATTGGGCCGATGTGTTGCTGGAACTAGCCTTGCCTCAGAACAGGTGTGTAGCAACGTCAGTTGTTCCCGGGCAGGTATAGCGTTATTTCTTCTGCTCCAGGCTGACCATGACCTCGGACGACAGAGTAATACCTACCTCCTGTGTGGAATCTGCGTTTCTGCTAGACCCGAGTGCTGGGTACAGGTAGTAGCAATAACACACAGCCCAGAACCCTTGATAATGATTGGAGTATATCCTGATAATATATTTGATTTGATCAGTTCTTCTGTCTTGCATGCATGGAATCTCTTTCCATATCGACAAATTCCAATTCTGTACAGTTATCCAGTGACCCGTGTAGTGTTAATGTGTTTTTATGATTATCAGACGCGAGCCCCTTGGGCTTCTTTGCAGTATCATACTGGAGCCCGGATTGGCATCTTGTGGGGTCCAGTATCCTTCGAAGTTCCTTACACAGTGCCTACTTCTGTGCTACGCCCTGTGCTCCACGTAGGGGGTGACGTGTTGCCAGAACACCAACCGTATGGACCACAGAGCAGTAGCACAAAACCAATACGTCTTACAAGGCGAAAACGCAGAAAGGCTAGATTCAGCGCTAGCTATCAAGGTAACCTCTATGATCTAGAAAATATGATTAGACAAATTAGGAAAGAAACTGACCAGGAATTGAATCGTAATGTTAAACCAATTACTTTGCAACCTACTCTTGAATTAAGATCACCTGAAAGCGTGGAAGTGAATGAATGTGTTGAAGCAGATGTTGAACAATGTGCAGGATTACTAAACCAGATCACCCTGATCTCAGAAATACTTGATGATTATTGAATGTGAATAAAAGAATGGATGATGAACCATAACTGCAAACAATGACCTCATAATAAATAATAAAGTGCGATGAATGAAATGTATCAGTACAAGTATTTTAGTAGCATGACTTTGTAAAGTCTAGAGAGTTATGTATGTCTCAAAACTGTGAAATGAGTAAAGTGCCTTAAACTGTTCAAATGAATGTATTCAGATTGCATTGTGTGAAGGTTAATGCCATAAGTGTTTGTAACCTGTAAGAATGTAACCGATCTCTCTTGATGACTGTAAAAGTGTATGTTGCTAAATGTAATGTGTTACATGGTTATAATTGCCATTGAATGTAAACCGTTTGTGTAACCTGTGGAAACTATCTGTAAACCTGAATGTGATGTATCATCTCCGAAATGTAACCCGGAGAAGGATGTGAATGCGTGTCATTTTAAATTGTTGGGTAAGATCAGTGGCTTCTAGAATGTATTAGCTATTGTAAGAATATTCCCAGCTATATTCCTAGCTAACGTGAGAATATTCCCAGCCCTCGTGGGAACTTCTAGAAGTTTCTAAACTGTCGTGGGAAAATAGGATTGATTTGTCTCAGGAATGTGTGGGGGAGGTCAAGTCTACCTAGTATAAATAGGGGCTGAACTAGACAATCGGGGCTGCTTCTTCTTTTTTCCTTCCTTCAACTCGCTGGGTTTTTGCTTTATGATGTCGCGTGCGGTTGTTAGAATTCGTCCTCCGAAATTCGTTGAGAAGCAAAGTGTTGGACGTCGTGCCAGGCTGAGTCGCGGACCGAAACTCCGTGGAACCTGTTGCAGATATCAGACCTGCTACTCCGACAGAGAGTGACTGCAGAAGACAATCAGCTGACTTTTTCCCTTTTTTTGAGGACTTACTTTTTTTCCTTATATTCTTCCATTAGTGGATTTACTATTTTCCTATTTTGTGGATTTACCATTTTTATTGTAATCTCTTCTCCATTTGTGGATTTACTATTTTCCTATTTTGTGGATTTACTCTTTTTACATTTTCTGCAACATTTCTACCTGCAAGTGGATATTACGCCGCATTTTGTTATCATCTCCAAAGTGCTGAAAAGTAAAGAACTTATTTAATCTTGGCATCTAATTCTTCAAGCAGTATTTTTTGTCTTTTCTTGGTTTTCCTACGAATTCCAGCAGGAGGGTAAGATAACGTGTCTCTTCTGTGGTTATTCATCTGTCTTTTCTAAGACTTAGGTCAGCGTGACTTTATACTGAAGGACGGTAAGAAGGTCTCCACTCTTTAAAAACCTAAGCAAGAAGTAGCCTATAACCTGTGTCTCTAGATAAATTCTAGGGTCAAACATCTTCGCACGTTAGCCAACTGTTCGAGACCTAGGCGTAGTCGCTCCTTATTTCATAAACATCTCAATAAATCCACCACGGAAGCCTGATCAACTTCCAAGGGGGATATTTAAAAATAGGAGCTTTAGGTTATCTGCGCCGCAGAGGGAAGTCGTGCGACTGCACTCGACAGTAGGTCCCTGCTATCTACAATTACCTCCAGGGAGGTATCGTAGGTTTTAACTGCTTAGGACTGGGGTTACGTCTGAGAAACGGCTGACGTTGACTAGGTTCTGGGGGTTACCTGCAGGGGGCAACACACAGTGCAGAACTAAAAAGTAAACAGGTAAACAAGTAAACAGCTAAAATGCAAATGCTAGAGGTGTAGTTTTGTTCAGCAGTGTTACAGCCTCTGGAAAGAAGCTTTACCTGAGCCTGCTGGTGTGGGAGCGCAGGCTCCTGTAACGCCTGCCAGATGGAAGAAGGGTGAAAAGACCATGGTTTGGGTGTGTGGCATCCTTGACAATGGCTTTGTACAGCGTTTATGATATGTGTTGAGAATGGATGGGGGTTGGGAGCCAATAGTCTTTTGGGCAGATTTCACTACTCTTTGTAGTGCCTTGCGATCAGCAGCGTTGCAGTTGCCGTACCATACAGAGATGCAATTTGTGAGTATGCTCTCAATGGTACAGCGGTAGAAGTCTGAGAGAATTCTAGGACATAGGTGTGCTTTCTTAAGGGTCCGTAGAAAGTGAACAGACTGGAGGAGTTGAGAGACCAATAAAGATTTTCTGTGATGTGGACCCCAAGGAACTTAAAGTTAGACACACGTTCCACCTCAGCACCGCTGATATGGAGGGGGGTGTGTGCCTTGCTGTTGGTTCTCCTGAAGTCCACAATGATAATGGTCTTCTGGGTGTTGAGTGCCAGGTTATTGTTTTTACACCACTGTTTCATTCACTGCTGTTTCATTCTCCTCTCTGATCAGGCCCACCCCTGTGATGGGTGATAGTGGAGGAGGAGAGACTTCCTAATTTAACAGTCTGGGGTCTGTTAGTAAGGAAGTCCATTATCCAGTTGCAGAGTGAGTTGCTGATGCCAAGCTGGCTGGCGAAAAAGTCTGTGTAAACGTTTTGTGACCATTTAAGCGGTGAAGTCCTGTCTATTTAGGCTGGCTTTACACAACAACGCTCCCAGGTGAAACTAACAAAATATTTTATCAGATGTGCCTTTTGTTTAGACGGCGACAGCGTTTTGGGGGCTTAAAAACGCAAAAAAATGAACCCACCCTCCAGAGTGGAAATCTTAAAGACGCTCCACCGTCGCGTTCCCGTTTAAAGGGTTGAAAACGCAAAAGTGTGCTCTGAGCTGCTCACGCTGGCTATCCTCGCATACGCGTTGACGTCATATCCATGTGCAGTACAGCCAAACAACAACAAACATGTTGGATTATTTCCATCAGTCGGACATTCAAGTTGCCTTAGCTTAGGTTTTCGACTGTGGGCTATTTCGCGCTACTACGGAGAGAAGTAGAAGGAAGTTTCAACACATGCGCACGCTCTTGGTGTTGGGGCAGCCGTAGCCTACTGGTTAGCACTTCGGACCTGTAACCAGAGGGTTGCCGTTTCGAAACCCGACCAGTAGGCACGGCTGAAGTGGCCTTGAGCAAGGCACCTAACCCCTCACTGCTTCCCGAGCGCCGCTGTTGATGCAGGCAGCTCACTGCGCCGGGATTAGTGTGTGCTTCACCTCACTGTGTGTACACTGTGTGCTGTGTGTCTTTCACTAATTTACTGATTGGGATAAATGCAGAGACCAAATTTCCCTCACGGGATCAAAAGAGTATACTATACTTATGTATACTATACACACTATACGTATGGCAGTGCTTCACAGTGCCACCTGGCATGCATAGGCCTACTACATCAAATTTCACACACTTTTGCGTCACTGTGTGCATGAAGATTTCCACCCAAAGATGCTCGTCTAAACACGAAATAAAAAGTGGGAATGCAACGCCACTTTTGCGGATTGTGTTCAGATCATTGTCGTGTAAAGCTAGCCTTAGGCTACCTGCACAAAACGCACCCAAGCACGTTTTCTTGTTAGGATGACAGTGGACATGATGTGCTGGAATAAGTGCAACCAGCCAAACACAATGATTAATCATTATGACTTTCAAAAAACAATGACCTATCTCTCACCACTGCTCTGGGGCTCGTTTCTAGAAAGCGTTGTTTGCTAACTTGCGTCGCAACCGTGGTAGTTCGCTCCATCGTTCTTGAATTTGGTGTTTCTAGAAAAGGAAGTTAGAACTCTCAATCGCAAACAAGGACGCAAAATTTGGTCGTTTGAACTACTGCCCCAGGGCAGTCGCACTTGTGTCGTTCCTTGTTAGTTCCAGTTGGTGTCCTGAGCGCCTAACCAAAAATCACAACTGCCTAACCAAAAATTGCGAAGTGGATGTTTATCTCGTGACTCAATGATTGATCCTGTAGCTTTATTTTGATTAAGAGACTGACTCCGCTACTTGGGTCATTCTTGCTATTTATGTTGAATCAAGTATTGCCTTGCTTTTTGATAAGATAGTATCATAATCTTCACAGACTCACCACAGTAAGAAATGGTGTAGTGCCTAAAGCAGGGGACTTGTTATCCTAGCGTTGTGGGTTCGATTTTCTTATGATGTGAGATTGTCCTCTTGCTTCTCGCTACCTGCAGGTGAACTAGTGTGACACGTAGATTCAATTGTTTTTGACTGATGTCTTGTACCTATTGGTCTCTCAATGTAGAGTAACTATACATAAATATGTATGGTCAAAACCTATTGTTGTGTCCCGTAGGCTCAGAGGTGAAAAGAAGAGATAGGATGTGAACCCCGGCCGAGCGTGCAGTGCACCGACGCGCTGCTGTTAAGCTACGAGATAGGCTTGCGATACCCAGAAATTCGTCCAGGCTATATATTTTTTCCAACATAGATATTTAACACAAATAATGACTCATATTGGTCGGCTTAAGTTAACTGTTTTATATGCTTGCAAAAGATTTAGGTTTTTGTTGATGGCAATGCATTAATCACTCAGTTTAAATTAGAAAAATACGGAGCCCCGGATATGTCATGGGGAAAAAAAATAATAAGTTGTGGCCACGAAATAGCAATTTGTTCCCACAAAATAATAAGTTGTGGCCACAAAATAGCAATTCGTTCCCACAAAGTACTAATTTGTGGCCACGAAATAGTAATTCGTTCCCACGAAATAGGTAATTTGTGGCCACGAAATATTAATTAGTTCCCACGAAATATGTATAGTCTAACGTGCACTGGACAGCTGGGTGAGCAAATCAGGCGCCAGTAGAAGCCCGTCGTGTCTTTTCTCATCACTCCCCACCAGCTCTCAATTCTCTGGTTTGCAGTAGGGTACAACCGGGACGATTGAAACGGGGGACGAATGAAACATTCCGGTTTTCTCCGAGTGCAACGATGATAGACAGACATCATTTGGACAAAACATAGAGCATATTAACCTCCGTTGCTCAGCCAAATGCCATCCTGTTACGTCCTGTTATCACGGAGTTACAGGCGATAAACAATTTCTGATGGTCACAAGTTTACTTCATTAGCGGTTTATTTTTTTTTATTATTAAAGAGTGTTTTTCATTTAAAGGTTTGACTTCATGCTTATTCAGTAGAGCATTTAGTGCTCTCCCCAATCCCAGACGTTCACATTGCATGTTTGTTTGTAATGGATGCAAAACAGCCTATAATGCTAAATGTCTATGGGGGGACGATTGAAACACCTATTTCATTTGTCCCGACCAGGCAGTAAACCCCATTTATTCTAAGTCAATGCACACGTATCTGTGTTTATACTATATTTTATGCAGGTGAGACATGGAAAAACAGTTTTAGAAAGATGCAAATATATTTGGGGCTATCAGGTAGGGGGTCGAGTTTTGCCATGTTAACCTATGGAGACTGACGGCCTGTGGGTCATGAAGGGCACTTATTTGGATGTGTGGTGGCTTTAACCACATAAAAACAGAGTGAAATAACATTTTGTACTATAGAAACATTATATAATTCGAAACATGCATTATTCTAGTTATATTAATGGCATAGTGCATGCTATTTCCATAACCGCGAAATACGCGCATCACCATTACGGCAATGAGTTGACATGAACCAATACAGCAGCAATCTATCTAAAATAACACATACTTGAAGTACCATTCATGGTATGTTGTCAAATATTGAAGTTGTGGGAAGTTTACATAATTTAAGCTGTATGTTTCATTCGTCCCCCATGCTGTTTTATTTGTCCCAGCCAGGAGGGACGAATGAAACATAACGCACGTTCGACTTCTCCTTAAATAACTCTTGAACTGTTTTGTTCAGAGCTGTAAATGCAACTGTATTTGACAGAGGACAGATGTAGGTTGCTAGTGACAAAATATAAACTTTCAGTGTTTTACAATGTCTTTGTAAATTACGTTTCACTAAAAAGTGTTTCATTTGTCCCGGTTCTCCATCAGCCTCGGCGTTGCTCCTGACCGTCCATCTATCTCGGCACAGGTCCTCGGGTCAGCGCACCTCTGCGACGCGACGTTTTACAAAAGATAGAAGTGCCCGAGATATGATTTCATCAGTGCGCGGCGTATGCAAATAATAACAAAGAAATGAAACAGTGATGGGTGTGTGGGTAGAAGGCGTGAGATCAAAGTCAAAGTCAAAGTCAGCTTTATTGTCAATTTCTGCACATGTTCCAGACATACAAAGAGATCGAAATGACGTTTCTCACTATCCCACGGTGAAGACAAGACATATTTTACCAATTTAAGTCCACAGACAAACATAACATTCAAGTAAACAAAAGTAAGTAAATAAGTAAATAAGAGGGCACATATAATGAAAAAAATAAGAGCAGCAAAATTTGGTTGAAATTGTGCATACACAGTCAATAAAATACTAGTGCAAAGTCAGGCCAATAAAAGGCTGAGGTAGTTCTGTTTGACCTAAGTAAGAAAGAAAGTGGCATAGTGGTGCAAGTTATGTAAGAGCAGCAGAAGTGTTGTGTTTTCAGGACAACAACAACAAGTTGCAAAGTGTACAAGTGTGCAAGTGGAGTAGTGCAGGCGGCCATTTGTGGGTCCAATGTCCAGGATGTTATGTAGCTGAGGGTGGAGGGGGGAGAGGAGGGAGAGAGTTCAGCATCCTAACAGCTTGGTGTATGAAGCTGTTGGTGAGTCTGGTAGTGCGGGAGCGCAGGCTTCTGTACCTCTTCCCAGAGGGCAGTAGATCAAACAGATTGTGAGCGGGGTGACTTGCATCACTCACAATTTTGGTCGCCTTGCGGGTGAGGTGTAAATGTCCTTCAGGGAGGGGAGTGAAGCACCAATAATCCTTCCAGCTGTGTTCACTATGCGCTGCAGGGCTTTCCTGTTGTATTCAGTGCAGCTTCCGCTTACAGCTGGAGAGGATGCTCTCAATGGTGCCTCGGTAGAATGTGGTCATGATGGCTGGTGGAGCACTTGCTCGCCTGAGTTTCCGCAGGAAGTACAGACGGCGCTGAGCTCTCTTCGCCAGTGATGCAGTGTTGGTGGTCCAGGAGAGGTCTTCACTGATGTGCACCCCCAGGAATTTGGTGCTGCTCGCTCTCTCCACCACAGCACCGTCGATGGTCAGTGGCAGGTGTTGGGTGTGACCTCTCCGGAAGTCAACAACAATCTCTTTGGTCTTGCTGACGTTCAGCAGGAGGTTGTTGTCCCTGCACCACGTGGTCAGATGGTCGACCTCCAACCTGTATTGAGTCTCGTCGCCCTTGGTGATGAGACCCACCAGAGTTGTGTCGTCAGCAAATTTCACTATGTGATTGTTGCTGTAGGTTGCAGTGCAGTCATGCGTCAGCAGGGTGAAGAGCAGCGGACTGAGCACGCAGCCTTGGGGGGCCCCTGTGCTCAGTGTGATGCTGCTTGAGGTATTGTTGCCAACACGTACTACTTGAGGCCTCTGACAGAGGAAGTCCAGTAGCCAGTTGCAGAGGTAGGTACTGAGTCCCAGTTTGTCAAGTTTGCAGATGAGTTGTTGTGGTATTATGGTGTTGAATGCAGAACTGAAGTCTATAAACAGAAATTTCACATATGAGTCTCTTTTTTCCAGGTGGGTGAGGGCTGGGTGGAGGGCAGATCAGATTGCATCCTCTGTAGACCGTTTGGCTCGGAGATGAGATGAGGATGGGGAAAAAGTGAGAGTGAGGAGGGGGGGGGGGAATGAAGATTCACCTCCAGCTATCTGATGCATGTTTTAATGGAAATGTTCACGGCCGCCTTATAAAAAAACGCAAACGAGAGAGACACGTTCAAGTCGTACCTACGCCGGTGCAGCGACCTGGCTCTTAATAGTCTGTGGAGATGCCTCTCGCTAATAATGAATCCCTCCAATGCCAGGCTTTTCAAAATGTCTTTGTATTTCATTCCCAGCCTAAAATAGCACTTTACCATACTATCCCTGTCCATTGTGTGACAGCGACCTGTTCCTGTTTGAGGAGTTGCGCTTGATTTGCTCATCCAGCTGTCCAGTGCACAGCCTATAGGCCTACCTATTTCGTGGTCACAAATTACTATTTCGTGGGAACTAATTAATATTTCGTGGCCACAAATTACCTATTTCGTGGGAATGAATTAATATTTCGTGGCCACAAATTAGTACTTTGTGGGAACGAATTGCTATTTCGTGGCCACAACTTATTATTTTGTGGGAACGAATTGCTATTTCGTGGCCACAACTTATTATTTTTTTTCCCCATGACATATCCGGGGCTCCGTAGAAAAATGTGACATAGGCCGTGAAAGAAAATTTCTAGGGGGTGGGGTATTGACCTCTCCGGAATAAGTCCCGCCTCCGAAACATCCGGATCCACCCAACTTCCGGGCATTGAATGTATATGGGAAATAACATGGCGTTTCGAAATATCATACCTGTCAAACATCTGTAGGTGGCGAAGTAGAAAAAAATGGTGGGCCGATTGGCCTACACTTCTGACATCTAGTTTCCACTGGATTTTTTGATTGTCGGTGCCGTTAAAGTAGAAATATATCAGTAAGAAGCACTAAGCTAACGCACGCTTCGGACGCCGCGACTGCCCGAGTCAAAGTTGCATAGCAACGGCAATGTTTCATAGTTTGTCTTCACCGAAATGGAGTTCGTGGCACCAGAGCCTGTCTACGGAGGTGGCACTAATCGTCATGTTTGATAGGTTGTTAATACATTCTGAAAATGTTACTGTTCTGATCAAGGTCATGCAAAATAAAGCTATCAACTCAATACGACTCTGCCTCTGATTCCTAGTCTGGTTATCATTATCTGTTTTTCGTGAAAAAAAAATCTTGTCTCGTCATGTCTTTAGTGTCTTTGTCGGCGATTTCTTTCTTTTTCAAATATCTCAATAACAGCCAACAAACTCTCAGCACAGTCAAACCAAAGTTAAGTCGTGTTGAAAAGAGGCTGAACCTTGCAAACGATTTACTGTTCGACCACTGAAATCACGCGTGAATCAAACGTGAAAATGACCATCAGGTTTGGTTTTGACTGGTTGTGAGCGAGATCTAACGCCCTCCTCCGCCCGCGTACATCGGAACTAGCTCCCGGTTAGCATTAATAATCGTTTACTACTTTAACGGCACCGACAATCAAAAAATCCAGTGGAAACCAGATGGCAGAAGTATGAAGGCCAATCAGCCCACCAGCTTTTTCTACTTTGCCACCTACAGAGTTTGACAGGTACGATTTTTCGAAACGCCATGTTATTTCCCATAGACATTCGACAACCGGAAGTTGGGTGGATCCGGATGTTTCGGAGGCGGGACTTATTCCGGAGAGGTCTATTACACATTGCCACTGTTGGAGCAAACTTCCAAGGTTGCGACGCAAGTTAGCAAATGACGCTTTCTAGAAACGAGCCCCTGAGCGGCAGAAAAGCCTTTATGACATGGACACATCACTACCAAACTCTCGGCCTCTTTCTCAAATCTCAAATTTCTGTGCGCTATTACCCATGATATTATGTCCATGATATAATGCCAGTAGCATTGCCCAGAACTTACCTACGTTGTTGAAGCCATATGATTCCCGGGCTTTATCACACAAATATGACACAGTACTCCATTTTCCATAGCGGTTAGGATCACACTCAATAAGGTCATATGGAGGTTCTCCAGCCACGATCCAATCACTTAGGAACTTCCCAATTCCTCCTGCATGAATGACTCCATACCTGACGAAACATAAAATAATTAATTAATTGATTTCAAATGAGCTTTTTTTATATTTTATATTACTTATATTAGTTCCAGTAAGAAAAGTATCTATTGATTAAATAACTGTATGCAGTTCATTTATTTTGTTAATTGACATTGTATTTCTCTAACTTCAGAAGGATTAAATTAATTCTTACATTCACTGTATTTCAATTTAAATTTAGACTAACCCAAATCCAATAGCTGTCCAGTAGTTGCGAGCCCCCTGGTGTGGACCAACCATGGGCGATAGGTCTGGTGTGTACGTGATAGGGCCAGACACAATATTTATGATGTCAGCATTCTTAAGGACTGGGACCATCTCCATGGCCATCTCGACATGCTCCATGATTCTGTCCAGGTCTGACTCAAACAGCTCCTTGCCAAAACCTGTAGTCACCAATCGTACAGTTGGTATTATTGGTACGAATCTGTGTCAACAGTTTTACCTGCCCCATTATGACCACAACATTGATGGTACAGTTATTAGCATTGTTTTTTAAGCAGATGAGCCACATGGGTTTGGATACCATTTATGACAAATATTTAGGAGCCTGTGAGGTGCACCCCCTGAGAAAGCACTAGCGGCACTGAAAATCACATTAAAAACACATCTGGTTCTTATTTGTAAAAAATACAAAATATATTGTGAAGCAATAATAATATTAATAATATTAATAATAATAATATAATACATTTTCAATCAAATAGTGGAAATTATGGAATTTGCAAGCCCTGAGTTCAAAGACAGTTAACCAACTATACAAAATAGACTTACCTGGTGGTACTCCATCCCTCACCCAGGAGTCTTGCAACTTCATCTTTTCCTCTTGCTCATAAGGGCCAAAAAGTAGCCCATCCCTTTCTTGCCGCAGGTAGTATGACCCTTCCAAGTCACGGATAACTGGTAACTCTGTCTTCAGAGCCTTAACCTCAGGCACTGTTGCTGTGACAACATACTGGTGATGGACAGGTATGGTAGGGTGCTCAAAACCAATCATCTCACCCAACTCACGAGCCCAAAAGCCTAAACATCAACCAAAAAATAAAGAGAATAAAAAAATAATTAACTTACTAAACTTCACTTGCCTGTTACCTTAGCAAAACCTCTGATTTAGCATTTAGCAACTTAGCATTTAGCAAGTAGCCAGACATGGTTGGTTTGTCAAATGGGGTACCCTACTAAAAAAAAAACTCATCCTCCCAAGAAAATAGTCCCCTCTAATACTGTAAATCATTGTTGCATGCTAATTCATAATCATTTGAATGACTGTGCGATCTAAACGCATGGTCACTGGCGAATAGCTTAAATACATTTAGGGGTTTGTCCAGTCCACATTTGGGGTGGTTTTGTTATCAAACATCGGGTGCTTGGCGCAAAAAGGCGGTTCTTATGTTTCTTAATCAGTCATGGGTGTGTTTTGGGCCTAACAATGAAAATGGCATCTGCCATTCCCTTTAACAGCAAGCAGCGCAACTTCAAACAGCGCATCGGTATTCTGATAGTCAGTAGCAAATTTGAAGGCCGTATGGAACAGGTACAGTATGTATACAGGACAGGTATTTCACTAAACCATGCTTTACTAACCTAGCAGAGTTTTGCCTATACACATCTGACCTTGTCTATTATTTGAACTCATAGGCAAAGTGAAACTAACTTCACCGTGGTGTCATAGTCAACGACAAAACAGTTATACACAGTTAATTACTTTCTTTTTTTATGAAAAACTGTAAATGCATATTTCAAATACTGTCAATTGAAATACTGCCCATCTCAGGTTACAGTCTGAAATTATTTTTTATTAATTTTATTAATTATTCAATTATTCAGACAGTACTCCCACACTTTCACAAATATGTGGACTTTGCAACCAGGGGAGAAAACATTCTGGATCAGGTCTACTCAAACATCAAACAGGCATACAGATCTGTTCCCCACCCCCACCTGGGAAACTCGGACCATCTTTCTGTTATGCTAATGCCATCTTACAGGCCACTGTCAACGAGGAACAAACCATCTGTGAAGCAGATCAGAACCTGGCCAGAGGGGGCTACCCCAGCGCAGCAAGACTGTTTTGACTGTACAGACTGGACTGTTTTTAGGGAGGCTGCCACTTCCAACCAGCATGTCAATATAACAGAATACACTGAGTCTGTGATGGGATACATATCCAAATGCATGGAAGATGTGACAGTCATAAAACACATCACCACAAGGGCAAACAATAAACCATGGTTCACCAGGGAGGTATGTGAGCTCCTAAAAGCTTGGAATGTGGCTTTCAAGTCTGGAGACAAAGAGGCCCTCAGAACTGCCAGGGCCAACTTGAACCGGGGCCTGAGAGCAGCAAAGCATGCCTATGGACAAAAAATCCAGTCACACTTCACTGACACAAAAGACCCCAGACGCCTATGGCAAGGCATCCAGTAAGTAACGGACTACAGGCCTACACCCCCACCGTCTGAGGACAGCACAGACTTCCTAAACTCACTCAACTCATTCTTCAGCCGTTTTGAGGAAAACAACAACACCACTCCAACAAAAGCTCTACACTGTCTGGACAATGCAACACTTCAACTTGATCCTGCTAACGTGCGGAGGACCCTTCAAAAGGTGAACCCCAGGAAGACTACTGGTACTGACAATATACCTGGGCGTGTGCTTAGATACTGTGCTAACTCACTCACAATGTTCTCACAGACATCTTCAACATCTCTCTGAGCCAAGGAATCATACCAGAATGCTTTAAAGCCACTACTATCATACCGCTACCAAAGAAATCACCAGCCACAACACTGAACGACTACCGGCCTATTACTCACGCCCATCATGATGAAGTGCTTTGAAAGGCTGGTCAAGCCCCATATAACATCCAGCCTACCTGCCAGATTTGACCGTTTCCAGTTTGCATACCGTCCCAAGCGTTCCACTGATGATGCCATAGCATCCCTCAGTCTGGCTCATCTGGAGAACAAAAACAGCTGCGTGCGGATGCTGTTCATCGATTTCAGCTCTGCCTTCAACACAGTCATCCCACAACACCTGGTGAAAAAACTCAGTGCTGTAGGCATCAGCACCCCACTTTGCAACTGGCTACTAGACTTTCTCACCAACAGACCACAGACATTAAGAGTTGGCAAAAACTCCTCACAGACCACCATCATGAGCACTGGGGTCCCTCAAGGATGTGTGTTGAGTCCTCTGCTGTTCACACTGATGACTCATGACTGTTGTGCCAGACACAACTCAAACCACATCATCAATTTTGCAGATGACACAACAGCAGTAGGCCTCATCAGCAACGATGATGACTCAGCCTACAGAAATGAGGTATACCAACTCATCAACTGGTGTGACACCAACAATCTACATCTCAATGTCAATAAAACAAAGGAAATAACTGTGGACTTCAGGAGAAATCACAAGCCACACACACCCCTCACCATCAATGGCAGCACTGTGGAATCAGTGAAAAGCACCAAGTTCCTGGGGGTGCACATCACTGATGACCTGTCATGGCCAACCAACACCACCTCCCTTGTCAAGAAAGAACAGCAACGCCTCCACTTCCTACACAGGATGAGAAGAGCCAACCTCCCTCTATCAGCACTCACCACCTTCTACAGGGGTGCCATTGAGAGCATCCTCACCAGCAGTCTCTCAGTCTGGTATGGTAGCTGTTCTGTTGCTGACTGGAAAGCCCTACAGAGGGTGGTGAGGTCAGCTGAGAAGATCACCAGATCAGCCCAACCATCCATCCAGAACATACGTATACCCATCCCGCTGCCACAAAAGAGCCACCAACATCATCAAAGACCCCACCCACCCCACACACAAACTGTTACCCTCCTGCCATCTGGCAAGCGCTACAGCAGTATGCGTTGCAAGACTACCAGACTCAGCAACAGCTTTTTCCCACAAGCCATCAGACTGCTCAACTCACTCATGAAAACTGGATTATAAACTCAATGTTTGCAAAATACTGCTGCTACTTTGCACTTTTTGCCATATTGCACATTGTGTCGATTTGTATACCTTTTAAATATCTATTTGCACTTGTCTAGTTGTATCCATGGTCAATGTATGCTTAGTGTGTGTCAAATCTTGTTTTAATACTGCACATTGGAGTATGGGAGAAACGCAATTTCAGTCTGCTGTGTAATGTACTGTTGCATGGTTTGATTGACAATAAAGTTGACTTGAACTTGAATTATTATTTAAATGACACAGTGTACAATTAACATACACTTATTCCACTGCTTGGTTGAATTTCCCATTGTCCTACGTAATTTAGAACGACCATTAACCATATGTTATTTGCACACCTATGAAGTAGATCCATTTTTTTGGCCGTGTCACATTTGTATATTAATTCGCCGAACTCATTGTTAAGTTTAAATGAATCCTGGGATACGACCACTTGACAACGGGAGAGATAGAACTAACGACTGGCCTTTGGCCGTAGCAACCATCCATTTAGAACTAGTAACGGCAGTTTGTCCTGCAAGTTGAGAAATTAGTTGATGTATGTGTCAGAAGAAAGACAGTTTTAGCGATTAAAACGTTAAAATTGTAACAGGAAATGAACACAACGCAAGTGGCAACAGTGGAATAAGCGGGATAATGGACTCCACGGTGGTCTGTTCACAGAAATTAATGCACTTTCCGCTTCGCGCCGGGTCCGTTTTACAACCTCGACCGTGCATTAATTTCTGTGAACAGACCACCGTGTCGTCCATTATCCCTTACATACATTTGCGAAAGTTTTTTCTTTGGCTTTAGGTGGCACAGTTTATCGTATAAAGGAGAACTGAGGTTGTTGAAGCTCTTGATGTTTACATATTTCTTCTAAAACTGATAGTTCCAGACCTTGATTGTGATTGGCTGAATCGTGTTCGATGCCGTTGTAAAATGCAGCATAAACATACACCTTGACCACATTTTGTTCTATATTACTGCGCTACCATAACTTGATACAAAAGTTAAAGTAGCTGCGTCTCGACGTTACCATTCAGATAGAGGAAATATATTTCTTGGTGGAAGAATGATTATTTAGGAACTAGATGTACCGCATAGCGGTACAAAATATGACCGCCGCTCAGTCCTGTACATCCGTTCCGCGAACATAAATCACGCTAATCAATGTCTCCATCTTCTACTCCATCTCCCACTCTTGAAACTTTTGTGTATGCTTGTTTGGCATGCCTGTGTGTGTGTGTGCACGGGCCGCACAGAAAGTAGCCTACTGGCGCTGCGAAGGTGAATAGATTTGTAGCACTAGCCAAAAAATGTGTAGCATTGTTATAAAACCTTTAAAATCTCTAAACAATCATAAGTAGAGCAGTTCATCACAGTTCATCCATTGCAACTGGACTGATGAAAGGTCATGTAGCCTACACTTGTAGGCTACATTGTATTTGGGGAAAGCAGAACATATCAGTTTTACTTTTATTTATTTATTTATTTATTTATTAATAAACAAAACAATCCCTGTCATTTCCATGCAGTTTTCAACAGCTATCAAGAAGAGAGGTCATGCCATGAATTTTTGTGAATGTTTTTTCTTCTACATACATGTATGCAAGATTTTAGTCATCTTTAGTTCATATGATATTCAACTTTATTGGCAACGCACAAATTAAATACAAATAATCTAAAACAAAATGCAGTTTTACATCTAACCAGTGGTACAAATAACATGTCCAAAAGGGCCTTCATGAAATTTTCACATTTTAACGGGCCAAATTGAGAGCTGCGTCCGTTATTGTTCGTGGCAACGTAGGTGCCCGATTGAAATATTGTTTAATTTTGCGATTGAGATATCCACACTCTGGCGTCCCCTCTGCAGCGTGTTCGCCCCCCAGTTTCAGAGCTATTCTAAAGCTATTCTAAATGCAAAAATGCATAGAGGGAGTTATAACAAAACCATGACTGTTAACAAACTAGATCCTAGAAAGCTGTTAGCTTTCCTAAGCTGTATAAGGTATAAGCTGGGCCTATTACACAACATAAATTGTCACTATAGGCTATGCTGGCGACCCAAATAAAATCTCCTTTGGGAACCAATGGCTTACAGCAGGGGTTTTCAACTGTGAATCAGGGACCACCATTCTGACTAATTATGTAACGCCAGGACCACCACTGAATAAAAATACTAATTCCCACATTGCAACTACTGAATCCATGGTCAGGGACCACGAGCAATGTCCTCACGGACCACAAGTGGGTCGCGGACCACTGGTTGAAAACCCCTGGCTTACAAGCGGACTTAAGCTGCCACCTCTTGGCGAAATGTTGTAATACATTTCACGCAGCTGCGTGAATCGCAGAAAGCACGAATGAAGTGGCCACTTCTAAATGGGACCCACTGTACAGTAGCTGAAGGTCTGTGGCTAAAGCAGTCATAATGAAAGTGTTATCATTGTATGGATACTTCACACACACATGCTTTTTAATCGCATAGACTACAACTGCCAAGCTGGAATCAAAGCACATCGATTCCCCTCTCACACCCTAAACACGCACTTCAAACAAACAAACTAGTGTCTCAGTCTCACGCATGTATAGCCATAGGCAAAACTGTATCAGACGTAACGTTGGTAAATCATCCATCGCACAGAATGATTTTTGTAGCACGTGCAACAGGTACAGCCCTGCCCTGGATACATTTCTCAAAGTGCGCTCTAAAACATTTGGTTTAAATGGAGATGTAGATCACGGGTGCGTTAAAAAATCTACATTGTGACGAGTTGACACAAATGATTCACTTACGATTCACAAAGTTATGTAGTCAATTACGACGTCTCAGCCCTAGTTACTTTACTTTGAGCCATGCTCTTCCTTACTTGAAACACCTTTGAAAATAGAGGATTGAAGTAGCCTAGTGGTGTTTGGGAATAGCTCAGATGCTTTTTGAGACTTTTTGTGGTCTTAACGCAACATTTTAAGCACTGACAGGGCCACCAAGGACTGTGAGCGAATCAACAGCAGAAAAACCTATTTAGCAAGCAGAAATGTCCCAGCCTGTTTAGGATGTTTCATAGACAGGTTATCTTTCAGGTATATTTTCCATTAGAAAACTTTTGCATTAGCGGACGCGTTGTGGCTAACTCACTTAGCTCCTGTTAGTAGGCTATGGTCAGAAAAGAATGAGATGACAGTCGAAAGATACAATTACAGCGCTGTTATCAATTTGCTTGGTATAACCGCATTTATGGTTTTCTACAAATACACCAATAATCAAATTGGCCTCCATCAGCCAGCGTTAGCGTTCAATTCTGTCAGGAAGACTCAATGCATGCGTCACTCATTCATTCATTACTTCCGACCAATCATCAGTCTGCATCAGCCTTTATAATAACTTTACTTTGCACCTGCCTGTTGCTTTCAGGTGCCGATTTTCGATGTTCCGTATCCATGCACGGGTAGCTAGTCATTCACTTCGCCACAACTTTAACATGTGATGCAGTCATAGTAGCTTAGCCTACCTTATGTTCGCTTCAACCGAGTTGGACGCATCTCACCAAAGTCTCGGGGGTTTCCATGTAGGATAGTAGCTCGTAAATGTCGGAGAGTAAGGTAGGCCAAATTGTTGCCACTGTTCGGGTGGTCCGCCCGGTCTTATCGACGGAAAGAGACAAGTTCCGTGGCTTGAAGGTTTCTCTTTCACCCTAGTCTCGTGTTAGATCCTAGTTGCTTAATGAGGTTAACGTCGTATCGCTAACAACGCAAATATGGTTGCTAAACTTTTCTGACGAAAACCGTCAGACTTATCAGGATACGCTGTTAACATGCATGTACGGAACCGCTTAAAAAACTCCGTTACTCCAGTTATCGACACTCGCGATGGTTTCCTTGCCAAAGCTGCCATGATACAGCTTTGCTAGGTCCACACTTTCTTTTACTGTCTATGGGTCCACATCCTAGGCAAATTGTCTCGCTGGTCAGGCTGTCGTGTATGGAAGGCCAACAGGGACAAAAGTACTCTTCCTAGTCCCTGTCCCTTTCTAGGCTACGGTCATTAACCATAATATTTCCGATGCACCTGAAGGCCATATTAATCTTATTTTCATTCTCCTGTCTGGCTGATCATTATCGTCTGTCATTGTCTGTTACTGTCATTGGTTATGTGTCTACATAATAGGCCCATACATTGTGTTCGTTGATTTAACTAATGGCAACGTAAATGTATCATGGCTGTTAATTTGCCTGCCTGCTAGGTCCTTTTGAAAATGCTATGTTTCCTCTCTAACCACTCCATTCCTCCTTGCAGGTCTTCAGGCTGTAGGGACTAGAACAAGATCTGTCCTCAAACTCTTCTCTGCCAAAAGAGCAACACCTCTAGCAGGCACAAACTCTCCTTCAGGCCAATACTGCACTCACTCATATACTTTTTCCAAGCACAATGCACTTTGCTTGTCGTCATTCGTAATCTCCCGTTACGTCACGGCAGCCGCAAGCACATGGCATTCCTTCCCATTTCTTCATTACTTAACATCTTAATAATCTTTCCATTTCAGGAGCAGCTCCTCTTCGTTTAATGTAAATGCCTCTCTCTCTAATTTAAGGGTATGCATCTGTCGGCAGTGGAGTACTGACCCTCACCGTAACTATCTACTTCATGCAGGGATGCGGGGCTGGTTCACGTAGGCCTATAGCCAAAACGTTAATCGAGGGACAGTGCTTTGGTTCATATTTAATCTTACTTCATCCAGGTCATGTGATGTCAACTTATTTACCTCCTCATCTAAGCTATACGCTAACCCTTCATGTCTTTATCCCACCACAGTAGGAGCAGCAGAATAGTGAACTTTCATTGTTAAATCATTAGATTTTGCAATTCACTATCGAATATCCATATGTCCACTCTAACTATTTGATTTACTAGGTCTGTGATGCTGGTTCACATATTCTAAACACCAGTGTTGTAATGTAACGGAGTACAAATACTTCGTTACTGTACTTAAGTAGAAATTTCACGTATCTGTACTTTACTTCGCTATTTAAATTTGTCAACTTCCACTTTTACTCCACTACATTTCCTAGATAAAATGTATACTTTTACTCCGTTATATTTCCACTAAGCATCTTCGTTACTCGTTACTGAAACATAAAATTAGAAAAAATGTGTGCGACTGCAATAAGGAAGGTTTGGCGAATCACTGCTCCTAGATTGCATTACGCACGCTCCGCACGCTGCGCGCTCTATTTCAGCTCTTGTTTGTTGCTAAAGGAGGAGGACCGCCATGGAAGCACGAGCACCTACTGGAGGACCTCCCGTTATCATAGACGATCACCCCGACGATAGTGGAGAATTCGGTGAACAGGGTAGTGGTGAATATAACGTCATACACCCGTGGCCGTATTTGCAAGAAATGTTTCTGTACATCGGCTACCTGCCCCAGCGGCCTGTGAAAGGCTATTTATCCATAGCATCGTAGGAGTTGTCTTCAGTCCAAGAAGAGTAAGACTGAATCTGGCCCGGGGTGGGTAATCGGGAGAATTCCCGGTGGGCCGCTTCACTTTTGGGCCGGTCGAGGAAAAAAATATTGACATTTGTCACGTTAGTCTATCTTTTCTTAAAGTAGGACACGTTCCGCATTCTGTGCATGACACCAATGCAATGCCTCTGCATGGGTTGTAGCCTACGTGAGGGAGTTCTCCCCTCCCAAAAAGAGTTGGTTGGGTCCATATAGCCAGTCTTTTCCAAAAAGTTTTCTCAGATACGGATAGCCAAGCCGGCCCTACAGTAGACACAAGCGTCAGGAAGGATGGAGGGTAGAAAGAGGCCAGGAGAGACTGAGCAGCAGATCAACCAGTCGACCACTGAAAATGATGAGCCCGAAATTAGTGATGAGGAGGCCATGACTACAGGGACCAGTAGAGAGGATAAATTAAAGTTATTTAATGTAAGAGAGCAATTTCCCTACATGATAAACCTATGCCTTGTTTGCTCAGAAGAGGGTGTAGTAAAGGAGTAGGCTAAATCACCAAACAACAATATAGCCTACCCAAGCAAAAAACATGTAGCCTAAACATTAGTTCAATATGCCTCTTTGTGGAAGCATTGGATAGGCTACATTTCAAAGGCTTTCTTTCTTTCTGTTTTGGTAACTTGTGGAATAGTGGAATATTTTTTGTTACTTCTCAGTTGAAGTGAATTATTATATAACGTTTACACATTTGTTGAACCATGGTACTAATAAAAAACTACAGGATAGTAAGAGCTGAAATGTTGCTTAATTTATCCAATTTCCACCACTATGGTCGGTCTTGGACCTGAAACTCCCGGGCACTGAATTCTGGCAACTTTGAAAACCAGCTTCTTTTGATGATGAACAGACACCTTTTCAGTTTCAACTAATGACTGGCATATTAGTAGCTGCTGGACATAGGTGGCCTGTGTGTGAGTAGGGATGTAACGGTGTGAAAATTTAACCTCACGGTTATAGTGACCAAAATTATCATGGTTTTCGGTATTATCACGGTATTTCTAAAAGTGTGTTCAATATGTTCAGAAACCACTGATAGGCCTACACAAGCTAAAATAGTTTCAAAAAGTATCCCGTTCACTTTATTCGTCATGTTTAATTGGCTATGTGCTTATAGCTTAACTTACCCTACCATAACTTGGAGTTTGCTATTTCTGTTATTTGGATGCAATGAGTGAGACCAAAGTAAGTGTTCAAAATAAAACTTTAGGCTACTGTATTCTCCTGATAACGTGAGTGGAATGGATTTAATGTGGACACGAACATAAAAAGACGCAGAGTGGCTACATGATACAGTGCACATTTTGCGGTTAAAAAGTTCTGCCTTTTAAAATCAGGTGTAGCCTAATCCAAATCGTAGTTAAAACCATCAATTGGACAACAGAATCAGTAGGGTACCAGTTTTGTTCCATTGTACCAGGCCTACTGTATGTCAAAAGCAGGCTCGGATGAAGCTGGGAAGGATTAAACACACGGTTTCCACACCGCGGTAATCAACAGTGATAATCATGATATTTGAAATGAAAACGGTAATTATTATCGTCAAAATTTTTATCGCGGTTTACCATTATACCGGTAATTGTTACATCCCTATGTGTGAGTGACGTTGACCTGGGGAGTAAGCCCTAGAAATGCTCATGCCACATGACCAAAATGTTCTCCCTACAAGCAGGTCATTTTTTTTTTTGTGAAAGAAATTTCATTTCAGAGAATTGTGCCTAAAAAGTCCTAGAAAACCCTGAATATGCTTTATGCTTTACTATAAGAAAGCCAAAGTTCAAAATAAAACTGCTTGCTTTTTACTTTTTACCTTTACTTCAAATACTTAAGTACATTAAATATCAGAAAATTACTTTTGATACTTAAGTACAGTATATATCAGATACTTTAAGACTTTTACTTAAGTAATATTTGAAAAGGCAACTTTCACTTCTACCAAAGTCTTTTTCTAGTACGATACTTGTACTTTTACTCAAGTATTGCTTTCTAGTACTTTATACAACACTGCTAAACACCCACTTACTCTTGGCTCTGGAGCAGTGCTTTGTTTCACATTTAATCTTATTTCACCCAGTCAGCATGATGAGGATTACTCTTCCATCTCTTGTCTTTATTTTAGTTATATGCTAAACCATCCTCAGCGACCATCCATAAGTGCTAGTGTACTCCAGCTATGTATCTGTTGATTGCATTATGTCTTGTCCTGTTGTGTCCTTAGGTCTGCTGCTGGTTAGTTAACCCTGGCTCTCTTTTCACTCCCTATCAATTCACTCCTTGAAGCCGTGTTCCTTATGGCTTTCTATGGGTTCATGCGCTCCGGGGAATTTTGTTCTGACAGCCAGGTTCTTAACCCTTCTCAGGATCTGGCTTGCTCAGCCATCCTCTTCTCCCACTTCTATGTATTTCTGAAACATTCTAAAATGGACACCTCAGGTTCTGTTGTCATTATCAGAGATTCTAAAGTAAATAACTCTTCTGTCCCTATACTTCTATGATCAACTATCTTAAACTTCGCCCACACACTTCTCCTAATGCACCTCTTTCTTCTACCCACTGGGTTATCTATGTCTAAACAATGGTTCAGAATTCACTTGTCGACAGCGGTTGGTAGCTGCGGGCTCTCAACCTCCCAATATACTGGCCATTCCTTTCGCATCGGCGCTGCAACGTCAGCAGCCGCTCTAGGATTACCTGCATCCTCTATCAAGTTGCTCGGAAGATGGTCTTCGTCGGCTTACGAGTCCTATATAAGACCTCAGGATCAAGCCCTTCTAGATGCGCAAATAGCTCTCGCAAGTGTCAAATAAGGTAAGCTACCTTTCAAAGGTCTGGTGGTGGTTATTCGGCTCAGCTAAAGCATTATATTAATTACGATGGACCCGAGCCACTCTTCTCCATTGGTTTCATTTCCTTTCATGAATCACTTTACTATTAACGAAGGATGTGTCTCATATTAATGTATTCTTTGATTATGCTCTATTCCAGGAAGTGTCCCAGCCTCACGTCTACCCCCGGGTAGGCCTTTCCCATCTTTCTCTTTGGGGGTAGGCTAGTGTTGACGAACTGACCGAAGTGTCGGTTAAATAACCCGGTTCGTGTCACTGAGCCGGGAGAATCGAGTGCCAAACGTCAAAAACCGACTCAGTGTTCCTAACATCCATTTTCACATACAGAGCAACACTGGCTTGATTGGCTGTGCTCGATCGAGTGTTCTCGTCGCTACTCTTTCATCATATCGCGTATTAGCGCCTCTACTGGAGTGGTAGTATAATCAGTCAAACTATGATGAGCCTGTATGGCTCTGGGCCTCATAACCGTGGCTGTCAAACGAGTCAAACAGTTCGCTAGGTTCTCCGGGCCTTGTAACCGTGGCTGCCACACGAGTCAAACAGTTCTCGGCAAGTTGTAATCAACCGATCACATAAGCCTTTCTAGTGCAAACTAGATGCTTATGTTCATGGACATTTTATCGATGGGAAAGTACTAAATCACATACCTACAAATACACATAGGCCTAATGTTATCTTAGTAGCCTAGTCATGTTAAATAAATGCTTAGAAGTGAATGACTGTAGGCTGCAGGCTGTCACGAGGAGACAGAATGACACCGAATGTAACCGTGCAACAACCGCTGTACCCTTTATCTGGTTCTCGGCAAGTTTGATTCATACCAGCCTTAGTGCATCGTAGCCTAGATTATTTATTCATGGCAATTCACACATTATCGATGGGGAAGTAGGCCTACATCTCATATTAGCCTACACGTCATATTATCTTAAAGTTATAAAGTTAAATGTTAGAGAAGTGAATGTTGCTTAGCCTCACGAAGACCGTGCCAGGCTGAGCAAGACCGTAGTCGAGGGTGAGTCTAATGTTATCAAACGGTCTAGGTTCTCGACAAGTTGGTTATTATGACCGCCGCGCAGCGAAGCGGCGGTCATATAGGTTTAGTCAGAATTTATTTTTATTTCTTTTTTCTTTTTCGCATGCCCAAATTTCCGTCAATGACACTGAAAGACCGGGGTACACGAAACTTGGTGGGCATGTAACCCCACATGGATAGCATGGAACCATCGTTTTTCGTTTTGATCTGTAGCCCCCCCGCTGGACTGGACCCCCCGAAAGGAGGGTAGGGCAGACACAGTTCTCTGTGAATATCTTGAGAACTGTAGGGCCTAGGATGACCATTTTTTTCCGTATGTTTGCCTCCAGGGGTCATGTTAACCCATTTCATGTGCACACATGTGCACAAACAGATACACACACACACACACATACATTCACAGTAATCATACGTATGACACATACTCACACAGTAGACATATGTACGCTTGCATGCACAGGCACATACGCAGGCACACACACAAGCACGCACACAAACACTCACACACACACACACCCACACACATAACATAAACATAACACAAACAATCAAGAATTTCTCAGAATTATGAACAGGCAAGATGGAGGTGGGGTTGTATAAAATGAATTTTTGGTACTTGTTGTCTAGCAGATACCAGTGAGAATTGAGTGTGGATAATGCAATTTAGTGAGACAGTTAGAATCATATAGGCCTTTCAGCGTGATTTCTTTTTGTGGAAAAAATGTGCTGGACTGGGCGGCGGTCAACCAAGCCTTAGTATCGTAGATGATTGTGTTCAATTTACACATTATTGATGGGGAAGTAGCCTACATCACATAAGCTTCCTGGGTAGCCTAGTTATAAAGTTAAATGTTGCTGGCTTCGTTTGTCACATGAGACCGCGCATCAGGCTACTTCGCCTACTAAACGAGACTGTAACCGAGGTATAGGCTATGAGCCTATGTAATCAAAACGGTTGTCTAGGTTCGCGGCAAGTTATTAACCATGCCTTGTTTTAGTGCATCGTAGATGCTTGTGTTCATGGCCATTCATATATCGATGGGGAAGTTCATCACATAGCCTACAAATACACGTCATCTTTGTAGTTACAAAGTTAAGTGTTAGAGAGGTGAATGTTGCTGGCTTCATAGTAGGTTCACGAAGTGACCGCGCGCCAGGCTACTGAAGGAGACCGTAACCGAGGGTATGAGTCTAATCAAACGGGTGTTATCGCAAGTTTGAGTTATCAACCGATAACCTATTTATTTATCGTGCATCTTAGGTGATTATGTAGCCTACATAGAGGTTCATAGGCTACATTACCGATGGATATAAAATACAAATACACGTCATGTTATCTTGGTAGTTGTTAAATGAGATGTTTGTTGGTAGGCTGTCACGAGGACTGTACAACAGGTTAGAGACCGTAACCGTGCTAATGCATGTGTAATCAAACGGGTGTCTAGGTTCTTGGTAAGTTGAAAGCCTTTATGTTTCGTGCATCTTGGAATTGTTCATTGAAATTCATATCCTAAATTACAAAGGGGGGAAATATTATATGACATAGGCTATGTTATCTTGGTAGTTAAGTTAAATGTTAGAAGTGAATAGGCTATTGGTAGGCTCACGAGGAGACCGCGCGCACAGCTGACTACTGAACAAGACCGAATGTAGGCTAACCATGGGCAGTGCTTGAGTCTAGTGTAGGCCAATATGATATGGCGGGGGAAGTAACGCGCGATATAACCCCCCCCCCCCCCGAACCGGTGACCGAATCTATTAACTCGGTAGGCCAACCAACGACCGTCCGGTTGAACCGACTTGCGTGTAAGAGTCGGTTGTCCCATCACTAGGGTAGGCTCCGCCCCTGCTGTATTCACCCGGCAGGATCTGCGAGGATCTCCACGCTTCGGGTCCTGGACTGAGAACGATCATTAAGCACTTTCCACAGGGATTTGCACCACATTGCATTACATTCTTGCCGTGCAAGAACCGAGCTTACGAAACTCTGAGCTTGTGCAAGCTCCTCGACTTCGCTGCAATCGCTGCAGACCATGCTGGTCATTTTCTTTTCACCAGAGAGTGCTCAAGCCTTTTATCTGTTTCTCTATACCTTTCTCTCTGAACTTATTACCCATGGACAATGTCTATTTCATGTTTTCCTGTCTTGTTTAGCTAACGTTACCTATGCTGCTCATCTTGTTTTGGGGGGCCTTTCCAAGAGCAAGGTGCAAAAGCATGGCCTCACTCTTCATCTTGCCCTCGGATCTGCTTTAGCTCCATTCCGTTGCAGGATGCGGCTTGCTCACGGAAAAAAGTCATCACATTTAGGGGTCGTACTTAAATCGGATATAATCTATCATGGACACTACACCGTGCTGTTATTTTGGGTAAGTCAACGTAATTAATTCATTAATCTAAACCTTGCTTTGTTTACATTTCCATCCAAATAGTAGTTGTGCTATTTAGCTTTCTTTAACATGGCTTTACCTCTGCCGGATGGACAGTAGTATCTGTTAATTTCATCTGCTGTACATCTTGTCCTTGCAGCTTCTGTTCACCATTGAACCATAACAAATGGAGTTCACAAACTGCTTGTCAATTAAGAGCTAGCTACTCCATTGCTTGTCACAAGGCTCACAAGAATCTATGGACTGTAGGGTTACTGAGTTCTTAATTACTAAAGACTCACTCAGCAGTAATGAGCATTTTGTAATCAATGTACTTCCTCTTGCAAATGTCTGGTGGTAGTTATCTAAATTTAATCATATTACTCATCTCTTCATTTCTGGTGCCCGTACTGGCTTGGGCGCATTTGTGCAGGTCATAATCTTCTTTAACTGCAAGCGCTATTTCTTCTGCACTAACCTGAGCTTCTGCAACTGCGAGCTCATTGTCCCCCAAACATTTGCAACTGCAAGCTCTATCCCGCTGCACTAACCCTGAGCATCTGCAACTGCAGGCTCTATCCCCTACACTGACCCTGAGCATTTGTAATCGCAAGCTCATATCCTCATCCTCATCAAATCATCAGTTTATTTTATTAATAGTATATTCTTCATGTGTCTCTGCTGTCTGTCTTGCTTTCTCTGATTCATCTCCCGAGCTCAACCGGATAATACAACATGCACTGTTTAATATTGTTATGCTCTATTTCAGAGAGGATGACCATCTAAGCATTCTGGTGGGTATCTTTATTTCTTATTCTTTGGAGGTAGGCTCCGCCCCTGCCGTCTCATACCGGCAGGATCTGCAAGGGTCTGCACACTCGGTGACCTGGACCGAGGACGGGGCCTATGCCAAAGACTGTCTTATTGTTGCTTATGCCTTTTGTATATCCTTTGATGGATTAAAACGTGTGTTAACTTTCATTGTACCTCCCTGAGTCTTTCTGATAGAAATGGAAGCGTTAGCGTTAAATTCTGTCAGGAAGACTCAATGCATGCGTCACTCATTCACTCATTACTTCCGACCAATCACCAGTCTGCATCAGCCTTTATAATCACTTTACTTTGCACCTGCCTGTTGCTTTCAGGTGCCGATTTTCGATGTTCCCACCCTCCCTCCCTAACCACCACCAGTTTGGCCTTGTCCAGATGTCCAGGGGGTAGGCTCCGCCCCTGCAGTCTCATACCGGCAGGATCTGCAAGGGTCTGCACACTCGGTGACCTGGACCGAGGACGGGGCCTATGCCAAAGACTGTCTTATTGTTGCTTATGCCTTTTGTATATCCTTTGATGGATTAAAACGTGTGTTAACTTTCATTGTACCTCCCTGAGTCTTTCTGATAGAAATGGGAATTACATTTCATGTGTAAATCATCCTACAGTACCCTTATTAGACGTTCTCTGCGGTAAACTGCAGCGTTGTCCTTATAGGAAGTGTCTATTGTCTTTACGTTTGTGTGTCTGTGTATATTTATGTGGATGCGTGTGTCTGTGCCTGTGGATGTGAGTGTGTGTGTGTTGATGTATGTCAGAGGAGGCTCCTTCATTGAGGAAAGGGAGGAACACCCTCCCTAAAATTTCAGAGAAAAATAAAAAATATATAAAGTGAATTACTAATCTGATAAATTACTGTTAATATTACTATTTTTAACACTTTGAATGAACAAAATCGTTCCCCTAGGTCAAAATGCCAACAGCACCCCCTATCGTAATTGAAAATTACTGTACGGAGGACCTTCCTCCTCAAGCCCCTCATTGAAGTCCATTATAAACGCCTCGGACCCTATCGGCTCGTGAATCACGTCGTTTTCAATGGCCAAGGGAGGAAGCTCCTCCATACAGTAATTTTCAATTGCGATAGGGGGTGCTGTTTTTAGCGGCAACGGTGCAAGAACGTTATCTGCAGTCTAAGGGCGCTACGCATACGCGCCCGCAAGGCTACGCATCGCTACGCTTCGGCCGCCATTATGCGTCGATGCGTAGCAAAATGTGTCATCCCAGTTTTTGATACGCGACGCACTGACGCATGCAATACTATGCGTTGTCGGTGGGGGCGACACTGCAAGTATTGTACATTATGTCAAGTAGGGATGTAACGATTACCGGTATAATGATAAACCGTGATAAAAATGTTGACGATAACAATTACCGTTTTCTTTTAAAATATCATAATTATCACGGTTGATTACCACGGTGTTGAAACCGTGTGTTTAATCCTTCCCAGCTTCATCCGAGCCTGCTTTTGACATACAGTAGGCCTGGTACAATGAAGCAAATTTGGTACCCTACTGATTCTGTTGTCTAATTGATGGTTTTAACTGCTATTTGGATTAGGATACAACTGATTTTAAAAGGCGGAACATTTTAACCGCAAAACTTGCACTGTATGATTTAGCCACTCTGTGTCTTTTTATGTTCGCGTCCACATTAAATCCATTCCACTCACGTTATCAGAAGAACACAGTAGGCTAGCCTAAAGTTTTATTTTGAACACTTAATTTGGTCTCACTCTGGGTAGGAATTTCACGGCGGCCACGTTGTTGCCCCTTGCATTGGCCGTGATGTCCCTTTGAAAATCAGAGGTACAGGTCACGGTGGCCTTGGTGCCCTTCTTTCAATATTCTGCTTTGCGTCCTACTAATAGCGATTTTTATTTAGCCTATGGCCTGTCAAAATATTCACAGCGCAAATTAATTTAGTCTTTTACGCAGTGGAGAAAGTGAAAGCGCAAGAAAGAAAGTGCGTCTAAATTCACCCATTCTTCTCAGTTGAACTACTCGCGAAGTAGCCCACTCATCACACAGACATCACAAGTATCACATGAAAGAGCTTTTTCTCAGCTTTTAAACGATGTTAGCCGCGAATTGCTGAGGTGAACGGTTCGCGAAAAAAGTAAGTAATATAATTCAATTTAATCATAAATTCTACTGAAGGTTTTGCGTCCATCTCCCTACCCATTCCTCTCTGTGCAATACTTCACGAACCTTTTGTTTAACACATGACAAACCATATATCAGAATAAACAGCAGACCTTACCGAACACAAAGGTGTAAAGCAGTCCCCTGTACAGTTAGCCGTTCCAGAGTAATCCAGTTTTGAATTTGCAGTAAATTTCGACATGCATGGATGTCTCCAAATTTGGGCTTTAAGTTTAACAATGTGTTTAAATTGTTCCACATGATTTCATAACGGGCCAAATACAAAATAAATGTTACAAATATCGCCTAGATATCGGTAAATCAGAGGACAGCTGACTAAGAGTTTGTGAAAGTAGATCACAAAATGCTAAGCATGCATCTAGGCTATTTGAGTTTCTTAAAGCTGAACTGTGCTCAAATTGTTCAATACATGATTTCATAACAGGCCAAATATAAAATAAATGTTAAATATAGCCTAAATATTAGATGATCAGATGATTTGCAGTTCTATGTAATATGTCATGTTCCATGTTTTTGTAATGTTTCATACAGTGATGCAGGTCTACTGCAGTGAATAGGCTATACAACTTTGATCATTTTTATAGCCTACTACTGTATAGTTAACTTTGGCCTTGATGCCCTAACATGTGGCCTTTGTGCCCTCCACCAAATATGCCCAACTGAAGGCCAAGTAGCCTTGCCCCCAGAATGGTGAAATTCCAAGCCTGGTCTTACTCATTGGATCCAAATAACAGTAATAGCAACCTCCAAGTAATGTTAGGGTATGTTAAGCTATAAGCACATATAGCCAATTAAACATAAAAAACTGAACGGGACACTTTTTGAAACTATTTCAGCTTGTGTAGGCCTATCAGTGCTTTCTGAACATATTGAACACACTTTTAAAAATACCGTGATAATACCGAAAACCGTGATAATTTTGGTCACTATAACCGTGAGGTTAAATTGTCATACCGTTACATCCCTAATGTCAAGTATATGTTATATTTACAGAAGGTTTGAATACAATGGCCAGAGAAGAGGAAACATTATGCAAGCTTATCTTTCTTTTACGGTCTATGGAGCTCCACATTGTAGGTTACAAGCTATTCATTGTGTATAACATGATTGTCACTTGGAGGAGACATCAGACTTGTAGATAACTTACGTTAGTATAGTTAGCTAACCGCTGCTAACGTGCTAGCATCATCACGTCAGAAAACCATGGGGATGTGCACATGTGTTAGTGTACATTTATTCACCATATATTAGTTGAAGTGGTTCTGCAATGTAGGCTATGTTTGCGTTTATTTACAGTACCATGTTCCTTACACGACATGACCCAGTGTCCTTGTAACATGCAGTCAATCTAGCACAGCGAATCACACTCACCTCCCGTCTATAGTTTCTCACCCAACAAAGCTAGATATTACTTTTTATACGTGTCTCCATGTCATATTGGAGTCTTTTTGAGAATTCTAAATTAAATATGATCCGTGGCTCTCCAAAAGAGCCTCTTGGGATGTAACTTTTACAGACAACTTAAATATCACTCAGAATGTCACCAGTGACTGCTACCCCCTGTTGCATGAGCGATGTATTGCATTTCACTTATCGGCCGCGTTGCTTGCGTCCACCGTGTAAACTATCAAAGGGAGCACGTCGCTCGCGTCGCTAACGTTGCTTGCTCACGTTGCTCGCGTTGACTCTGTAAGAGCCCTAACAGCTAATCTTGTGTTGAATGGGAAGCTTGTTTTTTGCTCGTGAAATAAACAGTACAATCAGAGGACAATCTCAAATCTTGTATACATTCAAATACACTGCGAAGGTTAGGATTAAAGCAGGAAGACCAGTTCCAAAAAATCATATTCCAAAACAAGCAGGTAAGGCTAGTGTAGGCTACTGAATGCTACATAGTCAGACAAATATTGCTAACTGGTAACGTTAGCACAGAAAACAGCCTAGGCTACTGTTGGCCTGTCACATACGTGGACAGTTCACTTATTGGTGATAAAACATTTTTGGATAGTTATGCGTTGTTATAATCATCCAAGTTATGCCTTAACTAAACAATTGTTAAAAAATGTTCTTGTTGTTAACGTTAATATGTTCTTGTTTTCACCGTTCTAACTGTATCTTCAAGGATTAAAGTTCTCCGTCGTAGGACGGATTTCCGTCAATTTGATTTTAGAAATGTCATATTTGAGATCGATGCAGATCCGATGAGAAAAAAAATAGGAGGGGGGGGACTATCACCTTTGCTTTTCCTTTTTAAGGCAACTACAAATATTAGGTCCGATGAATTAATGTGTGTGATGGTAAATGTTATTGAGAACTTTCTGTGTCTCAATCAGTGACCGCTCAAGAAGATAGCCTACGTCAGTCATGAGTTTCGCTTTGTTTATGTTGTAGCTACACACTTGTCTCGGGCGTTTGCTTAAAAAAAAAGAACACATATGGAGGACTATAACGGTCTAAAAGTTGGATTATAGTGACACATTAGAGACAGCTGATGAGGTTGGCCAATCCGTTTAACTTTTTTGGATATGATATTGTGAGCTCTATGTGCGAATAGACCTCTGAAGTTCGCCTACAAAAAAGCTGCCATCTTTGACATCCGGTATCTGGCGATTTTTCCTATGGGAAAATAACATGGGGATTTTGAATTATCGCACCTGTTAAACTCTCACGGGGATGAAAAAGTCTGAAATGCAGACGTTTTCCTGAACGCACTTTTGTCCTCTGCCTTCGAGTGGATACTGTGATCTCCGGTACGTGAAGGCGGCACACTTAGATTTTTGCTACCCTAGAGCTAACTTTCAATGCAACTTGCCATAGGTAGTTAGCTTCAATTAACAACCGGATCTCCTTATATGGGCAAAGATGGCCGTTTTGGTTCTTTTTTGTAGGCGAACTTCAGAGGTCTATTCGGAGAGGAAGCGTAGGCTGTGTTCTTTCCGTGCATCAATGTAGACAATTTCTTACTATCGCAAATTCTTGTCAGGGGAGGTCATTCATTTTGGGTGTCACCTATGACTTGAACAGATAGCCTGCTATGCCACCCGATGTAGGTTACTATTATTGTTACAGTTTTTAATCAATGCAACTAACATTATGTGTAAAGCGACGCAATATCCGTAGCCTATGCACCGAGGTGAAGTTAGTTTGATATTTGATATTCGGATATTCGACAGATATTCAAAAAAAAAATTATGCGGCCGGTTTCACCCCGTGTTTGCAGACAATGTGAAAACAGATGACCTGTCTACTTGCTCCCAGCCGACCTTAGGGACCGTCTAAAAAGTACCTTCTGAATTACCTTCATAGTCTTTTTTGTCAATAGCTTTGACATCATGTGACCTAGTGACTCCAAACTAATTCAAAATAGTTATCCTATATGGGACTCATCAGACACACCTCTTTTTATAGTCACTATATGCACACAGTATTTTATATGAATATTTTAAAGAAAAGACCTTATTTCCCATAAGAAATGGTCTCCTGTTTTCAATACCTCCCAAGCCATGTGACCTAGTGACTCCAAACCAATGCAGAACATTTATCCTATATGGGACTCATCAGACACACCTCTTTTTATAGTCACTGTATGCACACTGTATTTTATATGAATATTTTGTAAAAAAATACATTATATCCTATATGAATGGTCCCCTTTTTTCAATACCTCCCAAGTCATGTGACCTAGTGACTCCAAACCAATGGAGAATAGTTATCCTATATGGGACTCATCGGGCACACCTCTTTTTATGATCACTGTATGCACACTGTATTTTTTATGAATATTTTAAAGAAAATACATTATTTCATATAAGAAACAGTCTCCTTTTTTTCAATACCTCCCAGGTCATGTGACCTAGTGACTCCAAACCAATGCAGAATAGTTATCCTATATGGGACTCATCGGGCACACCTCTTTTTATGGTCACTGTATGCACACTGTATTTTATATGAATATTTTGTAAAAAAAAAATACATTATTTCCTATATGAATGGTCCTCTTTTTTCAATACCTCCCAAGTCATGTGACCTAGTGACTCCAAACCAATGCAGAATAGTTATCCTATATGGGACTCATCAGCCACACCTCTTTTTATGGTCACTGTATGCACACTGTATTTTATATTAATATTTTAAAGAAAATACAATATTTCATATAAGAAATAGTCTCCTTTTTTTCAATACCTCCCAAGCCATGCGACCTAGTGACTCCAAACCAATGCAGAATAGTTATCCTATATGGTACTCATCGGGCACACCTCTTTTTATGATCACTGTATGCACACTGTATTTTATATTAATATTTTAAAGAAAATACATTATTTCATATAAGAAACAGTCTCCTTTTTTTCAATACCTCCCAAGCCATGCGACCTAGTGACTCCAAACCAATGCAGAATAGTTATCCTATATGGGACTCATCTGGCACACCTCTTTTTATGGTCACTGTATGCACACTGTATTTTATATGAATATTTTGTAAAAAAATACATTATTTCCTATATGAATGGTCCTCTTTTTTCAATACCTCCCAAGTCATGTGACCTAGTGACTCCAAACCAATGCAGAATAGTTATCCTATATGGGACTCATCGGGCACACCTCTTTTTATGGTCACTGTATGCACACTGTATTTTATATGAATATTTTGTAAAAAAAAATACATTATTTCCTATATGAATGGTCCTCTTTTTTCAATACCTCCCAAGTCATGTGACCTAGTGACTCCAAACCAATGCAGAATAGTTATCCTATATGGGACTCATCGGGCACACCTCTTTTTATAGTCACTGTATGCACACTGTATTTTATATGAATATTTGAAAGAAAATACATTATTTACCAAAAGAAACGGTCTTTTTTTCAATACCTCCCAAGCCATGCGACCTAGTGACTCCAAACCAATGCAGAATAGTTATCCTATATGGGACTCATCGGGCACACCTCTTTTTATGGTCAAGGTATGCACACTGTATTTTACATTAATATTTTAAAGAAAATACATTATTTCATATAAGAAACAGTCTCCTTTTTTTAATACCTACCAAGCCATGTGACCTAGTGACTCCAAACCAATGCAGAATAGTTATCCTATATGGAACTCATCAGATACACCTCTTTTTATGGTCACTGTATGCACACTGTATTTTATATGAATATTTTGTAAAAAAAATACATTATTTCCTATATGAATGGTCCTCTTTTTTCAATACCTCCCAAGTCATGTGACCTAGTGACTCCAAACCAATGCAGAATCGTTATCCTATATGAGACTCATCGGGCACACCTCTTTTTATGGTCACTGTATGCACACTGTATTTTATATGAATATTTTGAAGAAAATACATTATTTCCCATAAGGAATGGTCTACTTTTTTTCAATACCTCCCAAGCCATGTGACCTAGGGACTCCAAACCAATGCAGAATAGTTATCCTATGTGGGACTAATAAGACACACCTCTTCTTATAGTCACTGTATGCACACTGTATTTTATATGAATATTTTTAAGAAAATACATTATTTGCCATCATGAATGGTCTCCTTTTTTCAATACCTCGCAAGCTTATTTCTCGCTAGACATCACAGATCAACATAGAACTGTTCTGCTATGTGATACTAATCAGACACGTCAATGTGAAATAATATTTTGCATGAACTATTATATTTAATTTTTTTTAAAGAATCATATTTATTTCCTATGGAGTGGGGAGGGGGGTATTGAAAAAGGAGACTATTCCTTATAGGAAACGATGTATTTTCTTTAAAATATTAATATAAAATAGAGTGTGCTTTCAATGGTTATAGGAAGAGGTGTGTCTGATGAGTCCCATATAGGGTAACTATTCTGCATTGGTTTGGAGTCACTAGGTCACATGGCTTGGGAGGTATTGAAAAAAGGAGACCATTCCTTATGGGAAATAATGTATTTTCTTTAAAATATTAATGTGAAATACAGTGTGCATACAGTGACCATAAAAAGAGGTGTGCCCGATGAGTCCCATATAGGATAACTATTCTGCATTGGTTTGGAGTCACTAGATCGCATGACTTGGGAGGTATTGAAAAAAGAGGACCATTCATATAGGAAATAATGTTTTTTTTTTACAAAATATTCATATAAAATACAGTGTGCATACAGTGACCATAAAAAGAGGTGTGCCCGATGAGTCCCATATAGGATAACGATTCTGCATTGGTTTGGAGTCACTAGGTCATATGGCTTGGGAGGTATTGAAAAAAAGGAGTCTGTTTCTTATATGAAATAATGTATTTTCTTTAAAAAAAATCATATAAAATACAGCGTGCACACAGTCGCTATAAAAAGAGGTGTGTCTGATGAGTCCCATATAGGATAACAATTCTGCATTGGTTTGGAGTCACTAGGTCACATGACTTGGGAGGTATTGAAAGAAGAGGACCATTGATATAAGAAATAATGTATTTTTTTTACAAAATATTCATATAAAAATACAGTGTGCATACAGTGACCATAAAAAGAGGTGTGCCCGATGAGTCCCATAAAGGATAACTATTCTGCATTGGTTTGAAGTCACTAGTTCGCATGGCTTGGGAGGTATTGAAAAAAGAGGACCATTCATATAGGAAATAATGTATTTTTTTTACAAAATATTCATATAAAATACAGTGTGCATATAGTGACCATAAAAAGAAGTGTGCCCGATGAGTCCCATATAGGATAACGATTCTGCATTGGTTTGGAGTCACTAGGTCACATGACTTGGGAGGTATTGAAAAAAGAGGACCATTCATATAGGAAATAATGTATTTTTTTTTACAAAATATTCATATAAAATACAGTGTGCATACAGTGACCATAAAAAGAGGTGTGTCTGATGAGTCCCATATAGGATAAATATTCTGCATTGGTTTGGAGTCACTAGGTCACATGGCTTGGGAGGTATTGAAAAAAGGAGACCATTTCTTATGGGAAATAAGGTATTTTCTTTAAAATATTCATATAAAATACAGTGTGCATACAGTGACTATAAAAAGAGGTGTGCCCGATGAGTCCCAAATAGGATAACTATTCTGCATTGGTTTGGAGTCACTAGGTCACATGACTTAGGAGGTATTGAAAAAAGAGGACCATTCATATAGAATATAATGTTTTTTTTTTACAAAATATTCATATAAAATACAGTGACTATAAAAAGAGGTGTGTCTGATGAGTCCCATATAGGATAAATATTCTGCATTGGTTTGGAGTCACTAGGTCACATGGCTTGGGAGGTATTGAAAAAATGAGACCATTTCTTATGGGAAATAATGTATTTTTTTTTACAAAATATTCATATAAAATACAGTGTGCATACAGTGACCATAAAAAGAGGTGTGCCCGATGAGTCCCATATAGGATAACGATTCTGCATTGGTTTGGAGTCACTAGGTCACATGACTTGGGAGGTATTGAAAAAAGAGGACCATTCATATTGGAAATAATGTTTTTTTTTTTACAAAATATTCATATAAAATACAGTGTGCATACAGTGACCATAAAAAGAGGTGTGTCTGATGAGTCCCATATAGGATAACTATTCTGCATTGGTTTGGAGTCACTAGGTCATATGGCTTGGGAGGTATTGAAAAAAAGGAGTCTGTTTCTTATATGAAATAATGTATTTTCTTTAAAAAAAATCATATAAAATACAGCGTGCATACAGTCGCTATAAAAAGAGGTGTGTCTGATGAGTCCCATATAGGATAACAATTCTGCATTGGTTTGGAGTCACTAGGTCACATGACTTGGGAGGTATTGAAAAAAGAGGACCATTCATATAGAATATAATGTATTTTTTTGTACAAAATATTCATATAAAATACAGTGACTATAAAAAGAGGTGTGTCTGATGAGTCCCATATAGGATAAATATTCTGCATTGGTTTGGAGTCACTAGGTCACATGGCTTGGGAGGTATTGAAAAAAGGAGACCATTTCTTATGGGAAATAAGGTATTTTCTTTAAAATATTCATATAAAATACAGTGTGCATACAGTGACTATAAAAAGAGGTGTGCCCGATGAGTCTCATATAGGATAACTATTCTGCATTGGTTTGGAGTCACTAGGTCACATGACTTGGGAGGTATTGAAAAAAGAGGACCATTCATATAGAATATAATGTATTTTTTTTTACAAAATATTCATATAAAATACAGTGACTATAAAAAGAGGTGTGTCTGATGAGTCCCATATAGGATAACGATTCTGCATTGGTTTGGAGTCACTAGGTCACATGACTTGGGAGGTATTGAAAAAAGAGGACCATTCATATTGGAAATAATGTTTTTTTTTTTTACAAAATATTCATATAAAATACAGTGTGCATTCAGTGACCATAAAAAGAGGTGTGTCTGATGAGTCCCATATAGGATAACTATTCTGCATTGGTTTGGAGTCACTAGGTCATATGGCTTGGGAGGTATTGAAAAAAAGGAGTCTGTTTCTTATATGAAATAATGTATTTTCTTTTAAAAAATTCATATAAAATACAGCGTGCATACAGTCGCTATAAAAAGAGGTGTGTCTGATGAGTCCCATATAGGATAACAATTCTGCATTGGTTTGGAGTCACTAGGTCACATGACTTGGGAGGTATTGAAAAAAGAGGACCATTCATATAGGAAATAATGTATTTTTTTTACAAAATATTCATATAAAAATACAGTGTGCATACAGTGACCATAAAAAGAGGTGTGCCCGATGAATCCCATAAAGGATAACTATTCTGCATTGGTTTGAAGTTACTAGGTCACATGACTTGGGAGGTATTGAAAAAAGAGGACCATTCATATAGAATATAATGGGGTTTTTTTTACAAAATATTCATATAAAATACAGTGACTATAAAAAGAGGTGTGTCTGATGAGTCCCATATAGGATAACTATTTTGAATTGGTTTGGAGTCACTAGGTCACATGATGTCAAAGCTATTGCCAAAAAAGACTATGAAGGTAATTCAGAAGGTACTTTTTAGACGGTCCCTAAGGTCAGTTGGGAGCAAGTAGACAGGTCATCTGTTTGTACATTGTCTGCAAACACGGGGTGAAACCGGCCGCATAATGTTTTTTTTTTGAATATCTGTCGAATATCCGAATATCAAATATCAAACTAACTTCACCTCGGTAGCCTATGCAATTTATTATCCCGTCTGTTATGACATGTACAACAATGTTTTTCACAATTTGCGATGGAAGGTTTTGACTGAGCGTGTTAGCATAAAAATAATAATAATATCACTGTCATCATCGCAAACTGTTGAGTAAGGGGGTCAGTCTGTTTGTGACGCACAGACAGCCTTGTAGCCTATTTTGCTTAGGCCTCACTTTTAACGACAGTAGGTTGTGAGTGTATGTTGACAAAAAATAACCATACAATTAAAATAGTCAACTTAAAACTTTGCTATAAAATATTATTAATTTATAGCACAAAACCATAACCAGTAGGCCTACCAGAACCTCGCATATTAGCGTCATGATTTGTGTGCGTCTATTTGGCAAGGCCACTAGCTGTCATGGATGCGTTGTTGCTAAAGGAAGGCAAGGCAGGTGTCAAAAGTTAAAAAATAAATGGAGATGGGCAGGGGGGAGAAATAACAAGCCATGGTGTAAAGAAATTAAAGTGCCAGGGGTTTGCTTTTGCGCGGTTCGCTGCAAGAAAATTGTTTATGGATGCAATAGGAAAACGTTTTAGCACGCCACCAATCAGAAGACCGCCATAAGGTTAACGTTCGTGCACTTCAGGACATCTTCCCTACCTGGTGCAACTAGCCACCACGACAGGTAGGCTACGTTTATCTATGGCTGACCGTTTTTACGTTTAGAAAGTAGGCTACGCATGTTCTTTCATAGCGCAACACGACCTGTCCCTCACCATATCGCAACCTCTTGTCAACCTTATACAATCGGTTGCTGAAGACAAAAGCATTGTCGTTATCAAATGCGCAGACCTCCTGCATGAGCACACACAGACTGAGAGACTGCTCATTGGAAAACTGAGTTGTCTGTAAAACTCAAAATTACCATGTTTTCATTAAATGCGGATGAGGCAACAAATGGAAATATAAACAATTTCTAGAATGTTCTGATTCGTTACTTTAATGAGGAGATGGGAAGTCTTGCAAACTTGATTTTATAGATTTTACTTGGTGTTGAATTGCATATTAACAAGAAAAAAATCTCCCCTTTAAACACTTTTGGCCTGAAGTAATTCAATAAGAGTGTGTTAAAGCCTTTCTACAATATTGCTGCAGTAGAAAAGAACAGCAATGGCTAATCAGCAATGGTCAGGGATGGTACTAAAATATATTTTTGTTCATCAGGAAAACTCAATCTCAATCAAGAACATTCAATTCGCCTTATTCACATGGCGGCCATTGGCGGCTAAAACGAGGCTACAGGGTACACAAACCATAGGATTGTTATGTTCTATGCATTCACCTGTAGGTGGCATTAATTATATAGTAAGTGTACCCTGTAGCCTCGTTTTGGTTTAAACAATGGCCGCCGTGTGAATAAGGCGAATACTCCCTTTACTTTGCTGTTTGCATCTTTTTGTACATTAAAAACCAATAGGTCGCGACCGCAAAAGGGGTGCTATCTCTATAGGTAGCTATGAACAACGTATGACTTATGGCCTGAAAAAAGTTCAGTCAAACGATTTTCTTTCACTTTAATCCCTGTATCTTTGGATGGTAACATTGTTAATGAATGTTTCAGACCATGATGCATTCCTTTAATGACGTCTTCAATAACATTTGCCTTTCGAGTATGCTTTCATAAATTCCCACTTAGCCTTTACAACCTGTCTTTAAATTATAGCGATTTGGCTTTAAAAACAATAGCATGTTACAAATATCCACATTTAAGGTCTATTTTTTAATAGTAAATAGTTACATGGTTTTATAAAACAAGTGTCTATTTTTAGTATTATAGACTTTTCTGCCAACATTGAGCAAAACCTCCAGACTTTCCATAATTTTGCATAATAAATCTGGAAAACAGTATTTCATAACTAGACCTACATATCTTCCCTGACTTCCCAGATCTAAATGTACATTTATTTACATTTACATTTATTAATTTAGCACTATTATCCAAAGTGAAATTATATTACAAAGTCTATTGTCCCTGGAGGAATTTGGGGTTAAGTGCCTTGCTCAAATGCACAATGGTGGAAGCCAAGAATTGAACCCACAACTTTTCTGGCTGCTGCATGCTAGCCTACCTCCTTAGGTCAGACCCCCCCTGAGAATGTCAGAACAGCATTTATTGCACAACATTGCCAGTTTAAAATGCTACATAGTACATACTGCTGCTATAAATGTGTCTGGGTAGGCGGCCTACTTACGCTATTGTTCACCACCAACACCATCACAACCTCACATTTGCCACTAACACCAATCAAGCGGACATTCCTTCCTCCGTTATTTTTTTAACCACCGGCCGCCACTGATGTATGTATGTGTGTTTGTGAAAAAGAGTGTGTGTGAGACTTGATGAAATTCTACAAAACTTGGCATACCACCAGAGAATGTCAGGTCAATCATACACATACAATTTGGTGCAGTTCTGAACATCTTAACTGAAGATAGGGGCGATTAAAGCAGAATGGTATTGCATTTTCATTTTTTACCGGGGGGATGCAAATCACAAATGAGTAATTATGGGCTAGGTTGATGTGGGCCCTTGAGACCAACATACCATAAAAATGTATTCATCCTCGGTGCCACGGTTCAGGTAGTTATTTAGGAAAAACTGAATTTTTTGGGTTTCGGGGGGCCCAGCGCGGGGGAGGGGGAGTGGCCCCCGGGGACCAAATGACATTTTTCCGTAAAAGTCTAGTGGGGCTACATACCCACCAAATTTCATGTGCCCCGGTGTTTCGGTGTCCTTGGTATCGTTGACCAAAAATTCAGGAATTAGATGACTGGAAAAAAAAAAACTTTGACAATCCCTATATGACCGCTTCGCTGGCTTCGCTAGCAGCGGTCATAATTAGGCCTTTGAGGTAAAAGCAGAGAAAGGAGCATGTGGTTTAGTCTGTGCTGCGTCAATATCTAAGCCTACACACTCACTTTCTTACTCGACTTCTTAAGTGATACCGCAAAACATTATTGCACGGTGCAACAATCTAATCTTAAATAATTACAATTATTTATGTCTGTGTGTGGTATATAGCCTACTTGGGATGCTTACACGCAGATGTCAAAGTTCTTCTATTTTCATATTGATGTGAATTAATGTCACCTGACATCACCATCAAATTAGAGGATATTTCAGAACTATTCACGTGGACAGCTCCCCTTAAGAGCGCATTAAGAGCAGTGCACGCACATTCATGCTATGAGCATGTTTGGGAAACAGTCGGAAAGACCAAATGAACAATCTTAAGATGAATCATAGAAAACCCTCGTAAGTGTGTGTATCCATCATTATCGGAAAACCGGGCCAAGGTTTTTCTTTGTCGGTGCCGTATAATGCTTTTTAGAAGGCGTAAGATAGCGATTTTTAGATAATGCGCCAGACCGCACCTTAGCTTGTTAATTGCTACACCCCATTTTTTAATAAAAGATAAGGCGAGGAATTCGATTGTAAGATAGGAATAAACTTTGCGTTGTGATAAAAATATGCTATGCGCTGCGTTTCTGATCGTTAAAATCGGGCCCTCTGTTTCAGTTAATGCATGCAGTAAAAGGGCAGGACAACTCAAAAACCACATTTGTCAGTATATTTTATTGGGGGACTGCCCATTTCTCCGACCCTTCATTGTTCCGACCTCTCAATAATCCTAAAAAAAATGATTTGGCCCGATAACCCAGTAGTCCGATGTCCCTTAGTTTCGAAAATAATAAACCCTTTGCGTTTCTTATGCAAGTTTGAACTTTGAACTGGTGGAAACAGCTCGGAAAACGAGTTGAACAGACAAATAGAACTGAGGTTGCCAACCATCCCGAATTGTCCGGGACATCCTGTATTTTGGATGTTTTTTATTTGTCCCGTCAGGGACAGCTCCAGTCCCGAATTTCAATCACAGCCTCGTCGGCCTTGTCAAGTTGTCAATGGCCAATAGTAGGCTATTGTAAACGCGCCAAAAACTCAAGTAATGTTGCTATGTTGTTATATTTATTTATGTTGGTTTATTGCACGTTACGCCCAAACCACACCCATGGGTAATGTAGCTACTTCAGACCACCCCATTTTAGATTTGCGTCGGGCGCAACAGTCATTTCTCCCGCCGGTAAAATAGCTACAGCACCCAAGATCCGCCCACAAAGCTACTTGTGCTTTGCGTTTGATACTTGCGTTTCAGATCGTAAAGATAGCACCCCAGGACTGATAATTTTATTATTAGGGATAATTGTTTATAACATTTCTTTAGGATTATTGCCTTGTTTAACATGTCTGAAATCCCAAAGTTTTCTGTTTGAAACAACCGAGATGAGGCGTCTTCTGATCAAGTTAGATTCACATTGGTTATTGCAAGGATAGGCTATGCCCCATTCCTATTCATTATCATTGCAGGCTTATGGAAATATAAATACATATCCAACTCAAAACTACCTTTACCCTGTTGGACTTTGGACTTAGCCTATATTTTTATTTCAGTTTTTCAAAGATAAACATTTAAACGTTTAATAAGCTAGAGAAAAGTAATTTCACTTTTCTCAGATTTCGGTCCTATTTGGGTTACTGGAATTTTGAAAAATAAAATGTAAAATTTGACTGATAATGACTGACTGACTATTATTGTGTTACATGCTCCAAATGTAAAGCACTTTGAGCTGCATTCTGTGTATGAAACGTGCTATACAAATAAAGATTATTATTATTATTATTATTAATTGGTATGCATCAAATTATCAGTCATTTTGATAGGAGTAACCTTGTGAGCTTGGTTGAGACCATAATATAAGGGAATTTATGATTTTTTTCATTTTTCAGGTAAATATCATTACCCTCACATCATCTAATGTGTACATTTTAATCAATGATAAATCAATGATCAAAAGTCTATTTTATTAGAATTGTTGAATTTTACTTACAACGTTTAAGTATTTTTTTTTATTTTTTCACTCGACCCTGGCTTGGAATTTAATTTATTTGAAATACTGTAAATGCCATATATCATATCTGTTTTAATCCACTGGCAATTTAGGCTGTCCAACATTGTTAAAAATATCTAATTAATGTCATTTATTTTAATTTATACATATTCTATTGGCAAAAATATGCATGGTGATGGTGATGACATTGCAGTTCTGGTAATGACATTTGTTCTGGTGATGACAAATCACTGATCGTAATCCATTACAATTAAATGTTTATAATTTAGAAACCCAAGTTGAACTGACTTTGTGCAAAAAAACATATTTCTTTTAAAAAGCGTACTTTAAATGTATCTGCAAAAATGTCATCACCAACACAGTCGTCATTACCACTACATTTCAAGCTATAATGTGCTGGTAATGACTGTGTTGGTGATGACATTTATACCAAAAAACTACCCTGAGAAGCAAAAATGATGTGCAAGTGTAGCTAGCTTTCTACATGTAATGTACACCATTTAAACTATTAAAGTAATTTTAAAATGTCAGTAATATTCAAAAATACAGAAATACAATGCATACGGTAATGACGCATAATAAGTGTACATGCCCAAAAAGAAAGATAAGGAGTAGATTTTAATATGTTTCTGGACATCAAGCCATCAATCTTTCTGCTTAACACCCATGTATTCCACTGTGATATTAGGTGACCACGGCTACCAAATATTTTTTGATGAAAAAAACAGTAGCAAAGTGCCTTTATGTAGAGTGTGTTGGTAATGACGGCTAAACCATGGGACAGGTATACATTAAGCAAAATAAAGTAGGAAATGCATATATATGCATAATGTGTGCATGCAATTCATTAGTTCAGATAACATTTAATTCATATGTATGATTCTTTAATTTCATTTTGATAAATAATGTTTGAGATATGGCACAACATGTGAAAACTCTGGTTGCGGACACCAAAACACAGATATTGTACCATAAAACACCAATACAATGTGTCAAAATCATGAGTAGGAGCAACCATTAAAAAAATCCAGGGCTTATACTAATTAGTGATGGTAAATATGATTAGATTTAATGTGTTTTTAATAGAATTACACCCTGTGGACAGAAATAGGCCCAAATTCTGGGAAATGCCCATGAATTGCTGATTCAGATCTTAGATTATGGGCGGTGATCCACAAAAGCCTAGGCCTATGTGATCGGAACAATGGGATATGTTTCGAAACAAAGGGACGTCGGACTAAAGGGCTATAGCAGTGGTTCTCAAACTGGGGGTTGCCAAAAATATTTGAGGGGTCGCGAAATGATTTGCAGTCTGGATTAAAGACATTTTTGTAAAGGTTTTTAGTCAAAGGCTGCCATTGACATAATGCCTTTGATGTTGACATAGCCTACCTATGAGAGAAGACATTTTCTGCCTCTGCTTCCAATGCCCATCTCACAACATTTCAAAACCAAATTCCGCCAGTTAGAGAGAAGGGGGTCGCGAGACTTGGCCCATGTTTTTTGGGTGTCGCCCAACCACTGGGCTATAAGACCAAATGGAATTTGGTCAGGTTATTGAGAGGTCGGAACAATGGAGCGTCGGAGAAATGACATGGTACCCTTTCCACCACTAGGCTTGTAGGCAGGCATCTGTGCTTTCTGGAAAAGTCCAGAACGGCTGTCCATCCGACGGCCGTCGACTGCCTGGCTCAGTGCCCCTTCGGCCAAGTAGGGCGACTGCCTAGCTCTCCACATAAATATACGTCACTCAGGCTTAATTAAAGCTATCAGTATGTCTACGCTACCAGTTGTCATTGTCATCCAAAATAGTAAACATTTGCGCCATTGCGTTTTCAATTAATGATATTAAGCAAGATGATGCAGCATTTATATTTCGCCCCTCTCTGTGGTTCAGTCTTGCTCATAGCCTTGCGCTTCAAAAACGCGCTAGAATTGAATTCTGTGCATGCAGAACAGGTGGTGAATGTCAGTTAGGGCCAGTCGCCATGGAAGAACTTGGGATAGGCCTAACAAAAACGAAAAACAAGGCAACATATAACGGAGTGGGAGAACAGCGACATTTAACCAGTTTTCCACCAAAGGTAGGCTATGGTCCTGTCCCAATATTTAGACTATTGAGAAACTTGGTGTGACCTAGCCTAAACCTTACCCCTTATCCAGTTTACACATGTTGCTAGCATATGAAAATGTTTTTAAAAGGAGCTACGAATAGGCATGCTACACATCTTATCTAGGCATTACTGTTTATTTTCTTCTATTCAACAAAGTGGTAGGCTACTGTAGACCAGCTTTCTGTCCAACTTTTTTACATTTCTAAAGAATGCCTTTTGCATTCAATTTACATGTGTGGATACCTGTGTTCGATCTGTATTGTCTTAGCTGAAAGATGGCCAAAGATTGCCAACACCCGCTCATGCATAAAGTGGCCATTTGCTCTTTGTTCTGGCCCCTCTACTGAGAGGTTAACTCAGTCCTGGGCCTACTTGATGTCTTATGGTAAGATGCTCCACAACCCTTGTTACAGTATTGGTCTATAAATGTATGTTGTGAATAATACACTCATGTTTGGTCTTGAAATAATACTTGGGCAACTGTGAGCGTCTGATCATGGTTTCATTACAATTTAATGTATCTGTGCATAGTTGTAGACTAAAAACTACATTATAGTTCTAGAGGTGATGATATCCACCTGGGCCACACCCATCCCCCTCAGATAACAAAGGCTCTGATGAGTGGGGGTTGGCCCAAGTGATGATAAAACAAGAGTTCTCTTGTCTATGTGTTTTCTCTCTTTTCTCTTTGGTCTTGCCCTGGGGTTCTGACCTCTCAGCCCCCCTCTCTCTCTCCCTTTCTCGCTCTCTCTCTCCCCCTCTCCCTGTCTCTCTTTCTCTATTTCTGTGTTTGTACTGTTTTATCTAGTGTATCTGTTATCTTTAACTTGTTAACTTGTTTATCTCTGTGCTTTTGAGTAAGCTTCCTTTGTTACTATTTGCTACTTTGTTACTTTACTTTGTTACAGTAGACCATGTGAGTTTACTTTACATTCGACTGAAGTGAGATTGATATTGACTAAGACATTTACCCTTTAAGGCTTAGTGCCTTAATAAATTGTTAACCTGTTCACCAATCATATCTGTAGTTCTCGTAGTGTGTCATGCCATGCTCTTCCATAGCTGATAAACTAGTGACTTGGTAATTGAATGGTGATACAAATTATTAATTAAATGGAGTCAGATTATGGCAGCCTAACATTGTACGATTTTGGTCTGTTTTCACAGTCGGCGACTACATTTCCAAAGTCGGACAGAAATCATGGGAGTTGTACTGGAATCGCGGCGCGCTCCCGTCAACTAGATCGTTTAGTATAAGGTGCCAATCTTAGCGGTTTTAAGTCAGTCGGAGTCAGTCTTTTTTTAGTTTTGCCGTTACAACAATATCAAACATGTTTGATATTATCGCAAGTCTTTTTAGTCGTGGCTCATGCAAATAGTGACGTGAACAATATAAAAACCAATAGTGACCTCTCTCCAACACCAAACAGGAAGGGGCAAAGTAGGCAACAGCTGTAGCCTATATGATTATTTGTTATTTCATATCTTATAAATTACTAGTCGGCTATTCCACGTGACAGAACAACTCTATATCTTACAGGGATATCACACATGGAACAATACTGAAGAAACACGAAAAAATTACTTTGATATGAGTAGGCTATCATATGAGTTCCTGTTGATATGTAGTGCATGATGGAAATAATTTAAAGGAATCTAGTAGCAGTCTTGTAAATAGTGACCCTGCATGATCCCTAGTTGTTGCAAAGTCATAGTCTGTGACTAGTCTTCACTCTATCACTTGTCTTTAGATGTGAGAGGTCTGAGACTGTAGTCTTTCAAAAATCTTTTCCAAATCTTTGCAAAGTCTTTCAGTGTAAGGAGGGCTTTAATCGATAACAATTACCATTTAACTCTTCACTCTATTTGTCCACATGCGAGCAACAAGTGAATGGCCTGACGTACTTCTCATCCACCCCAGATAGCTAGAAGCTGGCGGACCACTGTCGGTCCATTGGGGGCATAGCTGGCGGTCTGCTGGCATTTTGCTCATCGGTTCAAATTGCCCAATATTTTGCCACTATTGGTCTAAAATCTTTTTAATTTGTTCCGTTATACTCCATATATTATTCTTAATATTCATGACAAGTTAAATTTAAAGAGATGGTGGTCCAACGGCGAACCACAAGTGGCACGCCACCAGCGGCATACCGCCAGTGGTCCGCTATCTGCCAATCTGATTTTGCTATCTGGGACGTGAGAAGCGCTGTGGGCCTGCTCTCTCTTTCAAGTGAGGATAGCCCGACGTGTCTCCATATTTCTGAGGCTATTTCTTGCCTTACACTACGTATGTAAAACATTGGCAAAACACAACTGTAAGAGCTTGGGTCTCAATACGGATCCTTGACTGCTTAAACTTTTTAGGAGAGCTGTAGCCTTTCTGGATTCTGCTATCAAGCATCAGTAGACATACACTAGGCCTTCATACATCTCATAATAGCCCCTTTTCAAATGAAAAGTCCCCATAAAGGATATAGCCCAACATGTAACCAGATAATTTACATGTTATAAGGGGTTATTTGCAGTGAGCTACCCCTGCCTTTCCTACAGACTAGAGGTAAAACATAGGCCTGACAGTGTTGCTTTGTTTAGGCTATAAGATATTTATCCATCTCAGTAAATGTCAGGTTAAGGTGAGTTTAACAGGTGTGACCTTTACCTTGATGTAGTAGCCTAGCCTATGTGATGAGATCAAACTCCCAATAGACTTGCTTAAAATTAGTTGAATATAACAACCTGTGTAGGTTTTTATAGACCGTATTCTCGTTTTCAATGCATGTAATCTTGTGTGTGCGCGTGTACTGTGTACGGTAGTGGGCCTATTTAGAAGAAAGTCCAGGGGCGTTTTTTCAGTCCCAGTCAATCCCTGCTTGTAGGTGGAGTTAGCCAGCTAGCGATGTGTGAGAGTGAGTGAGGAGAGTGAGCCTACAAACGATGTAAGCCAAGTAAAACAGTAATCAGCGGCTTAGGTTGGTTAGCTAATGTTATGCCTAGCGTAAGCTACTGGTTTTGACAGCTAGCATGCTAGTTAGCCTTATTCTGATTAGAGTGCTTACAAATAGGATGACTAGGCTACCAAACCACAACAAATGTCTGATCCTGAATGTGCAATTTACTTCTAAGTTTTAAGGGGTGTAGGTTTAAGGTTGAAGGACTTACTGTCACTATATGATTGTCTTGTAATTGAGTGCCTGTCACTTTAAGACGTTTGTGAGGGAACCCTTGCAATTTTAACACAGTTAAAAGGCTGCTGATGTGTAGATGCAATTCATGTTTTCTACGTAGTTAAAATAAAGATTCGTACTTTTCCTTGAGACAAACACTTTTGAGTCTTGGAAAACACTTTTCCATTTACATCAGGATTTTGTGAATAAAATGAGCCCCATGAGTAACCTAGTCGAAATTGACAAGCATCTAAGCATGCTAAACTCGACATCCAAACAGTATTCTAACGTTAGCTTTGAGATACGGCTTGATTGGACAACTTAACTTAGTTTAGTCTCTTCAATGTACTAACTGATAAGAAGACCTTAGCAGAGTTAACTTGAATGCAGCAGTTTTGAACAAATTTGCGCAGCATGGTCACAATGCTAAGCGGGTTAAATAGCAATTTAGCCCGCCTTCTTCTATGCAATGCTTCTATGTGGCAACAACAATCCTTCAGCAATCCTTAATGTTTTGTTAAATGCAAGTGCAGATGTTAATGTTTACTATGCACTATGCACTCCTGCTATGCTATTGAGATGTCCCGTGCCGATTTGGGTTGATTTGGGCGGGGTCTGAGCCGGTCGGCCATGACGGATACTCTTATCGGTTGCCACGGGTGACAGCACCCCAAAGACTGACACAGATCAGGAACGGCTTGAGAAGTTATTATTACGGTGTTTAAACTGAGACATTAAGAGGAATTAGATATTGAAGAGTTAACTTTACAATTTTAGAAAACCTGCTTAGGTGATAGATGTTGTAAAGATCAGGCTAGTAATCCTCATGGTTTCCTCAGTAAAGTAGAAGCTAGCAAGACGAACTCAACCGGACACGGATGAACAATGTTGTTCTTCGTTTATTACAATGTAATGTTGGATACTCACACAGGCATGACAGGTTCGTCAGAAAGTAATAAATAAATAAATAAATAAGAAATAAATATCACACACAAAACAGGCATTACGTGAATACACACATTAAGGTGAGAGAGCCTGTCTGTTAAGTGACGCGACAGAGCAGCAATAAGTGACATATCAGATGAGACTGACTCAGGTAACTTGTAAGTATGGAAGGCTCTATGTATACAAAAAAATAATAAAGTTTGTGTACACAGATGATTTATCTGACAATGCAAAAAAGAAATGAACAGTGGTCTGCAGTGTGCATATTAGCGACATAACCACTACCAACCACCACGTCGACTTTCATCCGTCAGACGTAGGCTACTGTAGCAGCTAGTTGTGATAGATGTAACGTCAAGTTTGAGGCATGAAACTTATTTAACTTAAACAGTCAGCTACGTAAACCCCCAGCAGTCAGCATAGAAAGGTTTTTAGCCTACTTCACATGTTAGGCTTATGTATAATATTATATAGGCTAGCGTTGAGGGTCCTAAAATCTTTCCTCCTTTGCTTATTATGCAGCTATAGTGTATATTTGTTATACTAACGAGATAGTATTGTGCTTCTCATCTGTAGAGGGACTCAGAGAGCAAACCTTCTTTAGTGCTGCCAGAGCCCGTCTACGGAGAGCCTGGTCACTCCGTATTAAGTCCCATTGTACTGAATTCTGGTTGCAGTTCCACCAGATTTCCACTGGGGGCGATCGCCATGAGTGCAGAATGAATGGGAGTCAATGGAGCTAGACGGCTAAATTTGTCTCTTTCACCTGATTGTCGTTGACAAATCTCAGATTTGATTGTAGTTTATATAACTTCAACATGGGTTATAGGTCAAAAGTTGAATGAACGAGTACTTATGTCCTTTTGATTTCTTACAGTTTGGGTCGTTGTTGCCCATAACACGCTAGCATTGTGCTAATGAGTGACGTCATTGACACGTTTGAAAAGCTTTTTAGAACAATTAAGTGACTTTAAAAAATATAATACTCCACCAAGTGTATTTTCTTTGCCTCCCCTTTCGAATACAATATTCAAATTACTTGAAAAAATATCCCGAGAAAAGTGGATTTTGAGGGGTACAGCTCCATAGACCTCCATGCATTCTGCACTCGTGGACGAGCGCCCTCATGTGGAACCACAGAAGGAACTGCAACCAGTTCAGAAACCGGAAGTTTTCCGAGAGTGGCAGTTCTCCCCTTATTAGACATTCTCTGGTGCTGCCTAAACTTTTTGTCTTGTAAGGTTATAACAGGATATGCGCTCATCTGTGTGACTCCCGGACATAGCACTAGGGGGCTGCTAGTGTCAGACCCGGGTGATTTTGAGGTAAAATAATTCGGACATCGTGTTCACACATACAGATCGCCTGTTTGATTCCCAGATCATGTCAGGAGTCCAGTGCATGTCTGAAAGGGACTTGTGAGAGAATGGCTATGAAAACTAGGTACACACAATCAACTTGAAATGTGCCAAAATTGCTTGGACATGCACAATGAAGAGGATTGGAAGAGAGGCAAAAATACATAAGAACCACTGTTGGAGAGTTACAGCAATATCATCTTGAGGTCACCAAGTCTCCAAAAAATCTTTAAAAGTTACCTCTGCCATGACACTAAAAGCAGGTCATGATTGGATCATTCAGCAGGTCAATGAACAGAAACACATGTCCAGAATATAATAAACAAAAATGGTTTAGCCTACTGAACACAAAATCAGCTGCTGCAACTGCCATCTTAGTCCTCTGATCTAAACTCCATGGGAAAACAGTGGGGTGAGTCAAAGAGTAGAATGCACAAGTGAGGACCTAGGAATCTGGACTGGACAGATTTTGTAAAGAGGGATGTTCTCAAATCCTTAGCTTTGTATTCTCCACCTGTATAGGATGTCATAGGAGAAGATTACGAGCTGTTTTATTGGCAAAGGGATGCATAACAAGGTATTACATACAGGGGTGCCAATATTTGTGGCACTTGTCTTTTTGTTAAAAATATTCTTCTTTAAGAGGTATTTGTGTTTCTCAGAATTAATTTGCTTCCCTTAGAGGTTGTATTTGGGGGCCAAGCAGCGAAGCTGCGAGGCAACCATTGTGTTTGTTAGTTTTCTTATTATTACAGTGCATGAAAATGCACTGTACTGTTCTTCCTAGGCTTCTTATTACAGTGCATGAAAATGCACTGTACTGTTCTTCCTAGGCAACAACTTCTTCTTATTATTATTCCGCTTACCACTTTTTCCGTACGCTATTTCTCTTGAACAGTTTAACTTAGAAACTTCATTCAAACTTTGTAACGTAGGTATTCAAACGGACGAAGCTGCTATGTCTTTTCAACTTTGAAACTTTTATACTTTTTAAACTATTAAAGAAAAACTTTTTAAAAATCCCCATAGACTTAACATTGCCGATTGTGACATCATAATACGGCCTTTAAGCAATTAGAATCCTATGGCAGGTGTTCAGGCCACCTGCAGCCTCAGGCTTTAAGCATACAATCTGGGTCAATTAAGACTACACATCCCATTCAACTGTTTCCTCTGCCCAAAACTGTTTCAAAATAAAAGTCCTCACTACAATAATCCACTGTTAAACAATGTAACCCATTAAACTACTGAACTTTTTACATTCAACTTTTAAACGGTCTACTTTTAAACTAAAAAACTTTTAAACTACTTTTAAACTATCTATCTATTAAACTAGCTGTCTATCAACAACTTTTAAACTATCTACATTCAACTTTTAAACTTTTAAACTATATACATTCACTAGCTGTCTATCAACAACTTTTAACTTGTCATCAACTATGTCAACACTTTTCATCAACTATGACTCCTACCCACTGTAGCTAGTTAGCATGGTTAACAAAATTAGCATGTTAACATTGCTAACATTTTTAGCATTTTTAATAAAACTGCTAAAAATGATTAGCTAGGTTAGCTAAGTAACATGGTTAGCATAGTTAGCATGCTAGTTAGCATTTTTAGCAAAACTGCTAAAAATGATTAGCTAAGTTAGCTAAGTAACATGGTTAGCATAGTTAACATTTTTAGCAAAACTGCTAAAAATGATTAGCTAGGTTAGCTAAGTAACATGGTTAGCATGTTAGCATGTTAATTAGCATAGTTAGCATAACTGCTAAAAATGATTAGCTAAGTTAGCTAAGTAACATGGTTAGCATAGTTAGCATGTTAGTTAGCATTTTTAGCAAAACTGCTAAAAATGATTAGCTAAGTTAGCTAAGTAACATGGTTAGCATAGTTAACATTTTTAGCAAAACTGCTAAAAATGATTAGCTAGGTTAGCTAAGTAACATGGTTAGCATGTTAGTATGTTAATTAGCATAGTTAGCATAACTGCTAAAAATGATTAGCTAAGTTAGCTAAGTAACATGGTTAACATAATTAGCATGCTAACATCGTTAGCATGCTAATTCACATAGTTAACATAACTACTAAAATGATAAGCTTGGTTAGCTAAGTCACATGGTTAACATAGTTAGCATGTTTAGCAAAACTGCTAGAAAATGTTAGTTAAGTTAGCTAAGTAACATGGTTAGCATGTTAGCATTGCTAGCACTACTATAAAACATTAGCTAAGTAGCATGGTTAGCATAATTAAAAATCTTAGCATAACTGCTAGTAAACATTTGAGCCATTCCAACTTTCAGTTATCATCAAATATCTACCTAAACACAGCCATTAAACTATTTGAATATCAACATTCATTAAACTGCTAGAAAACATTAGCCAAGTAACATGGTTAGCAGGTTAGCATTGCTAGCACTGCTATAAAACATTAGCTAAGTAGCATGGTTAGCATAGTTAAAAATCTTAGCATAACTGCTAGCAAACATTAGAGCCATTCCAACTTTCAGTTATCGTCAAATATCTACCTATACACTGCCATTAAACTATTTGAATATCAACATTTATTCAACTTCCAGTCTGTCAACAACTTTTAAACTATTTACCTTCAACTTTTAAACGGTCTACTTTTAAACTATCTATTAAACTAGCTGTCTATCAACAACTTTTAAACTATCTACTGTCTATCAACAACTTTTAAACTGTCTACATTCAGCTTTTAAACAGTCTACTTTTAAACTATCAACTTTTATTAAGCTAATGCATGTGAGTATGTCTATCCTAACATCACCGTAGTAACCATCTCTGTATTATCTGTTTTAACTATACTTGATATTTTACATCACAACTTTAGCATTTTCATGCACTGGTAATTCCTTGGAATTGCATTTCTAGTTCTTATTATTTTTCTTCTTCTAACGCAGTTAATGTAGCTTCAACCGTTTAACGTAGAAACTTCATTCAAACTATGTTGCGTAGGTCTTACTTAGGACATGGGGGCTTTGTATTTTTCATCTTTGTAACTTTTATACTTTTTAAACTATTAATTATTAACTTTTATAAAATCCCCATAGACTTAACATGGGCTGATGACATCACAATGGACTAATTAACTTGATTTGCACCTGTATCATCTTCCAGCTGCTCATCTAGGCCCCATCAAAGAATCAGTTCAACTGATTGCACCTGTATCAACTGCTTTCTACTGAACTAGACCAACTCTCTCTGTCTCTCCATTCTACCTATTCTCCAAGGATATAAGACACATTTCATCCAACTTTCTATCCATTCATCCTCTTCAAACCATTCACTCATCCACCCATTAAACTATCCATCAACATCCATTAAACAATCTGCCTATCAACATCCATTCAACTTTCTGTCTATCAACATCCATTACACTATCTACATTTAACTTTTAAACTATATACTCTGTCTCAGGCTTTAAGCATACAATATGGCTCTATGAAGACTGCCGTTAAGCAATTAGAATCCTAGGCCAGGTGGCCAGGCCACCTGCACCCTATCAGTTTCTCAGGCTAACCTTTTAAACTATCCACCTGGTTGACTGTTCAGTCAGTCCAACTATATTAAACCTCATCTACCTAGTTCAGTCATTCCAACTATATTAAACCTCATCTACCTAGCAAATAATTTAACCTTTTACACTATCCACCTATTTAACTGTTCAGTCATTCCAACTATATTAAACCTCATCTACCTAGTTCAGTCATTCCAACTATATTAAACCTCATCTACCTAGCAAATAATTTAACCTTTTACACTATCCACCTATTTAACCGTTCAGTCATTCCAACTATATTAAACCTCATCTACCTAGTTCAGTCATTCCAACTATATTAAACCTCATCTACCTAGTTGTCATTCCAACTATATTAAACCTCATCTACCTAGCAAATAATTTAACCATTTGAATCCTATGGCAGGTGTTCGGGCCACCTGCATCAACTGCCAGTCTCAGGCTTTAAGCATACAAACTGGCCCTATTAAGACTACACATCATGTTCAACTGCTTCCTCTGCCAAAAACTGTTTCAAAATAAAAGTCCTCACTACAATATTTCACTGTTAAACAATTTCACCCTTTAAACTACTGAACTTTTTAACTGTTCAGCCATTGTAACTGTTACTTGTCATCAACTATGACTCCTACCCACTGTAGCTAGTTAGCATGGTTAGCATGTTAACATGCTAGTTAGCATTTTTAGCAAAACTGCTAAAAATGATTAGCTAAGTTAGCTAAGTCACATGGTTAGCATAGTTAGCATGCTAGCATGTTAGCATGCTAGTTAGCATTTTTAGCAAAATTGCTAAAAATGATTAGCTAAGTTAGCTAAGTCACATCAAAGAGTATAGAAGTAACAAAGAGGCGAAACTCTGTTGCAGTTTTGACAACAACCGCTAGTTGGCGCTGCTGTCGCGCTTTCGCCATTTTGGACTGATCATGCCACTATGGCCGTTGACTTCAATCAGAACATGCCAACGTAAACCAGCAAGATTGGTCACTATATTGTGCTCAATTTCGAACCACTAGTTCACTTTTAAATACTACAGGTCATATGTATAAGAAAAAAAAATATTTGAATATCACACCGCTCAAATTAAACGGCAATAATATTATGTAGGGCTACATACAATACATGGGCTACCTACAGATCATGTCCATTCACTGGGCAGATCTACAACAAGTTTGACAGAAAGACTTTACAATGGATTTTTAATCTACAACATAACAGAAAGTTTACTTTCCATCACTGTTTCCTCCGGACTGTAAGTCTACTTGAAAATACAGTAGGCTTATGTTTAAACTGGAAACAAAATAGATGGCCATCACTTAGCTCAAGCTACGTTAGCCAGCCTGTCAACTGGAATGACTAGAGAGGAAGCTAACTAACTAGCATACATGGCGATCAGCAAGCGGCAAAACGATAATTCAATAATTTCACGACGAGGGACATACAGTTGGATGAAAAGGTAAATAGGCTAATCTTACATAGCCTACCAACTTCATTTCTCTTAGAAATCGATCCATTTTCTTAACTGTTGGCTACTTTACAATCAGTGCCCCTGCTCAGCTTCGTAAATCAAAGCACCAATTACCACCCCTTTCGTTCGAAAATTCTAAAACAACGATGTTTTTTAATACCTCAAAATAACATTTGATAAATGAACCTTACATTTTTCAGTAGCCATAGGTGTGTAGATTTAAACCAAATCTGGTTTGGTTCTTACCGGGGCTTTTTCTGCCTGAAATATCCGATTTTGTTTACCACGCTCAGAGTTTAGTGCTGGGCTGGTGGGTGCCTATTTTCCATCTGTCAAATTTGTTGGAAGCTAAATTATTATGAATAAATGTATAGCCTTACTCATCATATTTTGCATTTCTCAACACGATTTATGACAGTTGGGGAATTCAGGGTATAAGAAAAGGTTATATATATATTTTTTTTATACTGTAAGAAACTTTTAAATCTGGACCGATATCATTAAGTTATATGACAGTTGTGTTGCGTTCAGTCCAAGATGGGTGCGTTTGTTGCAATGGGACGTTCTATTGAGTTTCGCCTCTTGTTACTTCTATACTCTTTGGTCACATGGTTAGCATAGTTAGCATGCTAGCATGTTAGCATGCTAGTTAGCATTTTTAGCAAAACTGCTAAAAATGATTAGCTAAGTTAGCTAAGTCACATGGTTAGCATAGTTAGCATGCTAGCATGTTAGCATGCTAGTTAGCATTTTTAGCAAAACTGCTAAAAATGATTAGCTAAGTTAGCTAAGTCACATGGTTAGCATAGTTAGCATGCTAGCATGTTAACATGTTAGTTAACATAGTTAGCATAACTGCTAAAAATGATTAGCTAAGTTAGCTAAGTCATATGGTTAGCATAGTTAACATTTTAACATTGTTAGCATGCTAGTTAGCATAGTTACTTGGTTAGCATTATTATCTTTGTTAACATAGTTCGCATAACTACTAGCAAACATTGGAGCCAATCCAACTGTTAGTTATCGTCAACTATCTGCCTAAAAATTTAACCATTTCAATTATCAACCTATTTAACTGTTCAGTCATTCCAACTATAGTAAACCTTATCTACCAAGCAAATAATTTAACCATATGAACTCATCATATTTTTGCATTTTCATGCACTGTATTTCCTTCAGGAAATGCTTTTCTAATCCTTCTTCTTCTTCTAACGCATTTAATGCAGCTTCAACCATTTAACGTAGAAACTTCATTTAAACTATGTTACGTAGGTCTTACTTAGGACACCCGGGCAATGTATTTTTCAACTTTGTAACTTTTATACTTTTTAAACTATTAATTAAAAACTATCAAAATTTCCCTATTGACTTAACATGGGCTGATGACATCACAATAGAGCCGTTAAGCAATTAGAATCCTATGGCAGGTGTTCGGGCCACCTGCCTCAACTGCCAGTCTCAGGCTTTAAGCACACAAACTGGCCCTATTAAGACTACACATCCTGTTCAACTGCTTCCTCTGCCAAAAACTGTTTCAAAATAAAAGTCTTCACTACAATATTTCACTGTTAAACAATTTAACCCTTTAAACTACTGAACTTTTTAACTGTTCAGCCATTGTAACTGTTACTTGTCATCAACTATGACTCCTACCCACTGTAGCTAGTTAGCATGGTTAACATAGTTAGCATGTTAACATTGCTAACATTGTTAGCATTTTTAGTAAAACTGCTAAAAATGATTAGCTAAGTTAGCTAAGTAGCATGGTTAGCATAGTTAGCATGTTAGCATGCTAATTAGCATTTTTATCAAAACTGCTAAAAATGATTAGCTAAGTTAGCTAAGTAGCATGGTTAACATAGTTAGCATGTTAGCATGCTAATTAGCATAGTTAGCATAACTGCTAAAAATGATTAGCGAAGTTAGCTAAGTCACATGGTGAACATAGTTAGCATGCTAGCATGTTAGCATGTTAGTTAGCATAGTTAGCATAACTGTTAAAAAAGATTAGCGAAGTTACCTAAGTCATATGGTTACCATAATTAGCATGTTAACATGCTAGTTAGCATAGTTAGCATAACTGTTAAAAATGATTAGCGAAGTTACCTAAGTCATATGGTTAGCATAATTAGCATGTTAACATGCTAGTTAGCATAACTAATAAAAATGATTAGCTAGGTTAGCTAAGTCATATGGTTAGCATAGTTAACATTTTAATATTGTTAGCATGCTAGTTAGCATAGTAACTTGGTTAACATTGTTATCTTTGTTAACATGGTTTGCATAACTGCTAGCAAACATTGGAGCCATTCCAACTGTTAGTTATCGTCAACTATCTGCCTAAATAATTTAACCATTTCAATTATCAACCTATTTAACTGTTCAGTCATTCCAACTATATTAAACCTTATCTACCAAGCAAATAATTTAACCATATGAACTCATCGTATTTTTGCATTTTCATGCAGTGTATTTCCTTCAGGAAATGCTTTTCTAGTTATTATTATTATTCCGCCATTGAAGTCAATGGCAGCCTATAGAACCGTCTGGCAAAAAGTTCTGAAATTTGGCACACTGATTGGAGACAGTCCAATGATTCATCTCATCAAATTTTATGTCGGCACCTCCAGCGCTCTAGCGCCACCAACAGGCCAAAGTTGGACTTGCGTTCACACACGTAACTTCTGACCCGTATGGCCGATTGTCAAAAATGAGGTATCGTTGGATTCCTTTGGGCCAAGCCGAGTTCAACGCACCCTATGACGTCATTTTCCGCCATGATGGATTTTCCGCCATTTTGGATTTTATCAATAACAAATTATGTCCAATCGACACCAAACTTCGCACACATCATCTACAGAACACGCTACTTTAGGGAATTACTTTTTGTCTTCGGAAATAAAACCGTTCGCCCGTAAACAGGAAGTGAACTCATATCTCAGCAACCCTTTCATGTATCATAACCAAACGTAGTATATAGACTACTGACCCCATCAGGAGGACGCTCAAAAATGTTGGTAACCTTTGACCTCTAGGGGGCGCTGCAATTAAGGCACATGCCTTTTGGCCTGTAGCTGCTGTTGTGCTTAGAATTAAAATGCACTAGTAGTGTCTGGTAATACTGTGGAAGGGCCTTAGGTTAACAGAGGACAACTTGTGACATCAACATAATTGATTTGGCAGCCATATTGGATTTAATCAAAAACATGAATAAGTATTCGCAAGTCACAAATTTCAGGGGATCCTCACCAAAATTGGCAGAGACCATCTTCAGACCATGCCTTATCAGTGTATTTTTTTCTGGAACAATTGACTGAAGCGTTGGCCTGTAACAGCCAATCGAAATTTGTGGCGAAGCCGCCAAACAGGAAGTGAGCTCATATCTCAGCAACGCTTTCATGTATCAAAACCAAACTTAGTACATGGTCCTCAGGACCCACCAGGAGGACGTTCAAGACATTTGGTGACCTTTGACCTCTAGGGGGCTCTGTAATTTATGGAAGCATATGAGTAGCTTTATTCAAATGAGAATGCAATCTGCAATATGCAATTCAAAATGACATTACATTATGCAATTGCCAATTCATTATGTAATTTAATATTGCAATTTGCAATAATTTCCAACAAATTGTATTTTAATTTGCAAAGTGACAATGCAATCCTAAAATCAATTTGAATAATTTTGGTTAAAAAATAGAATAAACATGGATTGAATTGCATTCCATTTTGCCATGGTACTTCAGTCTCAAAATTCAAATGGCAATTCCTTTTGCTTTTCAATTTTCAATATTCAGTTTAATCATTTAACTGTCAATTCGTTTTGCAATTTAATATTTAAAGTGCAATGTAGGATTGCATTTTTAAAACATATTTGGCAAAACTGTCAATGCCAGCTTGAAAAGATTTTGGATTATTTTGGGCAAAACGTTTTGCCATCGTTTTGAGGCATTTTATTCAAATGGAAAAGAAATAGCGCCCCCCGTGATTGCATTGCACTTTGGTCACGCTCTTTGTGTTGCAAAATTCAAATGGCCATTCAATATGCCAAACGCATTGCAATCTGTCAAGTCTCTCGTCAAGGCGGGAACTAGGCTACGTCACTTCCGTGTTTACGTCTTACCCAGTTAGTGCTTGCAATAGACCTCTGAAGTTCGCCTACAAAAAAGATCCAAAACGGCCATCTTTGCCCATATAAGGAGATCCGGTTGTTAATTGAAGCTAACTACCTATGGCAAATTGCATTGCAAGTTAGCTCTGGAGTAGCAAAAATCTAAGTGTGCCGCCTTCACTTACCGGAGATCACAGTATCCACTCGAAGGCAGAGGACAAAAGTGTGTTCAGGAAAACGTCTGCATTTCAGACTTTTTCATCCCCACGAGACTTTAACAGGTGCGATTATTCAAAATCCCCATGTTATTTTCCCATAGGAAAAATCGCCAGATACCGGATGTCAAAGATGGCACCTTTTTTGTAGGCGAACTTCAGAGGTCTATGGAGAAGTTTGCAGCTGCACTAAGGTCTCTGGCTGATTATGTAGAACACCACCGTGTCAACGAGTCTGACTCAACGGACAGATTACTGAAAATGGACGACAGAGTGGGCTATCTAGCCCTACTTGTCCGATTTGATGTCAACCTGGTCCATTCAAAGATTTCTGAGGCCTTACAGCTAATGGGCGCTAGACGGTGGGGAGACCTTCTGTGGATACCACTGGAGGGAATAGAGGGTTACCTCTCCTATTAGGGAGATCGCGGAGCTCTTTGGAGTTCACAGGACAAGTAGGGCTAGATCGCCCACTCTGTCGTCCATTGTCGTTAGTTAGGCTAAAACTCACAGCCTTTCCTTGCCCTGCTCTCTCTCTCTCTCTCTCTCACACACACACACACACAACAGAGACTCCCCTCCGTGGTCTGGCTAGCCTCATAAGCAAACCGGGGGGTGCGGTCGCTCCGGGCCCACGTTTGGCCAAATCTATCTCGCTGAATTGTTGTATACGATGCTTATTTGTAGGCTACTAATTGCTGGGGGGAGGGATGCTACTAAAGTTGCCGCTGGTTGGCAAAGTTATCAGCAGCAACATAAGAGCCTTAATAATGTAAGAACACAGCTGGGTCTCGCGGACACTAGGTCTACTCGCGGTCACGGTTAACATTATTCATCAACTGTGACATGATATGTTTGCGGCGCCAACACCCCCCACCCCCCCCCCAAAAAAAATGTGCCCCCTTGAAAATCGCAAATGCCCCCTCTGTCACTGTACTCTACAGCCGGGTCTGTCGGCCAGAGACTGCAAACTCCTCCATTGCAAACGCTAACTGGGTAAGAACAGAGAATGTCTAATAAGACATTAGCCCGTAGACGGGCTCTGGTAAGAAGACGTTAACACGGAAGTGACGTAGCCTAGTTCCCGCCTTGACGAGTGACTTGACAGATTGCAATGCGTTTGGCAGATTGAATGGCCATTTGAATTTTGCAACACAAAGAGCGTGACCAAAGTGCAATGCAATCACGGCGGGCGCTATTTCTTTTCCATTTCAATAAAATGCCTCAAAACGATGGCAAAACGTTTTGCCCAAAATAATCCAAAATCTTTTCAAGCTGGCATTGACAGTTTTGCCAAATATGTTTTTAAAATGCAATCCTACATTGCACTTTAAATATTAAATTGCAAAACGAATTGACAGTTAAATTATGAAACTGAATATTGAAAATTGAAATGCAAAATGAATTGCCATTTGAATTTTGAGACTGAAGTACCATGGCAAAATGGAATGCAATTCAATCCATGTTTATTCTATTTTTTAACCAAAATTATTGGAATTGATTTTAGGATTTCATTGTCACTTTGCAGATTAAAATACAATTTGTTGGATATTATTGCAAATTGCAATATTAAATTGCATAATGAATTGTCAATTGCATAATGTAATGTCTTTTTGAATTGCATATTGCAGATTGCATTCTCATTTGAAAAAAGCTACTCATATGCTTCCATAGTAATTGGCCAAAATGTATTTTGGCCTGTAGTTGCTGCATTATTCTGCAATGGAGGTCAATGGCAGCCCATAGAACCGTCTGGTTCATCCTGATGATGCACAAATAATTTGGTGACCTTTGACCTCTATGGGGGCATTGAAATCACAGAGTTCCATCCAGTTAATTCTAAAGCGTGCGTGTAAGGGTGGGGCAGGGTGGGATGGGCAGGGGCGATTGCGGCGTGGGTTGGCTGGGTGAGGGGGCGGCGACACTCAGCCCTGGTTCAGCCCCACAAAATCAGTTATGTTTTGATGTGAAACTTGACCTTGTAACTCAGCCAATCTTGGGTTGTTTGACATGGAACTTGCTGTGACTGCTTAATGCTATATGCCTGATGCCACGGCATTGAGTTGCATGGCAAATCTGGACTGCTGAACTGACTGCTTGGCCCCCACATTGCTGCTTGCAGCTATATTTTTCATTGTTTTCATGGTGAGATTACAATAAATCACCAAAAGATCTGTTTTTAGTCAATCTCACCAGTGGTGACAAGAATTGTGGAGGGCACTATACCTGGGCACTTTAAATCAATATCTGGCTGCCTCTGCCAAGACACCTAAAAGCAGGTAATGCAGGTCAATGATCCAAAACATATGTCCAGATTAATTAAAAAAATGTAATCTCAGATCTGATCGCTATAGAAAACCACTGGAAAGACTGCAAAGGAGAAGAATACACAAGAGAGGACCTATGAATCTAGGTGATGTGGAGAGATTATATTTATATTTATTCATTTAGCAGATGTTTTTATCCAAGGGCACAATGGTGGAAGCCTAGATTGGACACAACCTTTCAGGTTACTGCAGCCCAGCTCCTTAGCCACTATGATACCACCGCTCCTTTTTACCTTATAATGACATTATGATCTATATGAGAAGGTTAATTTATTGACAAATGGATGCTTTACAAATAATTTCAAGAAAGGGGTGCCAATAATTGTAGCACATGTTTTGTTAGTTGGGTTTTATGATAAATCACCAAAATATTACTTTTTATACCTCTTTTTACAGCTTTACCAGGGGTTCCAAAAATAGTGGAGGACACTGTTGGTGGAAAAAGTGGGACAGAAACTGTCATGAGAGCACACAGCTGCTCTTTGCTGAAGACAACTGGCCACAACCTGCCATAACCAGACACAACTATCCCAACAGCACCTGCTCCTGTTGGGAACTATTTTATGCTGAGGGCGTGTAGTCAGTGTGTATCTGTGTGGTATAGAGAGAGAGAGAGAGAGAGAGAGAGAGAGAGAGAGAGAGAGAGAGAATACAAGAACTTACACTCTAAAATGATATAGGAAAATATAAGAAATAACTTGATATTGAGTCTTGATAATACCATTAACATGAAGGTCATTTTTGATTGATTAAAAAAAACAAAGACTGGGTCCAGTCAGTAGGGACTAAGAAATACAGTCTTAAGTACCCAGTACCCAGAATTTGAATAACAGCTAAAGAACCTTACCAGTGTCCCTTGAAAACATATTTAGGGGGCATTTATACACTTTTGATTTACAGGTCTCAGGGAAAGCTTTTGTGGAGTTTTGTTGTTTTGTCGATGTTGCAACCTATCTCCTGCTAGTCTCCAAATGTGTCTGTATATTTCTGGAAAGTACATAGGATGTATCATTACTGAGAGTTCTGTAATGTTGCCCGTGGTCTGTTACAGTGTATCCCCCCTTATGTAAGGCAGTGCTCTGTATAAAATCTCATACACAAAAATGAGATGAACCCAATTCAATCCATTCAATGGAATGGAAATATGCAAGTGCCCAGTGAGAAATTTGAGTAGGGGGACGTGGGCTCAGATGGAATCTAATCAGGGCACAAGTTTTGGAGGCAAACAGGATCCCGAAGAAGCCTTCATCCACATTCCAAAATCCTGACCTTAGACCTTATGCAAGACTCTGTGGGGCAATAATGTGTAGCAGTGTGCACTTTTACAGAGTGTATGTTGTGGCCTATGCTACTGAGCTGACTAAATAGTAACACTTTAAGCTGATGTGTAGATAGAGCAGGGGAGAGGGAAAGGGAGCAAGTTATTTTTTGAGTGAAGATAGATACACAAGACTAGAGAGTAACAAGAAAGGATCAGTAAGAAGTAAGGTTGAACCTAGTAGCATGAACTAGAAAACAAGAGTGCTAAGAGAGCAAGAAAGGAATGACAAAAAGAGGTAATGAAATATATAGAGAGATGTTTAAGAGATGTTTTAGGAGGGGCAGAGCATGCCAACAGAAGATCTTCTTACACATCTGTATCATTTCAGCAACCTAGTGATCTGTCAGCAGTAATTCACTGATCACTAATACTCATTAACAGGTCAAGGGGGTGACCCATTAATGTTACCATTTCTACACAAAAGCCCTTGTTATGAGAGCATATGCATCTGAATGTGTTTCAGTGTTACACCAGGGAATGAGAAACACAGATCAGGACACACAGTTTCTAACTTCCTTAGCCTTGAACTGGGAACATTTGCAAGTGAATAGAACAGAAGGGAAAGCACTTGCTGTCACTCCTAAATCAAACCAGTCCAGCCCTCTAAATTTCAATAAAACATCTGCAAGGCAAAATCCAAATCACATCTACCTGATATGAGAACAGGAGAACAAAGTTTTGAAGAAAGCATTGGTCATCACAACCAATCAGAAAATGTATGGAAAAAGGTTTAAAAAATCACAAAACAAAGAATCTCTGTGATAACATAACCGTTGTACACAAAGGCAAAAGAAAGTAAAAAGCCCTATCTGATTTTTTTTTTCATGTGCTTGTGTAAGCTTCACTTCTATCAAAAGGATTATTGTGTTGTGCCTATCAGAATGGCAAATTGTTCACTCCCTAGTTGGAGGGGAAATATAGAAATAGATTTGGCTTATATGCTAGTCTGACCAGGAGGCGTATGTTGGCTGCTTGTCTGTCATTGGCTAGATTCTGCAGAGTTGTAACTTTGGGATTGGCTGAAAGCACATCTGGGGAAGAAAGCCAAAATCTTATCCAAAATCCAAGGGTTGTGCAAAGCTTTGCACATCTCCCCCAGAGACCCATTAGAATAAGTGAGTGGAGCAGTAAGCAGCTGCAAAAAGAGGCTGTTGTACTGTGGAATGGAATGTCAGATATATTTTATGACTGAACATTTTGTTTCTGAATATGTCTCACAACAGCTCTCTCTCCCTCAATCACTTACAGTATAACATAGGGTTCAGAAGCTATAATGTAATAAAACATTTAAGATTCTGCCCCTATGGTCAGCAATCAGCTATTGAAATGTACCAAGTTAGTTCAAAATGTCAGATGTCTTAAGTATTGTGCCTTACATTGAAGCATGAATTCATGATACTCATGTGAACTTCCTCTACTCATTCGAGGCTTGTTCAAGTTTGTTCAACTTGCAGCCATTTTTCAACTTTGTAGAAAAGTGCCTTACGTTTTGCTTTCTCCATGTCAAATCATAGCAGACAGAAAATGTCCAAGGTGGTAGTGCATGGCAGAGTCCTGCACGGGTCCAGTTTTAGAGACCCGCCCCCACCCACACCCACAAAGTTCAGCACCAGATCCGACCCGTCACCTGTGATAATATAAAAATTAAATCCGCACCCGTCCAGACCAGTTAATATTTGGCCCGTTACATGACCTGTGCCCGCAAAAAATCACACACAAGCTAAAATAATTACAATGTTATGTGCTTTTATCTTATCTTAGATCTTGCATCTCTCAACATCACAATACAGGCTCTCTATGAGCTAATGAAATGGGTGCTTTCTTTGGCGCTATTGGAGCATTTAGGGCTACAAAAATAGCTTAATACAAACATTTAACTGGCCCCTGTCAACTTTACTTTGAACAATATAGCCTAAAATACGCTTTCTTTTGCGTGATTCAAGTAGCCTACCATTGGCACCTTTTCTTTAACATTTTGCGTTAGGGCTAAATCTTACAATAATGAACCATATCCCAAAGCTTGCTGCATCAGAGCATTACACAAATAGACCTATTAATGTTACGCTCCAAAGACGAGATGCATCAAAGAAATCAAAGTAGCAGTAGTGATGTGATGGTCAAAGGTCGTAGCCTATTGTTGACTTGAACACATATTTGTGATGTGGTAATAGTAATTTAGACATACAAATATTGCACATATTTTTCATCTATGTTTTATGTTTACTGTTTTTGTTCATTATCCACCCGCATCCTCGCCCGTGAATTTTAGGAATATGAGGAATATGGTCTGCAAGGCACTGTGTTAAATTGGTTCAGATCTTATGTAACTGATAGATCTTTTTGAGTGCATTTAGGTCAGGGCCGTAGTCACCATAGACTTTGGGGGGGACGTGTCCCCCCCAATATTCAGACGTGACCAAAATGTCCCCCCCAATATTCGGACATAGAAAAATAAATAAAGAAAAAAACGCTATAGGCTATTACAGAAACCAACAAGTTCCGCCATCTGAAATGCAATCAAACGTAAATAACGCACAAATTAGTGACCTGTTGATGGTTTCAGAGAGAGTAGCCTACACTGTGAGTGGTTTGTCCTGGAAGTTTTGCGTTTATCATTTGAGGCGTGCGCTATCAAAAGCTTCCTGCATCCTGCTGCGGTGCGGGCTGTCAACAATATCGCACAAGATACCGGTACAATTCTCACAAAACTTGTTGGAAAGGTGTAGCACTGTCTAAGGAAACCCCATTCATTTTTGAAGCTGATCAGATTTTCTCGCAATGATAGCAAAAGTGAAAAAGCGAAAGTGTCCTTTTATTTGAATTTGTGCGTGCCTGTGTCATTCATTTCTTTCACATGTCTTACAACATAAATAATGGATTCATATGCTAGTAGTAATGTCAGAAATGAACCGGTTTATAAGCCTCTTAGAAATGGTTGTTGCATCTTGCATGTTACATTCAGATTCGCGCTCAATCGCGCATCCACGCAGGCAAAACGTAGCACTCAAATGTGGCAACGGCACAAAAGTTGAAAAAACGTTTACAATGGCGGTGATAGCCTACAGTTAATGTGAATCGCGGACAATAACCAAAGAAAGGAATTTCCACCTCCAGTCACCAAATAAAGGCTGTGTTTGTTAACACAAAACGTAATTTCTGTCAGAAACCAGCCTATAATGCATAGGGTAACTTGAGGTGAGTCAGACAGAAGAGGGACCTGACTTAGTATGCTAGCCTATCTTGAATCCCATCCCTTTCAAACTACCTTAAAATTGTGTGATTTGCTGCCAGAATAATAAAATCAAAATACAAAATATTATTGGGCTATAGGTCCAAACCTATGAGTAAGCATTCAGTGTAATATAGAGGTTATCAAAGATACTCTAGTTTGTATTTTCTTTTAAATTATACATTTTGGAGAGAAATGGAGTCATACCACAGGTCTATATCCAGGGATGGATTATTGAATGGACCTACTGGGCCCAAGAGCTCAGGGGGCCCTGAAGCCTAAGACTGTGTGAAGTTGCTTCTCCGCCCTTCTCTTCTATTTCCACAAAACTCACAAGTCGTCATAATATAAAGGGTCATTTGTTTTAAGTCTTCCGGGGAAGTATGCCCCCGGGCGCCCCTATCTTAACAGGGGAGGGTTTTTTTTTGCATCTATGCCCAGAGGTTCATAATCCATCCGTGCCTATGTCCGGATGGATTATGGAAGTTTGGTATATCCTAATTGACTGACTTAACTAATGACTTGTTTGTGATTTTAATAATATTTTTGCATGGCAGGAAATGTGAATTGAAATTCTGTTATTGAAATTCACACCGCACCACAGATTTGGTCCCCCCCAATGTTGACATCATGGCTACGGCCTTGATTTAGGTAATGCGTCATCATCATATGCTCCACTTAAGTGTGGTGTCCCCCAGGGTCCTATTTTAGGGCCTCTATTATTTTCTTTATACATGCTTTCCCTGGGCTCCATTTTTAATCAGTACAATATTCATTACCACTGCTACACAGATGATACCCAATTTTATATACCTGTGGCCCCTGAAAATTCCTGCTCATTGAGTAACAATAAACAAGTCAATAGTGTTGTCAAGGGAAGCTTTTTTCAGCTAAGAATGATAGCAAAGCTTAAGTCTTTTCTTTCTTACAGTAATTTAGATTGGTCTCAGACCCCTCTAACGCAAACCAAACTGAGACCACCTCGGGAGGTAGTCTCGGCACGGTTCGTTTTGAAGTCCACGGCACGGTTAGCATTATCTGTGCACAAATCGCCCTGGGGTCTCTTTCACATTTTGTATTTTAGGTTAGCCTATTTTGTCCTATTTGACTTGCCAATGCCAAAAGAGAAGGCATGTGGTTTATTTATTTTTATATAAATATATATATATATGGGCAGCCGTGGCCCACTGGTTAGCACTCTGGACTTGTAACCGGAGGGTTGCCGGTTCGAGCCCCGACCAGTGGGCCACGGCTGAAGTGCCCTTGAGCAAGGCACCACCCTCACTGCTCCCCGAGCGCCGCTGTTGTTGCAGGCAGCTCACTGCGCCGGGATTAGTGTGTGCTTCACCTCACTGTGTGCTGTGTTTCACTAATTCACGGATTGGGTTAAATGCAGAGACCAAATTTCCCTCACGCGATCAAAAGAGTACTCACTTATATATATATATATATATATATATATAGAGAGAGAGAGAACTATTAGGCTATAGGCTCATGATAGGCCTACAGTCATTAGTAATGTTAAATTGGTTACAGCCAAACAAGTGTGTTCTATGAACACACGATGAATATCTTTTATATGAATGCTGAATATCTTTTCATCCGATTGAGAAGTAACGATTTAGAAATCAGCAAACTTTGGATTATGTTGCTCACCATTTTGGTGATCATATGCTAGGCTATTATCGCTTGCATAGGCTATGAGAGACTGCGCAGTGCAGTTAACTGGCTGCTGTTCACTTGTCATTTTGGACGTGAGTTAAAGTTGGACATAGCAACAGTAACCAGGTGGGGCGGGCCTACCTCTGAATTATAAAGTGTGATTGGCCGGTGTGTTGACTGACAGTTCAAGAGGATCTTTGCAATAACTTCAGATCAGAATACATTCTGAAAATATAATATTTATAATCAAAATCAAAACCACCACACCAATTATGGGTTATGATAATTATTTCAACCTGGTAATGAATGATGATGAAAATACATAACTAATTCAGAGAAAGTACATAGTCCATAATCCAAAGCAGGTCTGAGACCACACACACTAAAAATGTATGTTGGCAAGTATTTTGTGGCATCACATAAAGCTTAATAGCAGGGATAATGTTTTGTACTAAAATTGTGAAATGTGAGTGCATCATTAAATCATCATTAAAGTTAATGAGGAATTTACCAAATACTTTTGTTTTACTGAATATCAAAGAAAATATATAAAATTAATGTGTAAATCAAATATTTAAAATGTCAGTGACATTTCTGAAACTATTGAAACTTTCTATTTATAATGGAAAAAAATAAATAAACTAAATGTATCAAATTATCATGGCTTATTTCACCCCCCCCCCCCCTCCCGCACACACACACACACACACACACACCTCTTACAAATATTTTTTTTTTCCAGAAAAGATTGATATAGAGAGAAGTGGGGAGGCAAAGGCTGGGATAAAGCAGTGTTCTTGCTTAACTTAGCTAAAACAAACATGGGGGGAAGAAGCAATGGTGTTTGCCAACACAAACCCACCATATCTAGTATAACCCAGTTACTATGCTCTGCGTTTGAACTGTGACTTGACCTGATTTAGTCAAATGTTCCCCTGTGTAAAGTGCACTATAGGAATGACAGATGGGAGTGGACCTGAACTGAGGAATAAAATAACCCAGTTACAGTGTTGGGCAAGTTACTTCAAAAGTGTAATGCATTATTTATTACTTGTTACTGTCATCTCAAAGTAATTTGTTAGATTACAATATTGCTGTCTTTGAATTGTAAGGCATTACACTACGTTTACATTACTTTCACCAAAATAACAGGAAATATGGATTTGGTGTTCTCAATAGATCTTCATGTGTTCAATGCGGCTTATTACACGGCAGGAAGTGATGTGGTATGGCAGGGATTCCCAAACTGTGGTACGCGTACCCCCGGTGGTACGCGAGCTGCCACTAGGGGGTACGCGAGATGAAAAGGGCAATGGCGGAAAGGAGTTAAAAATGATTAATTAATTAATACTTTAATTAATTCATAAATAATACATAATTTTGAATCGGGTTATAATGATATGGAAACGTGAAATTAAAGGAAATAATTTGTAAACTCTATAATAGGGTATGTTTTCATTAAAAAATAAGCTACACACAATAGGCTACATGTGATTTCCTGCGGGCAGCCAGAATATCTGGCGCGTTAGTTTCGTTGAAGTATAGGCTAGGTAGATGTCTGCGTAAACATGGAAAACTGGCTAAAAACAGGGACACTGTCCAAAAGGCCTAATTAAAGCGATCAAAGAGGAGAAGCGAGAGAAACAGAGCAGGACACAGGTAACGATGGAATGGGATGGGGGGCAGACTAATGAAGGTGAAGAAAACAAAAGTATGATGAGGCATATAGCCCTAGGCTTCACGTGGATTGGGAGACAGACTGCCCAAAGCCACAGTGCGTGGTCTGCAGTGAGATGCTACCTAACCATTCTAATGTGGTTCTCCACACTGTTTTTTTAACGTGAGAGCTCATAGACCAGTTGCACATTTTGATTATGTTATCATGTAGGGCGGCTAATTAAACAACGATGCCTGGAATGCGTCAATAGAATGAGTTACTTTTTTATGTGTTGGATGGTGGGGGTACGCGAGCCGAGTCAGGATGTGGTCCGCGGGGAAAAAAGTTTGGGAACCGCTGTGGTATGGCATAATGACTGAGCTAGGCTTAAGGCTAACAAAAGAACAATATAATGGTTGCAGTTATGGCTCATGGGACAATGTAGGCCCCAAAGGCCAAAGGTCACTCACAACTTAATATAGTAAAATATAGCCATAGTGAAATTGTATGTTGACTTTAAATGGTTCTCATCATTGCTGGTTGCCTTTCCTTCCACTTACAGTGGTGTAGACTTAATGCAAATAGTTTGAGAATAATGACTACAATCTTTGTCTGTAAAAGCAACATTTTAGTTATTCTCACTGCTTGAAATGAGAAGTATAGCCTAACCATGTTTGATCTGTTGCATGAATGGCAGAGATAACTCAAATTCCCTTTCTACTGTACAGTCATCTAAACAAGGCAATCAAATTCCAGGACCAGCATAGATGACTTTTTTTAATTCTTGGATAATCTTCTCTGGTGCCAATTGAGCATTTCTCAATTTTGGATTAAAAAGCAAAGTAACTTCAGTTACTGAGAATTGTACCGAGTAAAATATTACTGAAATTGTATTGGTAATTACATTACATTACATTACATTACATTTGGCTGACGCTTTTTTAGCCAAAGCGACTAACAACATGGTAAACAGTTTAAGTTTTAGAGCAATTCTCAACAATTTTAGGACAATTTAAAAAACATTAGAGTACAGTAAGAATAAGTGCATCAGTGAGTGCTGTTTATAACAGTTACTTGTCAGTTTAAGACGGCTGGTGAGTGCTAGGATCAGTAAGACTTGTTGTAAGTGTTGCTATGAGAGGAGATGTTCTCTAAAGAGCTGGGTCTTCAGGAGTTTTTTGAAAATGGAGAAGGATGTCCCTGCCCTTGTAGGAACTGGCAGTGTGTTCCACCAACGAGAAACAACAGATGAGAAAAGTTTGGATTGGCTTGAGCGTACCGGTGGTAGAGCTAGACGTCGTTCATCAGAGGAGCGCAGCGGTCTGGAGGTAGTGTAAGTCTGTATGAGGGCATTCAAGTAGATTGGAGCAGAACCGGAGACTACTTTGTAGGCAAGCGTTAGAGCCTTGAGGCCGCCATAGGTAGCCAGTGTAGCTGGATGAGCAGCGGGGTAACATGTGCCCTTTTGGGTTGGTTGTAGACCAGGCGCGCCGCTGCGTTCTGGATCATCTGAAGTGGTTTCACTGCGCAGGCTGGGAGACCTGTCAGGAGGGCATTGCAGTAGTCGAGTCGTGAGATGACTATTGCCTGAACCAGAAGTTGGGTAGCATCTTGGGTCAAGTAAGTCCTGATTTTCCGTATGTTGTAGAGTGCGAAACGGCATGACCGGGCGACTGAGGCAACATGATCTGAGAAGTTTAGTTGGTTGTCGAGAACAACTTCTAGATTTCTTGTAGTCCTGGTAGGTGAAACAGACAGGGAGTCAAATTTGATGTTGATGTCGTGGTGTATGGTAGCTTTAGCTGGGAGGACCAGCAGTTCAGTCTTTGAGAGGTTCAGCTGGAGGTGGTGTGCCTTCATCCATGCAGCTATGTCTGAGAGGCAATCCGAGATCCGTGCTGAAACCAAGGGGTCATCAGGTGGAAAGGACAGATAGAGCTGTGTGTCGTCTGCATAGCAGTGGTATGAGAAGCCATGCGAACGGATAATCTGTCCCAAGGTGGTGTAGATAGCAAAGAGAAGGGGGCCCAGCACTGAGCCCTAGGGGACCCCTGTGGTGAGATGGTGAGGTGCAGATAGCTGACCAAGCCATGATACGTTAACCGAGCGTCCTGTGAGGTAGGATTCAAACCAGGAGAGAGCAGAACCGGAGATTCCCATGTTAGCGAGTATAGAGAGAAGGATGCGGTGATTAACCGTGTCAAAGGCAGCCGATAAGTCAAGCAGAATGAGTACTGATGACCGAGCGGTCGCCCTGTCTTCTTTTAAGGCTTCTGTTACAGACAGCAGAGCCGTTTCGGTAGAGTGGCCGCTTTTGAACCCAGACTGATTTGGATCCAGAAGGTTGTTCTGTGAAAGGAAGTCAGAGACCTGTTTGGAGACTGCTCGTTCAATGCCTTTGGATAGGAAAGGCAGGAGTGAGACAGGGCGGTAGTTCTCGACTTGAGCAGGGTTGAGAGAAGCTTTCTTAAGTAACGGTGTTACCTGGGCCATTTTGAACGCTGTTGGAAATGTGCCGGAGGTTAGTGAGGCATTGATCACATGTGTGATAGATGGAGCGATGGTCGGGCTGATGGACTGAAGTAGGCTCGTAGGTATAGGGTCCAGCGAGCATGTGGTAGGACGGCTGCATGTCAGGAGTCTAGATACTTCACTCTCGGAGAGAGGCGTGAATGCTGAAAAAGATGTTCCAGCAGTCCCTAGAGGTTGTAGGAGTGCGGTATCTGAGTCAGATGCGTTGAGTGGGCATGTAGAGAATTGACTGCTGATTGCCGCCACTTTGTTTGTAGAAAATGAGGCGAGCCGTGGCCGTGATGCTGGCTGAGAAGGAGGTCAGGAGTGTGTGGTAGTTTTTGAGGTCGTCAGTTAGTTTGGATTTGTGCCATTTCCTCTCCGCGGCTCTGAGTTTGGTGCGCTGCGATCGGAGGGTTACATTTAGCCATGGATGAGAGTGTTTGGATCGAGCTGGCCTTGTGGTAAGAGCCCAGATAGCAATTTCCTTTGGGCCGGATCCGCATAAAAGCCTTTAGATCCGCCTGTAGCGGACATACGGTATCTGACTGTGGGCCAGGTCTGCTCCTGATACAGGTTTCAGCTCTGCTAGCAATGCTGTTTTATCACCGGTTTACAGATTTGTCCCAGGTCCAATTTCCGCAACTCAACTGGAAGTCAGGAGATGCTTTTAAAGTCCGCTGAGCCTGGGGCATCTTAGTGGATGTTCATATCACCGAGAACAAGAAGCGGACAGTCATGCTCAGGAATGGAGGACAGCAGAGTGTCAAGTTCGTCCATAAAGTCGCCTAGTTGGCCTGGAGGGCGGTAGATGACCAGCACGTAGAGTTTTGCTGGGTAGCCGATAAAGTTTTCAGTTATGAATGAAACTTAATGAAAAGTTGTCAAACGTTAACATATAACGTAGCAGTCAAACTATGCTAGCTCACCTTTAGCAGCTTTAGCAAGTTAGCAGCTGCTTGAGCCTACCAACACTTTATGAAGTTGTGTGTCTATGCACAAAGTAAGTTCACTGCAGATATGTGAGTTATGTAGCAGTTAGGCCTACGTTTTGAGTGAAGAACCTAATGAATGCAAACTAGGGATGGATTTGGCAAATTCACATTTACTACATTCACAGCTACCTTTTGCTGTGCTTGCTTTAATGGTGTACAATGCACATCTCTTCAGATAACTGTCATTATGTGCATGTAACATTGCTCCGAATAGGCCTAGTCATGTACTTATTATCTTATTTTCTGTTTTATTTTCAGAACCACACACACGGCCGAATCGGGGCTGAACCGGGGACTTTTGGAACGGAATAACAGACCACGTAGCATTTGTTACACATTCTCGAGGAGGGGACGTCGCCGGGGCATTATTTTGTTTGCTGGGAAGCTACTATGATTTAGGGGAAACTAAGTAGTATCGGTGGGTGGTAGAATTTTTACGAGTGCGAGTATATGGGCCCAGTATCGGCCCGATTCCTGATGCCAGTATCAGTATCGGACCATCACTAGTTTGCCTCTGAAGAGTCTCAAGCCTTTATATGAACGTTTTCTATTTTTGGAGAAATACAACATTGTGGGCTGTATTTTGGGCCACCAGCGCATGGCGTAATACTCGTTATTCATTCGCGGAAAGTTGAATTCGTTATTTTGCACGTTTATTTTTTAAGCATTGCGCCCAGGGGTGTGGCAATTAACAACCTAGGGAGGGACCTAGCGCATTGTCTAAAAATCGCTATCATACACCACCTAAACCTGGTCAGAAGTCAATGGCGAGTTGTTCATATGCTATTTTAAGAGCGCATGTCAACAGTCATATTGGCAGGTGCACGCACCATCCTTCTATCATTCATGAACGCACACCAGCGCACGTCCATGCAAAGCATTACAAATTGCACGATTACAATGGGAAACATAATTAGAATAAAGATATTACGAAATACTGTACATCTATACTATTCACCATCATTTGCAAATTGGTAATGACGGTTAAAAGTGATTAGGGGAGAGGCGAGAGACACGTATGGAGCACAGCTGAAGACGCACTGTCACGAGATATATGCAACTCCTCTGCAGGATAAACGTTGTTTTATTCAGTCATTTGAGCAACATTAGGGTAAGTGTTGCTTTTTCCAGCCTATGTTTTCGATGGTAACCCATTGTCAGTCAATAGTGAAAGTAACTGCATATAACTGTCTTGTCGTTGACTGACTCCTTGGTGAAGTTAGTTTCACTTTGCCAATGAGTTCAAATAATAGACTGTAATTGCAAATAGAGTGCAAATGTGTGAAGGCTATGCTAGGTTTTAGTAAAGCATGGTTTAAGAATGACTATTCCATACGGTCTCGCAAGCAGCCTCCTTCAAATGCGCCGTTGAATGCCAAAATACCGATGCATTTATTTGACATATCGCGCGTTGCGCCGTTAAAGGGAATGACAGATGTCATTCTCATTGGTTTAAAATGATGTTACGCCCCAAACACACCCATATGACTGATTAAAAGACCTAGGAACACCTTGTTACACCATGCGCTCCACTTTTGAGAACGAAACCCCTCCCAATGTGAACTGGACATCCTACTAAATTTGAATAGACTTTTGACGAGTGACGATGCACTTTAGAATGTCATGATAGGGCCCTGTGTGTGTCAGGATCCTGCAGGGACTGATTGACTTTGTGCCACCCCGGTGGCCATTTTGTGTGTTGTTCTGTGTTTGTTTGCTTTTGCTGTTCCCCATGTGCTCTGTTTACTGCTGGGGCGATCACTGTGATGGCATAGAATTCGAATGAGACTGTAATGCATTACTGTAATTACATTACTTTTTTTTAATGCATTACTCCCAACACTGCCCATTTATCACATTGATAGATGACATAGACTGATCTGGTCATCATAAAGGAGTATATGACTGTTAACAAAAACTGCTACTGTATTAGAATGTTTCTGCTTTAAAGGGGAAATCTGATGTTAAATGGGTTTTAGATATGTTAAGCATGACCATAAGCTAGAGTCATGGACGAGGGGTGACCCTATCCAGACCCCAAGCATTCCGAACTTAGCAAGTTTTTACCGATTCTTCCATAGCGCAACCGGGCACTGCACATAAATCGCTTCTTTTAACCCTTCTACAAAAAATAACAAGAGGTCCACACTTAGTCGACATGATTAGGTCCTTAACATTTAAACGAGGCACTGGCAACATTGTATGTGTGCTGAAAGTTTATTTAGAAGACAGTTTATACACACATTACTGGAGTAACTTTTCCGATCGTTTTCTGGCAACGTCATTTTGAATTGACGACCGCGTATCTCGTGTTGTTGACGGAAAGAGGACTGTGCGCTTGAGCATTCAAAAGAGGGGGGGGGGGGGGGGTATCGCGCATGGGGAAAGAAATTTTCCCTTTTTGAATGCTCACGTGCACAATCAATTAATATTTTAATACAACAACAAAAAACATGTTTAATGTTGACAAATTAGGCAATGGCAAACTAGAATACAGTAGGCCTACAGTACCTACAACAAAAATGAGCAGGAATAGGAGTAACAGGTGAACTGTCCACCCATCCAAATAGTCATCCACATATTTCACTCCCTAACTCACACTAACCTCACATAGGTAGCCTACCTCACACCTCACTCAATTAAAGTTGTAGCATGACTGTTCAGACATAGAATTGCCAGTTAGCAAATTCATTAAATTCAAAACCAGTATTCACTTTTACTTTTCCAAGAGAACTTTTAACAAGAGAACAAAGGATACTTGGTTTGTCTTTGGGCTCGTGATTTTAAAGGCACACTATGCAGGTTTTTTAGCTTAATATGCAAGTTTTTTTCGCTTAATTTACCTTCATTTAACAGCTTCAGAGTCATTGGAATGGTTATATTACTTTTTTCGGGTTGAATGGTGGCCGTCTCGCTTCCCCCTAGCGCCTGTGAGAGGAAAAACCACCCTTGCAGCTGTGGGTCGGCAGGCCGACGGCCTCAGTGTCAGGAAGTATAACGAGTGTAACGAATTGCTTTACTGCATTCAAATACACATACACACCAGGCACCGGCTAGAAAAAGGTAGCGATGGAGTTTCTCAGACATTCGTCATGACAAAGCCAGCGAAAAAGAAGCAAAAACCGAGAAAACAGTAAGGAAATTGCCAATACTGCATTGTTTACCTTTAAGTGTTTTAAAAGTTTTTCAATTTGTAAAGTATGATGAATTGATAAGAATGATATTGAAAGCATAATTGATGGCATATTAATATGCAGTTGCATAATATGACTATGACCTGTTTAGGACTCGAAAAAAATAAGGACTTGGACTTGGACTCGATTTGGCTTTAGTGAGACTCGACTTGGACTTAGGCTACTTGAGACATCTCCGTCTTGGCTTGGGACTTGACTTGGACTTTAGCATTAAGACTTCAGACTTATTTGTGACTTGCCAAACAGTGACTTTGTCCCACCTCTGCAAATTAGATTTATCTACTAAAACAGAGCTACAGACCAGCGACCAGCACAACAACAACTAGGCTCAACTAAGCCGACCAACACATGCATAGTTTAGGTGAGCTATAATTTAAATGGAATCCCATACATGTGAGGGTATTAGCTGCATAGATTCAACGCAGATACATGAATCTAGCTAGCTGTATGTTTTTCATGCAAGACTGAAATAAGCGTTGCAAGTAGGCTTCATGAAAGTGTAGCGGCAGTTTCTTGAGAGCAGCAGCTAACCCGTCAAACATGGGACGTCCCCCGGACTTTAAGCAGACTTTCACAATGTCCCCGATTGATCCCCAACGTTGCGTTTTCTAGCGGACGTCATCGTAACGTTATTGACGTCCGGAGCAAGTTCTCCTTTTGTCCTTGTGTGATGTCCGGTGTCGGACCTTTTGGGGATGTCCCCGTTAAGTCCCTTGGTCTTTTCAAAAACATCCCAAGGACGTCCTTGTGTGGACCTGACAATAACGTTATACCGGGGACATCAAGGGGACGTTTGTTTGCTAAGTGCACACGAGCCAACAGAGTTGAGAGGGCTCTGGCTGCAGCCTGCTGGACGGGGCGGGGACATCCACATCCATGTGCGACCTCACATGTTAAATGTCATTATGTAGCAACATTGAGTTCAGCTCACAGTTCAGACAGAGAGGGTTAAAGCAGAGTAATCAAGGATCTTTGGTTCAGCTACAGCAATCGGAAAAAGTTCACCACCGGTGGCCACCGATGAAATTAAGTAGGCTAATATGTCTGGCTGTGCATGTAGCCGATAAAGTTTTCAGTTATGAATGAAACTTAATGAAAAGTTGTCAAACGTTAACATATAACGTAGCAGTCAAACTATGCTAGCTCACCTTTAGCAGCTTTAGCAAGTTAGCAGCTGCTTGAGCCTACCAACACTTTATGAAGTTGTGTGTCTATGCACAAAGTAAGTTCACTGCAGATATGTGAGTTATGTAGCAGTTAGGCCTACGTTTTGAGTGAAGAACCTAATGAATGCAAACTAGGGATGGATTTGGCAAATTCACATTTACTACATTCACAGCTACCTTTTGCTGTGCTTGCTTTAATGGTGTACAATGCACATCTCTTCAGATAACTGTCATTATGTGCATGTAACATTGCTCCGAATAGGCCTAGTCATGTACTTATTATCTTATTTTCTGTTTTATTTTCAGAACCACACACACGGCCGAATCGGGGCTGAACCGGGGACTTTTGGAACGGAATAACAGACCACGTAGCATTTGTTACGGGAACTCTACACATTCTCGAGGAGGGGACGTTCGGCGGGGACCTGTAGGGGACGTCGCCGGGGCATTATTTTGTTTGCTGGGAAGCTACTATGATTTAGGGGAAACTAAGTAGTATCGGTGGGTGGTAGAATTTTTACGAGTGCGAGTATATGGGCCCAGTATCGGCCCGATTCCTGATGCCAGTATCAGTATCGGACCATCACTAGTTTGCCTCTGAAGAGTCTCAAGCCTTTATATGAACGTTTTCTATTTTTGGAGAAATACAACATTGTGTGTGTCAGGATCCTGCAGGGACTGATTGACTTTGTGCCACCCCGGTGGCCATTTTGTGTGTTGTTCTGTGTTTGTTTGCTTTTGCTGTTCCCCATGTGCTCTGTTTACCTGTCTGTTGTCATGTGACTGTCTCCACCCCTTTTTCCTTATTTGGTCTGCACTTCCTGTCTCGTTAGTTTCCCTCCGTTTCTGCTCGCACCTGTACCCCGTTATTGTCTTGTTGGTCTCGTCCAGTCCTCTGGCTTTCTATTAATTAGTCTGTGTATTTCTACCCCTCTGTTCCTCTGTCTGGTGCCTCTTTGTCGGGTCATCTCTTTGTTCATCCTGTCTGAGTCCTGTCCATTAGGAAGTTTGTTAGTAAGTTTAAGTAAGCCAGCTACCCTGCAGTTAACTTAACGTTCGTCATTGACCAGCAGATAAACAGCTAGAGCCATACTGCACTGCACATTATCTAAACTCAGAGCCTTGTTTCTTTTAGTTGTATTTGTTGTCCTTTTTAAATTCTGGAATTTTAATGTTACTTCACCTTCAACTTTATCTCCACTCCAACATTCACTTGCTCTGACTAGAACAGCAACTGTAAACACAGCGACTTTATCTGCGTGCGGGAACCAGTATAGATGCACTCAAATCAGACAGGAGAACCGTGAGAACATAACACCATTGGGAGGGGACAAGAGGGGGGATAATGTGTGTTTGTTGTGAAGGCGGGGCCACGGATTTGTTGAACACCGTAATCCTGAGGGAGAGCCAGTCTTCAATTTGATGGTGCACGCGAAAATTAACTCACCCTGTTTTTAACAATACCATCATTGGTATGAATAAATCTATTCATTTATTAATTTATCTGAGGTATGTTCCGGACTGTAGTGTGATACACCACATAACTGAAACTACTTTAAAGGTTTGTACATATTTGAAAAATAATTGACATTCTAAAGAACGCATGTGATATATTTGATAGTGATTTAGGAAAAGGTTGCTTTAAATTTCTAAAATATTAGAATATGCACAAACCTGAGGCATTGACAATTCGGTTAGCTCTTATGATTCCATGAGGGGTCTTGACATCCCACTTTCCATTTTCCAAAGGAGTGAGGCCAGTAACAGGGGCTGGGTTGTAGATTTGGGCACCATACATGCGGGCACCAGCAGCAAGGGCCATTGTCAGAGAGTAAGGATCAATGTGTCCATCCCCAGTGGTGTACAGCCCTGCCAATACCTGGGTGATAAATGTATGGGATTCTAGGTATTAACCTACTATATTAAAAACTACATACTGTAAACTACAGTTCAAAAGTCACTTAGAAATGTCCTTGTTTACATCATTAATGTTGTAAATGACTGTTGTAGAAAAAAATGGCTGATCTTTAATGCAATATCTGCCCATTGTCAGCAACCATTCATCCAATGTTCCAAAGGCACATTCTGTTTACTAATCTAATATCATTTTAAAAGGCTAACTGAGAAAACATTGGAGAACCCTTTTGCAATTGTGTAAGCACATACTGTAATCTTAAAACTGCTGCCCTCATTAAAAAAACATGCAACTAATCTCAGCTGGTATTCTGTCTATAATGGAGTGGAATGGAAGTGACTCCAAACTTTTGACCGGTAGTGTACTACAGCATAGAATCCCTTGTTATACCTTGGGTAGTTTAACGTTCCGTGTAAATATGTTGTACATTGAGTAAACTATTGGCAGTCAGCAACTAAAAAATACATTTCTATATTATTTAAAAGGGAGACTATGAGATAACACTTAGACATGTTTTCCCCACAGTTTAACATTTTTGTGTTTATTCCTATGTTTATGTGATAATTTGGATAATTGTTTGTCTTGGTATGGTTATGTGTGTGGTATACACTATGATTACTCTTAAAATCAGCAAAATTCTTTATCCTATTATCGAGTTCCATCACATTACATATACTTTCATGCACAAAATGAAATATCTGTTCTCTCTCTAACCTTGTCCATATTGAGCAAAGGGAAGAGTTCTTGGATCTTCTCAGGTCCAATGAGGTACTGGGGAGTGGGGTGCCAGTGTGTGCGGGTCATTTGGTATTTTATTTCATCCACCCGCACTGGACTGGAAGCAATCCTGATGCTGCCTGGTTGATGGAACCCCACAGCCTACAGTCCCCAAAAAGACAGGAGACAAAAGCTCAAATATATTAAAATTTACATTAATATCAGGCACAGATTTTGATTTTCTTTTTTTTAAAAAGTGATGTGTTAATTTTCTGTCACTCAGATTTAATGAGTTTTTAATGTTGTGGTATGAGATAAATACGGGCACAGTGGTGCAGCAGTAGTGTCACCACCTGACAAATTGTCGCGTCATTCTACTTTTACTTTACTTTAGATGAATAAGCTAGTACCACAAACCTACAAAGGCTGGCAATTAAATAAATATTGAATAAAGTTATTTAAATCACAAACTCTGATTTGAGAGATGGAAAAAATATTTAGAAGTTCAGAGAGCACAGTGCCCACCTACCTGCCCAGTCTCTGCCTCCAGCTTTTCATACAGCTTTATGCTGTCATAGTGAACTTTCTTCAGATTAATGCCTGGGTGATAGTATGTGGTCAGTCCAGCCTGTAGAACAATAATTTTAAGTTTTATAGAATATCTGTTGGTAGATGTTTCATCATAACATCTCCTATGTAGATGTTTCAAAATGTCATGACAGGTGCCTTAACTACTAGGACAAGATAGGATTAGGGCTGTATTTTGCAACTCGTTTTCCATCCGGCGCAAAGTTAAACTCCTTATTTTGCACGTTTATTTTTTAAACAATGCGCCCAGTGGCTTAGCGCATTGTCTAAAAATCGCTATTGTACACCTGGTCAGAAGTCTATGGCAAGTTGTTTATATGTTATTTTAAGAGCGCATTGTCAACAGTCATATTGGCGGGTGCACAAGGCCATCCTTCTATCATCCATGAACTCACACCAGTGCACGTCCATGCAAAACATTACAAATTGCACGATTACAATGGGAAACATAATTAGAATAAAGATATTACGAAATAATGTACATCTCATGATGAGTAGTTATTCACCATCATTTGCAAATTGGTAATGACGGTTAAAAGTGATTAGGGGAGAGGTGAGAGACACGTATGGAGCACAGCTGTCACAAGATATAATCAACTCCTCTGCAGGATAAATGTTTTTTGATTCAGTCATTTGAGCAATATTAGGGTAAGTGTTGCTTTTTCCAGCCTATGTTTTCGATGGTAAACCATTGTCAGTCAATAGTGAAAGTAACTGCATATAACTGTCTGGTCGTTGACTGACACCATGATGAAGTTAGTTTCACTTTGCCAATGAGTTCAAATAATAGAGGAGTGCAAATGCGTAAAGGCTATGCTAGGTTTTAGTAAAGCATGGTTTAGTGGAATGACTATTCCATACGGTATCGCAAGCAGCCTCCTTCAAATGTGCCGTTGCATGTCAAAATACCGTTGCATTTATTTGACATCACGTGTTGCGCCGTTGGTTTAAATGATGTTACGCCCCAAACACACCCATGACTGATTAAAAAAACTTAGGAACACCAGAGGCGGACAGAGTACACAGCTTCATTACTTGAGTAAAAGTACAGATACCCTTTGCAAAATTTTACTCAAGTACAAGTAAAAGTACAACAGTAAGATGTCTACTTAAGTAAAAGTACTGAAGTACTTGTTTTTAAAAGTACTTGAGTATCAAGAGTACAAGAGTAGCCTACATTTTTTAAATATTGCATTACTACTGCCACAGTGTTTACATTTATGTACAGAAACGTCCTACATGGAGTTGAAAATGTTAATGTTGAAAATGTTAATGTTAATACCTTGGAGAATGTAAAAGGAATTGAAAGTAAAATTAGGTCATTTTCATCGTTTTACCATGTTGCCAGTGATGGGCAGTATTTCTAATACATGTATATAAAATACGTATTTCAAATAGCGAAAACTATCATTAACTTGTTTAATTTAAATAGTCTGGTGAGGTGGGGCCACGGGATGGCACATTCCAGGGATGGACCTGCTGCATCTTCATCCATTGTTTCGACCATGGTTTCGTCTCTTATCTAAATCTGACCATGGAGTTGACTTTGGCGGAAAGCTGAAGGTGATTGCTGATAGGCTGTCCCAATCAGTGGCGCCTGCACAATCCAATCACGTTTGAGAGGGAAACAACAAATTGAGGGTTTCCGAGATTTTTCTTTTTTCCTTTTTTTTAGAAAAAGTAACGGGTACTCACGGTTATGGATAGAAATGTAGTGGAGTAAAGAGTACAATATTTGCCTCTCAAATGTACTTGAGTAAAGTCATGAGTACTTCCCAAAAATGATACTCAAGTAAAGTACAGATCCCTCAAAATTGTACTCAAGTACTGTACTCAAGTAAATGTACTCCGTTACTGTCCGGCTCTGAGGAACACCTTGTTGCGCCATGCGCTCGATGTTTGATAACGAAAACCCTCCAAATGTGGACTGGACACCCTACTAAATTTGAATAAGCTTTTGGTAAGTGATGATGCGCTTTTGACTGTCATGATAGGGCCCTTAGTCTTTATTATTTCCCTTATGATAAATATGTCTTGGGCATTAAAGAGAGAATAGTATCACAACAGCTAAAATCTCTTCCATGTTCTTTTGTCATAAGCTCAAATCTCAATTCTTGGATCTTTGCTTCACTTCACTTCACTGCTCTAAAAATGTACACATTTCTTGTCATACTCAAATAATTAAATCATTCAAATATTTGTACAATCAAATTTTAAGCCATTGCCCATTATGACTCTGGACCCAATTTTCGCGACGCAAAACCCAGCACAAAGCACGTTATTATCCCGACGCAAAGCTTTTTCCTATCTTACACTTCACTTTCATTAAACAATGTGCCCAGGGGTGTGGCAATTAATGACATAAGGTGCGGTCTGGCGCACAATCTAAAAACCGCTATCTTACACCATTTAAAAAGCATTATGCCACTGACCAATTTGATTAGTGGAACCTGTTTCATACGGTCTCGCGTGCAAGCAGATTCCTTCAAATGCGCCGCTGACTATCACAATACCGATGCACTGTTTGAAGTGGTGCTGCTTGCTGTTAAAGGGAATGACATATGTCATTCTCATTGGTTTTAAGGATGTTACGCCCAAAACTCACCCATGACTGATTAAGAACCATAAGAGCCGCCTTTTTGCGCCAGGCGTCTGACGTTTGATAACAAAACCACCCCGAATATGGACTGGTCAAACCCCTAAATGTATTTACGCTATACACTAGTGATCATGCGTTTTAGATCGCTAAAATAGGGCCTTCTATGGCCAATATCTTGTCATGCATGGCATGGTAAGACTATGAAAATGTTCTGATAAAAGTCCAATCCAATATGGCAGAATCATGGCTGGACTCCACCTGCCTGTAGCTCTCAGTTCACCAATCAGCGACCAGTGGAGATGACATTGTCGTTTTGTCCTTTACTATCTCTACCCTGAAAGGACTTTTCCCAAGCCACCTGTTGCTTTAGTGCTAGCCCAGGATCTGGGCTCTGTAAAGCACATTGAGACTAATTCAATCGTTTTTGGCACAATATATTTGAAACTGAATTGAATAAAACACCACAATATGTTTTGTGAAGGTCCAACCTTGTATTCTTAGCTTACTATGTATGTATGTATTCTTATTACGCAATGACAAGAACCACTCAGAGTGAGGAATTGAAAAAGGGATGTGGCAGTAGGCACTCAGATTGTGAACATCTGTTTGACATGCAACCCCCATTTCTAACTTTGTTCCGGCTCAGGTTCCAGTCTTCTCGACAACTTGTCTCTAGGTCATGATCATTTCAGGAATTCATTAACAAAAAGAGTGACAACATGAATAATAATGCTAAACACAGCCCTATACGGTTATTTGCCTTTTTTCTTCATTTGTATCATTATTGTGCACTGCAATGGGTAAACAAAAGGTGCTAAGCTTGGTTTGATTTAAATTTGTCGATGTTTGGACACCCATTATGACCTACAGCATGCCAGGTTGACCCAGCGGTTAGCTCCGTCTTCTCCAGAAGCACCACGTCTTTCTGACCCGCTTTGGCCAAGTGATAAGCCAGGCTAACCCCCACACAACCTCCTCCTATGATGACTGTGTCAGCAGTCTCCTTCAACCTTTTTCGCAAAACATTGGCATCTTTGTTCCTGCAAATAAGGTTAGGAGAAAGAACAAAATCCTTATTGCAGTGTGATTTTTGTTATCATGATAGAGAGATCTTTCTACAGAATCTTCATCTTTGAAAAGTTGAAATAACAAAAAATAACTAGAAAATGTAATTCCGAGGAATTACCAGTGCATGAAAATGCAAATCATAGTTGATGATAACAGACAGTCGGAATGGCTGAACAGTCCCATACAAAAATGTGATATATGGCAATATATGAACATATATGTCAAATAACAGGGACTTTTTTACTTTTATGGACATATATGTCCAATTTTACTTATATGGACATATATGCGATTCAAATATTTGTCAAACATATATTCAAAGCTATGTCCATACATGCATACAAAATATTTTAATTTCCCATATAAGATGCTATATATCTTCAAATATATGTTTTCCAAATATATGGAGAAGTTTATGTGTGAATATGTGACAGACTTATATGTAGTCTCCATATATGGTGGCATACATATCCATACACTAGATTCCACTACTTATTTTCTAAATATATGGAGAACTTTATGTGTGAATATGTGGCAGACATATTTGTAGTCTCCATATATGGTGGCATACATATCCATACACTAGATTCCATTAGCCTACTTATTTTCCAAATGGAGAACTTATATTTGTTTATGTCTTGGCATCACAGGTATGGTGTCGACTATGCTGCTCGGCATCTTTTGCCTTATGTGTCAATGTTTTGTGTGGAGCGCTTTGGGTTGCACCATGTGCATACAAAAATGTGTGAGGCCAAAGCTACTTTAAATATAACGGATGCTTATCGTATCTTGATATGCGCATGCGCACACAGCAATACCCATCCCCCACCCTTGACTGACTTTTGAACACCAACCATGGTGACTTCAACCGTCACTTTTCTGTCCTGTCATGCATCTGACTTTGTAAGCTGTACAAACTCTGCTGTCATCATTTCCAAGGTAAGAAGGCCTTTAGTAAACAGGAATTAGTTAGAAAAATATTGTTATTATAATGTAATGTTAACCAAATCCATTTGTTAACAGTCTAACCATCATGTTAGAATTAGCTAATGTTAATGTTATCAATTAGCTATCGATAACGTCAGCGAGCTAATATTGCTAAGGTTAGCGATGTTAGCTATTAATGTTAACTTTTCCATTAACTAACTTTACCATTATGTGGAATATCTAGAATGATAGTTAACATCATATCCAACAACAAGCCTGTCTGAGATGTCGTTATGAATATAAGTTTTAGTTTGAATGAAATATCAAGTGTAAGTAAGTTAGCTAACCTAGCTATAACTTAGGCTACATTTAAAGTGGCTGCTAATAACCATGTAGGCTAACGTGAACGTTGGTAGCAGGGCTGCCAACTTTTCAAAAAACCTTAGAGTGAGATTTGGTGGGGCCAATCAAAAATTTTGCTGAGGACATTTTTTTTTGGCTTATTCAGCATTACTGTACCATACCATAAAAAAGTACATCAATGGTTCTCAGGTGTAGGGACCAGGCATGGACGGATTATGAACTTTTGGGCCCCTGGGCCCACATGTATTAAGGGCTCCCCACTAATTGTCGCATAGGTGGAAGGGGGGTTTGGGGGTCCTCCCCCAGAATTTTTTTTATTTGTTTGATGTGATTTCCTGTATTCTGGTGCATTTTGGAGATGGCCTGATGTGTTGATATTGAGGCAATGATTCCATGCAAAGGCTTGGGCTTCAGGGCCCCCTGACACCTTGGGCCCCTGGGTCTGGGCCTGGAAGGCCCGTGCAGTAATCCATCCCTGGGACCAGGGTCCCAGAGTTAAATTAACATTGGTATCAAAGGGATCTAGCCTACTAGTAGGACCATGGGCGTCGGAGGCATTCTGAAAGTGGGTGGGACATTTCAGTGGGGGGTATGGGGGTCCTCCCCCAGAAATATTTTTTTGGACTAGATGCAATTTCCTGAATTCTGGTACATTTTAACAGGTTATTTAGATACTTCTATATAACAAAATAAAGCCAGCCTACAAAATTAATAAAAAGTATATCATGCATAACTTAAAAATAACTCGATAGGCTACTTGGCTACGCAATAAGGTTTCCATTACAGCACCGCGGACATTCAATGAACGCATGAAAGCGGATGGTTTGTTTGAAATCCCAACACTCTTTCAACTATATACGTTATAGTGATCATCAAATACCTTCCCAGATTTCAGTGCCCATCAGTCCCAACATTTAACAATATAATCAAACAGTCCAAAAGTAAATTAAATATCAAACTAAACCGAAAATGTCATGCTTTTGAAGGCCTACCAGTATGCCGCTCCAAGAAACGCATGTCTCAAAATAAAACTCGCATAAGAAATAAAGGGCTGTCTCGAATACAATCCTGCCCCTAAAGGCCTGTACTTTGTCTTAAGACCCCGGCCATAATTTGAGGATTTACAGTATCTAAGTAGACAAACTGACTTCAGATATCCAACAGAGTGAATACGAGATTGTGCAGTCGCTGTGGTTAGTGCTGTGATGCTGTTAATGTTTTACAGCCTAGCCTAAACCTATAGGTTATTATTTATTTGGCGTACCTATAAGGCTTTTTACCTTATCAAAAGTGAGGGGGACGACTGATCTCTTCAACACTGGGGGGGATTTGGCACTTGTCACTGTGTGTGTGACAGAAGCGGAATGGGAGAATGCGTGTAATAAAAAAAAAGTTTATGAGCGATTTACGCGCAAATGGGAGAATCCAATGAAAATGACAATGAAGCACTAAACAGCACTGGTATTTCACACGGGTCCAAACTAACCATTTTAAAAGTAGGTGGGTGTTTAGTAAGAATTTAAGAAATGTTTGTATATTTTAACTTTTAAATGCATCAATCAGGTGCACTTTCAAAATAAATTCTGAGGTCAGACTTGCTTATTTTTATGGAAATATTTGTGCTGTAGCCTAAGCTATTTTGCACCATGCATACACAGGTGGAATAGTTATGGTGATATTGCAATAAGTTCACAACCACAAAAACATATGCTAGGCCTACATTTCACAGTTCAGAAATGTTCAAAAATGTGTGTACATTTCAGCACTCCATGAAATTATGCAGAAGTGGTCACCTGTATTATTCAGCTAGTTCATTGAAGATAATATATTGGTCATTGTAAGCCTATATCCTACTACATGCTATTCCTTTTTCAGGATGTACCCATATCTGCATGATGTGAATGTTTGCATATGGCTTATGTCAGGCTTTATATCAATATTTGTGTCTCGTTATTTTATTTTCTTCATATTTTTGCATTAATGTCACTAGGAAGCGTGCCAATATAAATATATTAATTTATCTGTGTAAGTGGGATTGGCTGGAACCTGACAATATAAGAACCATGATAGTGGGATAATCTATGGCTGAGCAATTTACAAAAATGTATGTAGGCCTACTGACAAATAGTTTACATTACAATACATTATAATTTCGCCCCAATGAGGCTATGTAGAAATGTGTTGCAATTTCAAAACCGGATTACTCAGGAACCACTTATTGCACAGAGGCTTTATATCCTCGTATTCGGTACGGTTTGCTGTTTATTGTGATATTGGGTTTGCCACGTTTTGTGTGAAGGGTTAGTGAGATATTAAACCGAGAGTAATGGGTGTGCACTGTGTGCAAAATGCAAATATGATTAGCCTAAATTGCACGTCGGTTCAATGATAATTTTCTCGCGAACCATTTATCACAGCAACGTGGCGCTAATATCATTGGAACGCTTAGATTCCGATTGTTCACATGATGTGTGATATCATATGTATAGGTTTAGTTTAGTTGAACCTTGTCTGCCAGGTATTTGACCTACCAGGTTGACACTTCTGCGTGAAAAATACTCAATAATACTCAAAGCATACCTGAACCCGGGGAAATGCGGGGGAAATGCGCCTGGGATGGCTTCTGAAGTAGCATCGCAAATGAGAGAAAATTTAGAAAATTTCACAGACAGGGGGTGCTCTTGAACCCTCTCACCGTCTCTGAAAGCATAACCGTGGCTCAACAGGTAGATCTATAGTAAGGCTAAACTCATTTTTCAGGCATTTGACCGACCGGGTTGACACTTCAGCGTGAGAAATCGGGGGTGTGGCGTGTGAGTGTGTGAAACTAATCAAATGCGTGTGTCTCACGGCCAATGCGTGAGAGTTGGCAGCTATGTGGTAGGCTTAAATGGATCTTTAGTTTGTGAAGGGTAGTCTTAAGCCATCCTTACAACAGAAGACTTTGACAAGATTTGGGGAAGATTCTTGAAAGTCTTTTGAGTAAAGCTTGAATGGGGGGCATTAGTTAAAAGACTCCAATCTTTCAAGAATCTTTCCCAAATCTTGTCAAAGTATTCTGATGTATGAATCATTAGGCTACATGTTCTTCATCTCATAGCCCTTATTTAAGCTTACTTGTGCCAAGGTGTGTGTTTATTAAAGATGCATGTGAAGGTAGTAGTGCTTCAGTGATGTTCTGTGTGTTTTACAGCATATTAATCTTCTCTGTTCCCTGTTTAGTAGGGGGGCCTATGTGTCTAATTTTGGGGCTTGTGGTATTTGCATGTTAATTTTTGGAGAGTATTATATTTTTGTTCTAGGGGTTCTTAAGAGTAAAAAAAACATGTCTCCATTTTTTTTGAAGGTTCTGAAGGACCCAAATCAAAGGTCAACTACAGAAAAGGTCAAATTTGGTGTTTTGTCCATAAACCTCACATTGCTGGTATTATAGCATAGGGTTTGGTGGCAAAAAGCAAAGATATTCTACAAGGTAGTGTGCAAAAGTGGACTACATAAACAATACAACATTATAAAACATTTTTAGGCTGGTGATTGATTTCTTTAACAAGAAATGGTGCCTAAAATGCTCAAAATTGTCCGCTTAAAAAATAATACTTCAATATTAATACTATCAATTCATGCCTATTAGTGTGCTTGAGTGTAGGCCTAGCCTGCTCTGACAGTTCTTGTCTACACCCATTCAGAGCACAAAGTGCAGAGATCTCTGTTAAATCAAGTTTAATAGAATTTTACATTTCTCGGTATCTGGCAAGGATAAGGACTTCCTTATCTTTGAAATGTTTCTTAAATGGTAAAATGAAGTTTTGGTGATCTGTTTTATGTGATTATTTAGTGAAAGGTCCTGGTCAATTATAACTCCTAGATTTTAAACACTTGTGGATGAGGTCAGTGGAAGATCACTATATGTAGCCTGTGATGTGGATAGGACATCCCTCATCTTTTTACAACCTGAAACCATGACTTCTGTTTTATCTGAGTTCAAAAGCAGGACATTATTTGTCATCCATGTCTTTATATCTCTTATACATGTGTCAAGTTTGGCTAACAGGGTTAATTCATCAGGTATTATGGAGAGGTATGTATCATCTGCATAAGATTGGAAATGAATGCCATGTTTCGAGGTCTAATATGTTGTGTATGTAAATGAATTCTGCTATGTTTTCGCTATCTTTCAGCAATTGAGTATGTGTATTTGGTGAAACTGATTGGTTATTGATCTTATCTCTAATTGTTTGACATACAATCATAATACTGACATACAATCATACTGTTGAAAATAACTGTTTTGTGAACTTTATTCAACATAGCCAGTGATTTAGGCGAAATTTATGGTGTTAATTACAGTGAAATATACAATTTCAGAAAAATAAGGTTGAAACAGGTAATCATGGCTATGCCGATGCCCAAGGCACCACCATTGACCGCCTTGTTGGTAGCATCGGCTAACTAGCGCCAGATTTCGGAGTGCAGGGGACAAGCCGAGATGGGCTATGAGACATACGTTCACACTCGGTATCATGTTTCAAAACACTTTAGGTCAAAATCACACCGGAATTCTCCTTTAAGAAAGCCAGATTGTATGCTTAAATCCTGAGACAGAGTAGATAGTTTAAAAGTTGAATGCAGATAGTGCAATGTATGTTGATAGACAGAAAGTTTAATGGATGTTGATAGGCAGATTGTTTAATGGATGTTGATAGATAGTTTAATGGGTGAGTGAATGGTTTGAAGAAGATGGATGGATAGACAGTTGGATGGAATGTGCCTTAATGGGGAGACACAGAGAGAGTTGGCCTAGTTGAGCAGAAAGCAGTTAATACAGGTGCAGTCAGTTTAATTGGCTCTTTGAGGGGGCCTAGTTGAGCAGCTGGCAATTGATACAGGTGCAAATCAGTTTAATTAGCCCATTGTGATGTCATAGTGCCAATGCAAAGTCTATGGGGAATAATAAGCTTGATTTATGTTATTATCTCAAAAAGTTTACAAAAACGAAAAATACATTCCTCAAGTGTCCTTTTCAAGACCTACGTTACGTTAAGTTTGAACGGAGTTTCTATGTTAAACGGTTGAAGCTGAATTAGACGCAGAAATTTAGTGGGAAGAATAAGAAGAAGAAGAAGAAGAAGAAGACTTCGGATAACAGAACAGTGCATTGTCATGCACTGTAATAAGAAGCCTAGTGATAACAGTACAGAACGCCGGCAGGACAACAGGGCGAACCAGACACTGACGCGCCAGCAGTGAAGGGACTTATTCTCCCGATAATGACCAGCGTTCCATACATTATCCCACTTATTATATCGCTACTTGCCAAAACGAAAAAAAGATTTGTTGATTATGACTGGGATGTGTTGGAAGAGGTAAAAAAATGTGAGTAGTTTTTTTTTTTATTTGGGTTATCAAGATGACACGTCCAGTCAAAGACATTGGAAGAGTTGATCACCTGTTAAGGTCTGTCTTGCATTTTCAACCAATGGTCGCAAATTTTTTGCATACATTTCACTAAGAGACCTTGTCATAAAAACACCTAAGTGCACAAATCATTCTGTGACCACCTTAAACGGGAACAAAGATGTAGGAAGCTCCCTCGCAAAGACATTAATGGGGAATTCTTTCACACAAACATACGGGTATTTGTGGGCGTTTAAGGGCGTTTTTGGGAGGTAACCAGGTACGCCTTGCTTTTGGAGGTGCAAACAAATGCTGCATTGCCATTGAGATCACATAGTAAGGAGCTGGCTCAAGGGTTATAAAAGTTTTTTCTTTTTTCTTTTTTAGTTGTAAAATGAAGGCACAGTTTTTATAGCCAAACATTTGTGTTCACTTCTGGCTCCTTGGCTATCAATTTGGTAACGATAATGGGCTATTTGACGTCTTTAGAACACTAAACATATTGGCGGTATAAAATGTTGAGATACTCCAGTCTAGATTTTTTGACGTTAATCACTCCTATGATGTATTGCTATTGTCTATCCAAAGTAAAATGCCTGTTTTGAAGTCAACTGATGGTTAAATAACCAAAAATCTGATTGTTTGCACCTCCAAATGGGTGACATACGTCTGTGACGCGAGTTTCTGTGAAAGAATAACTCACTTTTCTCCAGCTTTAACTTATAACCAGACAGCCTTCCAAACTGCTCAAAGATGTTAAGAACAGCTGGCAGCAAGGAGGCAGGGTTAGAAATGTACAAAAGGAGGTCATCGGCATAGAGGGAAAGTTTATGTGAGCGACCAAATCTAGTCACCCCCTCAAATCTCTCCTCACCACGGAGCCTGATAGCGAAGGGTTCAATTGCAAGTGCAAATAAGAGGGGAGAAAGTGGGCAGCCTTTGTGTGTACCCCCGTGGAGCAGAAAGTATTCAGACTGTAAGCTATTAGTGCAGACTGAGGCCATCGGAGAGGAATACAAAAGTCTTATCCAAGATATGAATCTGGGGTTGAATCAACCATCCAGTCCTGTGCAAATGTGTTTCTGCTCTCACATCAAGCAAGGAATGTCATAGAGGACCATGGGACCTCTTTGCACTACAACCTTTTGCAGATGATCCACTGTAATTGCACAACTGCCTGCCGAACACAACAGTGCAGTTGCAGGGCATATGGACTACCATGCATGCCTGCTTGTGGACCATGTCAAGTTGGGAATTGTGAGAATCACTATAATCAACCTCTATGGGAGGAAGAGTCAACTAATGGTAAATCTAGTGAAGGTCACAGTGCAAAAAAGTATAAAAGAAACCAGAATAAGAGGAAACAACTGAAGAAAATAGAAAAAGATATGTATAAATAAGAAAAGTATTTAAAAAATATAAAAAAACAAAAAGCAAAAAATGCATTATAAAAATATATATTATTATATATAAAAATTAGCCTGGGTTTTCCCATGCTGCCTTGCACGCAATTTTATTCGTGCTGCTAGGCAGCCTGGATTCCATGGACCCGATTTTCACCTCAACAAAGGAACCAATCGCAGAACGGAAGGGGGCCCAATAAACGGTTCTAGACATTCGTATACCACATCTCAAATACGAGAAAATGAATGTGTAGTTCCCAGACCCCATCCCCAGATGAGGTCTGGCGTTAGCCAGGCTATATAAAAATATTATAGAAAAAATATATAATATTATACAACCCCAAAACAGAAAAAAGTTGGGATGTTGTGTAAACAAGTCTTGTAAACCCATATTTAGCAGCAAAAAGGACATAGACAACATATCAAATGTTGAAAATGAAAATTTGGACTATTTCATGGAAAGTATATGTTCATTTTGAATTTGATGCCAGCAACATGTTCCAACAAAAGTTGGGACGGGAGCATGTTTACCACTGTGCTGCTTCACCTCTTCATTTAACACAATTCTGTAGATGTTTAGGAACTGAGGAGACCATTTGCTACAGTTTTGAGAATGAAATGTTGTCCCATTACACCCCGATATAGGATTTAAGTTGCTCAACAGTATGGGGTATTCTTAGTCATGCTTTTCATTCCATTATGCACCTAATTTGACAAATCTGGACTGCAGACATGCCATCTTAGCACCTGGACTCTTCCTCTATGGAGAATTACTATTTAAATATGTGCAGAATTCATTTTGGCATTGTTTTCCTGAAATATTCAAGGTCGTCCCTGGAAAAGACATTGCCTGGATGGCAGTATATGTTGCTCAAAACCTGTATACATCATTCAGAATTGATTGTGCTTTGCCAAATGTGCAAGATGCCCATGCTGTTGGCACTAATGCTCCTCCACACCGTCATAGATGTTTGGTTTCGAACTGAGCACTAAAACAAGTTGGATAGGTTGGATACGTGGATAGGCCCTACTCTTTAGCCCAGAGGAGTCCATGATTTCCAAAACAAATGGCAAACTTTGATTGGTCTAACCACAGGACCTTTTTCCATGTTATTTCAGTCCATTTTAAACAAGCTCAGGCCCAGATAAGAGGGTGGTATTTTCTGTTCATGTCTCAATACAATTTTAGCTGTAGTTTTTGAATTGTGTATCAAACTGGGCACATAGACAATGGTTATCAGAAGTTGTCCTGAGCCCGTACAATGACAGGTCTGGAAACAGGTCTGGTGTTGATGCAGTGCCATCTGAGGTCCAAAAGACCACGGCCATCCAATTTCTTTTTCAGCTATTTCCCTTTTTTGCAAAGATTTCTCTGGATTTTCTGAATGTTTTAATAATATTATGTCCTGTAGATGATGAACTCCCTAAATACGTCACAATTTCATGTTAAGAAGCATTAAAATGACATTGTTTCATCGTTTGTGCACACAGGATTACACAGAGTGATGAATACCCCTACATCTTTACTTCTAAGAGACCCTGCCTCTCTGGGATGCTCTTTTTCATACCCAATTGTGTTGCCAGTTACCCTAATTAGTTGTGAAACATTCTTCCTTTTGTTTTCTTTATCATTACACAACTTTTCCAGCATTTTGTTACCCCCCTCACCTGACCCCATCAACTCGGCAAAATGGAAATGTTAAAATATTTTTCCCCCCACCATTTTGGTTCCACATTACATTTCCCATCTCAGTCCACTGCATCAGATGTTATTTTAATTAGGGCCCGAGCACCGACGGTGCGCGAAGCCGGGATGGCCTTGCGCACTGAGAGATGCGAGTTACTAGCTTTTCCTATTATACTTCCGCCATTGGAGTCTATGGCAGCCCATAGAACGCCTGGCTAAAAAGTGCTGAAATTTGCCAGAAAGTTTCGGGACACTGCACTGACCACTCATGCTCATTTACGGATCTCTAAACCCAGCCGTCTAGCGCCACCAACTGGTCAAAATTTGGCCGAAAATAGAACCGCTTGGTCTAAAGTTATGAAATTCGGCGCACAGATTCAGAACCGTCCCATGATCACTCTCACCAATTTACAGAACTGTATGCCCAACGCTCTAGCGCCACCAATGGGTCGAACCTGGATTGCATTCACGCATGTGACCATTGAACGGTGTGTCCAATTTTCACATATCAGCCACCGTTGGAATCCCTGGACCGACCTATGTTCAATGACCCCTATTACGTCACTTACCGCCATATTGGACCTCCGCCATATTGGATTTTGTCCAAACTCTACGAAAAGTTTCAGCGGTCACAAATTTCATCTGATTTTCACGGAACTTGGTGGAGATGATCTTCTGCCCGAGCCGCACAAACGATACTTGTCAGATTTTTCAATTTCATTTTTGTTTGCATGTGACAGCCAATCAAATATGGCGATGAAGCCGCCAAACAGGAAGTGGACTAACAGGACACTGTCCCAATCACTCACAGCAAGTTTTATGCATATACATTGAACACTCTAGCGCCACCACCAGTTCAATGCTGGACATGCGTTCATGCGCGTTTTTGTGCAGACTAATATGTCATGAAATATGTGCTGAATTGTGATCCCAAAAAAGATGCTTCCCATGGGTGAAAACGCATGAAATTTGGCACAGACATCAAGTGGTACAGTGCATAGACAGGGACAAAAGCTTGGCACCGGGCGTTGCCCAGGAACTCCATAGCGCCCCCTTATGTCACTGTGACTTGTGGTTGGCATATAGTTTTAGATACACACACCAAATTTGGGGGGTGTATGTAACTCCCAAAAACAAACAACTTTTGTATTAACATGCCATTAGCCACGCCCACAGGAAGTGAGGTAATTGAGAATTTGTGCGTTGTGGACATGATCAATTTTAACGTACTCCTCTTAGACGGTTGATCCGATTCATGTCAAAGTTGGTATACATGACGCCGAGATGTTCCTGATTCTAAATTGTGAAGCCTTTTTTTGATATGTTGTAATTTGACAAAATGGCGAAATTGTTAATTTTAATCCACACAAACAATAAATGTGTCATAATTCACCATGCATGGCTTGAAATTTTTTAAATTTCACAGGTCATTAAAGACCATGTTAATGATAATATCCACATGCCCATAATGCATGTTTGGCATTGCGCCACCAACTGGCAACAGAAAGAATGACAATTACACTGATATCACATGATCAATTTGAACATACTCCTCCTAGACGGTTTGTCAGATTCATTTGAAATTTGGCAAACATTATGCCAAGATGTCGCTGATGTTAAATTGTGAAGGGATTTTTGAAATGTTGTAATATATTTTATATGATTTTAATATCTCACCACATAAACAGGAAATGTGTCAAAAATCACAGTGCATTTAATAAATGGTCTCAAACTTCTCAGGTTAATAGATATTATAATTATGATGATATCCAGAGACCCTATGGGCCTGCCTGGCATAGCGCCACCACCTGGCCAAGCAGGAAAATGTGCCAGAAATGGGCAATGCCTTAACTGATTTATTTGAAACTTGGTAGGTATAAAATATTTGAAATCATTATTGTGATGATATTCACATGTGTAATTCTGATGCCTAGTATACCGCCACCATCTGGCCAAACAGGAAATGTGCCAGAAATGGGTAATGCCTTAACTGATTTATTTGAAACTTGGTAGGTATAAAATATTTGAAATCATTATTGTGATGATATTCACATGTGTAATTCTGATGCCTAGTATACCGCCACCATCTGGCCAAGCATGAAATGTGCCAGAAATGTTCTATGCTTTGAATGAATGGTCTGAAACTTAACAGGTTAATACATATTATGATTATGATGATATCCAGACACCCAATGGGCCTGCCTGGCATAGCGCCACCACCTGGTCAAGCAGGAAATGTGCCAGAAATGGACGATGCCTTAACTGATTGATCTGAAACTTTATAAAATATTGGATATTATTGTGATGACATTCACATGTGTAATTCACATGCCTAGCATAGCGCCACCATCTGGCCAAGCAGGAAATGTGCCAGAAATGGGTAATGCCTTAACTGATTTATTTGAAACTTGGTAGGTATAAAATATTTGAAATCATTATTGTGATGATATTCACATGTGTAATTCTGATGCCTAGTATACCGCCACCATCTGGCCAAGCATGAAATGTGCCAGAAATGTTCTATGCTTTGAATGAATGGTCTGAAACTTAACAGGTTAATACATATTATGATTATGATGATATCCAGACACCCAATGGGCCTGCCTGGCATAGCGCCACCACCTGGTCAAGCAGGAAATGTGCCAGAAATGGACGATGCCTTAACTGATTGATCTGAAACTTTATAAAATATTGGATATTATTGTGATGACATTCACATGTGTAATTCACATGCCTAGCATAGCGCCACCATCTGGCCAAGCAGGAAATGTGCCAGAAATGGGTAATGTCTTAACTGATTTATTTGAAACTTGGTAGGTATAAAATATTTGAAATCATTATTGTGATGATATTCACATGTGTAATTCTGATGCCTAGTATACCGCCACCATCTGGCCAAGCATGAAATGTGCCAGAAATGTTCTATGCTTTGAATGAATGGTCTGAAACTTAACAGGTTAATACATATTATGATTATGATGATATCCAGACACCCAATGGGCCTGCCTGGCAGAGCGCCACCACCTGGTCAAGCAGGAAATGTGCCAGAAATGGACGATGCCTTAACTGATTGATCTGAAACTTTATAAAATATTGGATATCATTATTGTGATGATATTCACATGCGTAATTCACAGGCCTAGCATAGCGCCACCATCTGGCCAAGCAGGAAATGTGCCAGAAATGCTCTATGCTTTGAATAAATGGTCTGAAACTTCTCAGGTTAATAGATATTATGATTATGATGATATCCAGACACCCAATGGGCCTGCCTGGCATAGCGCCACCACCTGGTCAAGCAGGAAATGTGCCAGAAATGGACAATACCTTAAGTGATTGATCTGAAAGTTTACAAACATTTTGGATATCATTATTGTGATGATATTCACATGTGTAATTTTCATGCCTAACATAGCGCCACCATCTGGCCAAGCAGGAAATGTGCCAGAAATGCTTTATGTTTTGAATAAATGGTCTGAAACTTCTCAGGTTAATAGATATTATGATTTTGATGATATCCAGACACCCAATGGGCCTGCCTGGCATAGCGCCACCACCTGGTCAAGCAGGAAATGTGCCAGAAATGGACAATGCTTTAAGTGATTGATCTGAAAGTTTACAAACATTTTGGATATCATTATTGTGATGATATTCACATGTGTAATTTCCACGCCTAAGATAGCGCCACCATCTGGCCAACCAAAAAGTGTATCAGAAATGTTCTTTGCTTAAAATGAATGGTCTGAAATTTCTCAGGTTAATATATATTATGATTATGATGACACCCAATGAGCCTGCCTTGCATTGCGCCCCCACCTGGCCAAGCGAGTACATGTGCCAGAAAATAAAATACAAAAACAAATAGCACACGCATCAAATATGTACATTTCACAAATGCACCACGTCGGTGCTTTGTTGGATTCCGACATGTCACGGGTTGCGGCCCGCAGGTGCTCGGGCCCGCCATTGCCGCTTGCGGCTATATTTTTATTATTTGTTATTTGTATATTTGTTCACCTTTTTGCTATTTTTGAGGTGGTTAACATGGATGAAAAGTCTTGGAATTTGGCACACACATCTGGTATCACAATGGCTACACAGGCATGAAGGCTTGGCCCCGGGCGTGGCCCAGGGACTCAGTAGCCACACCCACAGCAAGTGAGGTAATTCAGATTTTGTGCGTTGTGGACATGATCAATTTTAACGTACTCCTCCTAGACGGTTGATCCGATTCATGTCAAAGTTGGTATACATGATGCCAAGATGTTTCTGATCCTAAATCACCCAATGGGCCTACCTGGCATAGCGCCCCCACCTGGCCAAGCAAGAAAATGTGCCACAAAATAACATGCAACAACAAATAGCACACGCATCAAATATGCACATTTTATAAATGCACCGCGTCAGTGCTTTGTTGGATTCCGAAATGTCACGGGTTGCGGACCGGAGGTGCTCGGGCCCGCCATTGCCGCTTGTGGCTATATTTAATATGTTGCTCTGTTTATGACTCCTATGTTTGTGTGTCACTATTTTGTTTTGGATCTATGAACTTCATTGTCAAAAAATAAATTAAGCCATTATTAAACATAGGCACAAAAAAACAAATGTCCTCCTGTTCATCGCACCCCACCTGTCATGTCTATATTCCCCACTAGTGGGGCCCGCCCCACACTTTGAGAACCACTGGTGTAATCATATATATATGGGTGTAATACTTTGTTACAAATTGGCCAGTAACAACTGCTAACAACTTGCTAACAGATGGTAGCGCAGCTGGTTGACAAACAGAACGCAAACAGCTCGTATTAACACTGACACGACGTCACTGACGAGCTCCAAGTTCACTAAAAGACAAATAGAACGCACGACTCACTAGCGGAGTGCCTAAAAGCCCCCTTAGCTGTTCTAAAATCAGTGTAACGTACGGACTCGAGTGGCTTATTGCTTATTTTGGCTTATTTGGGGGGGGCAACAAAAAATGGGCGCAAAAGGTATCAGCATAATCTTTTAGTGCAGGCCCCTTGGCAGACACACGGGGCCCATAGCCTAGGCCCTAGACTACATAGGCTATAAACATGTGGTAGTTTTAAACCAGGTGAATAACATATAACAGTACGGGTTTCCCAGTGCCATTTGTAGTGGTGTTGTAGACCGATACAACTCAAATCCAATACAATAGTTATTTACAGATGGGCTATAGGCTATCTATCTATCTATCTATCTATCTATCTATCTATCTATCTATCTATCTATCTATCTCATGCATCAGTCAGGAGCCATAGCCAATGAAAAATACATGATAAGAATTTTAGTGTGTCACAATTGTTTTGATATTGATAATAAGTGAATTTTGATACTTTCTTGATTTGATTTGGGAGCCCCCCACCACACCAGTGGAGATCATAGACATTACACAACATAGACTCCCCCCAACACACTCAGTGAAAAGGTGGCTTCATATCATATGTTTGTATTTTATACATTTTGAAATTCATCAAGTTTATATTATTTATGAGCTGCGTAATTACCAGCTAAAATACATAGTAAGTTGACTATTTCATATAGATTTTTATTTTGACTTGCATTTTACACAATTGTCATATTGACTTACATTTATCTTTAATGTCATTACACAGTAGGCTAGTGTGTAGGTCAAATTGAGTGCCTGTCTTTAAGAACGAGTATTTAGGCTTCAGTCATGGTTTTAGGCTAGTGGAAAATAGGCATAATGCATATGAATATGTGGATGCAATTTATTATGTTTTCTTTGTAATTAGTTTAAATAAATGTTAAAAAACAAACAAGTGGTAGAACACAATATTAGTAGTTCATTATTTTGGGGTGCTATTACGTTAGAATTACAGCCCAAAGTTGGAGACCAAGTAGAAATATGCTGCAATTTAAAAACTGGATTACTCGGGAATGGTTTATTGTACAAATATATGCTTTATATCTTCGTATTCGGCAAGGTCTGTCGTTTATTTTGATATATGGTTTGCCATGCATTGAATGAGGAGCTCGTGAGATATTCCACCGAGAGTATAAGTGTGGAGATGGAATGTAAATTACAACTGAATAAATTCATATTGATTTTCTCGCGAACTGTTTATCACAGCAAATAGTATCTAATACCATCGCCCATGCTCTGTCAGGTAATATGCATGTGATATCAGTGTGATTAGAACTTCGTGAGCAATCCAACACAGAAGAATGGATGTGCATTTTGCATTTTTCGCCCGTCGCAGATAATGTGCAGAATGTAAATATGATTACATTTCATGTAAATTCAAGTTGATTTTCTCGCTCGTCAGGTGACATGTGAGCAATCCAACAGAGAAGTGCATTTTGTAAATGTAAATGTAAATCAGGTTTCTCGGCCAAGTATACTGGCGTATACAAGGAATTTGGTCTCTGCATTTATCTCATCCGTGAATTAGTGAACACACAGAGCACACAGTGAACACACAGTGAGGTGAAGCACACACTAACCCGGAGCAGTCTTGGTGCAGCGGTGCTCGGGGAGCAGTGACAGGTTAGGTGCCTTGCTCAAGGGCACTTCAGCCATTCCTACTGGGCGGGGATCGAACCGGCAACCCTTCGGTTACAAGCCCAAAGCCCTAACCACTAGGCCACAGCATGCCCGCCCACCCCCTCCAGACACGCCCCAGAGCTGCCCCAGACCTACTTGATATCAAGTTATGGTAGCACAGTAGCCTATTAAAGAACAAAATGTGGTTGAGGTGTCTGTGCTGGATTTGGAAGCACTGGAACTATTTTACTGCTGAACGTTGGGAAATCCCATTCAAGTCAATGGAGCGTTCCACTAGCATTGTGAAGAGCTGTATAATAATTTGCCTTACTTCAGTATACCTACTTAGGTGCTTCACATTGATCTTACATGATTCTGTTGGATAAATTCATTGCTGTGGCAAAATATGTCAGTTCAATATTGTGTTTGAAAGAAAAACATGAGTTTATTAAATTCCATGTTTTGTGGTTTAGTATGTGACAAACTCTATTTTCCTTTTCCCCCCATAGCCTACCATAGGCTATTAAATTACAAAACTGGATTACTCAATTGGAATGACTATAAGGTTGTTTTGTTCAAAACTATACTGTGGCCTATTATTTAGGCTTCTTTTAACTTAATTGATCAATTGGACAGCCCTGACTTTTCCTTTTTTACAGTGATAGCGATGGACATAGCATTTGGCCTAAACAATGCAGCCCTAATTGCAACTTATTATGTGAACTCACTTGTTCTGATCAGGAACTCAATCACATGTTAATAATAGTAGCCTAGCCTATACCTTGAATAGGATGCCGTTCTATCCATTGTAGCAAGTTGTAAGGTTGCGCCAGTGTTGATTAAACAGTTCACAGAAATGTATCTTGTTTCACACCCACCAATGAGCTACTTGATACGACAGAAAAAAGTAACCTACCAGGCGAAGGTATTTTACATGCAACTATTATGCTATACACTCACCCATCTTCTGCATATTTTTTCGGAGTTCTGCTGATAGTCCGCAGTTGAGGTTGGCATAGATATGGAACATTTCTTAAATCTGTTCGAAATTTTACATTTGACAGTTTGAGGATTTTGTGCATACTGAAATAATGTATTCGCCTAGCCTGTGCGTCAAGGGGCGCAAATCGGAGGGAAATCTACTTTTAGAAAATCAGCCCGCAGGCAACAGCATTTGCAAAGCGCAGTATCCTAATAAATAAACTGTTGAGCTCCACCAGATGTGGAGGCACGCCCTCTTAACCCTGATGAACTTAAGGTAACGTCACGATGAAAGTCTCCTAGTTGCAAACTCTGCAGTTAACTATTTAAAGATACTGACCTACATAGCCTATTCGTCTGACTTAATACTCAGCTTTGTCACCGATTGCTGATTTTTTTTAGTAGCCTAAGGACTGTGTTGAGCAATTTGCGAGTTCAGCAGATGGACTTTTGTCACAACAAAATAGCCTAAATAGCACAGAAGGATAGGCCCACCTCATTGGCTTGCAATTAAAACCATGAAGAGGGTTAATCTTGTCATATTTGCCTAGAAGAACTTAGATGATATCTTAAGTAGTCTAAACTAAGCCGGCGAAGTAGGTCTGGGCTAATTTGATTATATTAGGCCAATTATTTTCCGTATGGAATAACATCCCTTAACCTGATTAAATTATGGTTTCATGTAGGATAGCCTATTCGGTGGATTGTTTGAGTGAAGTCAGACTGTTTCAGGTCAACCATAGGCCTAGTTGTCCTTGAGCAGGAGGGACAAAAGACGAATTTTTTTTTATCATCTCCAGATCGGGATATGCATGCAAGAGGGAGAGAGGCTACATATCTGGCTTTATGACAGACTAGGCCTACGGTCAGAATCAGACTATTCACAATAAGCCAAAGCATCAGCGTTAACCAAATGTTTTTGCAATATATGTTACACTTTCCATACTTTATTTTGTGAGTCAATGTATATAGCCTACTGAAGGAAAGAGCTGCGATTTCAATGATTTTCTTATCCGTTTTTAAGATAAAGATTTGATTGGTAGCCTATTGAATTCGTCGTCGTGTTGAATCGCCCTCTGGTCCAAAGGTGACAGTGAATCTGCGGACGTTTTGGTTAATTGAGCAAAGATAGACACATGGGTTGGAATAATAGGCCTCAAAGTAGTCCTAAATCACAGATAAACAAAGCTGTGCATGATTTGAAGAGCTAATAAATGGGAAAGAACTGGCGTCTAGCAGACTGAGCACAGTCTGGAATGCCTCGCCAATGCAAACGGACAAAAAAAAAAAAAAAAACGTTAAGCAACTCAAGGATCGTGAAGACCATAATCAGTCTTGAGAGGACTAACCATGCTATTGGAGTTGCAGTGACATCAGGAATACTACACCACACGCCCCTAAGCCAGAGTATAAAACTGCACATATCTTCTCAGCCTGGTCTCTCCACGTCAATACTTGAGAGGTTTCAAAAAAGAACTTCGTTGAAAATGGCACCAATCGGCGAGAAAAAGGTAGGCTAAACCATCTTCATGTGATTTTAGGCTTAAACGATTAAAACCTAAATATAAGGTATTCTGCATAACATAATGAAATTAAGTAGCCTAGGTCAAGCTTTCTGACAATGACCATGAGAGCCGCAAAATGTCAAGAAACGATTGAATGATGCGTTGGTGCACAATGTGGTCATATTTTCTATGTTGGCACATAGTGCAAGTTTAATAAAGTAACGTTTATTTATTAAGGGAGTTCTGGAACGACTCAGTGGAGGGGAAGTCGTAATTGGAGATGGTGGGTTCGTCTTTGCCCTGGAGAAAAGAGGTTATGTGAAGGCAGGGCCGTGGACTCCAGAGGCTGCTGCGGAGCATCCAGAAGCTGGTATGGGCACACGTGCTGCGCGTCTGCATGAAACCATTCGTTCACTAAAACAACTGTTGCATTTCTATACAATGAATAGGCCTACACACAGTTTCTGTGAATTAAGTCAAGCATCTGTTGCATTTGGTCTTGAATTTCGAAGAATTCTCATACACTTTTCTCGCATTATAGTGCGACAGCTGCACAGAGAATTCCTGAGGGCGGGATCAAATGTCATGCAGACATTTACATTCTATGCTAGTGATGATAAACTGGAGAACAGAGGAAACAAGTTAAGCTTCACAGTAAGTGAATTAAAATGAATTTGTTGTATTACTGAACCATTCTCCAGCTGTTTCCGTAACTGAAGAGGCAGCTAAAAGCACAGTCCATCTTTAGATGACCAGTCAGTTAGAGGTCAATAACAATAGATGGCCGCAAGGGCATTCTAGTTATTTTCAAAATACTGTGGCATTGTCTTGTGACATTAATCAGAAATGATAAAACCTGAGAGAACCCACAACAGAGCACAACAGAGGCAACAGAAGAGGTCATTATATAATATTGTATTTTTTTTACATCAGTCTTGGATGCACACAATTGTATTTTGTGACAAGCATTTGTTTTTCCATGTGAAGTGCAGCAGTTTGAAATGCATGCATCCTAGTATGGAACCTTATGGTGTAGGCTGTCATGACCTATGCTCTGGGATTAAATCAGATTCAACACCAAGTAATATCAATACCAAATGATGCACAAAATAATATAAAACCCCAATGAGATTTTTAGAACTTAGAATAGTAGAATTGTATTATTTGAACTCATTGGCAAAGTGAAACTAACTTCACCATGGTGTCAGTCAACGACAAGACAGTTATACGCAGTAAGTTACTTTCACTATTGACTGACAATGGGTTACCATCGAAAACATAGGCTGGAAAAAGCAACACTTACCCTAATATTTTTCGAATGACTGAATAAAACAACATTTATCCTACAGAGGAGTTGCTTATATCTCGTGATAGTGCGCCTTCAGCTGTGCCTAATCACTTTTAACCGTCATTACCAATTTCCAAATGCATTGTGAGATGTATTTCGTAATATCTTTATTCTAATTATGTTTCCCATTGTAGCCTAATCATGTAATTTCTAATGTTTTGCATGGATGTGCACTGGTGTGCGTTCATGGAGGATAGAAGGTTGGTGCGTTGTGCACCCACCAATATGACTGTTGACAATGCGCTCTTAAAATAACATATAAACAACTCGCCATAGACTTCTGACCAGGTTTCTCTTGGTCAGTGGCGTAATGCGTTGTAGGTGGTGTACAATATCGATTTTTAGACAATGCGCTAGGCCACTCCCTAGGTTGTTAATTGCCACACCTCTGGGTGCATTGTTTAAAAAGTAAACATGCAAAATAAGACAATGAACTTTGCACCGGGTGGAAAATGAGTTTTACGCCATGCGCCAGGGTGGAAAATAGGGCCCAAAATGTGCAAACTGAGGTAATTAATTCGCCTTATTCACCCGATGGCCAGAACGAGGCTATAGGGTACACTTGCCATCCCACCTCAGTCTAGCAGATGGTGGTAATGAACTCCGTTTGCAAACTGCCAAAAAAAATCACTGAAGAAGAAGGTTACCAGAGCCCGTTTACGGAGAGCCGGTTCACTCCCTATTAACTCCATTGTACCTGCAATCTGTTGCAGTTCCGCTAGGAGCGATCACGAATAAGTGCAAAAAGTGGGGGTCTATGGAGCTAGACGGCTAAATTTGACTCTCACCTGATTGTCGTTGAAAAATCGAAGATTTGATTGTAGTTTCTGCAAGCTCAATATGGATTATAGGTCAAAAGTTGAATGAATGATTACTTCCGTCCTTTCGATTTCTTACAAGTTGGGTCTGTGTTGCCCACAACACACTAGCTTTCTGCTAATGAATTACGTCATTGACACGTTTGAAAGGCTTTTTAGAACGAATTAGTGACTCAAAAAATCTAATATTCAGCAGTGTGTATTTTCTTTGCCCCCTCTTTCGAGTGCAACATTCAAATTTCTAGACAAAAAATGATATCCCGAGAAAAGGGCTATAGCTCTATACACCTCCATTCATTCTGCAATTATTCGTGAGCGCCCTCACGTGGAACCAGAACAGGAACTGCAACCAGTTCAGAAACAGGAAGTTTCCCGAGATTGGAGTTTCTCCCCTTATTAGACATTCTGTGAGGTTACTCTGCCAGGAGAGGGAGTTAAGTTATTTAGAGATGAGTGACCGTCGCAGGAAGTGTGTCACAATAAAGGGACACCACACCCTCTTGTAACTGCTGCAGGCTCTGAAAATGAGTTAGAAAATAAGGCAATAAGGAGTTTCACATGCTGCTTCCTTATGTTGAACAAATCCCTCTTGTATGTGATTTCTGCAACAGTGGTACTGCCTGCTTGTTGAATTTTTGCTGTAGTGTAAACCAATGTCACACAGTAGCCTGAATAGGAAGGGCTTTTAAACCATAGCCATACACCAAAATTCCGAGTGATATTTGCTGTGAGTCCCTATGCATGAGTCACGTCTTTTCAAGCTCCTCCCAGCTGACTCTGGCAGATCACGTGGACAGTCAGGTGCAATCGATTATTTAATAAATAAATGTGAATTACAAATAATAATAAAAAGCTTCTACCTAATGTGACTATTTTTTCCATAAACTGTAAAAGAAAACAAGTTTTTCCCACTTTATTCTCGATAAAGAATAAAGTAAATCTTGTACTTACTTCCGGAATTGACGTCACTTCCTGGACTCGTCTGACGGTCTTTGAATGACTTAACCTCTACTGGTCTGCCAGGCCAGCTAACCCTTCTTCTTTCTCTGTGAGCTTTTTTTTTTAGCAGTTTGCAAACGGAGTGCATTACCACCATCTGCTCGACTGAGGTGTGATGGCAAGTGTACCCTGTACCCAAGTTGCATGGCGACTCGCCACGTTTATAAGTTTGTTTACCATCAAATTGGCTTTGTAAAGGTGAACGTCTTGCATAGTGTACTTTTAATATTTTTGGAAACTTATGACTTGATGTTTGTAGGCAACGTGTTCCTCAAAGATTCGTATTTGAAAGGGATTAAAAATGGATTGCTAATGAATTCATATCAGAGCCTTAAAAAGGTGGGAGACAAATCAATAATGGGAAAATGAAATAAGTTGAGAGCCTAAGGTACATATTACAATGTACTTTTAAGAAGGTTTCAGGAAACCTTCTTCAAGGAGCTTTTGTATGAGTTATGAATGGTGTGTATGCTGTTAATTAGCCCATAAACAGCTGGATTATCTCAGCTAAAGTTTGACAAATGTCGTATTTTCCTTCTTTCAATTTTCACACAGTATAGCATGTCAGAAGTAACTGATAGGCCTCTGACTAGTTCAGTATTTGAAATATATGTATAGTTTGTCTCATGCATATTTTCAGGGTCAGCAAATTAATGAAGCAGCCTGTGACTTGGCCAGAGAGGTAGCCAACGAGGGTGATGCTTTGGTGGCTGGTGGTGTGTCTCAGACTCCCTCATACCTAAGTTGCAAGAGTGAGGATGAAGTGAAGGCCATTTTCAAGAAGCAGCTTGATGTCTTCATCAAGAAAGATGTGGACTTCCTGATTGCAGAGGTAAGTTTAAATTGTCATTAATTGCTTATGACAAAGGTTTTGTGTACTCTGAGAGAGTTTGTTTTGAGAAAGGCATTGCTCTATCATTATCCTTATTTTTTATCTTTCCATAGTATTTTGAGCATGTTGAAGAGGCTGTATGGGCAGTTCAGGTACTTAAGGCCACTGGAAAACCCGTTGCTGCCAATCTGTGCATTGGGCCAGAGGGAGACATGCATGGAGTCAGCCCAGCAGAATGTGCTGTCCAACTGGTGAGGGCAGGTAGGTCCTTTCCATGAAATACATATTAGCCCAGATGATCACTGTACTGATATGTAAATGATAAGTGCTACTGAGAAGTGCCAAAGGGAGATGTTTTCTAGAAGTTATTTACCACTACTGAAGCATGGGTCAGATGTTGATTCAAAATTACACTTTACACAATTAAAAGATTAAGTGACTTGAAATTACATTATAGGTGAATTACTTAGGGATGGCAGGCATTTCATTTAAAACTATCGATGGCAGTTAAATGCAATTTAATTTGAATTTAAATTTGATATACAGTATGTTCACTTCAATAAATTGAAATGAATTTAATTCAATTTATTGATGTAGCCGAAGCTCATTGTTCTCATTAAGTCGGTTAGGGCTTTTTATCTGTTTTGGTGCCGTATCTCCTCCTGATTTGGTCGTATGGATAATTTAACGACGGCAACAAGTTTACCATGATGCAGTGCAGTGGTCTTGTTTTATATTTTACAATATAGTCTCCTTCTGCAACATGCATTGTGAATGTAGAGGAAGACCTCTGATTAACATGAAAAATAACATATGTAGCTTGAACCTATTCCAGTATAAGCACAACTATGTTAAATAAATATATTTCCATCATGTTATATAAATATATTTCCATGTATTTATCAATATATTTCAAAATACGAGTAAATATTCAATATTGGCCACTTTCTTATATTTTCTACATACATACGTTCTGGGAATGTCCTCTAAAGGTATTGTGTTGTGTAGCCTTCAGGGAACGTTCCCGGAACCTCCCCTTACAGCTGTTTTCGCAACCTTTTGGAAACGTTCCCTGATGGTTATATTAATGATACATTTTTTATCCTTTAACTGACATTCCCAGAACATTCTCTAAAGCAGTGTTTCCCAAACTTTTTTTCTGGCGACCCACTTTTTAAAAATGACAGACCATCGCGACCCATTTCACTTCAAATCTACCCTGCAACCACCAACATTGTTTTAGGTCACAGGTTCTCCAACTTTTCTATGCCTCCCCCAACCATACATTGCTATAGGATCTAAATAGATAGATCCTGCTTTGAACACGGTAGTGTTGCATTTTGAGCACCATCAGCGTGAAAAGTTGGAAATGACTACTGAAAAGATACGTTTTAATGCGCAACCGAGTTTGGGGAAATTCTTGCATGTTGCGCATTCGTCAGCATAGTAAAGCTGTTTCTGTATTTCTAAAAAAACATGTTGTAGGCTACGTTGCGTTGCAGACAAATGGGTCCATAACACCGTGGACGTCATTTCCGATGTAAACAGCAAATAACTCAAGTCGTTATATTGTATTGTTGTATTATATTATATAGTCGTTATATCAGAACAAGAGGCTTTTGGGCAATAGCCGGAATAATGCGGATAATTTGGAGTTCGCGAGATAGAAAACGAGAGAAATAGTGTTTAAAATGTCTATTTAAATTGTAGCCTAATATAATGCACTGTTGTGCATTTTAAATCAGAAATAAGAATGTGAGGAGGTTGCTATTAACTTTAAAGATTGCCTCTACAATCGAAACTATCTGCATGCAATTGAATATCCTTATCCGGTCTATGGATGTCTGCTTTAGTTGACAGCACGGTCACTAGATTTTAATCGGTTGAGGAACTGTATCTGTTAATGTTCGTGCAAATAGGCGGATTCATGTCCCTTGCAGTTTGCAACTGCGAGGTACAGGTCATGGCAGGTGCCCCACAGAACGGTTTCATTTTGAGAGGTAGATATCCATGCTCTGGCTTCCCCTCTGCGATGCGTTCGTCCCCCAGTTTCATGCGCCAGTTTCATGAGCTTTTATGACAAAACCGCAACTGTGGTAGTTAACAAACTACATCCTAATAGAAAACTGTTCACTTTCCTGGTATCAAATGACATATGGTATCAGTTAGACCTATAACACAACATAAATTGTGCTGGGCTGGCGACCCAAATAAATTCTCCTGCGACCCACCCGTGGTTCGCGACCCAGACTTTGGGAAACACTGCTCTAAAGGTATAGTTTTGTGCAACTGTAAGGGAACCTTTTGGGGACGTTCTCTGATGGTTATATTAATGATACATTTTTTATCCTTTAACTGACATTCCCAGAACATTCTCCAAAGGTATAGTTTTGTGCAACTGTAAGGGAACCTTTTGGGGACGTTCTCTGATGGTTATATTAAGGATACATTTTTTTATCCTTTAACTGACGTTCCCAAAACGTTCTCTAAAGGTATAGTTTTCTGCAACTGTCAGGGAACATTCCCTGATGGTTATATTATGGATACATTTTTTATCCTTTAACTGACGATTTTTCTCTGCTCGAGTTTTAACCCTTTGAGGTCCCGGACCTGTCAGACACTTTGAGGCAGTCTGATACACCTTCACATTTTTTTATATTTTATCTAACTAAAAACATCTATGCAAAAGTGACGCATATGGTTATATTCTGGAAAACCTCAACAATAATAATATGAGCAGTGTTTCCTACAGAATTGAATTCTATTTGTGGTGGTAGGTTTGCAGAATTAACTTGAATGCAAGTTTTTAACAAATTAGTGCAGTGTGGTTATGGTTCTAACCAGATTTAAGCACAATTTAGTACAACCAGGAAAATCATTGTGTGGTGGTCAATGTTGATATTGTAGTGGGCCAACACAAATAAGTCAATGTATAGGAAACACTGATGAGCGTAAAGTGAATGTAATAAAAATAGTTATATTAGTTATAATAGACATATTTGTACTCAACATAGGCTCTTAATTTATTTTCCTTATTGAGATAAGTAGAAACACTCTCACAAAAAGCAATGAACAAAAAAGAAATCCCTTCAGAGTCTGAACAGCAGACCTCACAAGTCTGAAAAATCATTTTGGTTCTCATTTTCAGAGCACCCAAACACATTGTGGGAATATACAAAGATTTTTATTCTATTTTTTTTCTATATAAAAACACCAATTTGATTTGTCTTATGCAAATCTTTCTTTTTTATTTTCTGAACATTTCCTGAACATGGGCAAAATGCACCATTGAGATCAATATGTTTTGTATAGAGTTACCACAGGTTACTCTATACAACCACAGGTGGCACTGTGGCTTGAATTTCCCCTGGGGATCAATAAAGTATCTATCTATCTATCTATCTATCTGTGGTAACTCTATATAAAACATATTTTATAAAGTCAATTGTAAAGTTGTAAAGTCAGTTGTAAAGTTGAGCATGCCCATATAGAGTAGGCTACCAGTCCAAGGAATCTGTAGAATTCAGCAACTCCAACATCCACCCATCTGTACCTTGCACCTGTAGCGATGCTGCTGGCAGCTAGCTTGTTGGTGTTGCGGCAGAGGGTTTCCACAGCATCCTCTGAAACAAACAGCTTGAATAGAGGAGTGAGGTTGTCCTCTGCCCTCAGCTGCACACCAGGCTGCCTTGAAGGAAGAAACCACAGTTGTGGTGGAGTGATATCTGCTTCACTTTCTGTCTTCCATCTCTCTTCCTAGCTGGTGCAGGTGGGATGTTCTCCACATCACTGTAAAGTTGAAAAGAAAATATTTAGAAGTTGCTCTTTCATTATCTTTTTTAAAACATTGAATTCACCATTACAAGACAGGCATAATGCCACAAATCTGCATATCTTTCTAGCATCACCTGACGTAAATGTGTCATATAGAGTATCTATCATTCACACCTAATCTGTTACGATAATTTATACCTAATTATCAAAACAACTAGCCTGGCGGGGCCATCCTATATCATTGAGATGTATAGTCTGGCATCGAATCATTCACCTCGCTTAATCCAAGGGGCGGGCAGAGAATTGTCTTTCAAACTGCCTAGGCATGCAATAGGCCAGCGCTACGACCATATCCGTATCCGGTAGGCAAAACGGCAAACACATCCTTCTTAGAAAGGAATGACTTAAGTGCATTGTGTTGCTCAACTTTCAAAGAAAAGCACAAGTCCAACTCCTCCAAAGTTGACGCCAACGCCGATTCAAACAACCGCTCTTCGTTCGCCATAGCCACCTTCCTTGTTGTTCACCGTCACAGGACTGTCGTTATCCTGTTAAGCCCGCCTTAAGACTCTCTAACGAAATAGAGCGCTGTGATTGGAGAACATCCACGGTGTTAAGCCAATAGAAATTCCTATGGTTCGATACTAGACGTACAGGCTGAGCAAATTAATTTGCCGCCGCTAGGGTGCGTCTAGATTTCTAGGCTACAAAACAACAGTATCCTGATGCAATTTCTTTGGTTTATCTGTGTTTACTTCACCTGTAGCCTAAATGCCTGCATTTTACAAGCATATGGACACATTTATGCACGGACCATAATAAAGCTACTTTTGCAACAAACTATGGCTATGCATAGCATGCTGTCTGATTAGCCTACTGTAAACGCAACTCTGAGCATGTGATGGACTTCAGTAGGTTAGCTGATACAAGACGGTCGTATTTTTTTTGGATTTTTAATGCTTGGATTTTGTTAAAGTAAGCGAGAAATAGGTACTGTACATTCTAAAAAAGCCTTTATTGTAATCCCAAAACAGAAACATATCATTCGAATCTTTGAGGGACTGATTCTTCCTCAGTATTTGATCCCTTCTCCCATTATGATCATGCACGCTTAACTGGCTTTGGTGCATAATATAAGCAGAGGGGTATTCCACCAACCTCGCTAAAGACCAAACCTCACTTATTTCGATATTCTCGCTAATTTTAGTGAGAGTTCCGTTCCATTTGTGTGGTTTACGTGAATCCCAGCTTGGTAACTATGGGAATTTATGCCACAGAACTAGGGATCGACAGATATGGATTTTTTTAGTGCCGATACCGATTTTTTTCCATCAGCCTTAGCCGATGACCGATACAGGCTGCCGATTTTCTTGAGCCGATATTTGGAGCCGATACTGCTTTTATTTTGCTCCCTCAATTTACATCATACAAATGACACATAATTACACAAATGATGATAACAAATGTTATAAGTCTCAATTTAAAAAAGGAACATTTATTGAACTTGATGGGTGCACTGATATGGTTAACTGTGCAAAATGCTTTCATCAACACAGCCTTGATGATGCATTGCTTGCTGACCTATTATAAGACATAATTCAAGTCATCACAAAATGTCCTTTGTCAACACATTTAAATAATTTAAGAAAACAATAAGCCTGAAAAGTAGCTATTGAAATAAAGTGCTTGATTTGTCATTTTAGACTGCATGGTTTCAATTTTTCTATGTCTATATTTTTCTAAAAAAAGCTGCCAGATTTGTCAACCACAGAACATAAATCAGCAGTGGAAAATAACGTGGAAATAACGTGGTGTCAGATGTTTCTGTTCTAAACGGCATCAGCGTCAAAAAGGTATAAAAACGTATCTCTCAAAGTTTTAAAATCTCTCCTTCAGGTAGCGCAGCACTCTCATACCGCTGTGATGAGTGTGTCCCACTGAGTGAGACAGACCAGACGCACACACTTGTTTGGTAGCTGACGAACCACCATTGAACTGGATTGATAATGATAACGTTAGCAAACGTTAACACAAATTAATATTCAACTACACGTCTCTCATTATTAAAGCTCTGATATCACTGCAATGGCAACTCCGCCCCGCTCGAAGGGAGAGGGGGAGGGAGACGCACACACCACACGCGTCCAAAACTCAGCCAGGTGGTCGCTGAATAAAACTCCCACAAATATCTCGGAACAACGTCGGCATTACTTAATCATATGATTGACCAGTGTTCGTAACAGCTACCGCTAACCAGGGTCGGACTGGGAACAAAATTCGGCCCTGGCAATTTTCTCCTGGACCGGCCCACTACTGGACCGACGACACCCCCCCCCCCCCACCACCACCACACACACACACACACACACACACACACACACACACACACACAAGCCCAGCGATACCAAAATCCCCCCGATTCCCCCCCATAAATAACAAACACACAGTATCATGCTGTAGCAACACTTCATAAACTGAACCCAAACATTTAGATTTGGACATATAGGTTATTATAATCACAATAACACAGGGGTCCGGGGGTGTCTCTCCGGGATTTTTTTTTAAATTCTGGTTGCTAATCACACAATTTTAAAGTGATTTGAGAGGGACAGGATTCAGGGATAGGCTACTAAAGACAGGCTCATCTTCTGTCTGTCTCACTTCATGTTACCCCATGCATTAAACCACATGTCACTGCTTGACTAAATGAAAAATATAGGCTACTGAACATGCATGGAGATCGTCATAGTTGGCAGAAATTACGATTTGTGCCAACATGTTGTAGAAACACAACCACAGCCTTTAGGCCTATTTGGTGCAAATCTTCTCCTTTACTTTGGTTAGTTAGCGATTCACATTAACTGTAGGCTATCACCAAAAGTGTATACTAAATGTTTTTGCCCAAGTTTGTGTGCCGTCATCACATTTTGCAAAATTAGGCTACCTTCGTTACTAACCTACCAGTTGATAGCCTACTTTTTACGTGCATCGACTCGCGATTGATTGTGCATCTAATGTAACACTCAGTGGAGAGACTTCCACTTTCCAAGTTTCACTTTCACTGTCTTTGTGAGCTAAAAGGCTACTATATGGGAAATACTTTGAAGTTCCTTTTGAGTCCAAACATGAATAGGTTTTCTTTAACCTGTGCTACACTTTTCCACCAAGTTGTGCGAAAATTGTAACGTTAGGCTACCCGGAGTTTTTTTTATGTTGACAGACAAACCGCACTACAGTAGCCTACATGGTGCAGTAAATGGAAGCTCTTAGCGTGCAACTAACGTCTATAAAAACAATATATTTATGGAATAAAACTAGACACCTCTGATTGCTGTTTACGGTTAAACTGCGATGATGTGAACACCAGCCAGCGGAGGGCACTTGTATAGCCTAGGCCAGTGGTTTTCAAAGTGGGGGCCGGGGCCCCCTGGGGGGCCGCGAGGGGGTGCCAGGGGGGCCTCAGCAAGTTGGAAGGAAAAATAAAAGCAACAAATAAATACATTTGAAAAATGTAAAATATACCTATTACTATGAGGGTTGTTATACAATGCCATTATAATAATTTGTCACATTATCTGAACATTATATTTTCCATGATTATGACTGGGAATAATAGTAGAGTGATAACTCTCATATAGCAGAAACCCCCAAATGCCATTTTTACACACTGTATGCTCCATCGCGAAGTGCTTGTGGCTAAAATAATTATTAGGATTAGCTTAATGTATTTTTACATTTGCCGTAGTATTGTCGATGGGTTTAATAACACATCAAGGGGGTCCTGGCCAGAACCTAGTGGTATTTGGGGGGCCTTGTCATGGAAAAGTTTGGGAACCCCTGGCCTAGGCTACCATGCATGGACTCGTAGGCTATATTTCTCCACAAACCAAGCGGCTGCTTGTACAAATCCACTTGAGGGGTGGGGCAGGGGGGCGCGATCGTAACACACACTGAACCTGTCATGAAGAGGCCAAAATTATTGACCTGTCACCCCCCAATCCAAATGGATGCAACTGCATTTATAGGCTAGGCCTAGGTCTACATAACGGCCCGCAAATAGGCTAAATAACTTTTAAAAAAAAGAAAAATCCCGGAGGTCACCGGCCCACATGTGGACCGGCCCGGTTGTACAGATTACCAGTCCGAGCCTGCCGCTAACGCATGCATACGGATAGCCTAACTTAGCTATTTGCAGCTCCCTAAATACAATGGCAAGCCTGTTTTATAGAACAGGCATTCAGGGAGGGACACACACACACACACACACACACCACACGCGTCCAACACTCAGCCAGGTGGTCGCTGAATAAAACTCCCACAAATACCACGGAACAACGTTGGCATTAGGCTACTTAATCATATGGCCAGTGTAACAGCTACCGCATGAATATGGATAGCCTACAAAATAGCTATTTGCAGCTCCCTAAATACAATGGCAAGCAGTTTTATAAACGATCATTAAGCATTAAAAAAAGTAGCCTACCTATCTATCATTCGTGTTTTCCATTTGGACCCACAAACTCGCTTCCAACTTCAAAGTGTATGGCAATATTTCAGCTAAGTCAAACAGTTAAAAGATGCTTTGAAAGTTTAAAGTTTAGCAGCTACTGTTGTCTTGGAGAGCAGGCTTTCAGCACTGCACTTCAGCATTGCAGCGTCTCCAGCAACACAGAGCTGCCTGTGGACGCCTGTATGTAAATAATGCGGGGGAAAAAACTATCGGCGAATGCAGCGGCTTATCGGCCGATGCCGATACACGTAAAAAACGCAAATATCGGCCCACCCAGATAGCAAATAATTAAAAAAAAAAAATTAAGGCAATACTAGAGGATTTCTGTTCGATTTACAAGAAATCCTCTAGTATTGCCTTAATTTTACGACATATCCTCTTTTCGTCAATCTACTGTTTTGGTCTACTTTTCTACCTCGTGCACGAGCAGAGATGAAGCTGACCTAAGCCTTGCAGGGTTTCCCGCAGAATATTTGTTAGTCAAGGTAGGGTGGGGTTTGCCGTCGGGGAGGCGGGATTGTTTGTGCCATAGACTAAAGACTCTGTACCACATTTAACAATTTATAAAATTATGTAGAACAATTATTCATCAAAATAACAGTTCCAAAATATACAACACTATACAAATAATAGTGAATCAATGTGTGCCGTTTTAACAAACACTATACAAACTATACAACACTGAAGTGCAAAAGAAAGTGGAAAACAACAAGGGCCCTTTGGTAGGCCCTAATTGCACTCTTTTACAAGTGCGGACCATTTTCATGCAGGCTGTCTGTTGCCCTGCAGCCTGTTCCACAAGTCTGTTTTGATCTATACACGGAGAGTGAATGAAGTTTAGATTATTTTATACTTTTGTGTAAGATTTACAATTTTGATTAGATTGTTTGGCGAATGATAGCGCGATGACATTCAACCATCAGATGCTGCTGTTCGGACGCATCACCCGATTCGGAGGCATATCCTATCCGTAAATCCTCAAATTATGGCAGGGATGATAATTGCCAGTAGCCTATCAGTCCATGAGCAATAAAATACATTGTTTCGATTTAACTCAATGAAATTAAAGAGCTCTTCTTAATATTTTATATTTTATTGGTTGGTTTAATACTGTTGCCAATGAAAAGTCGTTGTCCTAATGGGTCTCAACAGGTCGCTCTCAAGCTACCAGCCTTCTGAGCTTGCCTTATATTTAAACACAATTGTTGCCGCGAGGCATTCCAGCCTACGAATTTAATAAAAAAAATAATAAAACAGTAGGCTAAATCGTGCATAATTTAAAAAAATAACTAAATTTAGGCTACCGTAGGCATAGGCTAGGCCTACTTGGGCAATAAGGTTTCCATTACAGCACATTACGTTCAACGAATGAATAAGCGACTGCCTGTCTCGCAATAAACACAGTGGGTGGAAATCCCGACACTCTTTCAACTACATGAAAGGTAATAGTGAAAATTCAAATACCCCCCAGATTTCAGTGCCTATCAGTCCTAACATTTAGCAATATAATCAAACAGTCCAAAAGTAAATTAAATCTCAAACCAAACCGAAAATCGTATGCTTTTGATAGCCTACCGCTGGTATGCCGCTCCAAACGAAACGCATGCCTCACAATAAAACATAGAAATAAAGGCCTGCCTCGATTAAGCCTGCCCTAAATAAAGCCCTGTGCTTTGTGCAGCCTAAGTAAATAATATAACCCGGCCATAATTTGAGGATTTTTACGGCATTTAAAGATTGTAAAAACTTCCAGTTCATGACACATTTTTTCTTATTATTTTGTATGCGTTCTGCAGAGAAGGGAGACTGGCGTTGGTCACAGTTTGAAATGAAAGGGAGAAAACAGTAGGCCAAGATTAACACGATGGACATCGCTCATATAGGCCTACCTATGTATATATTAATATATACAGTATATATATATATATTTATTATTTTTTTTTTTTCTTTTTGACGACGCAGGCTAGTTAAGGCGGCAGCCGTGTGTTGCTAAGGCAAAGTGCTGCGGGGAAACCCTGCCTTGCTTGAATAAACGAGGCCAAGATGCCGCAAACTTTAGTTAATAGAACGGCTTCAGCCCCAAGTGAAAGTCTACGCTAGTTCAAGCCAGGCTATTTCTCTTAAGCGCCACCTTCATTAGCGTGGTTGATTGAATACCCCTCTGGTCTTGAAGTGAGTAGTGTTCAGTTTATTGGCAGATTGTATCCTTAACACACACAAGACTATATAAACTTTTTTTGTTTTGTTTTCTTACACAATTGCACATGGACTGTACACACACTGGGCTTTTTATTCTCTCTTGCAATTTATTGAAATATTTCTTGATCTTTCTTCACACAGAAAAAGCTGAACACCAAACAAAATTTCACTACATGCTTTACATTAGTATTGCTATGTATGTGACAAATAAACCTCCTTGTATCCTTGTAGATAGCATCGTTCATTTGTTGCATATCACCACCTACTAAGTGTAGAGTGTTGTGAATTGAGTAGTACTATTGGCTGCAAGGTAATTCATTATTCATGAGGATATCCAGAAAACCACAAGGGGGCGCTTAATCTGCAAAACTGACCGTTTTATTCTCCAGCCTAAATATAGTACTGGGCTTGTGAAATAACATCTGACATTTTTTCCCCATTTAAAAAAAAATTATTTTACCTTGTGCGTTTTATGTTTTCTTTTTTATTGCGATCTTTACCTTTTAAACTATTCTTTGACTATTTACCTTCTTTAATTTTATTTGCTATTACTGTTTGCTTTTGTTTATGTAAAACACATTGAATGACCTCTGTGTATGAAATGTGCTATATAAATAAACTTGACTTGACTTTTTACTTTTTTGAAGGTGCTGATATTATTGGAGTCAACTGTCACTTTGATCCCATGACCTGCGTAAAGACAGTAAAGATGATGAAAGAGGGCGTTGAGAAAGCAGGGCTTAAGAGTCACTACATGGTGCAGCCATTGGCTTACCACACCCCTGACTGCAACTGTCAAGGATTCATTGATTTGCCTGAATTTCCCTTTGGTAAGAGTTAACATGATATGAGGAAAATCTGTGATATGCAATAGCATTGTTCAATTTTGCTAGGGATGATATGACTGGTGATATATGACTGGTGGAGAAAAATGTCCATACCAGTATAAAGGTAAAGTAGGCAGGCATAAAGCAGTGTAAATTAACATGTTGTAAGACCTTAAAGTTTGCTCTAAGTAAAGTGAGGCATGTTTTGCTTATGTTTTGCAATGTAACAGCATTCTGCAGCATTCGTTGTGGTGGAATAAACACTCAAAATCATCAAACAAAATGGTGATGTTAGGGGTGGTGCTAAAAAGCTACATTTAATACACCATATACATTTCATTAGAACATTTAGTTAGGCCTAGCTAGCTTACATCACTTCAATCATACATTGTCAAAGGACGTACCACCTAAACGTCAAATGACAAACATTTTTGGACATCTTTATGACATGAGTTGCTCTCCCTCGACCAGTTTTGGTTTAGTTTTGGTTCAATCAATTTATTGCTTGCATGTTGTCTTGTTAAATGTGATGACCCAAGAACCACACAAAGGGCTCGGAAAACGAGCAAAGTTTAAGGGTTGTCCAGTCCACATTCGCTAATTAAACGGCGTGATTTTGTGATCAGAGGCTGGGCACATTGTTCAAAAGGGTTGTTCTTAGTGTTAATTTTGTCACCTATTTTTAATTTAATCTTAGTCTTGTGACAATATGTCCTTTTTAGTCTTTGTCATATTCAAATATCATTTTTGTTGGTCAAGTTTCAGTCAACTAAAAGTCTCGTCATTTTAGTCTAGTTTTAGTCAAAAGAAAACTAAAGGTATCTTAGTCAAGTTTTAGTCAAAACATTTTAGTCTTTTTTTAAATAACAAATTATTTCTGATTACCATTTCAGTCAAATAATGTTTCACACATCTCAATTTTCCAACAATATTGTGTGTCCACAGGGCTACTCGTCTGTTATAATTTTTTTGTCAGTATGTTTACATGCACAGGTAAGTCGAGCTACAGTTATAGCTCGACTGGGATTTGACCATAGACAGTAAAAGATTTACACACCTTATGTCATTATTTGACACACCCCTGGGTGCAAGGTTTAATAACAGTGGAGCGCATGGTGAAAAATTCATCACTTAATTGGGTGTAAGATCAAAACAAGCTTTGCGTTGAGCTTTGTGCCGGGTGTATGCTAGGGCTCAAAGTGTTAAAAATAAGCAAGAATCCGGAGAGTAATGTAATGTATGTTTAATTAATCTGCTGACAACTTTAAACAGACTTGTCTTCCTTTACTTATCTGACCTGTTTCCCATTTTTTACTTTTATCTCTCTCAGCCCTAGAACCTAGGATTCTGACTCGGTGGGACATGCAGCTATATGCCAGGGAGGCTTATAAAGCAGGCATCCGGTACATTGGAGGCTGCTGTGGATTTGAGCCATATCACATTCGTGCCTTGGCTGAGGAGCTGGCACCCGAGAGGGGCCTCTTACCTGCTGCCTCTGAAAAACATGGCTTGTGGGCCACTGGCCTAGAGATGCACACTAAGCCGTGGGTTAGAGCCAGGTAAGTTTAATGCTACTCTGGGGTGCTATTCTAGAAAGGGTCGTTGGCTAACCTCCGTTGCAATCTTTGGAGTTAGAACCGTTTTTCTTGGATTTGGTTTTTCTAGAAAGGGTAGTTCCAACGATCAATCGCAAACATGGGGGGAAAGTTTGGTGGTTGGATCGACAGGTCCAGAGTAGTCGCTGAAGCATCGTTCATGGATATTTTGTGGTTGTCAACATTTTAATTTTTAGTTTGACTAAATTGATCCTCTATATTAATACCTGAACCTCCTCCAACGGAGTATTTCACTTATAACTAGGGTTGGGCACCGAAACACAGTTCTAATATGGCACCGGTGCCAACGCAAACGGTAGTAACTGTATCGAATAACAACGTCTCATTTCGGTGCTTAAATCGCGTTTTTTTTATTTTTATACGAGGCATCATCATCATGCGCCATCTCTAACGTCTTGCTCTGATAGCAACACATCCAGATACAGTTAGCTAACATAAACACTGGCTGGATGTATAAACTGAGGGGTGCACCACATAGGCGAGTGGACAGTGTTTGTGAGCCCAAGTAGCTTACTTTAAAGATATCACGAGCTCCTGTCAAAATCTAGCAGTGGGCCTAACTACACACAAGCAAAAGGCTATGAAACAACATCAACAGTATACTTTACACAATATCCTTGCTAATGCGCTAACTGGCATTTATTTGAAATGTTATCAGCAAAGTTGTAAGGTGAAAACTTTATTTCACGATGTGTTCTAAACCAGGGGTTCCCAAACTTTTCCACGACAAGGCCCCCCAAATACCACTAGGTTCTGGCCAAGGACCCCCGTGATGTGTTATTAAACCCATCGACAATACTACAGCAAATGTAAAAATACATTAAGCTAATCCTAATAATTATTTTAGCCGCAAGCACTTTGAGATGGAGCATACAGTGTGTAAAAATTACATTTGGGGCTTTCTGCTATATGAGAGCTATCATTCTACTATTATTCCCAGTCATTATCATGGAAAATATAATCCATAATCCAAATTATTATAATGGCATTGTATAACAACCCTCATAGTAATAGGTATATTTTACATTTTTCAATTGTATTTATTTGTTGCTTTTATTTTTCCTTCCAACTTGCTGAGGCCCCCCTGGCTCCCCCTCGCGGCCCCGGCTTTGAAAACCACTGTTCTAAACAACACAATGGCATGATATTAATCTTTCATGTGCATGAGGCCCATATAGCATCACAATGAATATGAAGATCATGTTAAAAGTTAGCTGGCAAAAACATAAATAGGTTACATACCTGATGTCACTGAGCTGTCAAAGAGGCTACGGAACCATCTGGTGTTAGCGCATAGCCATAGTTGCTGTTAACATGCCTACTACAAGCGCTGGGAATCTAAACACTTCAACACCGACATAATGTAGCCTAATATGTTCAAAACTATTGTGTGTTATGGGGGAAGACATGAAATTTCTTGAAGCATTTGGGAACACACTGAATTCACTGGAAAGTAGAGTCCCTGTTAGATTAGCTTGCTTGCAAATGCCATTGTCCATGAAAGTTCTGGAAGTTCTATGGCAAGCGGTTTTAACATACCTTTAACATACCTTATGGCAAACCGCCTACACTGGGTAAACTTGAAAGCAGAGCTTACCATTGTGTATGCATCCATGGCAAGCTGTTTTAACATTTAAATGTATTATGTGTAGGAGCAATGAGATATTGATAGTAAATTGAATATAACAGTTCAATTTCATGTTCAAATTTGTCTTATCTATAAAAAAGCAATTCATGCTTTAGACCATTTTAATTCAAAAACAAAGTACCGGTTCAGGCACCGTTTTGGCATCGGCACCGTTTTAAAAGTATCGATTTAGCACCGGTATCGGATAAAACACAAACGATACCCAACCCTACTTATAACGTTTCAAAATTTACCTTCATTCATCTTGAGTGCTAGCCTAGAAATCTAGACGCACCCTAGCGCCAGGGCTAGTCTAGCAACTCTCCGTTGGCTTGTGAGCTGGAAAAATTAAACTTCTATCAGGCCAGTCAAATCGTGTATAGAGACGTTAGGTGGGCTTAACATAATGATTGATGGCAGAGTTGCAACGGTTTGGCTTGAATTCCCTGCTACTTGAAAACAAAGAAGATGGATGTTGCTGTTTTTTTAAGTTGGCAAAAGTTTGAACTAGCCAACTAGCTCCGCTGGTGGGAAAACGCATGGGACTCATAGCACTGTCCTATTGCGTGCAGAGGGAACTTGAAAGACAATCGATTATCCCGCCTCTTGGACTGCGCACTGCCAACGGTGAGTGCCCAGACCCTACATTTTAATGTGGGTCTGGCTCGTCAGGCTACATGAGTGCAGGAGTAGAACGACGGAGGTTAGACACAACAGCGTCCACAACATCCACTCATTCACACCTGCACGTGAACAAGAGGCTGCAATTATGAAAATATTGGGACATTCTCAATAATTTCAATGTATGATATTACATATCTCTAGTATATATCTATAGTACATCTTACAGATGCTATAGTAAATGTGCAGGATTATTTTTTTTACCAACAACTATAGCCTTTCTGACATCATTAACAGTGGACTTTGTTTGGAACGAATAACAAACAACGCTTTTTAGACACAGGTGTTACAAGGTTGTTGTTTGAGCGGAAGTTCCATCATACCATGGTGGTTTAGCAACAATGCAACTTTTGTAGAAATGCACCCCTTGGCAGTAGCCATCCTTTCCACACAGGGTTTTGGCTAAGTAATTACATCAATAAATTCAAATAAAAGTTCAAATAAAATACAGAGCTGCCATAAAATTCAGTCAATTTTCAATTAGTGTTCATGTTACCTGTATCTATTTCAGGGCCCGTCGTGACTACTGGGAAAACCTTAAACCAGCCTCCGGGAGACCTAAATGCGCATCCTTGTCAACTCCAGACAGTTGGGGTGTAACCCAGGGCCATACTGAACTGATTCAACAGAAGGAAGCCACCACCCAGGACCAGCTTCGTCCCCTTTTTGAAAAGGCCAAGCACTAGTACGAATGACTAGGGAGGTGGAGACCAAAAACATCTATGTAATACTGCCTTTAGTTTTATTTACTGGAGATTCCTATGTTATTCTCACTTTCACTCCTACTTATTACCCAGTTTACAAAGATATTTCAAAGATCTTGGTATCAGGACCAGTTTTCAGTTTTCTACATTGTTTCATCTTCCCACTAAAAGAATTCCTGAGCAATACATAATACTCTAATGGTGCAAGTCAGCAGCATTTAGAGGCTGTAAAAACTGATAGTGGTACATTTAGACTGATAAGAAGAAAAATAAGATAAGGTGACCATATTGATTTAACACATTGATTTAAAGTAGTTCAAAATATATGTAGCAAGCTGCATTCCATGTTTCTTGAACACTCCAGGGTTATGATAGTGACATAGTGTTGACCACTGAAGTGGCAGTTTGGATTTTCTGAAGTTCAATAAAATTGCACATGATGCTCATAACTTCTGTGTTTTTTCTGTTTCTGTGGGGCTGCAATGTAGTGTACACTGTTTGATTCACTGCTCTAATGACAGCACTGCACTAACTACACTGCATGAAAAGTGGGATTTTCGTCCCCGTAAACGCCCGGAAATCTCCCTAATTTTCTGCAGTTAATTTACAGCCTGCGAACGTCACATTTGTCTGTGCCACATATTGTGGGTAACGAACTATGACGTATGTGGAGAGCGCCTGGCTTGAATTTCCTTATTCATTATTGATAAATAAATAGATACTTTATTGATGCCCAAGGGGAAATTCAAGATGAAACCACTACGTTTAAACAATAAGAATCAGAACCAGAATCAGCTTTATTGGCCAGGTTTGCGTAAACAAACAAGGAATTTGACTCCGGTTAATCTTTCACTCGTGATTGGTCACCCTGGGTCATTATGAATGAACCCCATGGGGTTCATTCGTAATATGTTCCTATGATATGCCATTATGTTGTAGCCTATTCACCCCTTGCAGACACGTGACTTAAGTCACGTGACGGCTCCATGCTGGACGGCAAAAAGATAGGAGACGGACGGCAAATTACATTATGTCATAACGATTATGATGAACTGAACACCATTACTATAACATCTTTGTAGTTCAATGTATTGCTGTTTGGGGTCTGATAGTCAAAGAAGATGCCAGTGGTGTTGTTAGATGAAATGGGTCATGATCGCAAATGTAAAGTTATTAAAACTGGTGGTAACAGCAAGGGGAGATAACGTTACGTTAGGCTACTGTAATTAACATTATGGTAAATGAACACCCATAAGTATTTCTGGACTAAAATATTGCAAAGCGATTTGGTTACTTTATTTGTCTTGCTTTTATCAGTTGTAACATAGTCAAAACGTTAAGAATGTCATATCAGAACATGAAATAATAACTTAGCTGCCACACTTAGAAGCTAGCTATTCTAGCTAACGTTTATCGTAGCTCATAGTGCTAGGGCTAATGTAACTCGTCAGTTTGTACGTTGCCCAGCGAATAAACTTACTTCTTACATGTCTTAAGTTAAAGAATTGAAAGAAATAGGAAATAAATTAAAAAACTTGAACGGTATTATCTGTTTATACATTCAGATCTTGCCAAAGACTTTGCCTAAGTGCTATCTGCCGTCCTGTTCAGAGTCTATGGTTGCTATAGCAACCGCTGCTGTGCTTCATACACTGAGGAGATAAGCATGCAATTGTGGTTGAAATACTCCCGAAACACAAAGAAAACAAACCAAAATATATCTATGCAAGAACATGGGATGTTGTTGTATTCCAAACAATAAGCCAACAGTCGTGGAAGGGCATTACTACGGTTTAATCTCACTATAATCTCCTAGCTGTGCGATATGTCCCATTACAACCCATTCATTTGATTCGTGTTCTTGCAGTCCACTAGGCTATTTTGCTGTGGCGCGAACAAAACGTGACGTCACTTGCAAGGGGTGAATATTCATGTCATTATTATCCTATGTAGGCTACTACTAACCTGACTCTCTCCAGATGAATTTCGTTTCGCCTAGCTCCACTCATCATGGAGGTATTATATATAACTGGAGAGAGTGACTAAGTCCCGCCCTCCATACAAATGAATGGTGGAGGCTAGGCTAGTAAATCCGGCCAAGTCAACGCCATCTTGAACACTGGGGTTCGGATCCAGCGCCAGTCGCCAAGTTACAAAGCTGGAAATGACGCATGGACCAACGTCGATTTTTATTGGATATTCTGTAAAAAGAGAGTCGTCCTCCAGTAAGAGGGTGGCGATAATGCACATAAAGTCCTTGCCTCATAACAAGAAGAAGAAAAAGTTGCTCGGGAACGCGCATGGAGTCCGAGTGGAGTCGCCCTGAAGCGCAACTTAATTTCATTGGATAACACAGCGGCTCTAACTAAGAGCGGTCTGCTTGCTGTCCTGCTGCAAATATGCATTCGAACTTGACGTGAAATATCCGTAGTCGAACTATAAATAAACTATTCGGTTTTTAGTGCCAAGTGTAGCGCATTTTTACAGTCTATGATTAGTTTGTTTTTTATTTTATTGTCTCATAGCGGGTGCTCTAAACATATTCTAGCGTTGGCCCATGACCAAATCAAGCCAATAATAGCCAGTAGCCACAATAATGACTGGAGCCAGAGCCCTCAATAGCCACCCTGTTTTGAAAATAATATTGAAGATATTCAATATTATTGAAGATAGTATTGAAGATAACGCACAGAACGGTCAGCCTGAGCGGACAATTACGTCCCCAACTCATCTAAAATGTGGTGTCTTTACTTTGAGTTGTACACCGCAGATGGTAAAGTAACGGTTAAAGAGAATGTTGTCTGCGGACTCAGCAAAAAAAAGTTTACTTACGCATCCACGACGTCCAATCTTCACGCTCACCTGTGGAGTTACCATCCAAATGAGGCAGCGGTGTCAGAGGCACAGTAGACGGCCAGAGCATCGCCAGTCGTCCAACATTGTATGATTGCATTTCCGTAAATCCTAAATTATGTCCAGGGTCTGCTATTTACTTAGGCTGCAAAGCACAGGTATTTATTTGAGGTAGGCTTATTCGAGGCAGACCTTTATTTCTTACATTGTACGTTATTGTGAGACATGCGTTTTGTTTGGAGCGGCATACCAGGCTATCAAACGCAGACGATTTTCGGTTTTGGTATGGGATTTAATTTACTTTTTGACTTTTATTATATAGTTAAATGTTGAGGCTGATGGGCATTTAAATCTAGAGGGTATTTGATGATCACTGTAAAGTTTTGTGTAGTTGAAAAAGTGTTGGAATTTCCAGCTGTTTATTGCGAGACAAGTCCTTTTTCATTCATTGAACGTGCGCTGTGCTCTAATGGAATCCTTATTGCATAGCGAAGTGGCCTAAATTGAGTTTTTGTTTTTTTTATTATGCATGGTTTACTTTTTATTAAATTCGTAGGCTGGAATGCCTCGCGGCAATAATTGTGTTTAAATGTAGTAGCCTAGTGCTTCAGCCTCTGGCTCCAAAGGGGGCGGCTATAGGTTGAGAGCAACGTGTTGGAGACCCATGGTGTAACGAGACAAGGTCTTTATGCCACTGTTGTGTAATTTATTGTCTTTAATCATGTTTAGGCTACGTTTGTTCGGGACAAACAACAACGATGGATATGATGGATAAACAACAATAATATGCACGTCTTCTCATAGGATCCTCAAGAAATATAGCCTAGAAATCTAGACGCGCCCCTAGCAATTTGCTGCCAGGGCTACAAGAAATACGCACTGAATAACGTTTGGCTGTAGCCGCCGGATAGGTACCCGCCCACCAACATGTACGCGCATGAGAGCTCGTGCCCAACACGGATTTTCGTGCATGGAGCTGGTTCCAAATGCTCCATGCAGCGCCATATTTGAAAATGGCGTATGCTAACATGCCGAAGCTAATCTACACGCTCTTGACCCCCTGCCACTCATCCATCTTGGATCGATCCATTGGAGAGGTGTTTCAGAAGGCTGGGCCTTATCAAAAATCCTTACATATGATTGGATAAGCCACTTGTCCGTCATCTATTGACGTGCTACTTCAACCACTCACATCGAAGCCAGCCCGTGACGCTGAGAACAGTCTCACAGTCGCTTCTACGCTACGCCACATCTATGAAACTCCCGCCCTGTGTCCTGATTGGCTCTACCATAAAATCTGGTGCCGAAATCACTCTCAACGGAAGCGATCCCAGATGGATGTGAGTGGAGCTAGGCGGAACGAAATTCATCTGGCGAGAGTCAGGTTAGGCTACTACACCATAGACATCAATCTCACTGTACGTACACACCGCCGTGGACTTGAGCTGCAAAAGAAGCACTGGCCGCTCTGTCAAGGACACTTGTCAAAAAGTATGGATAAATTTGGATAATTAACGCCGATTTTGCCTACATTATTCAGTGAGGCGCGGTGGTTTAACCGTACAGTGAGTAGTACCTTCGCTCGGAAATGAAAATATGTACACAGTCTTGTACCTTTGACTTTTTTTAGATTTTCTCTTCGTTTTTTCACTCGAAATGATATGTTGTATGCTTATGAGTTATGGCGTAGCTGGTTAGCCTAAGACATGCTGTAAAACTCTTTAGATACAGATTTTTCCAAACGTCTATGGGACAAATGAATGGGAATCTTACATCCGGTGTTCCAGTTTAGATGGTGAGCAGTTTAACTGGTGATATTTGCATAAAATCAGTGAACATTCAACAAGACCCTGCCTACTTCTTAATCTGCTCTGCCTCCGATAGTGCAGGTTTAGGCTACATTTTCACGGAGTGTTTGCAAGTGAGACAATATAACCGATATCGCTGAAAACATCACCAGTGTATGTCTAATACATGTCCGTTTAAGCATTATCCACAAATATGACACATACTGAATGAATGGAAAAAAATAAAACTAGCGATGTAGCTGGGATTCGAACCACGCATGGACAAGAAAGTTGATCGGATTTGCTTCTATATCGTCTATACCACTACACTACGAGCCGTTGAAATTGATGCAGGATTTGTATGTATATATTGTACTTTTAGTCAAAGTTAACACAGGTTAACATGTGAGAAATATACGCCCATGTTAACTGGTGCTATCACAATTTAACATGGGCATATGCAAGCCTCAAAACAACAAAGTAGGTTCATCTTTGCCTCACATACCAAAACCTAACTGATGTACAACAAACTGGCATGTCCCCACTAACGCTTTATTCCGTTTTGGGGGTTAATAATATGAAACACGTCAGTCATGTGCAAAAGTTATCATAACTTAGTGTTATCTTAGTCTCGGTGAAGTTATGCAGTGAGCTGGGATTTGAAGTGAACATATGAAATTTATTTTCTCCGAGTTAGACTTATATTATTTAATTTGTTGGTCCTAATTTGACGACAGAAAATGGTCATCATGGTAGCATATTTATGGATCACAAAACTTTGATGTAGCTACCGAGAGTTTGATGACAGATGATGCTGTTTCAGATTCCCACATAGCAAATAGTTTAACCTACTGCCCGTTCAGCAGCCTGTTGCAAAACATTTACGTAGCCTAGATGTGTTTGCTATAATGAATATCTTGATCGATTGACAAATCAAGACAAAATCAACACAAGACAAGGCATACCCATTCATTTAATAGGAACAGCATGCTATTGTAGAGATGCAAAATAACCAGTGGTGCAACTGGTTAGCAGGGTAGCCTACTGCTAGCTTGCTATTTTAGTGAGCAGATCGAGGCCCACACATGATCATTATTTTTGCGCATTATAATCACGATGTATGATCTGCCCACAAAAAAAACAATGTCTGAAGTGGGGTCATGCATGTATTTTGTTGTAACTGTTTTGGTATGTGAGGCAAAATTAGTCTGCATTATTCAAGGCTTGCATTCGGTGTCATGTCACCAGTTAACATGGACATCAGGATATCAGTAGCTAGGTAGCTAGCTAGTAGACTAGCACTATAGATTAATGATGGTTGATGATGGCATTGAAGTGACTGCTTGTCTCTCTGTGGTGTAGTGGTAGTGCTGATTGCAATGTACATTTTGCCTCCGCGAGACTCATGTTCGAAACCCAACAAAACCTTTGTTGTTTTACTTTGACACTTTGCAGTTTGCAGAGCATTTTGTGTGGATAATGCTTAAGCGGACATGCATTATACATGAACCGGTGATTTCTGCGTGTTTTCGGCAAGATCTTTCTTTGTATTCTGTCTCACTGGGCTTGTGAAAATGTGAATCTCCCGGCACTCGAGGGGCGGAGGCAGAGCAAAGTGCTGTTAACAAGTAGGCAGAGTCTTGTTGAATATTCACGAATTTTATGCAAATATCACAAGTTAAACTGCTCACCATCTAAACTGGAACACCGGCACTTAACCGCATTTTGGCTGTGGGCGGGACTGTGCAGCTCTATTTCCCTGGACATTTCAACTCAGACTTTGCAATCACTCCGCGATACAATGCGAAGATTTGACACAATGTTCTCATCCCAGCTCTCCACTATTTTAAGCAATGGGTTACTCCTTATAGTCCAGTCATTTTAGGAGAAAGGGTTGAACAAATTGCAACACAAGCAAACTTAACTGATTTTGTATCATCAATATGTCCTGAGTAAGGGAAAAAAAGCCCCGAAGAATCCCAATAGGGGAAAGTTTAGAAAAAGACCTAAATATACCCTATTCATGCGCCTATACAGTATTTCTCTCACGCAAATAGGGGGAAAAAAATTAACCTTTACATATCACCATGAAAATTACTGAGTTGATTACTTACATCAAGACAAAAAAAAATGTATTATAAGTTTTTTGAAATTGTTTGTTAACATGGGCAAACAGGGCATTTTCCTATCTGCATTAACATCCCAGATAGGAAAAACAATGGAGAGGATGATTAATGATAGACTTACATATTGGGTTGAAACCAAAGGATTAATGCAACATTATCAAAGTGGATTCAGGAAAGGTAGAGGCACCATGGATCCCATTGTATGCCTTGAAGATACAATAAGGAAGGCTCAAGTGAACAAAGAAACTGTATTGGCAGTGTTTTTTGATATTGAGAAGGCATATGATATGTTGTGGAAAGAAGGTATATTTGATAAAGATAAAAATATTGGGAATAAAGATAAGGAAATAAAATAAATGGAGAATTTATGGAAGAGAAAGAGTTAGTATGTTTGAATGATTGATCTGGTACCAGAATAGATGTGGCAAGGGGTACAGAGTCAGCAATAGATCTAACTATTGTCACAAAAACCATTGCAGATAGATGTGATTGGGAGGTAGTGAGGGAAAGCACAGTAGGAAGTGATTATTATCCTATTAGAATTCAGATAGGAGTGGAATTAAGAAATGAACATGACATAAGAAAAGAGAGACGGATTTTAGGAAAAGCAGATTGGGGTAAGTATAGAGAAGTTAGTGATGAATTGTTACTATTGATAAAAATCAGGATATTGAGAAATTGTGTAATGAAATTGGCAGTGGAATAATTGTTGCAGCAGGAGTATCAATTCCAGACATTAACTAAAATAGTGCCATGGTGGTCTACAGAATGTAAGGAAGCAATTAAATATAGAAATAGAGCATTTAAAGAGTTAAAAAGAACACATAATTTTCTGAATTTAGTTCAATATAAAATATCTCAAGCAATAGTTAGGAAAACAATAAGACAAGCTATTGGAAAAAGTTCTGTGACTCTATTGGTCGAACTACTCCAGTAGAGAGAGTTTGGAACATGATAAAAAAAATGAAAGGGAATGGAAGGGAATATGAATACCCATGTTGGTTGAGGGGCAAAGAACATTCACCAATAATAAGGAAAAAGCAGAGGTTATGGCAAAAATATTAGCCAAGGGGCACAGCTCAGGGAATTTAAATCACAAAGAAAAGAGAGGCAGAGAAGTAACAATTGAAAAATATCAGAATGTGTTTGACATTGAGAATAGCGAAGAAGGGGTATTGGATGTTTTATTTACAAAATCTGAACTCAATAAGGCATTGAGTAAATTAGGAAAGTCATCTCCAGGGATGGATAAAATCTGCTATTCCATGTTGGAGAACTAAGTGATAAGGGGAAGGAAGTTGTGTTAAGTCTATATAGTATGGATAGATAGTTGTATTCCTACACTCTAAGAAGTGATTTGTTAAAATGACACATTGCTGTGTGTGCTCAGGGACAACACATTGTGTGGGTGGGTGAAAGGATAGAGCATGGAATGAGTCTATAATTATTCCTATTAGGAAACCTGGGAAAGATTCCAAAATAGCAAATAACTATAGACCTATTGCATTAACATCCCAGATAGGAAAAACAATGGAGAGGATGATTAATGATAGACTTACATATTGGGTTGAAACCAAAGGATTAATGCAACATTATCAAAGTGGATTCAGGAAAGGTAGAGGCACCATGGATCCCATTGTATGCCTTGAAGATACAATAAGGAAGGCTCAAGTGAACAAAGAAACTGTATTGGCAGTGTTTTTTGATATTGAGAAGGCATATGATATGTTGTGGAAAGAAGGTATATTTGATAAAGATAAAAATATTGGGAATAAAGATAAGGAAATAAAATAAATGGAGAATTAAGTGAGAGATACAGTGTGGAAAATGGTGTCCCACAAGGAAGTATTATTAGTCCACAATTATTTTCAATAATGATTGATGATGTTTTTAATGACATACACAATTCAGTTGGGGTAGCATTGTTTGCAGATGATGGAGCAATGTGGAAAAAAGGAAGAAATATAGATTTTGTGGTGGGTAAGACGCAACAGGCAGTGAACAAGAGTCCAAGAATGGGCCCTTCAATGGGGGTTTAGGATCTCAATAGACAAAACAAAGACTTTATTCTTCTCTAGGAAGAAAATAAATTTAGATGTTAAAATCAAATTATCTGGGGCAGATTTAGAAAGAGTGGAATTCTTCAAATATTTGGGAATGTGGTTTGATAAACGATTAACTTGGACAATGCATATCGAAAAAATTATTGAGAAATGCAAGAAAGTGTTGAATGTGATGAGGTGTCTGCGTGGAGTTGAATGGGGAGCAAGTTGACCTGCTTTAAAAGCCATTTATACAGGGCTGATGAGATCTGTATTTGATTATGGATGTGTAGTGTATGGGTCTGCTGCTAAAACATCACTTAAGAAACTAGATGTAATTCAGAACCAAGGTTTGAAGCTATGCTGTGGGGCAATTACAGTAAGACCACGCCAGTGGCAGCAGTCCAGGTAGAGATGGGAGAGATGCCTCTCTATCTTAGAAGAGACCAGCTGTCTCTTGTGTATTGGACAAATCTAAGGGGTCACAGTGAAAAACACATAAGTCAAACAGTTTTATGGCCAACCCAGTCTCCTACTGAAAATGTAACAGTCTTACAAAATAGCATGGCGAAAAAATGTAAGGCTGTTACATTCTTTTGAAGCTGAAGCAACGTGATATCTCGTAGCTCGCGAGACCCTCATTCTGCCTGAGAAGGACCAAACCAGCAAGGTAACTACCATTTTATTCATTTCTGAGCTAGGGGTACTTCTTTTGTAAACAACTTGTTTTACATATTTATGTTTGTTTATACAGAATGTAATCGATATGTGCTTTCACAACTAATCAACAAATGTACCATTTTCTTGTATTTGCACTAGCTTATTAGCTAGCGTGCTAGCTAAGATACTTGACAGCAGTAGCGAGATATGTAAACATCCGGTAACGCCGAAGCTGGTTACGGTCATGTGACACACGCAACCACAAGAAAGCAGAAACGCGGAATAGAGCGAGCCATGTGGAAAAAGGTAAGTTACGTCAATTTTGTAAACAATAATGCTGTTTTTTGTTGTTGTTTTCGAACAAAATATAGGCCTAGTTATCCTGAACAACACTCCTTGATGGTGTACAAAGCCCACAATCGTGCGATTTTAGTGCAATTTTTCAGTACAGTTCAAAGTCTTGTAAATGTAAAAGACGTGGTCAAATTATAGGCCTACATGAATTAGCTAAATAAATCATTGTTCACCACACGTTATGCTTAAATGTTCGAAATGAGTGCAATGATTTAATTTGACATTAAATTGCTTAGTTTTAAGCAGGTCAGTCTCACAATAAGCTACTTATCCTTGGGTCTGGGTAACTCATTGGACAAAACATGTTGTTAATATAGGCTATTACCGTTTTTTCCTGAAAAAAAGCCAATAACAACATTTCTGTGTCCAAAGTATTGCATTTCTGCAGTGTAGGCTACTATGTAGTGCAGCTTTTAATGCCCAAAGTACTGTATTTTCCTGCATGTGAACTACAAATATTCCTCCAAAACCAGTGTTGACATTTGAAGTAGGCCTAGGGGAGTTATTTTTTAGTAAATAGTATTTGAATACTTACCCACAACAGTTTTATGTAGGCCTAATGTATTCTCAAGACCATTTTTGCATAGGCTCTTCCATTTTCATGTTAGAGATCTATTAACCATTGGCCATTTCATGTTTCAAACCTTTGAAATGATTTTACTGATGTTTCCTGTTACACCTTAATTGTGCTTCAGCAATGCCAAGACAATCTGTGGAGCCTGGCCCTGAAGAAGAGGAGGCATGACCTGTCCCAATGCATGCAGGGCAAAATACATTTTGTGAGTATTGCTAATATTAAATCACATCCAGGTATACACAACTCTGTATAGGCTTGTTGCACGAGTGGCTCTTGGTGTGCTTGTTTGTTTCCGATGGAGCCAGGTGTGTTTGAACCTGTCGCTATTGTTAATGTAATTACTGTCTACACGGACTAGGTTGGTTGTTGCACCTAGTGAATCAGCACTTTACAATAAAGAAGGATTTATGCAGGTGTTAAATTTGTTATTCTTGTCAAACAAGTAATTCAGTGTCGGAGTAAACATGTAAGGAGCAGAATATAACAGAAGATGTCGTTACAACACAGCTAACACTCCACCCGAGATAGACGAGCCCACTGAGGAGCCTTTTGTGCAACTAGTCAATAGGTGTATGTAAATAAAATGATGGGGCAAATAAAGCAGAATGGTGGTTGCTAGGTTGGCATTTAGGTGGTGGTTGCAAGGTTGTTGCTAGGGCAATTGAGATGGTTCCTAGTTTGTTGCTATGGTAGATATGGTGGTTGCTATGCTAAACATAGTGGTTGCTATGTTGGTTGCTAGATGATGACATTTGCAGACACAATGCTTTGCGTTACAGCTAGAGGGATGAAACTTTGCACACTTCATGTGGGTCATGTGTTTTTTTTGTGGGTGTCTCAGAGATCCCACCTTTGGAGCAGTTGTCAGGGGCCTCAAGGCTGTGCCGTGCCTCTTGGTCCCATCCCTCTAGCACCTAGCGTTACCGCGCCAGAAGAGGTAAACCTTGTACGTTTCGAACCGTTTATCTCCTTCCGGGAATAATCCACCGACTCCAAACTGAGCCTGGCTTGTTTGTGATGTCCTGTTGTTCAACATATTCTGATTTCATACTTATCGGACCAACATAAGTGAGTTTTAGGCTAAAAATGTAAAAATGGCTAAATGTTAAATCGCCAAAAAAGTAGTTTTTGCCAGCACAATGCTTTGCGTTACAGCTAGAGGGATGAAACTTTGCACACTTCATGTGGGTCATGTGCAGAAGGTCTGACTTGAATTTCAGCCTCGTAGCTCCATGCTACCACACAAAACTCCACCTCTGAAGTGGGAGTGGTCAACTTTTTTTATGTTTTTCCTTCACAGTTTTTTTTGTGAGTATCTCAGAGATCCCACCTTTGGAGCAGTTGTCAGGGGCCTCAAGGCGGTGCCGTGCCTCTTGGTCCCATCCCTCTAGCACCTAGCGTTACCGCGCCAGACGAGGTAAACCTTGTACGTTTCGAACCGTTTATCTCCTTCCGGGAATAATCCACCGACTGCAAACTGAGCCTGGCTTGTTTGTGATGTCCTGTTGTTCAACATATTCTGATTTCATACTTATCGGACCAACATAAGTGAGTTTTTTTGGCTAAAAATGTAAAAATGACTAAACATTAGCAATTCCGCTGCTTTGTTATTTTGCATAGCGACCACCATATGTACCCTAGCAACACCCAAGCAACCACCTTATTTACCCTAGCAACACCCTAGCAACCATCTTAATTACCCTAGCAACCACTTGAATAATGTCAAGCTAGCAACCACCATAGCAACCAACATGCTTACCCTAACAACCACCATAGCAACCATGTTATTTTGCATAGCAACCACCATATCTACCCTAGCAACACCATAGCAACCATTCAAATTACCCTAGCAACAACCTAGCAACCACCATAATATGACCATAGTAACCACCATAGCAAAGCCATTACTGACCTGACCAACATATGTGTGTTTTTTGGCTAAAAATTGAAAAATGGCTAAATGTTAAATGGTCAAAAAATATTTTTTTTGCAGACACAATGCTTTGCGTTACAGCTAGAGGGATGAAACTTTGCACACTTCATGTGGGTCATGTGCAGAAGGTCTGACTTGAATGTCAGCCTCGTAGCTCCATGCTACCACACAAAACTCCACCTCTGAAGTGGGAGTGGTGAACTTTTTTTATATTTTTCCTTCACAGTTTTTTTTGTGAGTGTCTCAGAGATCCCACCTTTGGAGCAGTTGTCAGGGGCCTCAAGGCGGTGCCGTGCCTCTTGGTCCCATCCCTCTAGCACCTAGCGTTACCGCGCCAGACGAGGTAAACCTTGTACGTTTCGAACCGTTTATCTCCTTCCGGGAATAATCCACCGACTGCAAACTGAGCCTGGCTTGTTTGTGATGTCCTGTTGTTCAACATATTCTGATTTCATACTTATCAGACCAACATAAGTGAGTTTTTTGGCTAAAAATGTAAAAATGGCTAAATGTTAAATCGCCAAAAAAGTAGTTTTTGCCAGCACAATGCTTTGCGTTACAGCTAGAGGGATGAAACTTTGCACACTTCATGTGGGTCATGTGCAGAAGGTCTGACTTGAATTTCAGCCTCGTAACTCCATGCTACCACACAAAACTCCACCTCTGAAGTGGGAGTGGTCAACTTTTTTTATGTTTTTCCTTCACAGTTTTTTTTGTGAGTGTCTCAGAGATCCCACCTTTGGAGCAGTTGTCAGGGGCCTCAAGGCGGTGCCGTGCCTCTTGGTCCCATCCCTCTAGCTGTAACGCAAAGCATTGTGTCTGCAAATGTCATCATCTAGCAACCAACATAGCAACCACTATGTTTAGCATAGCAAGGATACAAGGATACAAGGACGTTTATTGTCACATGCATATAGTTACTGGAAGTAAGAAATGCAGTGAAATTATGTCTGGTGTCAGCCTATTTGTGCATTAATGGGGGGGGGGGGTAAAAAGTGCAGTAGAAGAGGGGTTTAGTAGATTAAGTGGCAAGGGCTGCATAAAAAAAGGTGGGGGAGGATTGGGATTGGGTGGGGGGCACCAACAAGGAGCACCCAAGAGCAACAGGGGCAAGGAAAAACTCCCTTACCAAGGAAGAAACCTTGGGCAGATCCACGGCTCAAGGGGCTAACCCAACTGCCAGGGGTCTTGGTGTGTGCAGCAACCACCATATCTACCATAGCAACAACCTAGGAACCATCTCAATTGCCCTAGCAACAACCTTGCAACCACCACCTAAATGCCAACCTAGCAACCACCATTCTGCTTTATTTGCCCCATCATTTTATTTACATACACCTATTGACTAGTTGCACAAAAGGCTCCTCAGTGGGCTCGTCTATCTCGGGTGGAGTGTTAGCTGTGTTGTAACGACATCTTCTGTTATATTCTGCTCCTTACATGTTTACTCCGACACTGAATTACTTGTTTGACAAGAATAACAAATTTAACACCTGCATAAATCCTTCTTTATTGTAAAGTGCTGATTCACTAGGTGCAACAACCAACCTAGTCCGTGTAGACAGTAATTACATTAACAATAGCGACAGGTTCAAACACACCTGGCTCCATCGGAAACAAACAAGCACACCAAGAGCCACTCGTGCAACAAGCCTATACAGAGTTGTGTATACCTGGATGTGATTTAATATTAGCAATACTCACAAAATGTATTTTGCCCTGCATGCATTGGGACAGGCCATGCCTCCTCTTCTTCAGGGCCAGGCTCCACAGATTGTCTTGGCATTGCTGAAGCACAATTAAGGTGTAACAGGAAACATCAGTAAAATCATTTCAAAGGTTTGAATGAAATGGCCAATGGTTAATAGATCTCTAACATGAAAATGGAAGAGCCTATGCAAAAATGGTCTTGAGAATACATTAGGCCTACATAAAACTGTTGTGGGTAAGTATTCAAATACTATTTACTAAAAAATAACTCCCCTAGGCCTACTTCAAATGTCAACACTGGTTTTGGAGGAATATTTGTAGTTCACATGCAGGAAAATACAGTACTTTGGGCATTAAAAGCTGCACTACATAGTAGCCTACACTGCAGAAATGCAATACTTTGGACACAGAAATGTTGTTATTGGCTTTTTTTCAGGAAAAAACGGTAATAGCCTATATTAACAACATGTTTTGTCCCATGAGTTACCCAGACCCAAGGATACGTAGCTTATTGTGAGACTGACCTGCTTAAAACTAAGCAATTTAATGTCAAATTAAATCATTGCACTCATTTCGAACATTTAAGCATAACGTGTGGTGAACAATTATTTATTTAGCTAATTCATGTAGGACTATAATTTGACCACGTCTTTTACATTTACAAGACTTTGAACTGTACTGAAAAATTGCACTAAAATCGCACGATTGTGGGCTTTGTACACCATCAAGGAGTGTTGTTCAGGATAACTAGGCCTATATTTTGTTCGAAAACAACAACAAAAACAGCATTATTGTTTACAAAATTGACGTAACTTACCTTTTTCCACATGGCTCGCTCTATTCCGCGTTTCCGCTTTCTTGTGGTTGCGTGTGTCACATGACCGTAACCAGCTTCGGCGTTACCGGATGTTTACATATCTCGCTACTGCTGTGTCAGTACACGATCCGTACCGCCTGCCAGATCCGTTCTGCGCATGCGCATAATTACGTAGAAGAAGACGTAACGATTCCTCTGTAATATCTGTACCACGCATGTCTTGAAACAGTTGACGGCCAAGAAGCGGCACATTTGACGAGACCAACTTCGCAGAAAAATATATTTTGTCTACGCCCGACGAATTATGTCCACAGATTGTGCAGGTAAGAGTACAGCGTTCAGATGTTCAATGTATCTTTGTCTTTAAAAATGTTGCTATTGTTGGTTAAACGTAATGTCACTATATCTTGCATATGGCAATTGTTAACAGTGAACGTTAGCTATCGTTAGCCGTTTGGGTAATCATTAACTTAACAGTAACGGTAATTTAAATAGGGACCGCATTGAGCATTAGCTAGTATTTATTCATGCCAACACCGCAACCTAACTTATCCAACACTTAAGTGTTGGATAAGTTAGGTTGCTGTGTTTCATCTGAAGGTTTATGGGCTAAGGTTAAGGTAAATAATATGCATTTATTTATCAGGTTGATGCCACTAAAGGCCACGATTAACTTCACCAAAGGACATGGAAATATGTGCGGTAAGTAGCCTACTTTTTTTTACTGGTTAACGTTAGTTAAGAGACCTGTTATTCAGCACATGTTCCAGACAAGGTCGTAGTCTGAATTTTTAAAATACCGAGGTCAGGGGCGTCGCTAGAAATTTTGGGCACCCCAAAATGCTAGGGGCTTCTGAGCCCTCCGATCATTTTGCCAACAATGACACAGAAGGATAGATTTGTTAATTTTATAACATGTTTTTTCTTCTTTTTTTTTTACTTGAACCAACACACTTTTCCACAATATTCTATTTATTTTAGATGCACTTTTATATCTCGAGCCTTTTCCCAAATTGGCTTTGGATATTTACAGTGCATAAGGAAAGTGTTCACAGCGCTTCACTTTTTCCACATTGTAAGTTTCAGACTCATCTTAAAATTAATTCAATTCTCTCATCTCAATCTACACACAATACTCCAACACTCCACAGAAAGTGTGGAGTGTTTGGAGTGTTTTGTAAATTTATAAATAATAAAAGACTGAAATATTTAATTTACAACCAAATGTTTTAGAGCCCGCGTTGAGAGATGTATTCAGGGCAGGGCTGTACCTACACATATTTGTTGCACATGCTACAAAAATCATTCTTTGCGATGGATGATTTAGTAGCCTGTCAACATTACACCGGTCCGATACAGTTTTGCCTATGGCTATACCATGAGACTGAGACGCTTTTTGTTTGTTCGAAGTGCGTGTTTAGGGTGTGAGAGGGGAGTGATGTGCTGTGATTCCAGCTTGGTAGTTGTAGTCTATGCGATTAAAAAGCATGTGTGTGTGAAGTATCCAAACAATGATAACACTTTCATTATGGCTGCTTTAGCCACAGACATTCAGCTACTGTACCGTGGGTCCCTTTTAGAAGTGTCCACTTCATTTGCGCTTTCCGTGATTCACGCAGCTGCGTGAAATGTATTACTACTGATATGCAAAACTATTAACTTTTCGCCAAGAGGTGGCAGTTTAAGTCCGCTTGATACTGTAAGCCATTGGTTCCCAAAGAAGATTTTATTTGGGTCGCCAGCATAGCCTAGTTACAACTTATGTTGTGTAATAGGCCTAGCATAGGGCCTACCTTATATAGCTTATAGTTTGTTAAGTCACGGTTTTGTCATAACTCCCTCTATGCACTTTTGCATTTAGATAGCTCTGAAGTCAGTAAATGTATGCCAAAGTAAAACTGTGGTGTATGTCAGCATAATGAAATGTATGTAATGCAAAAAGGTGTGTCAGTGGGGAGCGCAGCCGCAAGTGTGATGTCGAGCAAGCAAGCCAGCAAGAGGTCTTTCGCGGACTGGGAGGTCCAGGTTTTATCCGGCTCCTAATTACGCCACCAATTAGCCACGTCATCAGAACCCTAGAGCTCCCCATGCAACCAATGAAAGTAGTACAACATATTGAACAGGTCGGCCTCTTTTTAAACTGAACTACATTTCCCTTGTGCAATAAGTGCATGCCTGCTGGCAACATGGGAGATAAACAGAATAACAAGCTATAAGGTGTCCCAATATACGGAATGAATTAACTTGGGAGAGAATTCCACTCCGGGAGGTCTTTGTCTCCGTCTCCTCCATTATTTCTGCATATCTGGACACCTCAGCGGATATTACTCCTTACATAAATCCTCATGTCAAATCCAAGTTTTAATACTGTCCTGTAGTAAGAATAAACATCACAATGGTCATAATGTGGCATACCACAGCAAGGAAAATGGGTAAACATGTGTTGTATAAAATTATCCTATGGGTTGTAGACATCATTGAGAGAGAGTTTGAAACTGTAAAGCATGTATTCATATAACCTTAATCATAATCAAGTAATACACTGAAGTTATTCCTAACCATAATACTCTTATAACATTTTAAATAACAAGTTTAACTAATACTATTAACATACTGAAGCTATTCTACCAGAATTCCCCCTACGTGCGCTCTGTATCCCTATGTCTCTGTTTGCTGCCCTGTGTCTCATTTTGTTGCACTGTGTCTCATGCTGCCTTAGCCTAGGCCTTTTGAAGAAACCAAAGTCGGCCTTGAAGCTGCAAGATAACGCGTACACAGGGCGAGCTCTACTCATAACAACCAGTAGGAGAGTGCAGGGGGGCGAACGATATTTAACCCATGCACAATGTATGACCTGTGATCACTCTATACTGTACACCCCTGAACTTTCCATAAACTTAAGGTGAAAAGTTCGTTCGGGGTAGTGTTGTGTCAGTATTTTGAAGGGGTATAAGTAAGAGAGTTCTACCTTTGTTCGGGAGTGCAATCGTGCGATCCACTCAGGCTTTGCGCTATGTAGTCATTAAAGGAATTTTTGCACGGAACTCTGCCGGACTTTTGCGCCTTCTTTCTAATCTAAACCGCAGTAGGCTCATGTTAATCTAATGGGCTTTGAGACATCTTTTTTGTCTTGTGACAAAGTCTCCTGGTTCAATTGTTTCCAGTTTCATTTATTGTTTATAATGCTAAAGAGGAAAAATAAAACATATGGTTTGCAGGGACCACAAACAAGTTATGTCATGAATATCTAACATATTAAAGACTGTTACAAAAAAAATCTCAAAACAATTCAACTGATCCTAAAAATAAGGTATGACCACTAGAAGCAATAGAGGGTCTCCGCGGATCCTTAAAAAGTATTAAAACGTCTTAAATAAAATATACATTTTTTAAGGTCTTAAAATGTATTACATTTAGCTAATTTTCTCATCTGGGTGGAATGTAAGAAATATGTCTGGAGAGACTATTTTCCATGCTAACGTTATTTCACCAGTGCACGTCCCTGTCTAACAAGACAGTGCCAGGAGTGATTTCAGTGAAGCAGAGAAAAGCTGTGAGTTGATAAAATAGGCTGTATGTGCTCTGAGCAAAAGCTCACTTGTAGTCGGCAAACCAGTTTCCTGTTCTTTGACATGGCTGTCAACAAGCACCTGAAAATGAGTGCTTTAGTTCTACTAAAACGTGAAAATTAGAATGTACCGCCTAGAACAAGGTAGCGATGGAGTTTCTCAGACATTCGTCGTGACAGATTTACGGAGTGTCGTAAATCATATACTCTGAGGCTGTAGGGGGAGCTCTGTAGAGAAACCTGCCAGCAAAAAGTGAGAAAACAGAAAAGAAATGGCCAAAACTGCATAGTTTCTCTTTAATCACAGATGCATCAGAGTATTTATTGGATTATGACCTAACGATTCTTAGCGTTTGCCCTTTTGTTTTTCTAATCAGTATTACAGTGTATGAATGATGATGATGATGATGATGGTGATTATGATGATGATACTCTGTTTTAATGCTGTAGTAATATTATTCTAATAAATTATTTTGTCTGTCCTATTTCTCTCTCTCACACACTCTCATTTAACAGTTCACACCACCAGAAGGTGCAGTGCAACCAAGTCCACCAAGACCCCCCAGTACACGTAAATCCCCCAAGCCCCCCCAGGACACATAAATCACTCAACGACATAGAATGACAAAATGCCACCCCAAATTGTCAGATGGCACAGTTCATGTTGTAAGTTCACCGTATGTTTTTTATGTATAATGTAACCCTTAGCTGAAAAAGTTGGAAAGTCCTTATAGGGTGACTTATTTCTCCTATTTTAGTCAGTGTCAAACCACTGCATAAAAACGTATAATACATTGGTGTAAATAAAGTGCATTAAAAATGGTCAACTCCAGGTGATTCTCTTTCACAGAAAAGCCCAAGGACTCGGAACATGAAGCCAAAGAAGTAGATGATGACTCGGCCCAGTGACACCAAATGGAAAAGCCCATCGCAGTAGTCAACCCTACTGGAGATGAATGCATCAATAAGTTATCTAAATCATGTTTTGACATTAGACATCTAAGTTTGGCCATGTTTTTGAGGCTTATGACTCTGCCACTGCACATGGTTTGTAGAGAGAGGCATGCACACTCTATTCTGTGAGATGAAAATGTTTGCATGGCTCTGATTGGAAATTGCCAGAAGGGATAGGTCAAGCAGGAGCAGTGTGAAAGGCGTCCTAATTGCTTGAGTGGGAGGGGAAACGTCTAATGGCCACCTTACACCAAACAAGTTTGACAAGATTTGGGAAAGATTCTTAAAAGATTGTAGTATTTTAACTAATGCCCCCATTCAAGCTTTACTCAAAAGACTCCAATCTTTGAAGAATCTTTCCCAAATCTTGTCAAAGTTGTTTGGTGTAAGGAGGCCATTAGTCTAATAGCCTTGCACCAAACCACCAAAGTACTCATGACTGTCAGGTAGGGGTGTGACGGTATTTTAACACTATTTCAAAAATGTCCAGTGATGACGTATTACAGCAAAAACCTTTTATAGACTATTTCTTTGTACAGTGTACTCATGCAATGGGCAGCAATCGTGAGCTGTTTGCTTAATGTTATAGTTGTGAAAACATTAGAAAATGTTATGGGCTTGAAATTGCATACAATACCTGATGTATTTTTTCATGTTACATGAATTAAAATTAAGTGTTATTTATATAAGATCGTACTTATGTAGTTAAAAAAAAATATTGAACGGTGAATAGTCTCTTGTAGCCTATTAGTGTGGTAAGTCAGAAGTTGCAGAGCATCTTCAAAAGGATGAACACTCATGCTCTATGGCCTTGAAGGATTTGTTATTTATGCATGCAATAAAATGATATTGATAAACGGTCATTGAGTCCATGTTCTTGTCTCAACACAGCAAGTTAGTTTACTTGTTGCCCTCCCCCCCTCTCTCCTCCTATAGGGCTCATTCTCTCAATGCATTTATTCATGGTTGTAATAGCATACATCTAAATGTAGGTGACCATACTCATCTTTGCAATTCTGTCTTTGATTCAGTCGAGTTATTTACACAGGCAAATACGTAGGCTAGCAAGTTCACAGTAAAGGAATGACTGATTTGATCATTCCATGTGTGAATTTTAATGTGTGCTCTCGTTTTGATGCAGTGTTGCCTCCTGAAACGCTTACGCAGGTGTCGTGCGTGCATGCATGCAAACGTTATGGGCCACTAAATGAAAGTATCCAGTTCCCAGATCAGTTCCTATTTCATTACTAAAGTATAACAATGTTATATGTGAAAACAAAGACTTAACAGTTAGCGTGAGGAGATGGCATGTAGGCTAATGAGAGCTGTCAATTGTGTAACCTAGCTTAAGTGTAAACTAGAAAGCTGTTTCGTACATCTCATCCAGGGTTTTGGTCTGTAGAAGTTACAAATATTTTTTTACGTTCTTCACGTTTTCATGCCGTTGATTCATCGTTGAATTTCGGTCGTCTGACAAACCGTTTCCCTAATAGTTGCTAACCTGTTAGTTGGTTGGCAATGCGGAAATTGCATTGCAACCAGCTAAGATGCTAACTTAGTTAGCAGCTAGGAAACGCAACCCTGACCAATCAACGTTGATTCGATCTTCTTTGCTATGTGGGTAGCCTCCATACATTTCCGTTGGTTCCTTAAAACATGTACATTTAACTATTAGAACTTTATTACTGCTACAAACAATGTTAACTTGACTTATTATACATTCTCGTTCTCTGGATAGGTAATACTGACAATCGCGCAAGCGTAGAACCGATCATGTAGTGTCGTAAACCATCGTAAAAGACGTTGAACTTCTGCGCATGCGCGAGATTATGCACATGCGCAGAACGGATCTGGCAGGCGGTACGGATCGTGTACTGACATGCTGTCAAGTATCTTAGCTAGCACGCTAGCTACAGTAAGAAGCTAGTGCAAACACAAGAAAAAATGGTACATTTGTTGATCAGTTGTGAAAGCACATATCGATTACATTCTGTATAAACAAACATAAATATGTAAAACAAGTTGTTTACAAAAGAAGTACCCCTAGCTCAGAAATGAATAAAATGGTAGTTACCTTGCTGGTTTGGTCCTTCTCAGGCAGAATGAGGGTCTCGCGAGCTACGAGATATCACGTTGCTTCAGCTTCAAAAGAATGTAACAGCCTTACGGTGTGTTTCCACCATAGACTGTAAAAAATAACGAAATTTCGCGTCGCTGTCATTGAGGTTGAATAGAGTGGTGAAGTCCCGCCCCTTCTACTTCCGATCCATGGGACCTATCTTTCAAAAAATTATGAACGGGAGTTAATGGAGAGATAACAATTATTTTTTGGTCCAGTTTGAATTGTGCCACAAATTTCACATATGATGTGTGTGAATTTAAAAGATAATTTTTCACGTCAAGAAAGTACTGTTGTTCGATAGACTTCAAAAGTTATGTTGGTTTTGTGCGAATCCACTCAGTGGACTACATCTCTCGTCTCGAACAATGTACGTCACCAACGTAATGAAACGATAAGAGCTGTTATGCTAGTTAACGGTTGCATCTTGCTGCCTGCTATGTCACTTAACAGTATGTAATGTACAGTCTATGGACGAATACAACTTACCTGATGTGTTTAATCCTCTGACTCATGGTATTTTCTTCGGCAAGGAAAGCCCAATTAAGACCTGTTGCTGGTATGCTTGTACAATCTAGTGTGGCTGTGAATGAGCTAACGTCACTAGCGCGACTGATGGGTTTGTAGTCGTTGGAATTACGATCTTTCACAATGTTGTAATTCAATAGTTACGAAACAAACTGCAAATGTCTTTACATGAAAAATTGTCTTTAAAATTGACAAACATCATATGGGTAATTCAAGGCACAAGTCAACCGGGACCAGAAAATAATTTCTTTTTCGCCATAGACTGCCATTCAATTTTTTTTGAAAGATAGGTCCCATGGAGGCAAACGGAAGGGGCGGGACTTCACCACTCTATGGAGACGAAATAAGCCTATTTCACGCCGCCATTTTGAATATCGATAAGCCGTAAACTCACTTCCGGTTAACGATGTCTTATGGAGAAACTAACGTTATCAGAGCTATCTACAAGTTTACAAGGAATTTGCGGCATCTGCCAAATATTAATCTGTCACAGGTGGCAGATATTGTGGAACATCACACGAAAACTAAGCGATCCAAACTGGATCGGGGATATAAATTGTTCCATGAACAATTTATATATAAATATGAAGGTAAAGTCAGTCAGCTAGCTAGATGGCTAATACCAGATAATTAGATGGGTAATACTAGATAAGACACAACAGCTTGTAAATGCACTTCAATAAAGCAGTGTAACAAAATTATCCTGTAGCCTACTTCTACTAAACCATCAGAATTGGATTGTAGATATTCATTCATTCATTCAACCTTTATTTATTCTCGGAGGATTGTAGATATAGATTGTTCCATGAACAGTTTATGTTTTGTGAAGGTAATGTTGATGTCAGCTAGCTACCCAGTCAGCACACATACGTCTCCAAGACGTCTGGAAAAGATCTGAACAGCTTAAGTACATCGCGTTCCATTTAGAACGTCTTATTTTGATCTTACAAACAGCGGCGGCATCTCACTGTCAATGTGTGTAATAGTTCTACATCTCCTGGAGATCTTAATGTCTTAAATATGATCGCGTTCCATTTAGAACGTCTTATTTTGATCTTACAAAAGTCGGCGCTATTTCACCGTTAAGATGCATTTTAGTTCTACATCGGCTGGAAATCTGTATGTCTAAAATACGCTTTATTCCAGTATAGCCTACGTCATCTGCTAGGTGTAGAAATATAATGTGCTGGCTGATCACCATCTTACCTTCAAAAGGCTGTCATTTGACATCACAGCAGCACTTCGCACATAGCTAACGATTTGATGTAACACATCCTAGCAAGTCTGAATGGATATAAGCAAGCACACATCCTGAATGCTATACCATTTTAACATCGCAAATTCAATTGTGCAGGCTATAGCAAAGTATCCAGTGATTTTAATTCTTACAAAACAGCCATTATCACCATACAATCAATCTAAATTTCGAGTTTTAGAGGTTCCTACCATTTTGTATAGTTGCTTGTAAGTGTATGCAAGTAGCCTAAAGGTCATGGTTTTTCATAGATGCTTTTGACAATATTTACAGAGCAAACCAATAACTCAAACACATTTTATTATTTTACAGTTTTTAAAAAAAAAACATTACTACACATTAATCAAACATTTGTTAAACACTGCTTGACACCTTATGGTATAGTATAAGTATACTCTTTTGATCCCGTGAGGGAAATTTGGTCTCTGCATTTATCCCAATCTGTGAATTAGTGAAACAGACACAGCACACAGTGTACACACAGTGAGGTGAAGCACACACACTAATCCCGGCGCAGTGAGCTGCCTGCAACAGCGGCGCTCGGGGAGCAGTAAGGGGTTAGGTGACTTGCTCAAACAACCCTCCGGTTACAGGTCCGAAGTGCTAACCAGTAGGCAATGGCTGCCCCACTGAGACATGCTGTAATTCCAAAACTAGCAATATGTTTCATTTATGAAAACAAAATAGTAGACAAATAAACAGACCATTTAAACAAGCTCAACATTAATCTGGGGAGTTTCAGGACAAATTCTTACGAATTTGTAAAATGACAATGATTTTGATCAGCATGGCCATGTGAACATTCTCATAGCAGTAGTAAATGGGGGAGGGGGGGGGGGGGGGAAGAGATGTACATACATGATCAATGTATCTAACAAACACAATCAGTAAATCAATCTACAGTACAGTTGGTCGTCAAGCAATAATTGGTGGCTCGCATGGTAGCTTTGGCAAGATTTCGGCAAATTTGGTTTTACTCATTTTGAGTAGGCCTAAACCTGCCTAAACTGTTCGCCAAAGGCCATCACCTCTGGCCCCAGCTTGATAAAAACAAAAGTAGGCTCTGATTTAGCCTAGTCTACTGTATGACTTCAACAAGGTGATCTTAAGTTTCGTTCTGCTTACAGTATCTCACTGCCACTGCAACGCCTTTGAATGCAATCCGCTGCCCTGTTTACAAATGCTACAGCAGACTTAAACTACCACCTTGTGGCGATAAATTCTAATAATTTCACGCAGGTGCATGACTCACGGAAAGCACGAATGAAGTGGCCACTTCTAAATGGGACCCACTGTATGTGCTAACAGTCAATACATTTTTTGAAATGTGATTCATAAACATAGAATACTGCACTACAAAAACACAAACATCTAAATTATACTTCCCCCTTCACCCAAATACAGTAATGAAGGTGAAAGGAAGTTATTAAGCCTTAATGGTGCCTCCTAAAGAGGGCATTGTCAAACATGCTACTACTAATACTAAAAATACAGCATGAAGAAAGTCAAGGACATGCATGCCAGCTTCCGCTCATCCCAGTATTAAAGTAAATCTGGTCTTAAATGAAAATGTATTGGCTGTGTTATTTCTTTTTTGTGGGATGTCCAATTTATATGTAGAAATGCACATTTGCAAAGGTGACTTAATATGTTGTCGTAAAAGTGTCTCTCCTTTTGATTTTGCACTGCCAAAGTGGCTCGTGAAAAATTGTGAGGATGCTGCTCTAGCCAGTGTTTTCTAAGCCTGGATGATTACCACACACAGCTCTTTTTAGGGCTGGTTAAGGCCTATAAGACACTTTTCAGGTTTGTCCAGGCAACACAAACTCGCATATAATGTTTCTGAGGATTGCCACTCATGTAGAGAACACAAATAGAGGACTGGCACTACAACATCTAGGTACCTACATGAAAGGGTGGATAGAGCACTACCACATTTAAGATTCATTGTCTGATGGGCATAACAGAAAATTAGTATTCCAAGTATGCATCTTGGGGCCCTTTTACAGAGCACTTTCGAAAATATTTTTTCATGATTTATCCTTAAAAGCCTTATGGTGAGCTTACACCATATGATTTTCAAGCAATTGCAGTCGGCGACTACATTTCCAAAGACGAAATGAAATCATGGGAGTTTACGTAACATCTTAATACCAGGACCAGTGTCCCCATGTTATTTTCAGAAGTCTATGGAGTGACCAGAGGTAAACCTCTAAAGGTGATTGTGTGCTCCTTTATGTGTGATGCTTCAGCTCTGCACCAATCAATGTTCTTGCTGTGAAGAGATGTCAGCTCTCCCAAGACGCACTCAACACCTCACAGTGGCACAGGTCTGCCAAGATCGGCACACTTGACTTCTAGCTCGAGTCCTTTCTGTATGGAGCATAAATAAAAAATAATGGAAAGTAAATATACATTTGGCCATCCTAACCACTAAAAAAAAAAAAAATGAGACATGGTATACCCCCCCAGTGATTAATATACAAGTGTGATCGGTTCAAAAAATAAAAAATTGGATCTACCTCATACGTGTTCAAATAACAATTTTAATGGTCATTCTGAATTACGTAGGACAATAGGAAATCCAGCCAAGCAGTGGAATAAGAAGTTTTAATCTAAAATGTGTTTAAGCTGCTGAAAGTGAACAAGGTATATGAAAGATGAGTATGAAAGCAAAATTCTTACAACAGGGTTGCGCTATTCAGTGGCAGCAACAGCTTCAAGTATCCTCTTCCCAGGTTGACCTCCAGTTGATCCTTGTTCCTCCTGAAGGTCAGGAGCACTTCACAGAGTAGTGTGGTGTGCATCACAAATACTCCTAAAAGGAATCATAAAAGATAATAATTTTAAGGATACAATTTCAAAAGCAGTGTTATGCATGAACCAATTTCATTTTCTATTAACCGTGAATTGAACTTAACACATTCCTAACATAATAACTTCATCTAGCTCAGATAGTTCAGACTCGGAATCAATTTAGGTCCAGCTTGGTAACACATGATTATTGTTTTAGTTGTGATTGAAATAGGTAACACAATATCCACAACAACTGGAGATGGTAGTGATGGAAAGCTGATTATTAAAGGACTGTTAAAGGTTTAAGTTAGGGCTGAATTGATTACTCGAGTAACACAAAATAATTAAATTCTGTATTTTAAACATGAAAATACTTAAGTACTGCACTGTATTGTAGAATAACTGCACTGTGAAAACAGCAGTTTTTTTGTAAATTAGGTTATTTGGTAGGAAAGGTAGATGCTGCAGATGCACAAATCTACATAAAATAAATAAAGTTACTTTTAAGTGACTAGGGCTAGTTTACAGCTTAACATTTATTGTGCATATTAATCAATTTGCACTTAAAGCAAAATATATTTTACCAATTAAATACATTAAATATTTTGTTACTCGATGAAATAATCACTAGAATAATAGATTCCAAAAAGACTCAGAGCTGCAGCCCTAGTTTATTTGAAGAGAGAAACCAGAAGCACTCACTGTCTTTCTTCATTTAAAAAATATGAACTGAACGAGTCAATTGAAAATAACTATGAAGGTTAATTTATGCATTTTCTAATCACATCACGACCTGAAGAGTGATTTCAAATGACATTCCCCGAACACAGGAGATGGACAAAGGAGATGCATGAAAAAGGCAAGTCATTTTCCTCACCTCTGGACGAAGATAGATATTTACTGAACAAATGGTTGTAATGCATTTGATGGTATTGCCTTCCATTGCTTAGGTGCTAGGTCAACCTAACCCACTAAGTTAGCAAAGGCAGAGGTGTAGCCCGTTACAATTCAGCGAAATGATGGGGGAATAAATTGAAGAGTTCAGTGCCATGCGAGCACTTCACTTATCAGATTTTTTAACAGAATACTGCACATCTAAAAGTCGCGTGCTTGCCAACCAGCCCCAACTACCAACAATCTGCGCAGACGTTGGTGGTGATAACGACAAGAGACAATCTTTGTTGTATATAGATAGATAGATATATAGATAGCGTTTTAGATTAATTCAGATAATATTAGATAGCGTTAGATAGTTTAAGCCAATTTTTCCCTCCTTGAGCTGTTGAAAAGGTAAGTGTAATGATAGTGACTACAAAGTTAAAGTCACTTTAGTGTGCTAACGTTAACGCTAGCATGCTAACGTTATTAGCCAACGGCAACAGTGACGTTAACCTTTAGAACGCGACCGCCTTTGATCTCCATTGATAATGTCAACAACTTCACCTGTCGTTAACGTTATTCAATAACACGACATGTAGATAAATGTCATGAATAACGTAAATGTTGTGCTTAAACTCATCTATACTAAAATACATTTAAGTCATTAAAAGGGTCGATTTACTACGGGAAATCGACCGGTGGACATGTCGGTCCATTCTACATAATATTGTACCCAATACTGCAACTCATTTTTTTACATTACGCTTAGGAAACAATTCTGCTAACCTTGCTATGCCACGTGAAAATCCATCGACCACCAACAGCATCCACCAGCTGGCAACTGAGCACAGTGTTGCCCTCCCTCCGTTTTAAAGGCATTAAACCGGAAGTGAATTACAGGCAGCCTCTGGCTTTTAACCAACCTGAGCGCAGTTCATTGATTACTTTAGGCCCGTACACACCAGATACGATACGAAATAACAGTGCGAAAATGCGAAAAATTCGTGTGCGAAATTTTCGCACTCAAAGTGTACACACCAAGTCCGATGCGATTATTTTAATATTTCGCATTCTATTTCGCACTCACGTCACGCAGGTTCACACAGCGACTTTCAGTAAGCAGGGAGAACTCATAAAATCATCAAGATTTGAAACAGATTATAGCCTTGATCATTCATGGAACCGTGTAGGCCTATTGCTTGAGAGGTGCTGGGGGAATTAAAGCTTACGGCCATCCTTCCCATCCCTTGTCTATTCTACTTGTGCTATTGTGATAATTGTGCAGTCCAACATAAGTTGGTTGGGCTCATTAGTGCACCCATACACCCACCCCACTACACAACACACACGCAATTCTAACGCTAGGCGGGAAGAGACATGATTAACGTTGGCAGTAGTTTAAGGAGGATACGCTTTTATAGAATTAAGCATTCTTCCTTGAGAAAAACTCCGAGTCCGGGTAAATAGACGGACACAGAGAGGTCAGCAGGGAATGACGAGCTGATTTTGTGCTGAGCTCAACGTTGCGCTCTGCCCCACATTGAGCCCGTCCCCGATCTGCAAGCTGCAGCCAGGGGTGCCCGCATATTGGACTCGAGGTATGCCATTTGGGCGGACTGGTGTAGCCTAACAAGCTGTAGGGTAGGCAAGGCCTCGTTTAAAATGTTACATGCCAAAATGCTATACGCCAACACGCTATAAAACGGCCATAGCCTATCATGTAGGCCTACATCTCACGAAACCATTTCACACGCAGGCTACATCAAAATGTATCTGCTAAGAAGCGGAGGCACAGAGACTGCCTGTAGAAATGAGCATGGGATAAAATCGCACTGCTGCAACAAGTGGTAAAAAGTGATCAGCTTGTATGACGATGATCCAACAAACAGCAAAAGCTAATAATGATAGCCTATCAGTCATTAGCTTACCTTTATAAGATCCACAGAAAGTTTTTCAGAGTTCCACATTGGGCTACTTCAGTTATGAAGCATAAAGCAAAGTTAACGCACCAGGAAATGTGAGGCAAAATTACGATAGTGGTAACCCTGGACATAATGCTGTTGTCAGCAGCATAGCCTATCATTATAACCTATTCTTAAAACTTCCATTTCCATGAATGCATGTTGTATTTTTTCCTTGCAAATATGTGCAGGGAGAAGCCCTCTGTCAGTAGTGAGATTTAATTATTTTTGGTTGAGTGTAAAATGTGACGGTGGTAAGAAGTGGGCAAAGCTGTCTGTAAGGAGTTTGCACTACGTAAGAAGTTCGTCAGGAGTAGGCCTACTCTTGAACACTTGAGAGAGTCTACTGTAACGTAAACTCTCTGTAACTTTGGCATATAGGCCTATTAAGGAGACTAGTCATCGTGAACACTGAGCAGTAGTATCACCCAATCTATCAGCTTTTTTTCTGCTCGTCGTTCTATTGTGACATCAATGGAACCCTGCAAAATCATTATTTGATTGGTCAACAGCTGTTTTTCGCATGCGAAATTTCGCATGAAATGAGACCGTTGCGAAAATGTTTTTAATCGCAACGAATTTCGTCCTCGGTGTGTACAGACTAATAGGAATGCATGTGTTTAATAGGCTGCGTAATTTCGTGCGAATATTTCGTCCGAAAAATCGGACTCGGTGTGTACGGGCCTTAAGTTGGCATAGGCCTTATAAGAATGCATAGGCTTTTTTCGACGTGGAGGGACTAGGGCAATACCATTTTAATATATTACACAACACGTTATTTAATGTTAACACTTAAATTCATCCTAATTTCACTGTGTCAAATTAAATGTAATTGTCAATCGTTGCCACACTATGCCATTGAAACTAATTTTGTGTTTGTTTTTTTTCCTTCCATTTGCATGTATATGGGACACTGAAGACCATTTCAAGCTCACAGTAAAGGTATCAGCCTAATTTCTTTTTCAATAGTGGCCAATACACACAAAAATGGCCTCTTATTGGAGTAAAAGAAGGCGAGTCTTGTCAAACATCCCTTACTGGCACTGTCCTGATGGTAACACAGTTTCCAATCGAATACATGCATTCAATATATTTAAAAATTTAAAAAAAAGTTTGTTGTACAACTTTCTTTAGCCCTAACAGTGATAGCACGGACAGTTAGCTTGTTTACAGTTGATTCCATTGTTGTGAAAGCCTGCTTACAGGCTTAACTGTTGTCCTACTATGATTGTTATGGTTACCATTCATAAGCATTGATATGGAACGGTGATTAAATTTTTTTTTTTTTATCAGATCTACTTCAAAAAGAGTATTTCTTCTCTCCGGGTGATAAATGTAAATATCCGTCTTCTGACTAAAAGAAAACAAATGTTTAACTTTTTTTTTACTAATTTTCTGTGTAACAGCATTAGATGTCACACCCCCTGACCGTCCCAACTTGTCACTTCCACATCAAAGCATGCGTAAGTCATAAGAGAAACAAACCACATAGGAACTGGAATAGAAACACTGCATTGTTAAAGTATATCAATTATGCTAAGTGAGGGGGTTACAAAGATTAATGGTAGTGGTGGTAGTTAGAGTTGTCATATTGTAAAAAGACATTTACTTCCCTTTTGCTCTTCACAGCAACATATCAAGACCTCCACTCTAGAGGAGAATCCAGGCAACCAGCCTGTATAGTAAGTATATATACTCTTTTGATCCCATGAGGGAAATTTGGTCTTTGCATTTATCCCAATCCGTGAATTAGTGAAACACACTCAGTACACAGTGAACACACAGTGAGGTGAAGCACACACTAATCCCGGCGCAGTGAGCTGCCTGCAACAACAGCGGCGCTCGGGGAGCAGTGAGGGGTTAGGTGCCTTGCTCAAGGCCACTTCAGCCGTGCCTACTGGTCGGAGTTCGAACCGGCAACCCTCCTTTTTTTGAGCAGTACATTATTGAAATATCATTAAAAAAAATAGGTAATTTTCATCAGGATAACTTAGTAGATCAGCACAGCAAAATTGATGTTAACGTTTTTTCTGCATTACATTTTTCAAGAGTTTCCTCAGCCTGGCGAATGGGAACAGCCGTCAACTAACAATGGTAAGCCTGCACCAGTAAAACGACTCAAAAACTAGAACATAAAAACAAATGGTCAGCAATGTCTCTGCCTTGGATACATGCGATTGTGCCAATGTGTCTCGGCCGACCATTTGAGATCAGACCACCCAATACACATTCTAAAAATATGTAAACTGGCCCTTTTGTTGTGTTCTTTCAGCATGTGAAAATACACAGCAGGGGTGGCGGCGTAGCATGAACATGCCATGTACACGTAAGTGTTTACTGTTATTGCCATTCGTCATTCAGTCTGGGAGCAGTGCAATTTGATTGCTTGACAATCACAAACTTTAAGTCATCTATAATATTTATTATTAACAATATATTTACAATATTATTAACTAGAATGTACTGTTGTCCTTAACCATGAATCTGTGTTTTAATACTCACATCTTGTTCATGCAGCCTTTGAAAGGGTGCTTCTACAAGCGGTCCCGAGAGATGGACCTCCAAATACGCCATCTCACAAACATGGTGGAGAGAGACTCCTTTTCACTTCCCCTTCAGACGATGGAGGACCTTGACAGGCTTGAGGACAACCTCCAAAACCCTGACAACAAAAAGATGGTAAGACTGAGTAGACTTGAATAATTAAGAAATTACACTTGATAATTAAAGGAGACATTACATTAGATATTCGAAATGATTCTGTCTATTTCAATACTTTATGTTCATATAATATTAGGCAACTAAAGTGTGTTAAGTCCTCAGAGTCCACAGAACGGTGTTCCTGTGTGTCTGAATGCATCTTTTGACTATATTTATTTATCTAGGGTAGCTACAACAATTGGCACTTTGTACACTCACTGCCCATACACTGAGCTACTGTCACACAGATTTCCAATGCCTATAGCTAGCCCACATACCATTTCACTCTTATGAAAATATATATGAAAATATTCAAGCCCATAAAAAATAATGACAATTCACATTGTGCTAGGTAGGCCTAGTTGCGAAATGTAGGCTATGCTAATTTAAGATTATGTTATTTAGGAAACACGCCAAACCAATTTACAAAACAATAAGCAAGTATCAAGAAACAAGTGGGAATATCAATTAATCAAGCATTGCAGTTGGTCTAACACACAAAATAATCAGTTTACAGTAAATCGCTGAGTTAAACATACAGTAAACTATTGCACATGCAGGCAATATAGAAGTACACGGCCACGTGGGCGATTGTAGCCTAAACGGCAGCTGTCTTTCAAATAATTATTAAATACATAAATGAGGCCTGTACATTTACACTCATCACACAATTTGATCCAAAGGCAAGTAACACTAGCTTACACTTACCCTAAAATAAGAGTAGCCTATTTTAACTTAACTTACCCAAGCTCTCGTCCACCAGACACTGTTGCTGTGTTGCTCCCATAGATTGTAAAAGGTTGCTCCTTAACTAACTTTGTCCAGTTGTGGAAATGACGAAATTGTTTGTTCTCACACCGATTCTGTTTCTCTCTCTTGTCCAGGCGCAGCTGTGAGAAATCCGATGCTCCAATCAACGGATGCGGAGGCAGAGAAGCACCTGCAGGATTTTTTGAGATTGGCGCCTGGGCGCAAATCCCTCTAATATTTAATAAATATTTTATATGTTAAATAGCTCCCATTTGTCGTATTTCTTTATAGTAGCCTTAAAGATAATTAGGCTAGGCTAAATAAGGCGGCTGAATGTCGCCAAATATTATGTAAGACGAAATTAGTATAACATCTTATATACAGCGGGTAAAGGAATAAAAATGATGTCTGCAAGACGTAAAAACGGCAAATTTAATACCGTTATAAGATCTTTGTAAGACGTTAGGGAGATGGATGTCCTATTATGACGTATTCATGAGCATCTGGAATACGGCTGCTAAACGCTGTTTGAAGATCTTAACAAGACGTCTCAGATACGTCTGCCAGATGAGCAAACGCTCTCTAGAATACGTCTTACAGCTGTCCAGCAGACCTTTAGAACACATCTCCAAGACGTCTTGCAGACATTTTTTTGCTGACTGGGTAGGTGGCTAACGTCAGATCCAAACAGCTTGTAAATGCACTTCAATAAAGCTGTGTAAAGAAATGATCCAGTATTTTATTTTGAAATTATTACGTGCATGTTTTTGTATAGTCTCCAACGTAGTAGGCCTAGATGGTAGTGTCATTGTGAGATCACTGTGCTACCAATCTCTTAGAAAAAACGAGGCGCCGCACAAACGAGGTGAAGTGAACATTGAATCGTCAGGGGCAAAAGGAACAAGTACGCCGAAATAGCTATTGTTTACAAGTGTTTTTGAAGGGGGTGCGTTGGCCAAATAATATTTAAAAGATTCAACACAAATGGCTATGGTTTGTGAACAAAAACGTTGTCTAGAGTATGCATCAATAATTGACAAACAAACGCTACCTACCCTGTTTTTCGTGCTAAACGTCACTGAAGCCTAGTTGATTGAAGGATGACCTCTTACTCTTACAGTGTCGATGTCTGAGACCTGGGCGATGTTTGAGCATCTTGCAATGTTAATAACAAATGCAAAGGAGCCTAACTTGTGAAAGTTAGGTGTGTTTTATGGGGAAATGTTTTGGATATCATAGAAATGATGGTCATATGAAGGACAGATATACATTTAATCAATGATATACCAGCTTGGCATATAATTGATTAAATGCCTTGTGTATGTGTCCTTCATATGACCATAATGTGTATGATATCCAAAACATTTCCCCATAGAAACACACATAAGTAGCAAATTGTTGCAACACTATGGAAGACAAAGCTCTTATTTGTTTCCCAAAAGTTTTAGTTGATGTTCCACGAGTTAAGGTTCAGAAACTTTTGCTAATATGTTCCACTCACCGTGCTATTACTAACACTACTTCGGCCAGCAAGACGGGGATATGCTGTTTTGTGTGTTGGTAGAGGACTCTGTAATCACATTGTTGCACATGTCACGCACTCAGGTAAACGTAACCTAAACAGTTGGTCATTAAAAAAACAAAAACATTGGGACGCTGCAGAGTGAAATCCACATTATATATGCCCTATAAAAGGTTAGTGTCAAAGTAACAAGTAAACGAGAAACAAATTTTATTGAAAAACTTGTGGACATCATAGAAATACACAACATGGAACAATACATGAACACCCAAAATGAACACAATGAACAAACTATAAACCAATTATATATATATATATGTACACCCGGTGCCACCTGTGGAGAGCAGGTATGGTGGATTTTCATGATTTAAAGGGATGTAATCATGGGTTTCATAAGGGTTTATAATATTGCATGGGTTTTCATGTTTTAGAAGAATGTAGTCATGAGTGTCATATGTTTTTATGTCACTGCATGTGCTGTGAGCAGGGTGAGGTCATTGTATCTTGTGTAGGCCAGACCAACTATCAGAGGAGTGGGGTGAGTGGAAAAATACTGGGGGTACCAGGATGAGGAGCATCTCCTCCTTACATGGTCAAGGGAAGGGGGTGTTATCCAGCTGGTGAGCACTGGACAGGACAGGGAATAGGAGGCCGCTGTGTCTTTTGATTTAGAGCCTGTCCAGCTAGGAAGAGAATCAGATAAGAAGGCCCTATTTCCCCAAACTGGAAAGAACCAGAAAACCTCTAGTTTACATATGTTTCCTATGCATTAGACAGGTTTGCATATAGTTTTATGCATGATGGGAAAATGGTTTCCACCAATGTAAGTGACCCTGCTTAATGCTGATTGGTGAAAAGTGGTTTTGGGGATGACGTGAGAGGGTGGCACTTCTCGAGGGCCAAGGGGTATAAAATATAGTGTATAGCCCTCCGTAGGCAGATTTCGTCGGGGGCCCCAGCTGATGACATCTCCTCCCTATTGCTTTGACGGTTGGTCTGGACTTTGGTTAGGCTGTACTATCATTGCAATATGGAGAATAAAGATCAACAGTCCTCAGAAAATCTTCTGTCTACATTGTCTCCTTCGGACGCCTTGTTCCAGAGTGCATAATTACTAAATAGTCAAGTGGTAATTGTTAATTGGAAAATTGGATTCGGAAGTGGACTTTTTCCACGACACAGGCTCACAGCAAGCCATGAGGTCCTTGCTGCCAGGAGAGATGAGACCCAGCAGTGGTTAGCAGGGAGGATCCTCAAGGGAACGTGGCAAACCGCAGATATGCGGCAGGGGTTGGAGCCAGAAGTGCTCCACCACTACGTGGATCTCTGGTAGGTCAAGGTCTCCCACTGCAGCATTGTTATGATACATCTGGGTGCAAGCCTAGATTGTCAGGTGGTTGATCCTTTGCAGGTTCCCCACTTTGTACTAATGGAGGTGAAATGGCCAGACATCACCAGCATCACGAGACACCTTACATCAAGTTCGTTGGGGCGAAACCTCAACTAAAAATGAGTCACCAGAATTTCACCCAGGTGCAAGGTCAGCTTGCAGTCACTGGCCTTCCCTGGTGTGGCAGTCACTGACACCAAGTCAGACCAAGTCAGACATTTCCGTGTAGAGGAGAGGATTTGGTGAGACGAGTCCTTCATTGTTCTGAAAGACAAATTAGATATGTTTTATCATTCCACATTTATGGACATATTTCTTCAATAGTATGTGTGTGTGTGCGTGCGTGCTTTGTTCAATTTTCAATTTGTCTGTTTTACAATTATTCTGTTGATCGATCATGTGGGTGTGCATGTGTGGGTGTGCATGTGTTGATCATGTGGGTGTGCATGTGTGAATGACATATTTCTCGATGTATTTTCTTGATTTCGGATTCAGTGATTATTACTAACAACTTAGCATGTGGGAGTGTATGGGTGCGTGCGTATGCATATAGAAGAGCAGGGAAGTGAAAATACTCACGTGACAACACCAGCACCTCCAGTTCCACTATCCTCGTGTGAGCTGCATCCAATGCACCTACCTGATGCAAAGTAGAGAAAAAGTAGAGAAATAATGAAACGGATCACAGCACCTCTTTAAACTCAGTCTATATCAAGAATAGCTTATTTTCCTGATGCTGACATCCTGCTAAACTGTAAACAACAATGCTTATTAATTAATTACGGTACACTACAATTACTGTAGTGTGCAATGATGACATACTGTAGTAAGTTATGAGTGCTGTGACACAAAATAACATCACAATAATCTGTGTTTCAGTAAAAGGTGTATGAAATATAAATGTATGAAATAATCTCTCGTTTAGTTTAAAAACAGACATACTAACACAATTTGCTGTCTAAACCTAGCTAAGATTACTATCTATATCTTTGCTTTGTTACCTAGGGCTATTGGCTCTGTGCAGCACTAGGTAGAGACAAACTCCACGTAGTGCACGTAGGCGGGTGGAAGCTAAAATCACGTAAATATCTACTTGAAACAGAGCAGACTGGCACACAGCAGTGCTCCGTGGAGCTGCCCACGGGTTTAAGAAGCGTAAAACACTTACAGCAACTGAAGCATTCATCTTTAGGTGAGTCAATATCACCATAAGGTGCCTTTGAGACTTCCCCATCCCCCCCAAAAAAGCTGAGATTTTCCATTGAACTTCATATTCATTGTATTAAGTATATGTTATGCTGTTAGAAATACATATTGGTCAAGCTCCCACACTTTTTATAAATTAACTGCAAGCAGACAATTTACATGCAAACAGCAAAATATGTCCACCCTGTCATGGACAATTTCAAAACAGAGTAAATACATTGTAATTACATAGTGATTATAAAATGTACATTTTCAGAAAACTATTTAGTCCCTTTCTCAACAATACATTTTAGTTAATGGGAAAAGTATTGGGATAATAATGAAATTATGGCAAACTATTTGTTTCTCTATAAAATCTGCGAGAGTTGCACTTTCTTTTCTAAATAAAATCTAACAACAAAGATATCTGGTCAAATTTTCAAACAATACTATTTGGCCCTCATTTGCTTATAAAGGAATCACACAAAATATTTTGCTAACTTGTGGAAATAATTTGTTTATTTTCATAGAACATGAAAATAACAGGGTGGACAGAGACATGACAGGGTGGACCCTGGGCATGACAGGGTGGACATGTTGTGGAATGTCATTGAATGGCCCCATAAATGCAAGGAACAATGCAGTTTTACTTTTCTCTTTTTTGAGCTGTGCCTCTAATATTTCAATCTGTTTTTTCAGTTTTCTCTTCGCACTCCTTAGAATGCTTTCCCCTTGACGCCGTTGCCTGAAACACAAAATATTTGTAAGGATTTTTTTTATACGATTTTAGCAAGTTAGTTATCAATATGAAGAGTTCAGATGCAAAAACCCTCTAAATCCATCTGACCACTTTTCTTTTAAATGAGCATTTAAAATCAGGCTCCTATAGGTTTTTGCCTATAAATCAATATGTCAGACCAGGAAAGAGTGGTATTTAGTGGGTTTTGAAGTTAAATTATTTGAACTGACAACATGAACTGTGTGTGTGTGTGTGTGAGTGAGTGAGAGAGTGGGTGTAAATGTGTATGTGTGTGTGTGTGTGTGTGTGGGTGTGAGTGTTTCCGTGTGTGTACATGCATGTGTGTGCAAACATTGGTGGTTTTCCTGCACATGTGGCAACATGACAATATGAACTGACAACAGGAACTGTGTGTGTGTGTGTGAGTGTGTGTACATGTGTGTGTGTGTGTGTCTGTTTGTGTGTGTGTTGGTGGGTGTGTTTCTGTATGTGTGTGAGTGCCTATGTGTGCGAACATTGGTGGTTCACACGTACATGTGGCAACATGACAACATGAACTGACAACATGTACTGTGTGAGTGTGTGTGTCTGTGAGTGGGTGTACGTGTGTGTACTGTATGTGTGTCTGTTTGTGTGTGTGTGTGTGTGCATGCATGCATGTGTGTGGGAACATTGGTGGTAAGTTGTAGGAGTGTGTGTAAGGAGATGTCTTTTATCTCCTGGATGAAAATTATACTCTTTCCCATTCATTTCCTATGGCGCTCATTTTTGACCGTAAACAAAAAAAGTGTTTCTACGTTGAATAAATCACTCAAAATTCAAAGAAAGTAGTCAAAATAAATTCTATGCGTTCAAAAGCCTTTTGTGAAGGATATCATAAGATCTTGAGGCAGTCTGATGAAAAATGCCATATTTATGGTACAGGGAATGGTTAAATCGGTCATTTTTGACCGGAACAGTGTTAGAAGGTTAACGTATACTATGTGTGGAGAGCATCCATTCACCATCTTTATCTCATTTTTGACGTAGGTGGCATTTAAAGGCTTTTGCATCTGAACCCTTCATATGTCATTTTATGGGGACATAAACAGTTGATAATTGTCCTTCAAATACATCTAAACTTTCTAATAAGTCTCATCAGCTAAACTTCCAATGATCTAACCTGGAGGGCCCTGGCTCACGCTGATTTTCAGGAGTTTCAGCAGGGGAGGGGTGGCTGTGACTGTAGCAAAGCACTGGCCCTGTTTCTGGCTCTGGCTTGACTTTTTGCCTCTCCATTTCTTTCTTTTTGCCCTCTTCTCTCTCTCACTGAGCTCATTGACACCTTTCTTCTTTCCAGTCTCTCTGTCTTTTTTCCATTTGACCCTTTCTTTCTCAAGGTACTTTCTTCTTCTGTCTGGGTCAACATCACGACGTTCCCGATATCTCCTTGCTATCTCAGCTCCTTTTGATCTCATTCCTTGAAAAAGACGATTCAAAATGTTCCCTTACACATTTTAATTGGCAGTCTGTAAATTAGGCTTGCCTTATCAAACTAGGCTTGCTGATACCGATATCGCCAAAAAAATTGTCCAAATTGTCCAATTTTCCAAATTTACTATGTATAGCATGTACTGTTATAAAATGTGTGTAATAGCTGTTGTAATATGTGTAACATTATCAGCATGTGGCCTAAACTATGCACATGTCCACCCTGTCATGGAAGGCTTGCTGACAGGGTGGACAATGACAGGGTGGACATTTTTGGCTAATGTTAGCATTTAATGAGCACATGGTGGACCTTCACTTAGCAACATGCTACAGTCAGCAAGCTGACTATGTACTGTTTTACAAATATATTTCAAAGTTCTGATAGGTTTTTCTATCAATTGATATTTCACTATGACAGAGTGGACATGTTAAGCTTGACAACATCCAACTACACACATAATATGATGAAAATTATGAAACATAAGTGGAAATACTTACTCTGCAACTCGCCACTGCTTCAGTCTCCATTGAAGAAAGAAAAAATGCTCGTAGTGATTTCACTGAAAACATCAGTGGGTTTCTTAAAGGGACAGTTACCCCATAATGACAGGGTGGACCGCAATTTCAGGGACACATGCAAAATGTTCAATATGATTATGAAAATACAATATACATGATCAAAATGACTTGTTTTATCAAATAACTTATTGTGGACAATAAAACCATGTTAACATTTTTTTGATTTAGTATCATTTAACCACTTATTACACACACTGTAGTTAGCCGAGCAGTGTGTGGGACATGCCAAAATCACGTACATCCAATGAAAAGAAATTGATAAAATGAAGGAAACACATTTTAAGAGACTTATCATTGTACTGATATGTGTGCAAGTGTTTGGCCACTTATAATAAGACCTCAGACTTTCATTATTCTGCTACATTTTCATGATGACTGAGTGAGTCTGATGAGGACACCAAAGGCACTTCATAGTGATATTGACTCAGGTGTTTTTTAAAAGCGATTACAACGAGCGAGAAACGTGTGCCGTTCACCCACCATAACACAAACACGAAGTTCGTCTTTCATGTCATGCCGTAGGCTGGTGTATTAAGGAAAAAGGTGGAAGCTAAAATTGCGTTTAAATATCTACTTGAAACCGAGCAGACTGACACACAGCAGTGCTTCATGGAGCTGCCCACGGGTTTAAGAAGCGTAAAACACTTGCATAAATTGTATTTCATACATTTTGGCACAACTGGCATTCATCTTTAGGTGCTATTTAAACGCGATTACAACGAGCGAGAAACGTGTGCCGTTCACCCACCATAACACAAACACGAAGTTCGTCTTTCATATCATGCCGTAGGCTGGTGTATTTATGAAAAAGGTGGAAGCTAAATTTGTGTTTAAATATCAACTTGAAACCGAGCAGACTGGCACACATCAGTGCTAATCAGTCACCCATGGTTTTGCACTTGCACATTTTAATGTTATTTCTTACGTTTTTGGTACAATTTAAGTACTCATTATCTAGTGCACAGACCCAGTAAAATCCTCCAAATAAACATAATGTATATGCAAATGTACACCTGGCTATTTATCTCCTTGCCAGTTCATCTACTCAGATCAAATCTTACCAGGGGATGGTCGTGCGTCGTGGTCCGTAGCTAAGCTAGCTAGCTTAGCTAGCTAGCAACATCAACATCTTCATTTCCACAAGGTTGTTGGACTTCATGAACATCAAATCCCAGTCTCTTAGTTGTCCTCTCAAAAACAGACTTCCTGGCTTGGGTTGTGTCAGAGACCCATGAAAAAACAAAAGGTACCGCGTCTTGTTTAACTCTGGTTTGTTAAAACCACTAGGTGTTTTGTACAGGTCACTGCTAATGGAAATGCATACTAGAAATGACTGTGCTATTAGAGACGTTAAACAGTGGGCCTTCCTCTCTCCTGATGGCTTGAATCCATTTTTTTCCGATGGTCCACATTGCGGGGAAAAATATGAAAGCTCAAATATGGTTGTTTTTATCTGCTGTTGGTACACAGAGGTACATAATACCGCCTTGTACAAATCATCTGTGCAATTGCCATTCACCGTGAACGGTTTTCCGCATGACCGGAAGTAGCGATACGTCTTAACGTAGCAAAACGGAAGAGACGCCATTTTTAGATGAGATAGGCTTATTCGCCCTAGTTGGGCGAAATGAAAGCGAATCGCCGAGGCAGGCGAAACAAAGTTGGCCAAAGTTTAACTTTATTTAAATGAGGACCATTCCAGAACCAATCAGGTCCGCGTCTTTGTGTTTGGAGGCGGGAGTTACAAAAAGGTCTGACCAAGATGGCGGAGACTACCTGAGCTGTAACGCGAAAATTTGTATGTGATTAAAATGTTTCTACACGAACATTGGCACTTGTATCAACACGAATTGTGGTTTATATGCCACACGAACTTAGTCAGAGCACATACACCACTAAATAGACCACTATATATGTTAGTTTAAGCACTCGATCTTTTTTAGCTAGCTGACAGGCGAAATGCTAGTATTTTAGGACATTGGATTGCATTGTAAACCTAGCTAGACAGCTAGGCTACATGCTGCAACACAGGTATGAAATATATTATGTCTTATTGACCTTGTTGTTTCTATGAACATGAATTGTTGTTTATAGGCAACATCAACTTAGTCGAGGCATAAAGACCCCTGGATATCTTCATTAAGTACTTAAACGTTTGAATTAGCTGATTAGCCTAATTAGCTCGCTTGCCACCACTGGCTAGACACTGCAGTCTAGGTTAGCGGTTTCGCCGTCACGCCCCCGAGGCGAAATTTCGCTGGCCGAAAATCGCGAGGTGTTTCGCTGTGTGGAATGTAAAAATGTAAAAATCATCCTTATGTAAGATGCTGTTACTGCAATTTGACATTGTAATCGTTCTCTAAGAAGAGTGAAAAGCAGTTCTCTGGCTAAATTATGGTGCCCCTTCTGTCCTTTGGTGCCGTGCGCACATTGCGAGATGCGCGTGGTAGCGGCGGCACTGGACTCTTTGTTCCAGGTGCGTATAGCCTACTATTGACACGTTAACAAGGCCGATGAGCTGTGATTGAAAATCGGGAGTGGTGCTGTCCCTGACGGGACAAATCAAAATCACCCAAAATACGGGATGGCAACCCTACTTACCACATCAGAACCAAAGCTTCCACAAAGATGTGGCCCACATCTGTAATACGGACCCAGACCACCTCTAAACTTGGACTTGTTGCTAACGTTCTAGAACAGGGGTGGGCAACTAATTTCCCCAAGGGGCCACATGACAAACTGGGACTGTTGAGGAGGGCCGGACCCAAAATACCGAACTCAAGTCTGAACTCCATTCTGTCCAATTCTATTCTGTTCTTGTATAACATTAAGTAAATCATATGGTTTTGTTTACTACTCGTAAGAACGGATGAAAATGTGAGGGAGACAAAGGAAAAACAGCAATAGGCTATTTAATTTATGTCCAGTATTTAATCCTCATTCTCGAAAATGATTTTGTGACAGACATTTTTTTTCAGTTTTCAGACTGATATAAAAAAGTACTACAATATCTATATAATTAGGCTAGGCCATGAAAATGTGAAGGAGTCAGTACAACCATAGGCCTGTGCCCCCATTTCATCAACACTCAGCAATATTTCATCATTAAATCATTACCATCATTAAATTAACTCTATGCAGATTTAGACTATGAAAATGTGGAGCAGACAATAGTAGGCTGTCATTAGTGAATCAACATGCACAAAGAAAACTATTTTAAAAATGTAGGCTATGTTTTTGCTTTAACTTTATGCACAAAACTGTGATTGGTCAACTCGCCCTGTGTGTTGAGCCGACTGCTTCAAGCAACCTGTGGGTAGTAGCATCATACTAGTTCGCTAACATAAGCTTTGCAAATAAACTCAGACATATTTTGGTTACAATGACGGGGTTATCCGAATGTAAACTATCTATCTGCCAGTAACGTTTTGAAATTAACACTTCGTATCGCCAACAAACAGCAGGAGTTTGTTCTGACAACCTTTGCGGTGGTGAGCGACGCAGACATAAGACACACAAAACTTTGAAAGGTTTATGCCGACTTAAAGGCAACTGCATTGTGTCGACGCAGAATATTCACCAGCACATCAGTGAGGGTGTTTACATCGTATGCATCCACGCACAAATGTATGGGCGTACAAATAGCAGTCGCTTTCAAAATAAAAGCAACGATATTGATTTGCGTGCATTATGCTAGGCTCTTGACTATTTGTTCTTTCACGGATCTTATGCGGGCCGGTCAGGGAAAGCCCACGGGCCGGATGTGGCCCGCGGGCCGTATGTTGCCCATGTATGTTCTAGATAGAATATGCATATTTCTCACGCTGGTTTACTGAACAGAGCCGAACGCGCCAAGTGAGTGAGGTCCGTCCGTTTGAGAAACATGATGCTGATTTGGCCCTCATCAGTACCACGGATTACAGCCACAGGCACCAGAAACCGTTGGAAAAGAGCAAATAAAACTTTTGTGGGGGTGCCCATTGCCAATTTCCTTATTAAATCCTGATTTGTTAAATCTTACAATTGAACACTCCCAAGTAGCCTACACAAAAATGGTTAATTCACCCACTATCCAGGAGCAAAAATGTCGTGGGGGGTAAAAAACAGGCACTGGCGCACATAAGAAGATGGATGCCAACATGGGTACGTATTGCTTTTTAATACTATATTTCGTTGTCAATTGTGTGATTATGGTGAATATAGTGTGAAATATGGGACTATGAAAGTTTCTGCTTTAAGTTTTTGTTTGCCCCATGCCACTATTTGCTGCTAGCAGCTATTGTAAACGTGCTAATTACCAACGATGTTTTTTTAATACTTCAAAAGAACATTTGCTAAATGAACCTTACATTTTTCAGTAGCCATAGGTGTGTAGATTTGAACAAAATCTAGTTTGGTTCTTACCGGGACTTTTTACTGCCTGAAATATCCGATTTTGAAATCACAAAATCAGTTTTGTGACCTGCTAAAATACATTTCGTGAGTCACCAGTTTGCGGAATGAATTAGCCAGTGGGTCCATTTAGAAGTGACACTTCATTCACAGAGCTGCGTGAAATATATTGCAATTTTTCGCCACAAGGTGGCAGCTTAAGTCCGCTGTAGCATTGCCGGTAAACAGGGCTGCTGACTGCATTCAGAGGCTTTGCAACGGCAGTGATTGGCAATGAGTGCGCATTCAAAGTCTATGCGCGTCTGTGCAAGTGAAACTGACAAACTCGTGTGTAGGCTAAGCAACGATATTTAAAACAATGAATGAAGTGGATTCCTGTTATGTTCATGAAAACAGTATAGCGATTGGATAGCCTAATAAATCGCGACTTGTTGTAGGCCTAGATCATATCACTCGCCTCGCTGGAGTGCGCGCATAGGCCTATGCCTACTTGCCCGTCCAAATAGAGGGCTTTCCTTTGTTTCACGGATCTCTGTGATTAACGGGAGGCGCGAATGAAGTGGCCACTTCTAAATGCTACCCACTGGCCAGTTAATTCCGCAAACTGCTGACTCACGAAATATATTTTAGCAGGTCACAAAACTGATTTCGTGATTCTATAATGCATTTCGTGACACATAATTCATTAAGTAGCCTATAGCCTAGGCCTATGCTAGGTTACGAACAATCAATCAATGATGCAACTATATGATAACTGAGCTATAATTAAAACTAGTTTCCTAATCTATGTGTCGAGCGGGATCAATCAGTCAAAAGATTATCATTTATACGTGATACTTTTCTATCCGGCTATAAAACGATCTCTGAATCTCGAGCAGGGAGTTTCTTGTAAATATCTCCTTTAATGTGCACTTGTGAATTAAGTATTACCATGGGAACCGCTCTATTAACACTTAGCCTATGTTGTATGTTAGAATATTCCAGCCGAAAATTACTTGCGCCCGAGCTGTTGGATGATCTTTTTTTTTTTTTTTTACCGTTTAGGGCCTACATGTGGTTTTTATACGATGTGACTATGCTTCACGATAGGGGTGTCATGTTTCATGGTCTAACAATACAATTAGCCTAGTTTAAGCCCACATTCGGTTATTTTTTTACCGATCAACATTTCATCACTGATTGAAAATAAAGAAAGGGTGAATAATAAATTATATTTAGCATATTGTAAACCGATATTGCCTGCCCATAGGATGCCCTACAGTACAGTGCACACTATAACGTATAATCTTGTTCCATAGGAGCGGTACGCAAGTGTCCATGACGGCCCAGGCAACAGACACAGACATCCAGACATCGGGACAGCAGCTGGAGCTACTCTGCGAAAGATCTGCAGAGGCCGCCGAGCTGTTTCTGACCAGTGAGCTGCCATGCCAACTGCCTGGAGTCTGGATTGAGCAGACTAACGTTAACGTTGAATGACTGCATTACGGACCAACTACGTCGCTGTTAAAAGTCCACCGAGTTGCTGATCTACAAGATCGCCCATGACTTCGGACTGTTATGCTTCCAGTGATCTCCAGACTAACAAGGTCTAACGTTCACGTTATCTCCAGACTACCAGTGAGACGAAGAACTTTGTTGGCGTTGCATGCATCGGTTGTGGAGACACAGCTGTGCGCAGTTTCACGCGAGTCATCATTGCCCTTGGACATTTTCAGCCGGTTGGAAATTGGACTAATTTTTATTTTTATTTTTTATTTATTTACGCCGCTCCGTCCGGCATCTTTTGCGTTTGTTATTTCTTAAATGTAGTTCTGTCTTGGTGTCATGGGTACGCTGGCGACTACGCCGCTCCGTCCGCTATTGTCTTTGTTAGTCTATGTGTCATGACAATGTCTTATATGTGGAGCGCTTTGGGTTGCACTCTGTGCACGTTAAATGCGCTATACAAATAAAACTGACTTGACTTGACTTGACATCCACCAGTGCGCCATACGCTGGTTCGCACTGGCGCATGACCGGGAGGGGGGCCGTAGCAAGCGCCAGCGCCAGCGTGAAGAACAAGAAGAAAGCCAGCTAAATTTTGGATTTTATGTTTTTTGTTCATGTTTTGAATGGAGGGGGGCGTAGCAAGCGCCAGCGCGATGAAAGAAGCCAGCTAAATATTGGATTAATTGTTCTATGTTCATGTGATGTTTTAAATAAAGATGTTTTTTAAATGTAAACATTTTCTTCGATTCTGATGGGGTATTGGGCTATGCAGCAAGCCTACAGCAAGCAACACGTGCTATGATTGTTATAGGGCAATTCCAAACCTTGGCATTTGTATGATGTGAATGATAACATTATTTTTTTGTGCATTTTTTTCTCATTTACATTCTTCAGCCAAAAATAGCAAATGCTCAAATTTCATGCAATCATTCACATCATAGGCCTACCATCACATTTTATTGGCGTTATAGATGTTACAAAAAAATTATTTTCCATTGCCCTATATTCTGAAATGTATACTTTGTGGATGGCCTATGATTATTGCTTCTGACTGTAGGGTAATTAAATATAAGGTAGCCTAAATGATAGGCTAACTATAAATGCCGAAAATAAGGCATATAGCTGGCATCGATCTGGTATGCGGATCTAAGCCGCTCCTGTACGGGACTGGGCCTTCAGCCAGAGCCCGTCTACGGAGAGCCTTGCCACTCCGTATTAAGTCCCATTGTACCGAATTTTGGTTGCAGTTCCACCAGATTTCCACAGGGGGCGATCGCCATGAGTGCAGAATGAATGGGAGTCAATCTAGCTAGACGGCTAAATTTGTCTCCTTCACCTGATTGTCGTTGACAAATCTCAGATTTGATTGTAGTTTGTATAACTTCAACATGGGTTATAGGTCAAAAGTTGAATTAACGAGTACTTATGTCCTTTTGATTTCTTACAGTTTGGGTCGTTGTTGCCCATAACATGCTAGCATTGTGCTACTGAGTGACATCATTGACACGTTTGAAAGGCTTTTTAGAACAATTAAGTTACTTTAAAAAATATAATACTCCACCAAGTGTATTTTCTTTGCCTCCCCTTTCGAATACAATATTCAAATTACTTGAAAAAAAATAATATCCCGAGAAAAGTGGATTTTGAGGGGTACAGCTCCATAGACCTCCATGCATTCTGCACTCGTGGACGAGCGCCCTCATGTGGAACCACAGAAGGAACTGCAACCAGTTCAGAAACCGGAAGTTTTCCGAGAGTGGCAGTTCTCCCCTTATTAGACATTCTCTGATTCAGCGACTCGCGCGTATGTATTTGGAATAGCAGATTCTACACTTACGAGAATACTTTGATTAGTAGGTGGAAATAATTACACATGAATGAGCACATATTTTTGAAAGAACAAATGGGTTTTTGCTAAGAATTAACTCAAAAAAAGTACACAATGTAGCTTTAAAGAAAAATGTTACACTCCCAAACAAAATTGAAGTTTGCGGAGCACACAAACACACAATCACCCAAGCAAATACTAAAGGAGGAGGGGAAAAAAGGAAACAAAAAGAATGTAAACACACATCTGTTTTAAATCCTGCCAACTACGCCAAATGTGGCAGATGAGTTGAGTAGTACGTAGGTACTGACCCAGGTAAGATTGACTACGCCACCCTGGGAATTGCACCCAGGGAAATGTATATATTGAATTGGTCTAATATGCACACAGGTTCATTAACTGACAGAGACGTGGTTTCATCCAAGTAAAAAAAATAATTTTATTAACAATGTCTAAAATTACAGCTGATGTAGCTCAAGCACACCACACACACAAAGGGGGCAACAGACAACAGGAACTGAGGCTTATCAGTGAAAGGACCGGCTAACTAGTGAGGGGGCGTCCAGGAAAAGGTCACACCACTGCAAAAGTGTCCACGCGCACGCACACACACGCCAGGTCAAGTCTGAAACACCCATGATGTAAGTAACACACCCAGTGGCGTAACAAACCAATGGTGGGCCTAGGTGCGAGTGCGCTACGTGGGCCCCATACCGACGAACTTTGGCACATGATGAATTAGCTCTGATACATGCAATACACATTAAGGGTGACTTCTTTTGTTTATGTAAAGGGCCTGAGGCACCGAAGTAGTTTAGTAGTTACAGATTACAATTTCAAATAAAAAACACACGACTACATATCCATTACATATGAAAACATTAAAAAAATAATTTTATTAACAGCCTGCAGGCCAGGGTAATCTAATATTACTCCATTAACATCAACTCGCATGGATTTATGGGAACACTCAATGCGCCTCTTCAACCCTCTGCTGAAACTGCAAGCGTAGATTGCTTGCTTATAAACTCACTGCGCAGAAACAAAACTTAATGTAGCCTAACTTATTTAACCGTCCAGAAACCAAATAAAATCATACATATGCATACAATCCCCAATATGCGTGAATTAGGCCATTAGAAGAAGGCCATCTTACGAGCCTTTCGTTGTGCAAAATAGTCAACGATGTTCCCAATATTTAATGCTCTGGCTCTCGTATTTTCAATGGACAGGATAGCTAACCCACGGAGCCTCTCCTGCCCCATGCTGCTCCTTAGGTATAGGTCTTAATAAGTTTGAGTTTGAAAAAAGATCGCTTAGCTGTTGCCACAGTCACAGGCAATGTCAGAAACAACATGAGTACATACTTCCCCGAACACTGTCATAATCTACCACCAGCATTTTGGGAAGTTGAAAAATAGATGACTTCTGTGAAATATCTGCTTTAAAGCAAGACCTGAATGAGAGGAGTTGTGTTGGGAATGTCGGTGCAATGTCCCTGCTAATGGTCTGACAAACGTCTTGCCTTTTCAAGCAGTATCATCACCTGCGAGTTTAAGGGTCATAGGACGTAAAGACTCAAACACATGACAAGTTTCCCGCATACTTGCAAATCTTTGGGAGAGCTGACTGATTATGATGTCCAGAGTTGCATTAAATACCTGCACTTTGAAGCATCTCTCTGCATCGATTAAGCTCTCATCTTCCGATAGATCGTCAAAGTGACGCTTCACTCTCCGTGCTCTAACATTCTAAAGTTCTGAAAAAAAAAAAAAAAGAAAAAAAAAGGAGGCAGGGCGGGGGTAGCGACGGGCCCCGGAAGGTCACGGGCCCTGGTGCGACTGCACTTGCTGCACCTACTATAGTTACGCCACTGAACACACCAGAAGGGGAACACCCCAAGGAAGATAGCAGACCCTCCACCGCAGGCCTCAGCTCCTAGGAAAGACACAGGACAGGGTAGGACAATTACTGGGGCCACAGTCAACCAACCAATTAACTAAAGAAAAACAATAGCTGAGAGTAGGACACCGGCTCTCAGCAGCTGGAAAAATGGCCTCCTGCCAGTGCAACACAGACAAAATATACAAAATAAAGAAGTGAATAAAAAAACAAATGCTAAGACACTGGTTATCAACAGCGCAGGTGAAATGGCCTCCTGCCAATGATAAATCAAATTGGAATAACCGCAAACCAGAAAGGGGGGGGGGGGGCTGAAGTCAAAAGTATAATTAAAGCTAAAATAAATGAAAAATGGCAATTTGTATTTGATAATGAACAGTCTGGTAGACACCTGCATAGTATTCAAGGAAAGGTGGGGAGGAGCAGGAGTATGCAGAAGTAAGCAAGAAGAAGGTGTGGTGTCCAGAATGAGGCTAGGACATACAGGATTAAATAAAACATTGTTTACCATGAAAAAGCATGTTGATGGAATTTGTGAATATTGCAATAGTCAAGAGGCCATAGAGCATGTAATTATATATTGTCCTGAGTACCATCAAGCCAGACAAAGATCGATCTCACAACTGAAATCCAGATGACATTACATTTTAATAATATACTGCAAAGAGAATCAGGTGTTTTTCTTTTTTGTTTGTTTTTCTTTTTTGTTTTCTTTTCAGAAGGTAACTGGGTTATTGAAAATAATTTAGGAAAGTGTAGGTTGACCATTTGATCCACACTCCAATCCAGATGGTGGCGGTAATGCAGCAAAAAGCTGGTTGCCAACCGCCATATAAAAAGAAGAAGAAGAAGGACAAATATCTGTTTTTCACAGAAGGCACCTATACTAAAACGACGACCCACAGATGACTGGAGCCGAAGCCTGCCTACAGTTGTGACCTCCAGTCTCCCTTCTTTTCCTTAGTGGTGAGCCCCTCATTTGCATCTTGCCTGCCTGGCTGATTCCCCCAAGAACCTTCTCCCCATGCACCGGAACACGACAAGGGGCCTTCACTTGCACCCACCTAGCTAACACACAGTGTGGAACAAAATAAACACACCCACATTGTCGGCTTTTCACTGCATTTCTGCCTTTCCTGCCAGCTGCAGGGTACACTTATTTGATGACAGTGTTGTATGATATTCTCAGGGTCCCTGTAATAGAAATGGTACTGACAGTAGTTTTGAGAACATGCCGGGACCCAGTAAGTCTATGACATTCTCTATTCCTGTATTGACAAGTAATAGAAGACAAGTGCATCGAGCTTACAGGGTAAACCAGTCAAATCTCCTATACGTACCACAACAACCTCAGATTTCCCCTGTGGATAATATTTCCCCAAGACTTACAGCTAAACTAGCACTCTTAAATATCAGATCTCTTTCAAACAAATCATTCTTAATTAATGATTTGATTTGCACACACAACCTTGATTTCTTACTTTTAACTGAGACATGGTTAGATCAAGCAAACAGTTCTACTACTCTCATCGAATTTTGTTTTTTGAGTGCTACCAGAGCAAAATCAGCAAATAAAAGAGGTGGGGGGATAGCCACAATTTTCAAGACATCTTTTCAGTGCAATCAGTCACATTCGGTGACTTCACTTAATTTGAATATCTGTGTGCACGCATTAAGTCTTCTCCTCATATTTTATTACTGACAATTTACAGGCCTCCAAAACATTCAGCTAAAGTCTTTCTTGAAGAGTTAGGTGAACTGCTATCAGTCATTTGCATAGAGTTTGACTGTCTTATTATATCAGGTGATCTAAACTTCCATGTGGATAATCCTGAAAACAATTATGCCAAGGAATTAATTGCACTAATCGATACTTTCTCCCTAACACAGCATAAGGTGCCAACACACTCTCTCGGCCATACCCTCGACCTTGTTATCACAAAGGGTCTCAATGTCTCTAGACCTGGCCTTATCCGATAATTTCTGTGTGTTCTTTGATGTGTCTATGTCCCCACACAGTCTGAACAGATCTATGATGGTAAAAAGAAGAGTCATAAATGATCAGACAAGTGCTCTCTTTGAGCAAGCACTTTCACAGATGTCAAGTCAACTGTCAGACTCGGTAGAAGACTTATTTGATCACTTTAATGCAAAAATGGCAAACATTATGGATGACATTGCTCCATTACAGTTCAAGAAAGTTAAGGATAAACAGAAAGCACCATGGAAGCAAAATCCAGCAGTTAAGCTTAAACATCTAAAAAGAGAGTGTAGGAAGACCAAGAAAATGGCGTAAATACAAACTTCAGATCCACTATAAAATCCATAAAGAGATGCTCCGCACATATAACTCTGAAATATGCAAAGCAAGACAGTCTTTCTTTTCTAACATCATCAGTAGAAGTTCAAATAACACTCGTGTTCTATTTTCAACTGTCGATAAGTTAACAAATCCCACCTCACAATTAGCGCCAGAACTTCTCTCAACTAATAAATGCAATGAGTTCTCATCTTTTTTCAAAGGTAAAATTGACAAAATCAGACTCAACATATCTGCTCAATTACTAATTCTACATCCGGAACTTCCAGCTACAAATAGAGGGAATCTTAACCTGATGTCAGAGTTCAGCTTGATAGACCACGACACACTTGAGAAAACGGTGCAGGATCTCAGCTCTTCCACATGTGGCTTAGACTGCCAACCCATTTCTTTAAAACTGTTTTTCACCTTATAACAGCAGATGTCCTTCGCATGGTAAATTCATCACTGCTGTCTGGCATTTTTCCTAAGTCACTGAAAACAGCTGTTGTAAAGCCACTTCTCAAGAAGAATAACCTGGACGCCTCCATGCTAAACAATTACAGGCCCATATCCAATCTACCTTTTATTGGCAAAATTATTGAAAAAGTAGTCCTTAATCAACTAACCACTTCATAGCTTGAATTTCCCCTTGGGGATTAATAAAGTAGCCTGTCTATCTATCTATCTAACATCAAATGGGTATTTTGATTACTTTAGTCGGGTTCAGGGGTAGGGTGGGGTGAGAAGGGTTAATGTAACAACAGCATATTACAGTTATAGCACTTTTCTTGACACTCAAAGTGCTTCACAGTAGAGGCGGAATCTCACTAAGCACCACCAATGTGTAGCACCCATCTGAGTGATGCACAACAGCCATTATGTGCCAGAATGTTCACTAGTTTCAGGTGGAGATTGAAGAGTGAATGAACCAATTACACACTGGGAGGATGATTAGAAGGCCAAATTGAATGAACTAGATTGGGAATTTAGCCAGCAAATCAAGGAACCCCCTACTCTTTGCGATAAGTGCCATGTGATCTTTTACAACCATGGTGAGTCAGGACCTCAATTTAACATTCATGCAAAGGAAAACATCTTCTGCAGTACAGTGTCTCTATCACTGCAATAGGGCACTGGGATTGATATTTGTTTGATGGCTTTTGGCCACAGGAAAGAGTGCCACCTACTGGCTAGCCCCCAACACCACTTCCAGCAGGAACCTACTCTTCCAAGGAGGTTTCTTATCCAAGTACTAACTAAGCCTGCTTAGCTTCAATAATTCAGCAGTCAGGGTATCTGCTGGTCTGGCTGCTGGCTAAAAACAAAAGGTGAAATGCATATATGACTAACTGTCTCACTGAATTGCATTATGCACACTCAATTCTCATTGGTATCTGCTAGACAACAAGTACCAAAACATAATTAGTTCATAGATTCCACATGTAAAATACATTTTATACAACCCCACCCCCATCTTGCCTGTTCATAATTCTGAGAAATTCTTGAATTGTGTGCATGTGTGCGTGTACGTGTTTATGTGTTTATGTGTTTATGTGTGTGTGCGTGTGTGCGTGCGTGCATGCATGAGCTTGTGTGTGTGCCTGTGTGTGTGCATGTGAATGCATGCGTTGTGATATCATGAGAGGCTACACGGCTCTCAGCGGGACAGTTCAGTAGTGCAAGGACACAATGTTAGAATACAACGAAGGTTTTTAATAAAGTTTTTGGGAATTAACAAAAAGGTATGCCAAGTTCAAAAGGGTAACTAAGGATAAGGTTGATCTTTCAACAGTCAAAACTCAAACAATGCATCTTCAAACGTGAAACCATAGTCCCGATTCCCTCAGGTAAATATCTTCTTGAAAACCAGTCTTCAGCCTTACTTTATTCAGCACCGCAGACCGTGGCCAATCCAGCTGTAAGTATTCCAGTCTTCAGGTAAGTATTCCAGTCTTCAGGTAAGTATTCCAGTATTCAAGTACTTCACGTGGAAAGTGCCACTTCGACGGTCTGTACCTCCTCTGAGAGCACAACTTGGAGCTTGTCTCCCAAACCCCACTCTGTGTGTCTTGTGTCTCTGAGCCTTAAAAAGCCCTTCAGCTCGTCAGGCCCTGATCGGTCTCAGGTGTGTTGGGATATCGTGTGTTGAGGGGTGGAGTTTCCAACTCACCAGCAGATGGAGCCAAAGCTGTCCGTGACTGCAGCCATCTCAGGGGAATGTAGCGCCCCTCCAGGACGCAGCCTCTCGTGACATCACAGCGTACATATGTCTACAGTGTGTGTTTGCATCATACAGTTGGTCCCAGTTAAGTTTGGACGGGTTCCTTCATGAATCACGCACCCCATTTTCTCAGCAGAAATGGCACAAACTGCAGTTGACACAAACAACCACAAGGTGTCACTTGGGAGTTCTGCCACTACTATTTTTGATGCGACTTGACTTAATTGCTTCCATGACGCAGTGAGCCATTACCAAACATATATGATAATACAATAGCGTGAGTTTATATATCATACCCTATTTGTCACGGTTACTTATAGATTTGATAGTGTAACGATAAGCGCATGAGACTTTCAGCGGGGGCACGGGAACTTAAATTGATCACGGTAGTTTAAGCTTACACTTAAACAGACAAAACATTCTAATATGAAAATGTAGATGCAATTGTTGTAAAATGGTGCAGCTCCTTTAAGAAAGCCCCGTGCGCAGGGATGGAAAGAGAGAAAGCGAGAGGGGATGTGTGTTAGAACTTAGATGCGTGTGGAAAAAGTAGACGTGCTGTTGAGACTGGAGCGAGTCATATTCAAAATAATGCAAAAAATAAATCCGCAGATAAAACCAATTATCCTCATTCATTGCAACCGCAGCATGCCTGCTTGCCGACGTTCAAACGACGTTTAAACAGCTGGACAAATGATTTAGCTAATTGATTATAGCCTGCACACCAGCAATTGTTGAACATTTACCTGTACAAGACAGTAGCTCAGCCTAACAAGCATGTTGCATGTTGTAGGCCTACTGTAGAAATTTCAATTAAATTGCAACCGCAACATGCCTGCTTGCCGACGTTCAAACGACAACTAAAAAGATATCAAAGCAAGAGGGTTGAGTCTGAATGACACGGAGTTCAGACTCATATTGCTCCTCATAACCATCTATTAAAAAAGTGTTTTTTCTTTTCTTTTTGAGCACGTCCGAATCCCAGGACATAACGCACTGGACCTTAGGCCTATAATAGGCTCGAGATATAATTCCAAAGGGGGCAGATATAGGGGCCTACTGCACTTAAAACTTAAAAAGATTAAACGAAGCTTCCCGAAATTTGAAATTGCGATCAGTGACTGGCATCGGGTGAAGCTTTTCGAATTTGAACAGGCTATTAAAAACTATTTGCGCACCTCAATGTCACAGGAGAGACTGGGCTCTCCATTCTATGAATTGAAAAAGACGTTATGCTACCTGCAAACTGGCCTATGATTTTATTGCTGAGTTTGCGGCAAAGCAAGACAATGTTTTTTCAGAGTCAGGATATGGCGAGTCAGTGTCATTTATTTGTCCAATGCCTACAGACCAGTCAGGGGCGGATCTAGAGATTTTTTCCTGGGGTGGCGAAGGGGTGGCATGAGGTTCCAGGAGGGGGGCCATGGACATTATTCAAAACTTAAAATTCTACGGATTTCATTGAATATGTTTTGTTCTCTACAAAAGAGAACATTACACGAGGTGGGAGGCAAATCGGAGATGTAGCTGCACAGTAAAATTGACAGAGTTGTTTTCGACTCTAATAGAGTCGATTCTGACTCTGTCATAGAGACCCATTGGTCCCACCCCACAGAGAGTAAATTTGACTCTTCTCCTAGAGCACATTTTTCAGAGTTAAATTTACTCTATAGAGAGTTGGAAAATCACCAAGATAAACTCCACAGGGAGTAAAGAAAAATCTACTCTATAAGCCAACAACTCTTTCCAGAGTCATCTTAACTCTTAATGGGGTAATCTTAGTTTATCTCTATTCAGAGTTTATTCCCAGCTACTCTTGCTAGAGTCACCATTTTGCTTGTCTTTATTTACCCTTTATCAAGTTCTACAAAATCTGAAGGACATAGACAAATTATTGAAAAAATATTTATTACAAAATATTATGTTAATGTATCAATATACAATATATTTCCTTTTGTAAATGCATGTACAGTACAACACATTTGGCATCAAATGGAACAAAGCCACTAGAACATAATATCAAGTTGTTGTTAGTGATACATTAGCTTACATACCAATTTTACTCACTCTACAGTCTGTACTGAAACATTCTAGCATCACAGACATGTTTAAGTCCACACATTCTAACAGTGAAGCTACACCAGGCGCGTAACTGAAGCTTTACGTTCGCATAGCGTCTGCTGCAACAATTAGCTGGCACTATAATCAATGGAGGTAGCTACACCAGATGTGATAGCGGCGCGTACGTTTGAAAAAAATGAATTTTACGCGTCGCGAACAGATCGCTTCAGTTACGCGCCTGGTGTAGCTCATACCTAAGGCATGATCCAATGGATGGGGCCTAGAAGAGATTTAAGATGACTTAAAGTATGATTCATTTCCTCAACACTTTGCTTATCACTCAAAAAACTGAATAGTTTCCTCAACCTGTATCTCATGTACAGCAGAATGCATAACAGGAACCACTGTATCAAAATCTACCGCCAAATCATTACTTGTGTGTTCACTACAGTTATTTTCCAAAACATGAACATTATTAACGCTATACTCATGTAACCTTTCCAAATGTTTTCTAAAAGCCAGAAAATGTCCCTGAAACACCCAGTCTCACCATACTTTAACCTGAGTGTTCTACCGGGACACAGCCCATGTGGTGATTCTGCTACCTGGATCCTTTTTTGCAGTTCGATGCTGGAGGAAGAAAGACCTTTACTCTGTTTAATAGTCTTCTCTTTGAACATAGTTGACCACCTCTCAAAAAGCTTCGCTGAAATCTCACCAAACAGTAACAGTCTTGCTCAATCTGATCCATTACATCCACAAATCGAGAGAATGTTGCAAGCATATGAGGTGATTGAGGGTCATGGACCATTTTTTCTGACGATAATCAAACGTTCACCTTCAGCCGCACAACTTCTTCATCAGAAGAATGCTTCATTAGAGATACCGCCTCTCTCAGCTGTTCTTCATTCAGGACTGGCTCGGGCACATCTTCAGAAGCTGGTCCTCCATTATGTTCATTGTGTGCTGGACTTTGTGGTTCCTGAGGCTTTCCTCTGAATTGTTTTAATGCGTCAGGCCAGGTACCCTGATCCGCTGGCTGGATCATAGAAATGTTCCTATAAAACAGTATAAAGTAGGGTGAGTTACAGCATTAAGGGGAAATCCAGCGATTTTCCAAATAGATCTCCATTTCTTGGATCACCGAGTATGTAAAACGAAAACAATCGGTTTTACATAGCTCGAGTTGCTACAGTCAGCAGCTAAAGCGACTGTGCAGCTACAGCGCTACACTCTGGGGTCATGAACATTGGGGCTCAGGAACATGCCCCTAGAGTGTAGCGCAGTAGCTTCGTGGCTGCAGCATCTCGAGCTAAGTGAATCCGATTGTTTTTTTGTTTTTTGTTTTTTCCCTGTACCGACAGTTCTCGGTGACCTTGAGAAATGGAGATCAATGTGAAATTCAGTGCACTGTAAACAATGTATTTGATCTTAAACAGATTCATTACAATTTGTATGCAGAAATACTTATGAAATGGTTTCATTTCAAGTTCAATCATTTAAAAGAAACAAAAAATACTGTTCATCTGGTGGTTGAGATACTGGGATTTAAAGTCAAAAGTCAAGCACAGCATGACAAATCCACACACTCGCATCTGTGCAAAATTATCTTTTTATATAGCTTTTGGTCATAGGCCTTTTTCAGGATTCCTGAAGAGGGTCTATGACCGAAATCTAGAATAAAAAGATCATTTTGCACAGATCTGATGTGTGGAATTTTTTTGAAGAAAAAAAAAATACCTCAGTGTGGGTTTCAGTTTAGGTTACCTTTGTGTTAATGGGCAGCATAAAGATTTTACCAATATTTAACTAGGGAAAAAATGCCACTTACTTGCTCTACCCCATCATCTCCCTTGGGCTTATTTGGAGACAAGGCAGTGGTGTCATCTGAATCACATAATGCATCTACTACAAAGCAGAGGACAGAATAAATCAGTAATATAGTCATGTCCAGTACCTGTGACGGCTGTATGTCATGTAGTCTTTGATGACTGAGATTTTTAAACACTAAATAGGCTCAAAGACGGACATAATCAACATCCACAAACCCCACAGAGTGGCATTCCATCAAAACAATGTGTTGCAACCGCTGTTGATATATTCACAAAACTTGTACCAAGTTTTAACTACATTCCATAATACAACTCACCATCATCTTCTGCAGGCTTCAGCTTTAATACACCACAATTTGGATCCTTCACCACATCTTCAGACACATAGTTGTCAATCTTCTGTACCAAACTCATCATACATTTTAGCCCAGCTTGGTGTTTGGCTTCAATATCAAATTTCATGAACACTAAAATAAAAATTAACAGAACATTACAAAAAAAACCTGACAATAGACTTAAACAATGCAACAATTGAATAAATCAGTACCTTGGTTAAAGAAATCCTCTAGAGTGGCATCAGTTTCCACCATTTTAAATGTATCTGGTCTGCCTGGTATTTAACTTTCACCAACATCCTGAAAAAACATAAAATCAAACATTCAGACAAAATCAACACTACTTTTAAAACACTTTCTTAAAACAAACCAGGTAACAACTCTCAGTGACACTGACTAAACTAGTAAATGTGGCACGTGCACCTGTTGGCACTTTGCACTGAACACGTGTCTTCTATGCTATCAATGATGCACATTCAGCAATCAACACATGTCCTTGATAGTAAATTAATGCAGCTAGTTTTGAAATAACCAACTTGTGAAGGCCAAATTCATGCTTATGGATGCCTGCTTTACGTGAAACAAGCTTTTTAGTAGAGCATGACCTTTAAGCTAATTTGCCCTATTAATGACTGTTAATGTTAAGTAGCTAACAACAGTAACTGTTACCTCATTAAGCTAACCATAGCCTTTATTTGATATCTGATTTGCATTATGCTAAGCTGCCAATGAGAGCTACGTTGGCTGATAGGCTAACCAAGTCAATGTTAACCATTAAAGACGATTATACTGGTATCATATTTGGTTGAGTAAATATTAACATGATAAAAAAACGTATAGCATTGTACAATACAGGAGCACGAATTGACATGTACCTCATGTTACACAGAGGTAACGTTAACGTTCATGTTAACTTTCAACCTTCGTTAGCAGTTAACTTAACGTTAACGTTAGCCCCTGAAGGTCAACACATTTCAGAACGATATCTTGACCATACATTTACGTTCAGTTTACACTCCTCTTTCGCGTCACCACTTATCATTTATCATTTTCGCGGCATACTACGGAACATGTGAAATAAATCTCTAGTAAGTGTATTTTAGATGAACATCTACTCACCTTCAACTGCAACAGAGAGATTCTTCTAATCAGGCTCCGTCGCGTCGCTGCAGTCTCAAATGGAAGGAAGTGGGTGATAAGCTACTAACGTTCGTCTCTGACGTGAGATACCAGAGGGCACGTTTCGCCAGTTAGTAATTTGTCTGAGCCCTTACACAATTGCATGTAACAAACATACAATAATAATAATTATTATTATTATAATGTTTGTTCGCTTTGACTATTCTTTGTGAACAGCAATAGGCTTGATAACAGAGACTCCGTTTATAGCCTGGTTTATGGGTGATAGCTTAGCAGTATTTGCCTATTTTACTGTAGCACATGCTAGCCTACAAACTTGCAAGTAATTTTTTAGTAGCCTAGTCCAGAAAAAAATCTTAAAGCTACCGAATGACTTTGGAATTAACCAGAAGAAAAACACGATTTTTTATGAATAATATCCAAATAATAATTAGGCAGACATCTCCCAAAAAAATTTCTAAAATGGCGTCCAAATGAGAAAATGGGGTGGATGATTAACTCTTGTGATTTTAACTCTGTTTTTTAACTAATATGCTAGAGTACATTTTACTCCAACTGTAGTAAATGTAACTCTATTAGAGTCAATAACAGTCTACTCTGTCATTTTAACTCTTGGAATTTTACTGTGTGGCGTTTTGGATGATGTGGGTCTTAATATGTGAATTTCTTTCTCTGTGTAATCACTATACAGTCTGTGTAGTCTGTACTTAAATTATACAGTGTCAAAAAGCAATTCTAGGGGGGTTTGGAGGTATGTTCCCCCAGAGAATTCTTTTAAAAAATGGCCCCTCACATGATTTCTTCTAGTTAGTTTTGAGGGAATATGGATACATTTATAAAATAAGCCATCAATAGATTTAGGTTATATGGATTGAAACAAGATTCTGATGATTTGGGGGTATTTTTACATGACCCCCTCAAATTATGTCTTCTAGTGAGTTTTGAGGGAATATGGACAAATTTAGTCATACAAAATAAGCCAGTGGAGTGAAAACGTAATTTTTAGGGCTGGGATAAACGATTATTTTTTAAACGATTAATCTAGCAATTATTTTTTCGATGCATCGATTAACCCTTTGCAGACGGCCCATTCTAATTTCGGTACCCCAGTACCGATGACGTTCAGTCTAATAACTCCCCCATACCCCAACCAATTTTATCAATGAAAACTTCCTCAAAAACGTCACATCATAGGCTTTCTGGCGATATGATTGGTTAAGGGATTTGTGGCGCGAATTTCTTTTACTACGTGAAGGAAAAATCAAGAGTTGACGTCTCCCTCCACTAGAGGAAAAACAGCAGGAAGCACTATGCATCGTTGATCTTGACGTCGTCTAAAGGAGAAACTACTGGATCATCTGAGGTAAAAACAAGTCTTTTTATGTTATTATTACTTGTTATCCATGTTATTACTTCAAAATCGTTTTTAAAAGTTATTTTTGCTGGTAATTACACCTTGTATGAATGGCCATAACATAATGCCTGTGTGTGTTCACTTCAGCTGATGACAGCTGGTATTTTAGCACACCGTAATCTTTAGTAAACTCATCATTTTCAGTCATTTTTGGGGGGTTACTATATGTCAACCAAGATTACAGACCTACTAAGATTGACACTTTAACGATTTGTTCTATTTTGAACGATGTTGCTTGCTTGTCATCTGATAGAAAACTAGCTAAGTTAGGTAACGTTAGCATCAGGAGAGGCTGCAACATGTCCTTGACGCGTAGTCGCGATAAAGTTCACTCCAGTGCTTCATGACTGCCAACTTTATGTCAAGTACACCTAATCGGTATTTTATTGTCAAATAAACCTTTTATTCCTTCGTACTATATATAGCACAATTTACAGTTGTTTGTAGCCAAGTTGCTTAGCTTACTTAGATAGAAACATCTGACATGAATGACAACGTTAATGTTACGTTACCGACGTGAAGACTGTGTTGATCACCGATGATGTAACGTAAGGATTTTATTCATTGACTGCTGTTTTCATGAATACATGACTGAAGATTTGTCATAAATGTGTCTTAGTATTGTTTAGCTTTTAGGCTGTAAGGTTGGCTGCTACGATTATGAGGTTTTTGGGTGGCTAACTGTGATGGGAGCTCATACACCCAAGCCTACTCGTCGACACATTATTTTCTAAGGGGGTGTTTTGTCTTTACGCAACTGCAGTAGCCTATGCACGGTGTGTATGTGTATGTATGCTGTTTAGATGTTTTCTGTCATATCTCCTGACTCATGTTAATGAATCAATTTTTGCTTGTAAGCTGGTATGCTATGTATGGTTTAGCCAAGGCAATAACACTTACTGTAGTAAGCTCTGAGACTAATGTTACCTCTCCAAGCAATATTGGAGTCCTCCAGTGACAATAATACTTTTAGTGAAAAGAGTCATGGTTGGTGGTGATTAAGATTATGTGGAAGTAATGTAAAATAAAACTAAATAACCTATTCACTATCAGACCTGTGATTTTTTTGTTTTTGTTATTTTAGATGGAGGGAGAGAAGTACGTGCAACTGGGGTGAAAGCAGCCGACTGCTGATGTCAAATATGACCCCAAGGACCACGATGGCATGGACATGGGACATGGATAGGTAGCTTCTGGATGAAGAAGAAGACGATGTGCTACAGGAGGAGATAATCTCCCATCATCCTCAGCTGGGTAAGCATGTTTGTGTGTGTGTGTGTGCGTCCATCTGGGCACAAGCACATTTCTGGTTGTGATAAGAGTGTTGCTTATAACAATAATGAGAGGGATTATAGTGATAATAGTTTGGTTAGATTTGTAATTCAATTTCTATATTTCTTATCTGACAATTTCTTTATTTTGAGTTTGGTCAAGTCCCATGTCAGGTAGAAAGCATACACTTAACGTTTTAATTGTTTATATATATGTGTGTGAATGTTAGTATGAATTGATGTTTTGTTCACCATGTAAGATTTGTTGATCTTTGTTATACTGTTGTCTTGTCATTCTTGTAGTTCTAATAGTCACTGCATGTTTGTAAACATATTGTTCCTGGTTATTTAATCACATTGTTTAAGACTTTTCTAGATAAAATGATTTATTTCCCCTTTCGTAAACCTAACACATGTGCCAGTGTCTCTATATTCTTGTTTTCATAGTAGAATGAAGCACACGGAGAAGCAGTTACAATCAGCTAGTCTGTCTTTCAGCCTTTATTTGTCCTCCCCACAATTGATTTACCCTCTTCAGAGTGACATCCCATATTGAGCTTGTTTTGATGGTAAAACATCTTATTTTTTTACATGACCATTATATCTGTATTTTTAGGTCAGATGCCAAACCGGGAAATGAAAACATTCTACTCTTTAAAAATTCTACTTGTTACTATTATGAGTAAATTAATCATAACTTCTGAACCAAAGGTGATACATTGATTCTGTTTTTTTCACTGAGGAGAACACAACACTGGCTATCCTTTGCACACTATATCTACAACAGACATTAGGTGAAAAGAAAGATTCATCTTGACAAATTGATATTTTCAAGTTTTTTGATGTTGAATTTTGAAGGTTTTGTTTAAAAACAATGTGTAGTACACTCAAATGTATTAACTATGATGTGTACCACTTTAAAGGGCTAGTTCTCCTGATTACAATGGTGGGTATATCTTATCTCTGTCATGTAGCATGGCCACACAATAAGCCTTTTTGTCTCACAAGGGCATCAAGTATGAAAAAACGGAATGTTTCATGCCGTCTGCAAAGGTCTAATAAATTTATCATAACTTTTGAACAAAAGGTGACACGTTGATTCTGTTTTTATCACTGAGTAGAGGACAAAATTGTGAATCTCCCATACACTATGTTTTTCTCCATCTACAATAGAAATTGGGAGAAAAATGAGATTAATCTTGACAAACTGATATTTTCGTGTTTTTTGGGGTTGAATTTTAAAGATATTTTTTTAAAATTATGTATGTTCTCCTCAAACTTATTAATTATATGTTATACCATTTGAAAGGGCTATTTCTCCTGATTACAGTGGTGTGTATATTGTATCTCTGTCATGTAGCATAATCATACAATAAGCCTTTTTGTGCCATAAAGCCATCGAGTATGAAAAAATGGAATGTTCAGCACAGTCTGCAAAGGGTTAATCTAACGATTCATTTTTTCAGTTCGATTCGATTATCTCCCCATTAATTCACTAATAGCAACTTATACATGTTTATTTACATATCTGAATGAAAAAACAATATATGTTTATTGCTCTTAAGATTCCAAAATAAAAGACTATACAAGTGCAAAGTAATGCATTCTTAGTCAGAGGTAGCATTCAATAAAGTTCAGTAGTGTATGTCTAATTGAGTGCCTGTCATTTTAAGACGTTCGTGTGGGAATCCTTGCAATTAACATTAACACAGTTAAAAGGCTGCTGATGTGTGGATGCAATTCATAACGTAGTTAGTTCAAATAACGGTTCGTACTTCTCCTTTGGACAAGCACTTTTGAGTCTTGGAAAACACTTTTCCATTTACATCGGGATTTTGCAAACATTCAGAGTCAATAAAATGAGCCCTGCATGAGTAACGAATACAAGCAGCTGCAAGTAATCATGCTAAACTTGACATCCAAACAGTATTCTAACGTTAGCTTTGAGATACTGCTTGATTGCATACTGTAACTTAATTTAGTTTAGTCTCCTCAATGTACTATGTTGTGATAAGACCTTAACAGTTTACTTTAACTTTAATGCAGCAGTTTTGAACAAATTTGCGCAGCATGGTCACGATGCACTGCAAAAACTGCTTATCTAACACAATCTAACCAAGTGTTATTAATCTTATATCAAGATAAAAAGTATAAAGAGACTTACTTAGCGCTTTCTCATGAAATAATTTGACTTAATTTAAGAAAAGTTTTACTTATTTTAAGACATCTCATCCTGAAAACAAGCAAATTTGTCTGCCAGTGCGTTAAGCAAATCTGTCCTAAAAACAAGCAAATTTGTCTGCCAGTGCGTTGAGTAAATTTGTCTTGATAAGACTCCTTAAAATAAGTCAAGGTCTTCTTAAATTAAGTCAAAATGATCTAACGGGAGAGGACTAGGTAAGTCTTTTCATACTAAAAACAATACCAAATAGATTCTTTGATCTTAATAGAACATTATTAACACTTGGTTAGATTTCCTTTTTTGCAGTGTGCTAAGCGGATTTAATAGCAATTTAGCCCACTATCCTTCAACAATCGTGAATATTTTGTTAAATGCACATGCAGAGGTGGAGCAGCGGGCTCATATGGCAAGCCGATTGAGCATTTATTCAGATATCTTGATATCAGGCATAATTGTCATGTACATGCAAGCCATTTCTGTCCACTAGTTAACTAGTGAGCCATTTCTGTGTGAACTAGTTAACTAGTGACAGCCAAAATGCTCACTAGTTAACTAGTAAGGCCCAAATTCTCTCTAGTTAACTAGTTCATATGTTTCATATCTTACTAGTTAACTAGTAATGCTCAGCATGTTCACTAGTTAACTAGTGGACACTGAAGTGTGCACTAGTTAACTAGTTTAAAGACTTCTATATTTTACTAGTCAACTAGTAAGGTACAAAAATGTTTACTAGCTGACTACTAAATGTCAAATTCCCACTTGTTAGCTTCTATGTAATTTGGCCAGCCGCTTGGGCATTTATTCTGATATCTTGATATCAGGCCAACATGCAAGCCATTTTTGTCAACTAGTTAACTAGTGAGCCATGTTTGTGCACACTAGTTAACTAGTGCACTGCAAAAACTGCTTATCTAACAAAATCTCACCAAGTGTTATTAATCTTATATCAAGATAGAAAAAACTAGTTGGTATTGTTTTCAGTATAAAGAGACTTACCTAGCGCTTTCTTGTGAAAACATTTGACTTGATTTAAAAAAAGTTTGACTTATTTTAAGACATCTAACCCTGAAAACAAGCAAATTTGTCTGCCAGTGCGTTAAGCAAATGTGTCCTATAAAAACAAGCAAATTTGTCTGCCAGTGCGTTGAGCAAATTTGTCTTGATAAGACTCCTTAAAATAAGTCAAAGTCTTCTTAAATTAAGTCAAAATGTTCTTTTGAGAGGGCGCTAGGTAAGTCTTTTCATACTAAAAACAATACCAAATAGATTTTTTAATATTAATATAAGATTAATAACACTTGGTTAGATTTCATTTTTTGCAGTGTGACAGCATAAATGCCCACTAGTTAACTAGTGAACACATATTAGCTTCACTAGTTAACTAGTGAGAGCCAGAAATGTCCACTAGTTAACTAGTAAAGGCCAAAATGCATACCAGTCAGCTAGTTGAAGGCTTTTGGGTCTCACTAGTTAACTAGTGACAGCCAAAAATGTGCACATGTTTACTAGTGAAGGCAAAACTCCTCACTAGTTAACTAGTTGGAGTAGGTCAATGTCACTAGTTAACTAGTGAACCATAAATGGCTTACTAGCTAGCTAGGTGATGGCAGCAGGCTCACTAGTTAACTAGTTGATGCATCCTTTGTCCAAAGTAGTTAACTAGTGAGGTCATAAATGTCAAAACGCCCACTAGTTAACTAGTGAAGGCTATTTCAGCCCCACTAGTTAACTAGTGAGATGCCAAAATGGTCACTTGTTAACATGTAAAGGCAAAAATAGCCTCTAGTTTACTAGTGAGGGTGTTGTGGGCCTTACTAGTTAACTAGTGGCATGTATATTTTGTTCACTAGTTAACTACTGAAGGCTATTTCAGCCCCACTAGTTAACTAGTGAGATGCCAAAATGGTCACTTGTTAACATGTAAAGGCAAAAATAGCCTCTAGTTTACTAGTGAGGGTGTTGTGGGCCTTACTAGTTAACTAGTGGCATGTATATTTTGTTCACTAGTTAACTAGTTACACCTAAAAAGAGAAACAAGCTGACCGTTTTTGTCCACTAGTTAACTAGTGGAACAATTTAAGTCTCACTAGTTTGCATGTGTGGCAGTGAAGCAGCTCACTAGTTAACTAGTGCCTGAAACGGCTTTTATGCAAATTCTAATGAGAGGGTGGGAAGAAGACTCCTATTGGGTATTATGTAAGAATCCCACCCAGTCTAAATGTAAATTTACTGTTCATAGCCTCGCGATCAGGTCCTGATGGGTGCCCCTAGTGGCTAAAGTGACACACTGCTCTGCAACGGTACTTCAGTATAGATAGTAAAGCAGAGCGTTCAGTATTTCCACTATTCCACTAGTTTACTAATGTGAGGGGCATTTTTCTCCTGCTAGTTCTTTATGGACAGTGTTTTGTCTTCACTAGCTAACATGTAAGGCTCAAAATGCACTCTATAAGCTAGTGAAAGGCATTAATAATGCAGATATGCTCACTAGTTAACTACAGTTCCAAACAACATTACACTTACTCTGGAAATTCACAATTTTTTTTTTTTTAAACGGCGACGAAATTGTGAATTTCCAGAGCACACTTGGCAATCGACTCCTACAGACTTTCCCCTAAAGATGGCAGCAAAGATGGCAACATTTCCGGAAAGGTACTGGCTTGATGAAATTCATTCTGGACTCTCTATCCGACCACATAAAGACCTCGGGATACTTCAGTTTGGCTTTAGGGACCCTCTACTCACTACCACGTAAGTGTAATGTTGTTTGGAACTGTAGAAGAGGTATAAAAATAGTGTTTCGTAGCGGCGAAATAATATGCCCTTCTCACTTCCACACTAACGAGTTTTGACTAAAAACGGTAAAATCGAACTTTCTCAAAACACATCCGAATGACATGATTTTGATGTCAACTCAACGTATGTACTCCCAATCATTCGTAAATTGATCTAAAGTGCATTTTACTCCTTAGGATAATTCCTTTAACTAGTAACAGTACCTTTTGCATTACTAGTGAACTAGATAGCTCCAAAAACAGCCACTTGTGTGTGTCTTGTGCGCACTAGTTAACTAGTGAGCTGCTTCACTGCCACACATGCAAACTAGTGAGACTTAAATTGTTCCACTAGTTAACTAGTGGACAAAAACAGTCAGCTTGTTTGTGTTTTTAGGTGTAACTAGTTAACTAGTGAACAAAATATGCATGCCACTAGTTAACTAGTAAGGCCCACAACACCCTCACTAGTAAACTAGTGGGTATTTTGGCCTTTACATGTTAACAAGTGACCATTTTGGCATCTCACTAGTTAACTAGTAGGGCTGAAATGGCCTTCACTAGTTAACTAGTGGGCATTTTGGGGCACAGTCAGGGGCGGACCTGGACACTTTGAGGCCCAAGGCAAAGGATTCCGAGGCCCCTCCAATCCCCCCCGAGGCCCCTCCGACCCCCCCCCCACACACACACACCACAACCCTAAAACTAAAACACACTTTATTCTGTAATAATGGGACTCTGAGGCATACTCAAATACAACAAATCTTTTTTTGCCATAGATGACAATCAAGAAACAGTAGTAAAAACCTTTGAAAGTATTACTATGAATGGTGTTTGTGTCTGTCTGTGTGTGTGTGAGAGAGAAAGAGAGAGAGAGAGAGAGAGAAAGTGTAGACTAGGGGTTTGCCATCTCTGTGTGTAAAATATACTCTATGTAGCTATGTACTACTGTATGAGAGCCTGTCCGTGTAGGCTATGTGTAGAAGAGAGGGAGAGAGAGAGCGAGAGTGAGTGTGTGCGTGCGAACTAAATGAGGTGTTCGATCTTCCAAAAAGCCAACATCCAAAACAATAAACAGCGTATGCACTGACCGAATAAACTAGCCATTTTCTGTTTATTTTTTCTCCATTTTTCATGGTCATGTAATAATGTTCAACCGTGAATCTTCTGGGTGGTTTATCTGCATTTTTAGGGAATTCAAAGTTATTAATTTGCACAGGGCCTTTTTTAACAATTTCAACTCGCTCTGCATCTCTTACGGTGTCTTGCCATAACGCAGGGTCGTCACTGATAACTGTAGTGCTAGGTATCGTGTTAGGGCTACTCACGTTACTGGTTTCGTTGCACCCAAAGCTTCTGCTACTGAAATGGTGTCCGTAGCAGCACCAACAGCACCAGTGCGGACTTCGGCAGTGACAGTGATCTTGTCCCTCACGACTGTTTCACTTAGATCAACATCATCATCATCAGTAGAAGAATATGTAGTGCAAGTTGCTGGTGGTGGTGCATCAGTGCCACAGCTGCTGCAGCTAGCATTAGCTACACCACCCAGCTCAGCAGATATTGCAGATGTTGTTGCATCACTGTCCAAATTACTTTCTTCCGTGGAAGAATTCTCTCCCTTTTTCTTTTTCGTTTATCACTTCCACTCTGGAAACGTTTCATGGCTGCTGTCAATCGCTCAACTCCACACCTCACCAAGGTGACAGGAAGCGGACCTGCACTGCAGTCATTTGATTTTATGATGAGTTTATGAGCAATCATGAGGCAAAATATTTTTCCCAATCTTTATTATGGATTAGAATATATTGTTTGGATGCGGGATGACGAGGCCCCCTGGTGGCCGAGGCCCCAGGCAATTGCCAACAGAAAGAGAAGGCAGGTGGCAAAGGTTGCTGCTATTGAAAAATACTTTGAGAGTGAGTGTGTGTGCATGTATGTAGCTGGGTAGGTCATGGTACATGGTACAAAAATACAGAATTTAAAGCACTAGCACAACACTTAACTCACAACCCACAACTACTGACAATGGAATTACTCTTTTAGAGTGAGGGAGAGAGATAGAATATTTCTGTAAATGTTTAATGTTAATTTAGAATAATTTATTTCTTTGCATCATTATACAGTTTTAAAATGTTTAATTGTTTGTGTTTTTGTATATGAAAGATGTCGATTGTTGTAGATAAAAGTAACTTGTATATTTTAACTTGTTTAATTTCTAAAGTGTATATATGTAAAAGCTTGCATAATTTTTAAATGTTTGTTTTATTTGCAAGGATGTGTTTGTCAAACTTGTTAATAAAAGTAGCTTGTGCTTTTAATTACTAGTTCTGGATTTGTGTTTATTTTCAAGTACTTTTGGTAGTTAATGGGCCACATGTGGCCTGGGGACCCAGCCGACATTCAGCCAACACTCAGTCAGATCAGTTTTATAGTGTGTGGGCCAGTACAGGCCCAGCCGACACTCAGCCAACACTCAGTCAGATCAGTTTTATAGTGTTTGGGCCAGTACAGGCCCAGAGGCCCAGCCAGAACTGGGCCAACACTCACAAAACCCTGAGGCAAGGTAGTGGGCCAGAGGTGGGCCGGTCAAATTTTGCTATCTGGGTCCTGAATTACTTACACCTGGCTTGACATAGTCGCTCCTACTCATCCTGGATTGGCATTAGTGAAACAAATTCAGCTAGGATGACCAGACAACGCTATGTCAAAGCTTTATCACTTATCTTGGATGTCTTAATTCTACCTTTGTGAAATACCCCTCAGGTTTGTCACTAAACCACGTAGGCCTACTGTAGGCCTACTTGGAATACCCCCCTGGTAACGTCGAAGGGTAAAGTCACTTTCGATTTTTTTTAAAGAAGGCAAAATAGGCCCTGACATTTTCACAGTTAGTAATTTATTACTATACACACTGAAAATATAAATAACTTCGCTGATTTGGCTTCACAATATTTTTTAAGAATGGGACTTAAAGGTTGTATCAGCGGTTTCAGGCCCCAAAAAAGGCCCAAACATAAATGATCACATTAATCTAATCTTTCCTAATGATCCGCTAGCTGTCTGCCCGCAGGCTGTCAAAAAAACGCGTCTCAGTAGGCAGCCTAGGCTCCGAGATCTGTACACAAAAACACTTGCTTCCTATAAGGGTTGGCAACCCACTTAAAGGCAAAATAAAGTGTTTCAACCAATAACCGACAAGATGCGTGTGAGAGTTTTACAGTTTTTTACAACTGTTTACACACGTTTTCAAAACTATATGTCTATTTTTCAAAACTCCACACACAAAACCAACAATTGCTCACACAAAATGCAAAATGCCTCAAATCTCCAGCAAAATGACACACAACATTCAAAATGTCGCAAACACATCTTTAAACCAAACATTCGCCTTACATTATAAACACTTTTTTCATAATATGACATTTTGGATACATCATGTAGCCTACACACTGTTGCTCAAAACCTAAATCTCTTCCGTCTTAGGCTTTATATATGTATTTTCATACAAGAGTGAAAGTTACGGTATCTACAAAGAGAAGCTGAAATACACAGTAAAAATGCAAGCAATATTAAAACCAAAAATAGCGATTTTTCCCAAATAATTTGCTGTTGCGAATACAGTATTTTACAGCTAACAAGGAAAAAAAGCAAAGCAGAATACAATGACCACCAGATGTACATGGAGTTTTGAAAACACTGATTTTGCCTAAGACGGAAATGACTGACTACTATCAAATTGCTTTGCTTTTTCCAAAGACAAGTGTGTGTGTGTGTGTCTGTATGTGTGTGTGTGTGTGTGTGTGTGTGGGGGGGGGGGTCGTGTACAGTATGTATTCATAGACCTATAGACCCTTCAACTGCAGAAACAAACAATCCTAAGCGTTTAAGCATTCCTAAGGCATTTCTGGAGGCACAGAAAAATTTATTGAGCTAATGGTAACATGGGGACAAACAAAAATAGAGTAAAAAGACAAGTCAAGTTTTACATAAAGTCAACTTTTTGCAGAACATTACTGTAAGCTAAAGTCCGATTACTGTAATTTTCCTTTCAAAGTATCTGCATTAGTTCTGAATATTTCAACCGGAAATTCTCTAGGAGCAGATTGAAAGGGTCTATACCTATAGAGAGTACTATAGGCCTATACTAAGGCAATGATTGGATGGTGTTCAATAAAGTAATGTGAAGAGAGAGAGTGAAGCACTGGTGATTTAGAGTGGCATTTTGATGAAAAAAAAAGAAATCAAGTTACTTCCTGTTAGATTTTTGTGTGTTAGGTAGAAAATTGTGTGGTGTTTTGCAAAATGTGTTTTAGTAAATTGAAAACTGAGTCAAACACTGAGAATTAGTGTATGGTTTTGCAGATTTGGTGTGGGGTTATGATGTTTGGAAGACATGTTTAGAAAATTGTGTGACAAGCAAAGATTTAGTGTGTAAGCAGTTGAAAAAAACTGTAATTGCACAGGAGGGAGGGGGAGGAGTAGTGAGCTAGCTCTCTGTTTTATTTGAACATCAACAGAAGGGACGTATCCCTAGCAGCTCCTAGAAATCTAGACGCGCCCCTAGCGGCAGCAAATTACAGGGCTAGTCTAGCAACTCTCAGTTGGCTTGTGAGCTCCAGAAATCGAAACTTAATCAGGGCATTGAAATCGTGAGTCGTTTGGTGGGCTTAACATAATGATTGATGGCAGAGTTGCAACGGTTTGGCTTGAATTCCCTGCTACTTGAAAACAAATATCCTATTGCGTCCTATTGCGTGCAGAGGGAATTTGACAGACAACTGATTATCCCGCCCCTCGGACTGAGCACTGCGAACGGTGAGTGCCCAGACCCCACATTTTAATGTGGGTCTGGCTCCAGGCTAACGTATCCCCGCTATCGCTGATACATTGAGCTGCTCTTCGATCGGACAAAACGCAACCAACCACTTGGGGCGCTGGTTGGGTTGGAGTTAAAAACGTCACTACGTATACTGCGTGACCCACGTGTAGATGTTTACGCCGCTTGCCTTCATTAGCGTCATCAGCAGCGACTGACTCGCCATCCCTAGACCACCGAGAAGTATGGATTATCCATCGAAAAACCAAAGAGAATGAATATGAGATTGCGTCGTTATCCGTAAAATTGCGTCGATTAAAGCTACCTTGATAGCGTTATTAGTTTCGGTTACATGCGGTCTTACTGAATGAGTCGTTGACGGAAAATCAGCCATCCCTTTCCACCACTAAGTTACCACTCATGGATTTACAGCATAGGCAGCAAACACTCGTGTCCTTGTAAACAGACCCTCACGGAGCTGCGACTCAGCGTTGTTCGTAGAGTACAAAAGAGCTAACGCAGTGCCTTCGAACATTAATTTAAACTAACGAGTGAGCTTCAACAATGGCGGAAAGTAAGGGCGTTTGCTGTCGGGCAAGGGAAAGTTTCAATGTCGATAAAGAAAAAACAACGAAATTAAAAACCAGGTGCATGTTTTTGTCGATGCGTGTGAAGGATTTAATGTTAACATTTACTGTAGCTAGCAGATAGGAAGCTAACGTATCATAGCTTGCAACTCGCCTAGCATATCAACGTCCCACTAAATTGTTAATTATGATGATCCTTTGAATTAAAAGACGGCCTTAACGTTATACCTACAAACTAACCGTTCATTTTTCCATCGGGGTATCTGAATCGTAAATAATAACTTGAGTAGATGGTGTTTGCAAATCTAGTTAACGAAATGAGATAGCTAGCGTGCTAATATAAGTATTTTGATAGTTTTAACCACTGTATGTGACGGGAATAAGTATAACGTTCATAGGTTAGCAGTTTTCCGCGCTAACGTTAATAAGTCTGTTAGATCAAATGTCATTCGCTATGGAAGATTCTTTAGAGTCTGGTTGGGTCTCTGTGCGCCCAAATGTCTTTGATGAGAAGGAAAAGCACAAATTCGTTTTTATTGTCGCCTGGAATGATATTGAAGGAAAGTTTGCCATTACATGCCATAATAGAACTATTCAGAAGAGGACTGCAGTGAGAGATTCTCTCGTTGAAGCTGCCGAGAGCGAATTCGTTTCCGCAAAGGGTGAGAAAAAGAAACCAGCATCAGATAAACAGAAGTCTTCACTCAAAAGTCACTCAACAGACCGAACGGATATATGTGTTCCCACAATGTCAGGGGAGATCCCGGTGAAGGGACTAAATGTTACAAAGAGACATATTACGGGGAAAACTGTGGAGACGAGGCCAGTAAGAAGTTATACGAATGGAAGGCTATTACCTGTAGACAACACTAAAGTTTCTGATATTGAAGTAATTGACCCATCCACCCTAATTGGTGACACCCGATCTCCATCTGACAACGCAGGGGGTTTGGAGGATTTAGACAGTTTTTTAAGGCAGGATTTCAGCTGGGCCAGCTTGTTCTCATTTCAAGACATGCGAACCGTTCACCTGCAACTCTGTGCGGTCAACTCTGACTTGGAACCGTGTTTACCCCCTTTCCCCGAGGAACATTCAGGAATGTGGACTGTGCTGTTCGGGGTCCCAGAGCTCACCCAACGAGAGACTGAGATTCTATGCTACCAGCTGCAGGTCTACTTAGGTCATGCCCTAGATACCTGTGGGTGGAAGATCCTCTCACAGGTGCTGTTCGCGGATGGTGACTCGGAAGAGTACTATGAGAGTTTGAGTGAGCTTCGTCAAACTGGCTATGAGGAAGCGCTTCACAGAGCCAAGAGACGCTTGCATGAGGTACCACTATCAACTAAATCAATTTTTTGCAGGTGATGGTCAGGTAGGGCAGTATTTAGGATAATCACACTATAAGCTTGCAATAACATGTGTCATTTTACATACAACACAAGGGTACATTTACAGATGCACAATACAAATACCAAAGCAGGGAAGTTTGCTGAATGTTTTTGTGAACTACAGATTTACCAAAGCCAAGAATAAGCTTATTTGATGAAAATGCATGTTACTGAAGCAGGCTTTTGAGGATACTTTGGAAGGAGGTTGTGTGACTAGCGGTTGGATTTAGATTAGCCTAATATTTCTGGCATCCACATAAATAGGCTGATGAAGGTGTTTTTGAATTGGGTGAATGTGAGCCTCTCATAAGGACCCCCCCCCCCCCAAAAAAAGAAAAGAATAGAAAGAAAAACAAATAAATTGCAATTATATGTGATAAATTGGGGGGAGATCACACGCATGTTAACATCTAGGGTAAACAATTAAACATCTCTATAGAACACATCTGGTATGATTACCAATCACTTAAAGTTTACAAAACAGGTTAAAGTTTGTTTTTATTTGCCCTAGATCAAAGGTTACAGCATTCTGAAGATAACAAGTGGAGTGTCAGGCAGCATAGATTTGTGCTCTTGAAAAGCTCATAATTAATCTGAAAGTAATTGGGAAAGATATTGCCCACTTTTTGCTTATTCTATTCTTGTTTTATGTTACACACATTTCTCTTGATATAGTTTTGACATAAAAATGAAGAAAAAATATATCTAAAGGGGTTTTAGGAGACTTTCAAAATATGCTGTTCTGTGTTACCATAAAATGTTGTTTTCCCCCCTCCCTCAAAGGCATTAATCCCAAAAATGTAAATAATATCTAAAATATTTGATTTGAAAATTTTCATGCAAGTATAGGAAATATTCTCAGGTTAAAATGTGTTACTCCATTACCGATATGAGTCATTCCACGTCAGATCAGATAAGGTTGTTGCTGCACCGTCTCAGATTTTGTTCAAACCATATCATCAATGGGTCTTAAAACCAAGGCCTGGAAAGTATTTCTGTGCAAATCTTCTGTCTAATATCTTTTTCAGACCTGGAAATTGTTTCATCTTTACAACTTTAAAAACACGTGCCATGTTTGGGCATTAATATCTTGACAAATATTTTCTCTAGCCTCCTCAAATTCTAGGGTTAGACCAACTCGTAAAAAACATGTGTAAACAATTTAAAGTCTGTACTAAATGTCTCCTGACTTTCGAAAGGGCCCTAGATTTCGAAAAAATTTGCAATAAGTGTGATATTTAGTGTATTAAACAGTTTTCTTTTCCATTTGGTATCAGTCACTATTTCCTCTTCAAATACATTAGTTTATTAATGTTTTTCAACAACAAAACAGTCTCCACATCAAATGACCATGACGATTATAAGGATAAAACAAGGCATGTTTGTATTTTTGTGTCATTTTCAAGCAACTGATGGTATGGGTCAATGACAAGGTTTTTCAACAGGCCAAATTTAAAATTTTGAAAATAAGAATTTTTGTTGCAGTTGTTCAAACATTAAGAATGTTACGAAATATAGGTATACAAAAATCCATATTAAAATATCCGAAAATCCATATTTCAAGTAAAGTGATTTTAGTGTTTTTCACGAGGATGAATTGGTTGCGGCCTTAAAAAATGTCATGTGGTGCGACCATAGATTATCTTCAGTGTCCTGCCTGCGGGACGGTTACCTACCTACCTTACATTCTAAATCAATTGTATGCACCATATTGCTATGTAGCATAGTAATGTTATACACCATTTCAAAGCTTTGACTCTTGGGAATCATGTACAATCTGTATAGTGCTTTACATTCTCAGATTAATTTTATTTTGTCTCAATTAAATTTGATCCAAAATGCTCCCCTCCCCCTCCTCCGCTTTTGGTGCTTCCCTGACTTCTGGCTGCAGTGTAGCTGCAGCACAATAAGTAGATGCAACATATTGGGTACTGAAATATTCACAAGAATCCATGTTGTATTATCTTCCTGTTGTATTATCCAATATTAGTTGTACAGATGTATAGTCTATCTTATACACACTCATTGAACAACAAAGTAAATGCAAAAATAGAGACATTTGTAATTATTCCATATTTTGTGTAGTCAGTCTATATCAGAACACCTGACATACAATCTAAATAGTCCACAAGAAACCTCAAAGTGTTACCTTTCATTTGAGACCAGCATTATGCTTCTACACAAAGGGGTTCATGTGCAGTAAGCATTTGATTGTCAGTATGCATTTTGGATAACAAAAAGTCCTCAAATCTTGGCAAATAATAGTCTAAAGCCCTCATATTTTCATTATATATAGATCTACTTTTGCACACAGCTGCACAAGACCTGGTGCTAGGGCTCAGTTGTGTTTCTAAGGGATATTAAGTGACCTAGAGGGCTGAAATGTGGTCAGTTCAGAGATGCTTGTAATCCGGCAGAAAGAAAAAAACTATATTCTAGCCTCTGTAACTCTTTGTCAGTACATTGTTGTCCAAGAAACTACAGTGTCTCAGCTTTCCAAAGAGGTCAGGCATTTGATTATAGGCCAAAGTATGTAGGAGCTCTGACCTCCTAAGTAGATGATGTGCAATGTCAGGCAAAAAACTCAAAATGGGGCATACGCATAATAATTTAACATACATATTTCAACTAATATTTAATTAATGATGAAAAAACATCATTAACATTGTGCCAAATATGTTGACTGTTTCCTACGAAAACTACAGGTTCTTAGCTTTCTATAGAGGTCCAGCATTTGATGGTTGGCCCCAAAAGAGGTGGGAACAATGCCCTTGTAAATAGGCACAGCGCAATTTCAGGCAAAAACTTTTTAGTACTTTTTACTATTTTTAGTATTCTGATATTTTTGCTCTATACTGTCATTGTCACCTTATAAAATATAAAAATACTTAGATCCCTTATTTTTCCTGTAAGTTGCATAAAACTGATGGAAAAGTCTGAAAAATAGCATTGACTTAAACATACTATATGACTGATGAATATGTTAACCACAGAAATTCTATTTTTCATTTTGAATTTAACACAGTTATTGCTATTATTGGTCGCACCACATGACGCTCCAAATGACTCAAGGATCTCATATTGATGATCTGCCATTGTCATATTTTCTGATATTTTATATTGTTGGTTGGTTTAATATTGTTGCCAATGAAAAGTCATTGTCCTACACCATAAGTCTCCAACACGTCACTCTCAAGCTAGCAGTCGCTTGCCGCCCCCTTCTGAGCTTGCCAGAGGCTGAAGCAGTAACCTACATTTAAACACAATTGTTGCTGCCTCAGCCTATGAATTTTATAAAAAAGTAAATCATGCATAATTTAAAAAAAACTAAATTTAGGCTATCGTAGACCTCTTTAGCTATACGGAATAAGGTTTCCATTACAGCGCAGCACACGTTCCATGCATAAATGAAAGCGGATACCTTATCTCGCAATAAGCGGAAAACCCGACACTCTTTCAACTACATGAAATTTAATAGTGATCCATCAAATACCCCACAGATTTCAATGGTCATCAGTCCCGATATTTAGCAATATAATCAAACAGTCCAAACGTAAATTAAATCCCAAATCGAACATCTTCTGCTTTTGATGGCCTAACGGTATGCTGCTCCAAAATAGGCCTATGTCTCACAATAAAACCCCTAGCTGCCTCATACAAGCCTGCCCCAAATAAAGGTGCTGTGCTTTGCGCAGCCTAAATAATTTGAGGATTTACGATAGTCTGTCTCCTAAACATTCCTCACCCGTTATCTAGACATCCATGAAAACATTTGAAAACAAAACTCACTGCCATGTAATATTTGATCGCTGTTTTGCTACAAATTATCTTTCATGTAATGAATACGCACACTAGAAAGTGAAAGTAGGCCTACTATGCGCTCCGTGTCTGTAGCTGTCTGTTCACCTCCGTAATCGATTTTAAGGTTCCTCAAATGGAGAACACATCCATGTTCTCTCGCGTTATAAGCTGCCATGCTTCTGTGTAACTTGCAAAATTCCTGACTGTTCCTGATTGCTAAACTTGTTTTCCTTTCCTGTCGATAGCGATGGATGTAGAAGCACCTAGGCTATAATTTGACTTCAGCGGTGACAAATCCTGCTGAGAGAGAGGCACCCGTGTCTGCATGGGGCTACGTTCAATTGAAGTCAAAGTTGGTCCATCCAGTCAATAGTCCCGCATTCAGGCCGCTCCATTATTAGATTAACGTTATCAGACAGCACTGTAAAATGTGTGCAGTAATTTCTCGCATTATGATGGCTAGATTTGCAGGACTTTATTATTATGCCAATACCCGCAATCCCGCGCTGAAATTTAGGCCCTGGTTTTAAATTGAATTTCCCCTGGGGATCAATAAAGTATCTATCTATCTATCTATCTTTTTTTCTCTCGCTCTCGGAGGTGGCGTGCCAAGCATTTGCTCTGCTGCCAGCTTGTGCAAATATATCGTCCAAAATGCTTGATTGCATTGCATTCTCCACATTTTTAGCTAAATTTTCATGTACCACATCAGCATTTTTGTTGATGTTCATTTTGCAGTGAATCTTTTGTAAATTGCTGTACAATTAGCGTTGGGCCCTCGTTGACAGCCGTGGCATACTGGTTAGCACTTCGGACTTGTAACCGGAGGGTTGCCGAACCCCGACCAGTAGGAACGGCTGAAGTGCCCTTGAGCAAGGAACCTAACCCCTCACCGAGTGCCACTGTTGATGCAGGCAGCTCACTGCGCCGGGATTAGTGTGTGCTTCACCTCACTGTGTGCTGAGAGTGTGATTCACGGATTGGGATAAATGCAGAGACCAAATTTCTCTCACAGGATGTACCACAGCAGCATTTCTGTTAAGTGAATCTTTTGTAAATTGCTTTACAATTAGCGTCGGGCCCTCGTTGGCAGCCTTTGGCTTGCCACTATTCACTCCTTCGTCTTCATTAACATTCCCGGTAGAATTCTCAATATTTTTGGCCTCTATGTGTCTGCACGTCCTTTTAAAACCGCATCTTTTTCTCTCGTGAGTATTTAATCTGCTGCCGGCTTTCTCTCCACATCGCCCATAATGCTTGATTGCATTGCATTCTCCATATTTTTAGCTAAATTTTCATGTACCACATCAGCATTTATGTTTAGTGAATCTTTTATAAATTGCTTTACAATTACCATCGGGCCTATAGGCCTACTCTTAACGCCTGGCTTGCCTCAGCTTTGCCTTCGGTCACGTCCTTTTAAAAACTGCATCTTTTTCTCTCTCCTGAGCATTTAATCTGCTGCCGGCTTGTGACTCCACATTGCCCAAAAAGCTTGATTGCATTGTATTCTCCACATTTTAGCTAAATTTTGATGTATCACATCAGCATTTTTTTCAATTACCTTCCGGGCCTCCTCTTGGCTGCCTTCACTCCTTCGTCTTCATTAATCTTTTACATACATAAGCTCTGTCTGTTTTTGGTTTTGGATTTTGTGAAATACATTTCTAAATAAATGTGACTTATAGTCCGGTGCGACTTATATGTTTTTTTCCTGTTCATGACACATCTGATGCGACTTATACTCCGGAGCGACTTATAGTCCGGAAAATACGGTATGGGGATCTGATCTGGTGTTTTACGACGCGATGTAGGTCTTAATTTTCATTAAAGTGGTCTTAAAAAGATCTTAAAGTCTTAAATTTGGGGTGGTCAAACCTGGGGAAACCTTGAATAGGCTCTCAAAACAATATCATACAGACATAAGGTGCTTATAGAGCAGGTCCATACAGATTATTTGTCAAATAAACCAGTAAAACAGTTAGGTATCGACCGATATGGATTTTTTAGTGCCGATACCGATACCGATTTTTTTCCATCAGCCTTAGCCGATGACCGATACAGGCTGCCAATTTTCTTGAGCCGATATTTGGAGCCGATACTGCTTTTATTTTGCTGCCTCAATTTACATCATACGAATGATACATAATTCCACAAATGATGATAACAAATGTTATAAGTCTCAATTTAAAAAAAGGAACATTTATTGAACTTATGGATGGGTGCACTGGATATGGTTAACTGTGCAAAATGCTTTCATCAACATCTTACAACACAGCCTTGATGATGCATTGCTTGCTGACATATTAAAAGACATAATTCAAGTCATCACAAAATGTCCTTTGTCAACACATTTAAATAATTTAAGAAAACAATAAGCCTGAAAAGTAGCTATTGAAATAAAGTGCTTGATTTGTCATTTTAGACTGCATGGTTTCAATTTTTCTATGTCTATATTTTTCTAAAAAAAGCTGCCAGATTTGTCAACCACAGAAAATAAATCAGCAGAGGAAAATAATGTGGAAATAACGTGGTGTCAGATGTTTCTGTTCTAAACGGCATCAACGTCAAAAGGTATAAAAACGTATCTCTCAAAGTTTTAAAATCTCTCATTCAGGTAGCGCAGCACTCATATCGCTGTGATGCGTGTGTCCCACTGAGTGAGACACAAACTTCTGTTTGGTAGCTGACGAACCACCATTGAACTGGATTGATAATGTTAACGTTAGCAAACGGCTCTAAACAAGTAAGGGATACACGGTACGTGTCTGGTACATGATAAACGTTAACACGAATTAATATTCAACTACACGTTTCTCATTATTAAAGCTCTGATATCACTGCAATGGCAACTCCGCCCCGCTGGAAGGAGAGGGGGAGGGAGACGCACACACCACACGCGTCCAAAACTCAGCCAGGTGGTCGCTGAATAAAACTCCCACAAATATCTCGGAACAACGTCGGCATTACTTAATCATATGATTGACCAGTGTTCGTAACAGCTACCGCTAACGCATGCATACGGATAGCCTACAACTTAGCTATTTGCAGCTCCCTAAATACAATGGCAAGCATGTTTTATAGAACAGGCATTTAGGGAGGGAGACACACACACACACACCACACGCGTCCAACACTCAGTCAGGTGGTCGTTGAATAAAACTCCCACAAATACCACGGAACAACGTTGGCATTAGGCTACTTAATCATATGACCAGTGTTTGTAACAGCTACCGCATGAATATGGATAGCCTACAACTTAGCTATTTGCAGCTCCCTATATACAATGGCAAGCAGTTTTATAAACGATCATAAAAAGTAACCTACCTATCTATCATTTGTGTTTTCCATTTGGACCCACAAACTTGCTTCCACCTTCAAAGTGTATGGCAATATTTCAGCTAAGTCAAACAGTTAAAAGATGCTTTGAAAGTTTAAAGTTTACAGGTGTCTTGAAGAGCAGGCTTTCAGCACTCTGCTTGTGGGGGACGGGCAGTCTGCACGTGAATTGCAGCGTCTCCAGCAACACAGAGCTGCCTGTGGACGCCTGTATGTAAATAATGCGGGGGAAAAACTATCGGCGAATGCAGCGGCTTATCGTCCGATGCCGATACACGTAAAAAACGCAAATATCGGCCCGATATATCGGCCGGCCGTAAAAACAGTATTAGGGGATAAATACGATTCACACCCAACTTCTGTCATAGCTCATATTTTTTAAATAAGTCAGTGAAACCAGTATCCTGACAAACCATACCTGCCAATGTTTAGCTTTTAAAAAACGGGAGATTTTTTTTTCTTTTGGGGGGATTCAGTGTTTGCACAGAATCAGTTTGCATATTTAAGGCGAGACACGGCAGGTGAAAACATAGTTTTTTCATGCACTGGTCAATTTCGAGATTTTGGGCTAATTTGCTACCTTAGCATGTATTCTTTCACACTACTACAACAACAAAGCCGATTTACACATTTAGGTGTTTATTTCATTACATTTTGTCTACTCGCGCCTGTATATTTCTCCTAAATTCACCAAAAGTTAGTCTTCTAACGTTTCATGCTCTACCGCGACCGTGATACAAAACATAACATGTGTAGTACCGTTGGAAAGCTCTGTTTTTCCTGCATGACGTTGTGATATTCAAATATGAACACTTCCTTTGTAACCACAACCAATCGCGAAAGTTCAAAGGCGAGTCTAGGCTGAGAACGGAATCTCTTGGCTGTGTTCCGAGGCTGTTTTCTCAAATTGAGTTTTTATCATTTTCCAGTAGAAACATCTCAGCCTATGTAGCACCTATGTACACCAAACTTTCCAGTTATACACTTAGCAGTATTCTGAAGATATTTACAGAGGGATTTGTTAATAAATCATTCCTGGCCTGATTTATGTGACATTTTAATCAAAAATATAAGGCTATGGACAGTATATTCTGATTTCCTAGGTAATGAAAGCAGATATCCTGAAATCCCTCTGTAATTTTATTTTTATCTTGTATGCAAACAAAATGAAAGAATAATTTTGTACCAGGCTTTATCATATGTTCAGATCTATCTACCGAAAATATATGCAAATTTGCGCATATTTAATGAGATAATGCCTAATTTGCATAATTAAACATTCGAATTTCAAAAACTTTTTTTTTGTTCATACTTGTGTAAGTAATCAACTGAGGAAGTTTCATGGTGATGTCTATTATTTAAAAATGTTACCCTATTTACCTGTAGTGTCTCGCCTTAACATGTTTCATACACTCCTTGCAACACTGCATCAGTAGCATTTCGTTTGTTGCTTTTACCTTACTGAAATAGATACGCATGCCAGTTATCTGCCTGCAGCCTTCCTCCAAAACTCCAAAGATGCTCCAAAGATTATGTTCCGAGGATGCCTATTGTGTATCAACAGTAACAGTTATAATGTGTTAATCACAACATTTCTTCTAACAATTTGACGGTCCGGGTCGGGACCCTGACGTAATCCTATCCGGACCCGGACCATATTGAGATATTTTCACAGAAGATTTCAAAGCTGTGCTAAATGTTTCGTAGGCTTTAACAGAGGATTAACTTCAGTAGCTTCAGGAATCATCATCTCACTTGCTGCTACTCAACCAATCAAATCTGTGCATTCTGATACAGTCGAGTGTCAGTGAGTGAAGTTACCATGGTGAACAGACTCAGCCTGACAGGGAAAACGAAAGAGAGGAGACAGGAAGAGAAATTGGATGAATATGTAAGTTAGCGATAAGTAAGTTATTTTCAAATCATGGATTGCTTAACGAGGAGAAAGCTAGACAGCGAGGAAAGAGCTTTTAATAACAATTGGACCGTCTCTTATACATGTTTATATTCTGAGACAGTAGCCTAGCGATCATTAACAGTGTCAATTTGAAGCACCACTAACAACGTTACTAGACAAAGCAGGATTTCTGTTCAACATAAAAAAAGCATTTAAAGTTGCTGATGGACAGGTTCAAGGAACCAGCTGTGGAATGTCCCTCCTTGTCTCAGCTCAAATCTTATTTCAAGTTGACGTTACGATCTTAAAATAGCTAAGGCTACTCTGTTTTTCTTCCCAATTACTCTTATCTTGGCTTATTTCTCCTCATTTCAAATGTTGCCTTCTAGGCTACTTATTTTATTTCACAATAAACATTAGGCCTAGGCCTACAACTAGGCTACATTACATCTATCTATCTCTATCTATCTATCTATCTATCTATCTATCGGGGAAAATAAGTATTGAACACGTCAACATTTTTTTCAGTAAGTATACTTCCAGGGAGGCTATTCGCATGAAATTTTCACCAGACATTAGTATTAACTTAGGGAATCCACACATATACAAAATCCAAACATTAATAGAGTTATGAGTAAAAAAGTGGAATGGCACAGGAAAAAAGTATTGAACACGCTAAGAAAAAGCAGTACACAAAGGCAAGGAATGGCAAGGAACAAGCTGGAATCTATAAGTAGTTAGAGAGTAATTATCCCTCCTATCTGTGCAAATTAATATAAGCTGGCTTAGTACATACTGATGGTCTATAAAAGGTTTTTCGTTACCAAGGTGTCACACAAGAAACATTTCATGATGGGTTAAAGCAAAGAGCTCTCGCAAGACCTTTGCAACCTTATTGTTGACAAAACATATCAATGGAACTAGTAACAGATGCATTTCAACACTTCAGAATCAATTAATAAGCAGTATTGGAGCCATTGTCTGCAAGTGGAAGGAACATCACTGCATCATTAACCGGCCATGCACAGGATCTCCTTGCAAGATTCCGAACCAGGAAGTAAGAAGGATTGTCAGAAGAGTAGGCCAAGAGCTAAGGACCACTTGGAGAAAGCTCCAGAAAGACTTGGATGCAGCAGGTACAATTATTACAGAGAAAATCATAGGTAATGCACTCCACCGCCATGGCCTCTATGCACGCTCACCCCGCATGACTCTATTACTGAAGAAAAACATGTCGAAGCTCGTTGAAAGTTTGCTACACAACATTTGGACAAGCCTATGAAATACTGATAGAATGTATTCTGGTCAGGCGAGAGCAAAATTGAACATTTTGGATGTCATGCTACACACCATATTTGGAGGAGAAATGGCACTGTGCATCACCCTAAAAATACCATACCAACAGTGAGGTTTGGAGGTGGTGGTATCATGGTGTGGGGCTGTTTTTCTTCTCATGGTACTGGCGGACTTCTTACAGTTGAAGGAATGATGAATGGAGCCCTTTTGTTCCGGGAGAATCTTTACATTCACCAGGATGATGAGGATGAGACATGGCTAGACCTTCCAGCAAGACAATGATCCAAAGCATTCAGCAAAGGAAACTCAGAGAAAGGAAATCAAGGCCCTGACTTCAATCCAATTAAATAGTTTAGGAAGTTAACTAAGGATCAGGATTCACAAGAGGGACCCCTAGAATCTTCAATATTAAAAGACTATCTGTTTAAAAAATGGGCCAAAATCACACCGGAATACTGCGACTGATTAGTTTCATCATACAGGAAATGCCTTGAAGCTGTCATTTCAAATAAAGGCTCTTCCCCAAAGTATTTAAGAAATTTCAGCAAGCGTGTTCAATACTTTTTTCCTCTGTCATTCCACTTTATTACACATAACTCAATTTATGGACTTTAATGTTTGGATTTTTTTATATGGATGGATTATCTGAGTTAATACTAATGTCTGATGAAAATTTCATGCAAATAGCCTCACTTCATCCTTACTGAAAAAAATGTTGACGTGTTCAATACTTATTTTCCCCGCTGTATGTATAGCCTATATAGCCTATAGGGATGTCACTATTCTCCAAATCCACGATTCGATACAATCTTTTTTTAATATTACTATTAATGCATTCCTTATTTCCATTTCTGTTTCGGGGGGCTTTTATTTTGAAAGCGTTTTTTTTTTTTTTTAAACCGTTCCAACCGTGAGGTTGTAATGTAAACAGAACGCAACACTATGAGTTTTTCAACCTTCATAATATATTTCCAAGACCCTTGTGATGGTACATCGACAGGTTGAATGACACGTATGCCATAGCCTGACGGGGTCTGTATCGCTTTTACTTGCACTACGGAACTTCTGGGTGCGGGTAGTAACCCGAGCACAAAAAGAACTACAAAATTCGACTGCTTTACGGCATACCTCACTTCCCACCCCCCCACCCCCATTTCCTCAAATTCGGACGTGAGAGAACTAGCGTTTTTTTGCCGGCTGTCACGCGTATGTTGTTGTCATGGCCGAAGCAGTAACTAAACCGAAGAAGGCATAGGTTTTGTCGGAGGAGACTAGAAAGAGAAAGGGAGGGTGACAAAATCAAAGGCAGGACGAGGATCAATATCAGCGTTCGCTCGCTGGCATGAGCTAAAGGAGGAGGAGGGGTGCCCAACTGATGCTGACTTGGTCGTCATGCTGTTGGACTAGTAAGTGTAGGCCTATTTCTTGCATACTATCTCTAGTTTTTCGAATTTGTTGTCTGCCTAGCTATGTTACGGAAGCTGTCTTGTTCTCCATTTATCTTCATGAATCTAATGCTAGTAGAGGAGTGAATTAGCCTATCAATAATCTGGTAGCGTTCTCGTTCTGATTTCAGCATTGCAATCGATGACATGTAAATCGCAAATGTTTGACCTATAATCGCTATCATTCTCGTTCTGAATTGAGCATTGCAATCGATGACATGCAAATCGAGATCTAAAATGTTGTAGGCTACAGCCTAATGTTGGAGTAGTGTTTTATGACGAAATCCCTTTTTTTAGGACAAAAAAGTCAGAAGTAAGCCTATGTCTAAACGGCGTGTACAAGGTTGGTTGCCTGGGCTACATTTGTGCAAGTAAATAATACATGATTAGATGGACGAAATCCAGTGTTTCCCACAGAATTGAATTCTATTTGTGGTGGTAGGTGACGTGGTTATGATGCTAATGGATTTAATCACGATTTAGCCAGTTGTCTTCTAGGCAAACAACAATCCTTGCAGGACATGCATGCAGGTTTGTTGAGGGACAGAGATAGGCCTGGGACAACGCGTCGACGTAATCGATGACGTCGACGCAAAATATGAGCATCGATTCGTCAAGCATAACGTGTGCTGCTAAATATTTGTAATTTTACACCTTCAGTGTTTTCCATACGTTGACTAATCTGTGGCTGGGCACCACGAAATCAAAACCGGCCACCACACATTGATGTTCTATGTTGTAGGCCTGCTATTTAAATTAAAGATAAGATAAAATAATTTCAATGAGCTGCACTTTTTACTCACACAGCCTTTCCTCGCCCCGCCCGCTCTCTCTCGTAACGAGCCCGCTGCTCCTCCTCTGCATGTGCATTTAACAAAATATTCACGATTGTTGAAGGATTGTTGTTGCCACATAGAAGCACTGCATAGAACACAGTGGGCTAAATTGCTATTAAATCCGCTTAGCATCGTGACCATGCTGCGCAAATTTGTTCAAAACCGCTGCATTAAAGTTAAAGTAAACTCTGCTAAGGTCTTATCACAACATACAGTACATTGAGGAGACTAAACGAAGTTAAGTTACAGTATGCAATCAAGCAGTAGCCCTATCTCAAAGCTAACGTTAGAATACTGTTTGGATGTCAAGTTTAGCATGCTTACTTGCAGCTGCTTGTATTACTCATGCAGGGCTTATTTTATTGACTCTGTTTGCAAAATCCCGATGGAAATGGAAAAGTGTTTTCCAAGACTCAAAAGTGCTTGTCCAAAGGAGAAGTACGAACTGTTATTTGAACTAACTACGTTATGAATTGCATCCACTAAGGGTGTCACGATTTCGATTTTATTTCGAAATCGATCGAAATTACATCTCAATCTCGAACTTCGAATTTAAAAGTAGAATCGACGATGCAGCCACACCCCCAATGTCACGTCCAGCATGTATGCCAAGACGCACAAACACACATGCACGTGCTGAACTGCAGCGTCAACACTCCTCTAATTTTAGGCTGCAGCCAGTTAATATATAGGCCTACACATCAACCTACCGAAATCAAAGCCCCTCTTGCTACTTTGAAATCACCGGTGTGGAAGTATTCGTTCATTCACGTCAATTAAAACTAACTTAGCCTACTCAACTTAGCAAGTGAAAGATGTACTGTAAAAAAATACAGTCCAAAGTCACTTTAAGGCTTAAAATGCACATTTATAAGTACATATTCCATGAACACTAACCTTGGGTCTCTTCGGAGTGTGCTGAAACAATCAAATTAACATTCTGTGTTGTTTCATTTTACTATGTTCACGTCTCTGTTTTAGCCTAAAGTTAGCTATATTTACATTACAACCTCGCGGTTGGAACGGTTTCAAAGCGGTTTCAAAATAAAAGCCCCCCGAAAAAGAAAAGGCCAAAAAGAGTAAATAACATATAAGGAATGCATTAATAGTAATATTTAAAAAAGATCGAAAATCGAATCGTGACTTTAAAATCGAAAATTACATCGAATCGAGGATTTGGAGAATCTTGACACCCCTAGCATCCACACATCAGCAGCCTTTTAACTGTGTTAATGTTAATTGCAAGGATTTCCACACGAACGTCTTAAAATGACAATTAGACATACACTAGCCTACTGAACTTTATTGAATGCTACCTCTGACTAAGAATGCATTACTTTGCACTTGTAGTTACTTGCACTTCAGTCTTTTATTTTGGAATCTTAAGAGCAATAAACATATATTGCAATGTTAAAGAATTCATGTTTTTTCATTCAGACTTTGCAGATTCATCTATGGTAGCTTGATATTATAATATTGACGATATATGGCTATTACCACACAACCATTAAATTGAATTAGCATATCCATTCTGTAAAACAGTAGCCAATAGGCTACTATAATGACGCTGGCTTGTAAACGTGAGCTACACGATCTTTTGGCGTTTTGAAAAAAATAAAACCCATGAAATTATATTCATATGACATGCTGAATATGCCACTGTACCTGGGATGAAGACATTTCACACACAACGCTGGCGGGGTATCGCTTGTCAACAAATACACGTGTATCCCCTGGTGTAACCATGACAGAGTTTACGACAGTAGTAGAAGACAATACTGTTTCCCAACTGTAGGGGGACCCCGAGAGCAAAACTTCCATGGTGTTGCTTTAATTGTCGTGAATGAACGACAAAATACTGGTGACTTCAAAGTAGCAAGATTTCGATAGGTTGATGTGTATATTTTAACTGTCTGCAGACTAAAATTAGAGGAGTGTTGACGCTGCAGTTCAGCACGTGCGTGTGCATTTGTGTATCTTGGCATACATGCTGGATGTGACATTGGGGGTGTGGCTGCATCGTCGATTCTACTTTTGAGTTCGGGGAAATGGCAATGTCAGACTAACAGAAAAAATGAATGGATCCGTGATTGTAAAATTAAGTTTGATCATGAAATACGAGAGAAATCGGGCAAAAACGGGAGTGTTTGTGACAAACAAGCAGCATTTTAATGCCGGTCATATTTCACATTTGTTAAATAAACCACAGTGAAACCTTAACTGCAGCCATTGGTCAATTCCTCTGTAGGTTATCTGACAGCCCAGTGTGAGAGGCGCAAGCCGCGTAACATTGTTTATTTTTGCAGCCAATCACTGCTGTCATTTTATTTTATTGATTTGATCTTAGTTATGGAAGCTATATTTGAAGGCAGGCAGATAAAATCCAACGGGCTGCATTCGCCCCGTAGGCCAATAGTTGAATAGCCCTCCTAGTGCTTTTGAGATATTACCACTGCTCCAACACTGAAAGGCACTGTTAGAATTCTTGGATCAAGCAAGGTTCAACATAGCATACTCCACTGTCTGCTCACATTGGTGACCGCACCAGAGCAAGCACACTTCGCAGTTCCTCCGGAAATGCATTCTAGTTGTAAATGTTTATTTTGGTATTCCCAAATCATCTGTAACTATATGCATTTATTCTGTGAATGGGACATGGTACAATATTGGTACTTTGCACATTAAATATCCATATAAACTTAGAACAAAAAAATTGTGTCTTGTTTTTTCAAACTTCAATCATCCAATCCAACAAACATCAAACAAGTCAATGGCAGAATAAGCTGTTTGGCAATGGTAGAGAAGATTTGGCAAATTTTCCATGGGCGCAGCCCACATACGCTGCTGCTCATCCCACAAGTGCATATTCCTTACACATGGGATACCATTTGAAAGGGAACTAAACAGGCTTTCCAACGGTATAAGATTTATTGCCAAAAAGCATTGTTAGCACAGCAGACTGTTAGCGTAGCAGTCACTTGCTACCGAAGCTGCAGGGGGAGCTGTGTAGTGAAAAATGCGAGCCCAAATCCAGTGAAAACCCAGAAACAGCGAAGGAATAACCAGAACTGCAAAGTGCTTCTTTAAATTGTTTACACATGCTTTTTATGAGTTGGTCTTCCAACCTAGAAAATTTGGGGAGGCTAGGGAACATATTTGTTAACATATTATAAGTAATTATATAAGTACTCTTTTGATCCCGTGAGGGAAATTTGGTCTCTGCATTTATCCCAATCCGTGAATTAGTGAAACACACTCAGCACACAGTGAACACACAGTGAGGTGAAGCACACACTAATCCCGGCGCAGTGAGCTGCCTGCAACAACAGCGGCCCTTGGGTGAGGGGTTACGTGCCTTGCTCAAGGGCACTTCAGCCGTTCCTACTGATCGGGATTCGAACTGGCAACCCTCCGGTTACAAGTCTGAAGCGCTAACCAGTAGGCCACGGCTGCCCCCAATATTAATGCCCAAACATGGCATGTAGGGCTGGGCGATATGGCTAAAAAATATTGCAATATTTTTAGTGTATTTCGACAAAAATATATACAATATATATCTCGATATTTAGAAATTTACCTTAAAATAATTCATGAATTCTCACTTTCACCCTGTGATGTTTTAAATCATACCACTACGCTGTAGGCTAGGCTAAATCATAATCCAGGCCAATCCCTGCCAATAATGATCTGCATAAAACATTCTTGGTTATTCATAGGTGGTTTTTATTTTATATTTGCATGTAAAAGCAGGGGTGAAAGTAGTTTTGAATTCTTTCCAGTAGCCTACTACTTTCTCATAAGGGAAAAGTGTGCACGCAAAAAAGTCAACACACTTAATAGTGGGGTGATAGCGATGGTGATAGCGGGGATACGTCACTTCTGTTGATATATATATATATATATATATATATATATATATATATATGAAGATGTACCCAATTTAAAGGTTGCGATTTCAGGCCCAAAAAAGGCCCAATCATAAATGATCACATTCATCTAATCTTTCCTAACGATCCGCTAGCTGCCTGCTCCATAAGCAGGCAGTAAAAGAAAAAACGTGTCTCTGTAGGCAACCTAGGCTCTGAGATCTGTACACAAAAACAAATGCTACCAACAAGGATTAGCAACCCCTCAAAGGCAAAATAAACTGTTTCAACCAATAACCGACGAGATGCGTGTTTAGGAGAGTTTTAATTGCACGGGAGGGAGTAGCGAGCTAGCTCTCTGTTTTGTTTGAACATCAACAGAAGTGACGTATCCCCGCTATCACCATCATTGGTGGTAGGTAAAATTACTGCAGTTAAATGATGCTTATGAATGCTGTCCCCAATTCACTTTTCACAATTTTTTTTCAAGAGTAATATTATTGGTTATCGTATCGGTATCGGCCATAACAAACCAATAAATATCGGTTATTGTTATCAACCCTAAAATTCTATATCAGTGCATCTCTACATATAATTAACGAAAAAGTCAAAATGTGTGATTGTTAAAGATAATTTATTGTATAATTGATTAGCCATGGCAGACCATATAATATGGTGTTATGCTAGCTCACAATAATCTTCAAATATGCTTATTTTGGTCATATCGACTTGATAAAACCAGTAAAGATAGTTGATAAACTGCTTATTTCTTAGAAGTCTAAAACATTTGGCCTGTAGAGCCTGACCGACTACCGATACTGATCGATATTTGAGAGCTTTAAAAGCTGATAACCGATTTATCAGCTGATAGTAATTTTTAACCAACGCAATTTAAAAATGTTCTCCCATAACAATTTTGATCAAGGTGGGACATTATCTGTTTAAATAGGCCTAACTATCTGGTTTCCTAATGAAAGGCTCTTATACAGTACTTTTTAAAAATTAAGTTATAGTTTAATTATAGTCTTTCCACCTTTGAAAACTGCCATTGCACAATCTACATTGTGGGCTATGCAAGCAAACGTTTTACTTTACTTTTAGCCTTTGCAAACCTTGCACTTTCTTGCTTGGTGTAAAAACCTTTGTTGAAATGCAAAAAAAAGAAGATCAAGACTAAGGAGTATGTGAGTATTTGGGAATTAACGTTAGCTCAGAAAACTTGTTTCATATGCTCACATTTATTTTGTGTGCAGTCTTTGTGAGCTTAATGTAACAGTTTACACTCACTGACGGCACTGACAGAACCACCAAGGACAGTCTGAGCGATGTGACGGTCAACACAAAACAGCAGTTTTAGCAAACAGAACTGTTCCAGTCCAGTGTTTTTAAGGATGCATCGTACTTCATGCAACAAACTGTGCAACCAGGAACTGACATTTTAATTTTCTTGTCACCAAGCTAACCAGCATCAAGCTGGCTAAATAGCTGAATAACTGCGTTACGTTAACATATCAGACACCTATTCAGCCTGTTGTTCTGTGTGCTATTGTGTAGTTGAATAATTTACCTTTCCAGATTAAATGTCTGAAAGCGTTTGTTTTACAATTTGCAGTATGACGTTATCCATTGCTAAATTATGGCTCATCATAGACTAGCTAACCACAAAGCTAGCTAATGCCATGAATATCAGTCGAAGACCGCTAACGTTAACATTAATGAGCTTGGAAACCACAACGAACTTATTCTGCCTAAATAAAGTAATAATTACTGTATTTATAACTAGTATATCTGTAGTTACAGTCCCTGCATTGTAAAATGTAAGTTAGACGTGCGAGGAGTGAACATTTAGACATAGACAAAAAGTATCAAAAGTAGCTTGTGCAAAACGTAGCTTGTGCATAAAAGTTAGCTTTTCTTTTACACGTGTGTGAAATCCAATGGCGCCAAGTGTGCGTTTCAGACTGTCGTTCAGCCGCAGCATTAACAAGTTACATAATGGATTTAGATCACTAAATAGTAGGTTTTAGAAGGCAGGCAGCAACTGATGATTGAAAATGGTTTGATGTAGCTTGATGGAAATAATTTTAAAAGTGCAGGTAAAGGGATAAGCAAGCTGACATGGTAATTATAAGGTAGCTTATAAGGCAATAGGGACTAATTAGGCCTATTACATACGCACACGCAAACATTTAGGAGTGACCTTTATCTTGTTTAATGATAATACAAATGATGATGATAGTAATAATGTCATCATTATTTTTTGTAATGATTAAGTCTTAGTTCAAAGTTATATTTATGAAGCTTACCAAGTCTTTTAATACTGGTAACTTTGATTTGGTTGTTGTTGTTATTGTGTTTTTGTTCGAAAGACTAAGTTTCATATCTTAAGTTTCTATTTTTATACATTTTATTTATCAGAACTTTAATATATTTCGATGTTCCTCTGTTCCACTGTGACAATATTATTTTAAAATGCATTATCATATTATTTTAGTCAATACTCATAAATAACTACAAATAACTAATGTTAGGGAAATCTGTTAATGTTTTGTTGCGTGTTTCTGAAAAAAAAAAATATATATCGGAATATCGGATTTTTAAATCAACAAATATTTGTATCGGTATCGGCCTTCATATATTATCAATATTATTTCGCCGCTACAAAACGCTATTTTTATACCTCTTCTGCAGTTCCAAACAACATTGCACTTACGTGGTAGTGAGTAGAGGGTCCCTAAAAATTCACAATTTCGTCGCCGTTTAAAAAAACAGTTTCCAGTCCAGTATTTCTTTTGAAATTGAAATGAAGTTGTATGGACTGGACTATGTTTTTTATTTTTTTTTTAAACGGCGACGAAATTGTGAATTTCCAGAGCACGCTTGGCAATCGACTCCTACGGACTTTCCCCTAAAGATGGCAGCAAAGATGGCAACATTTCCGGAAAGGTACTGGCTTGATGAAATTCATTCTGGACTCTCTATCCGACCACATAAAGACCTCGGGATACTTCGGTTTGGCTTTAGGGACCCTCTACTCACTACCACGTAAGTGCAATGTTGTTTGGAACTTTAGAAGAGGTATAAAAATAGCGTTTTGTAGCGGCGAAATAATATGCCCTTCTCACTTCCACGCTAACGAGCTTTGACTATAAACGGTAACATCGAACTTTCTCAAAACACATCCGAATGACATGATTTGGATGTCAACTCAACGTATGTACTCCCAATCATCCGTAAATCGATCTAAAGTGCATTTTACTCTGGATAATTCCTTTAATAACGGAGTTAATAACATTACAGCGAGCCATTTGAGACGGGGGACCAAAAATAAGTAGGGTAATTTTCATGGTCAATTACGTTGACTAATCGCGGCAGCACTAAAAGTAGGGGATGGAGTAGGAGATAGACAAATTGACAAGCATGATTTACTTTTGCAGAGAGAATGTGCAGGACTGAGCGGCGGCCATATTTTGTGCCGCTTTGCGGTACATCTAGTTTCAGCTGGAAGTAGGGGTGGGCGATATATATCGTCTGCGATAATATCCTGATTGTTGTTTTAACGATGTGCAAATTGACATTATCGAGTATTTAAATTACTTATGGGGAAAAAACACTCGAAATCACGCACTGAAGACTTATACATTCCCAGGAGGTGTATGCGGGAGAAGTGCAGCAGAGCAAGTGTCACGTGATCACTAGTGGGTCACAACATTGTCCCACGCACGCCTAATGTTTATTTTGTGCAGCGAAAGTAGCCTACTTGGGATTTTATGCGGCTACTTCTGTTCAAGTAGCATTGATGAGACGGTCACGTTTTTTCCTACACGGTATTATATGGAGAGAAAACATTAGCCTTTGAGTATTTTAATAGTCAGTTGTAAACAAAGAACTATTCTCATCGAACTGTTTTGTAAATGGACTTAAGTTCGCTCTAAATATACGTTTACCAATTATTCTAACCGTTAGCATCTCTATGGGATTTCTCATATACATTAGCCATAAGCTAACGCATTAGTTTCTATTCTGTAACTTGGAATGCTAGCCTATGTGATGGCTCTTAAACAAAACATAGAAGGAAATAACTGAGATGTACTCTGTTGATCTGCTCTTAGTTTTACAGTGAATCCTATTTAAAGGAACACGCCACCCAATGTCAGTAGTAATATATGTTCTTACCTTAACTTTCACGAGTTGAGTCATACCTCTCCCGTGTCGGTACGTGCACTCAAACGCTCTGGTGCGTGGCTGGACTGTGTTAGCATGTTGCTATGCTAGCGGGCTTTGCCGTAACTAACCGTAGAAGTAATCAAAAACATCCACGTTTTCCCGACTTAAATACAGTTGCACGAGTAGTTGATAGAAATGTATACGGCCACGCAACATGAAACGTGGCGATTTTCCAAGCGAATAAACAGGAGAACTACAATGTGTGGCGCAATAGCACTTGGGAGTACTTCGACCTAGCGTAGTAGTATTGTTAACACCTAATTGTAGATCCTATCCACCACAGAGTTTAGAATCCATGCTGGATCGACCCTCAGCCTCTCCCTCCCCTCTGAGCGAGAGAGAGGCACACACACTAGATATGCGCTGATGGGCTATTATTTCAACCATAACTGCATAGCAAAACTTATCATCCACCAGCCATCCATCAGCACCAAAGTTTTTTTTACCAATTTTCAAAACCGCACCCGCCCACCATCCGCTGGTTGTTTTAATGTAGGCTATGTGGATGATGCAGCGCTGCTGACGTGAGGCTAGAAAGCCCTTGCCTGTTCTAGAAAGACTGATCCAATGCAGCAGATATATTAAAAGGCTAAAGTCGTACATTGGCTATGTTGTAGCCTATCCCCAGAATATCAGCAGCAAACTCAGTCTCTGTCTCGCAAAACAGTCTCCAAATAAAACGCAAATAAAATCAGCCTGTTGCCTATTCTGCCAGCTTGTGACAATATATCGTCCAAAATGCTTGATTGCATTGCATTCTCCACATTTTTAGCTAAATTTTCATTTACCACATCAGCATTTTTGTTCAGTGAATCTTTTGTAAATTGCTTTACAATTACCGTCGGGCCTATAGGCCTATTGCCTGGCTTTCCTCAGCTTCGGTCACGTCCTTTTACAATTTTATCATTGTAATAAAAAACGCAATTTGCCACATAATTTCAACATGCTCCTGGCCTACTAATTAACCTGTTGAGGAGTACGGTCACAAATATGTGATTAGAATGTTTGCGAACCGAGAGTTCCACATTATGATGTCACAATTACCCTCAGAGATTTTCCCCATAGACTGTATAAGGAACACTGAAACTATAGATTGTTTGCGTAGAATTCTAGAAGGAACCAGGGAAATAATTCACTCCTCAACAGGTTAATGCCTATTGTACTTTATTTTTTGCAAAAAGAAAGAAATCCTTGATAAAATAATGTGTCATTCACATTATAGGCTACTTTACGCACTGTTATGTCAGGGTGACTGACAAGCCTGTTCTGAAGACTCCCATTCATTTTGACTGCACGGGAAGAGAGCGCGTCTTTTTCAGTCAGACAGCGCAATTATTTTTATAGCAGGCCGATAGGACATGAAAATTTCGCTAAAAATGTGGAGAATGCAATGCAATCAAGCATTTTGGACGATATATTGTCACAAGCTGGCAGAATAGGCAACAGGCCGATGTGCGTTTTATTTGGAGACTGTTTTGCGAGACAGAGACTGAGTTTGCTGCTGATATTCTGGGGATAGGCTACAACATAGCCAATGTACGCCACGTTTCATGTTGCGTGGCCGTAGACATTTCTATCAACTACTCGTGCAACTGTATTTAAGTCCGGAAAACGTGGATGTTTTTGATTACTTCTACGGTTAGTTACGACAAAGCCCGCTAGCATAGCAACATGCTAACACAGTCCAGCCGCGCACCAGAGCGTTTGAGTGCACGTACCGACACGGGAGAGGTATGACTCAACTCGTGAAAGTTAAGGTAAGAACATATATTACTACTGACATTGGGTGGCATGTTCCTTTAACCCTTAGAACCCGATTGATGCAAAGTGCGTCAAAAAACACACCCTTTCTTCTCTGTTACATTGCTCCGGAACGGTTCATCGCAGCGAGATGAAACCTTTATTGCACGACAGAGCAGAAGTGGGGCTTTCCAACGAGACTACACACTTGTCTGTACGATCAAGTATGAAAATTAAAAAAAATCATGAAATTAAATCAAATTGCATCATATTTACAGTCTATACTTCTCTGCGTTCACCTGCACACACATTACTCTAGTTTGAATTACTCGCGAACCCGTGATCGCATCGATATGGCAAGCATATCAGATGAAAGAGGAGGCACAGGGCTATCCATTGGTATCATGTTTATCGACCCTTCTGGCTTATAAAACCAGATGAAGTGACTGCAAAATAATAACGTCATGTACACAAACCAACGCTGCACACTCATTACTCTCGTTTGAATTACTCGCGGACGCATGTCAGATGAAAGAGGAGACTCGGAGCTATCATTTGATACCAAGTACATCCTTCTGGGTTATAAAACAGACGAAGTGACAGCAAAATAATAACTTCATATAGCTGGACTTACCCCACGTTTTTGTCTGTTCTTGTGGCAAAGCATGTTTATAATCCAATGCTATCATGTGTTTCTCTATGGCAAAGCATGTTCATATTCCGGTTTTGAGATCCTAGCAAATTCCTGCATGGCATCCAATTCAAGGCTCACATTGCATCCCAATTTGTTCAACAAATAAACACCTTTTTTGCCTTTACTTTGTAATAATGGCAATGCAGTAAAAAGTTGAGAATTATTATGACTGCATACACACAGGCACGCAGGCTAACACGCAACCTCGGGTCAGGTCAGGTCAGATCAGTTCGTGTCACAGATATGGATCGCAGAAAGGTCATTTTTCATCACTAAATAAAAAATGGCATTTATTTCCGTAAATCACACAGCAAATATTTCTGTAAATTACTCAGCCCCAGAGTATCCCTCCAACATGGCAATTATATTGCCCGATTCAGGACAGTCTGCCCTACACACACATGAAATGCATGTAGAGCTGTGAGCTTGCTGTGGTGAGATACATGTCGAAATATAAGAATTTTTATAATACACTTTTTATATTTTAATTCTTTAAAAATCAAAATAAAATCAATGCTAGTATTAATACATGAAATTATTGCAGATCTGAATAGCCTAGACTCTCCTGAAAAAAACAATATATAATATATGTGTGTGGCACTTACAATGACCAGAATAAATCCTTATGAATAAAGGTAGTGAAAATGCCCTAAAAAAAGCTTAGGGTTCTAAGGGTTAAAGGTTTGAAAGGAACTTCAGCTTCAGACTTTCTCTTGGGAAACTGTTAGGCCTATTCATCTTCTCTAATGTAGCTGGCTAGACCATGTCATTGCCACACACACAAGTGGGGGCATAATTGGAAATGTGTCAGAGTGACAATGCATTGGTTGATTTGGTTAAAAAGTCACAGATTAGGTTATTGGTTATAATTGTAATGATGCTATATTAATAAATAATGAGCTGTAAAGTAACTCAGACTTTAACAAAAACAATTTTTTAAAGGATATCGACTAATTATCGTTATCGTCAAAATCACAAAAAATATCGAGATATTATTTTTTTTGTCCATATCGCCCACCCCTAGCTGGTAGCACATTGTGGAAAACTAATGCAATATCTTTGTCTTCGTCTTTGCCCAGCTGTTAGAGAGGCAGCGCAGCATGGAGAGCATGGTGGAGCTGCTTGATCTGTATGCTCAGCAGGATGAAGCATATGGAGACCTTGTGGAGGCCACCACTGAATTATATCACTACCTGCTCCAACCCTTCAGAGACATGAGGGAGCTGGCTATGCTACGCCGACAGCAGATCAAGGTGATTAACATGGATTCCCTTGTTTACACATATACTGCACCTACCCTGAGTGTTGCATTGGTTTCAATGTTATCTGTTACTTAAAGTGTAACTCTCGCCAAAATACATCCGAGGGTGTTTTTGTGAATGTACTTTCGTTTAACAGCATAATTGTGTCCGAAGCGCCACTTTTAAACTTGTCGAGTTGCCGTTTTCGGGTGAAATGGCCTTTTGAATGGGAATCCTTGGGGCAATACTATTTTGATACATGATTGCGTCAAAATCACTATTTTTAAAACACTAAGAAGGCTCAACACAACATGAAACTTTGATTTAAAGTATCATCAGTGCCTCTACACATGAACTCGAGCATTGAGAACATTGTTCGTGTACACAGTTTACTAAAAAGAAAGGTTTTGAACAACTCACTCCTTCGCTGGCAAGATGGCGGCGAGCAGAAAAAAGAAGAGTTGTTCAAAATCTTTCTCTGAAGTCTTCTTGTTCTTCTTCTTCTTCTTTTTATCACAGTGCATAAAAATGCACTGTTCTGTTATGCAAAGTCGTCGTCGTCGTCGTCTTTTTATTCCTCCCACCATATTTCTGCGTCTAATTCAGCTTCAACCGTTTAACGGAGAAATTTCATTCAAACTTTGTAGCGTAGGTCCTGAAAAGGACACTTGGAATGTATTTTTATATAGTAACAAAAAACAAGCTTATTTTCCCCATAGACTTTGCATTGGCACTAGGGGTGAACGATTTTGGAAAAAAATCTAATTGCGATTTTTCTCACCAATATTGCGATTGTGATGCGATATGCGATTATTTTAAAGCTCTTTATCTTCTGTCTTATTCAACAAAGACAAGCAATATTTTTCTATTTTTATATTTTATTCTATTTCTATATATTTTTTTACAACTATTATTCTATAGTATGACCAACACAAAATTAGATAAGTTAAACATAAACTGTTCTTTCCTGGAGCCCAGGCCTATGTTATGATGGCATTAGGTCATTGAATAAGATTGATGAATGAAATATTTTTTATTTAACTATTTTAATCACATTAGTAGACCTATATTTGTTTAACTTCCAGCCTTGTAAACATTTAATGATTCTGATTCGTTTCTATTTTGTTTCTATTTCATGTAGATATGACCTTCTTTCGTTAGTTAACAAATAGGTCTACATGTAGTGGCACTGACACGACTTCTCATTGTCCTGTGCTCTCCATACACGCGCGCGTGCACGCAAACACACAGACCCGCTCCTTTGCTCTGTAGGCTACTTGCACGTGAATCGGAACAAACTACTGTAGATTGTTGTAGCGCAAATAAATGCGGCCGAATGACCGTTCGGCTCGGTGTTAACTAAAGGTTAGCATAATCAACACCGCAGCGCAATACGCATGCATGCAAATTAACTTGTTCATATCACAACAAAGCCGATCGCAGAGACAAAACTCTTTAAACAGGCAAAGTTATCAGCAGTTAGCAGCATGTATGTAGCCTAGAGCCTTAGCTGGTAAGCTAATGTTAGAACAGCTGGGTTTTTGGTGGTTAGCTGTGTCAACTACTTGCGGATAACATTATGCATCAATTAATTACCTGTGAGATGAAATGTTTGCGCCGCCAACCCCCTTGGATATGGCAAATGCCCCCACTGTCACTGTACTCCAGTAAACAAAGTCCCCAGGTGCACAGGTGAATGGCTGCTGCTGTGCATCCTAAACACTCGAGTTTTAATCGTCAGCTGGACAAGTGAACTAAGTTACCAGCCAGAGTAGCAGCACAGGGGAATTATGAACTAGAACCAGGGACATGGCAGGTTTGGGCAAAAGGTAATGAAGAGGTTTATTTTTAACCAAAGTAGCTCTACTGATCAGACCTTTCTTGACACTGTTAGCTGGTCCTCTTGTTTACGTTTTTTGCTTCTTCAGTGGTCGGTGAGAAGAGTCGGTGGCGCGTCGGCATGCGCAAGTATAAATGCGTTTTGGTGACGTCACATATTACAAATCGCAGCCTTTGCGGTTTGAAAATCGTGTTTCATCATATCGCGATATTATCGCAAATGCAATAAATCGTTCAGCCCTAATTGGCACTATGACATTGCAATGGGCTAATTAAACTGATTTGCACCTGTATCAACTGCCAGCTGCTCAACTAGGCCCCCTCAAAGAGCCAATTAAACTGATTGCACCTGTATCAACTGCTTTCTGCTCAACTAGGCCAACTCTCTCTGTGTCCATTCTACAAGGATATAAGGCACATTCCATCCAACTTTCTATCCAGCTATCTTCTTCAAACATTCACTCATCCACCCATTAAACTATCTATCAACATCCATTAAACCAATCTGCCTATCAACATCCATTAAACTTTCTGTCTATCAACGTCCATTACACTATCTACATTCAACTTTTAAACTATCTACTGTCTCAGGCTTTAAGCATACAATCTGGCTTTCTCAAAGATGCCCTGCCACACGTATTTCATTACTTTGTGGTAATGTCTGAAGTTCTACCATGGACTCTGTAACATTTTTTGTGGAAAACATGCCTTGGTTACCTTGTTTCAAGCCATTCTAGTGTGGTATTGAAAGCCTGCTTGAAGACTCAGCTCGATTTGCGCCAGTTCTCATTAATATTCAACGAGCTAAGCTGCTTGACTCTGATTGGCTAACAGCTAGTAGATTTCGTCCATAACATGACAGCCGTTATCAACTAATTTTAGCTTCATGGCATGAACTTAGCTTGGCTAGTGAGTGCTAGCATTGTCCAAATGTGCATAAATAAAACCTGCTAGGCTAGTGAGTTCATTAAACCTGTATAACATAGCACTTCATTGAGTTGACAATTACGTTTTACTTACAGGCACTGGTCGTAGACTGCGATGGTAGCCTGCTCCAGGCTTCAACAGCAACCTTTTTGCAAAGCCTGTGGCATTGTTCCAAAAAATAAACTGAAGCCATTTGATCCTCAAGTCTGGGTTCTTGGGCAAAATGCATTGTTAAAGTTCTATTTGTGCATAGCGCACAAGTCCGTCGACATTCAGCCATTCTTGCATAGGCCTACGAAAACTGTCAGAGCTAAACAAATTTTGTGGGCATGGTCTCAACTGGGCGAGCTCATGAATAGTAATGAGCTCATCAATTCCACGTCAATCTGAAGAGCTTTTGCAATTGGCCTAATTTCTCCGCTTATTTCTTTTCAGTGGCTAGAGCTGACAGAGGAGTTAGCTGTTCATTTTCACATTCACGACATAGCACAAACACATATGGACCTAACATGTTTAAAAAAATACAAGTCAAAATGGTTTTGTGTGGCAGGGCACCTTTAAGACTACAGATCCTGTTCAACTGTTTCCTCTGCCCACAACTGTTCAAAAAAATAAAAGTCCTCACTACAATAATTCACTATTAAATTATGATATTGAGTGTGAACTTTTGTCTCATAGCTCATCTCGGCTTGTCCCTTGCACTCCGAAATATGGCGCTAGTTAGCCGATGCTACCAACAGGTTTTAGATGGGGGTGCCTCGGGCATCGGCCTAGCCATGCAAATAAATCACTGTTTTACACCATTTACGAGGCTCAAAGTAGCTCCACACTTCATTGGTAGACTTCCGAGGGCACTGACATTTAAAACGAGACATTGAGAACTTTGAAAAAGTATTGGTAGTTTATTTACAAGACGATTTATACAGACAGTACCTTCAGGAAGTTTACCGTTCGCCACCATCTTGAATTTAGTCACGATAAGTCAAGCAACGAGTCCTGGCCAGGGATTATGACTATGGCAGCAGCCAACACCAAAAGTGACTTTAAACCTGTCTATGTGGCTGGCAGTAGTGATTAATCGCTCCCCAATGATGGTTTGAGAAGGAGCACAAATGGCAAATACCATCAGCAGCCTGACCCCACATGATCTTAATTATAAAGTTGATTCTGACAGAAGACCGCTTTCAACAAACCCTCACAAAATCATGGTGATTAATTTGATTGATTTTAAGTTCTGGTTAACTACAGAAGTGTAGACAGCACACAGCCTACTGGCACTAGCCAGCATTACATTTTGTCATGTAATTAACTATGTGAAACTTTAGGAACTCCTTCAGATAATGCACTTCATGACTTTGACTTCATGTTTTTCCCCTAAGATATCCCTTGAGACAGAGTACCTCGGCCCACGACGTGTGGAGGGGTTGAAGCATGAGGATGAAGACTGGCAAAAGAAGGCTCACACCGCTGCTCTCTCCATTCAGGACCTTACGGTCAAGTACTTTGAGACTACAGCTCGAGCACAGAAATGTAATGACAACACTACAGTGTCCTACGTACACATGTACACAGACTATTTCAGTGTTACTTGCTATGAGACATTCAAATTGATCCAAATGTGATCAGAGTTTTTACCTTTCTAGTGATGTACGAGCGTATGAAGGTTGACCAGCGTAAGTTTGGCAAAGCTGCATGGACTGCAGCTGTGGAGCGCATGGAGAAGCTCCAGTATGCTGTATCTAAGGAGACACTGCAGCTGATGAGGGCCAAAGAGATATGCCTGGAGCAGAAGAAGCATGGTCTTTGTGAAGAGGTACCCATGATGCTCTTCATGGTCAAAGCAGTTACCACCACATCACTGATACGTGCAAAAATGAATATATAAGTACCATTGTGTCAAAAAATGGCCACTAAAAACACTACTGAGATAGCAGATACTATACAGTAGCATTAGTCAGCAGTTCTTAAAAAGCCTGATTGCTGAGGGAACAAAGGACCTTCTAAACCTTTCAGGGGAGCAACTGGGTAATAAAAGTTGTTTACTTCTACCATTATTTACAAAGATGCTATGCAGAGGATGGTCCTCCCTCCTCATAATTCTCTGCTCTAAAATAGCCTCCAGAGAACACGGGCTCAGACCAATTATGGAACCTGCATTTTAAGGACTTTGTTTATCCTGTTCCTGTCATCTATTGTCAAGCTGCCACCCCAACAAAAAACAGTATACAAAACACTTCCTAGAATACCATTATTAAAAAAATATTTTAAATAGGTCTACTGATTAGAAATGACCTAATTTTTCTAAGGAATATAGTAATAAGAATTAGACAATTGAGAAAATTAATGAATATGCATAATGAATGTAGAATGCAAGTACAATTACAATTAATTTATTACAATCATAATAATAATAGACACAAGTGGCAATTGAGGGGTTTAAATAGCATATGAACATTAAAACCAGTTGTTGTAGAAATCTTGAAGTGCAGTATTTGTGACAGACCTTTAAAACCAAGGGATGGGCAATTGTCAGGAATCAAACCCCGGTGACCATGCGAAGAGTAGCAATGCCTCTGTGCTGCTTAACCATAGTTCTCCACTAAGAAGACACTGAAAGACAGGATACTTTTATTATGGAACATCATTTAGAGCGTAAATACTTAACCCTTTAGGCCAGGGACGCATACCCCTGATGGAGCGAGATGAAAAGGGCAATGGCGGAAAGGAGTTAAAAATTATTAATTAATTAATACTCTATAATTTCGAATCGGGTTATAATGTTATGGAAACGTGAAATTAAAGGAAATCATTTGTAAACAATAGGCTATGTTTTCATTAAAAAAATAAGCTACACACAATACACGTGATTTTCATCTGCTACCTAACCATTCTAATGTGGTTCTCCACACTGTTTTTTTTTTTTTACGTGAGAGCTCATAGACCAGTTGTACATTTTGATTGTTATTATGTAGGGCGGCTAATTAAACAAACGATGCCTGGAATGCGTCAATAGAATGTGTTACTTTTTTATGTGTTGGATGGTGGGGGTACGCGAGCCGAGTCAGGATGTAGAAGGTGGTCCGCGGGGAAAAAAGTTTGGGAACCGCTGCTTTAGGCGCCAGAGTTTTTTTTTCGAAACGTTAGATTTTGACATCTTCATTTCAAAAGGCTATATCTTAAAAGTGATAAGAGATAGAGACTTTCTGTAAATTAGAGAAATATTAAGGATGACCCAAAGTTTATTTAGGGATTAAATGTTTATATCTTATTTGCATATTATGACGTCATATGGTGGCGGCCATCTTGGATTATAGAATTTTCATGAAAAGTCGCATGTTTGAATGATAAAATGCACCACTTCTTTCCCCCCAAAATGTCCCTCACCTTCTGTATGCTATATTGCACAATACTGAATGCTCAGGTAAATACTAAGTAGTAAACAAACTGTGTAAATCATTACTATATAAATGTGTGTAAATCATTACTATATAAATGGCAGAAACAAACCAAATACATGTAGCGGTAGGCTGGCCTTTTGCTGTAGAGATTTTCCATTTACTACATACAGTAGGCACTCTGATTCCATGTATGGGGCACATATATATTATTCAGATGACACACAAACACAAGTGGTTTGTGGGCAGCCGTGGCCCACTGGTTAGCACTCTGGACTTGTAACCGGAGGGGTTGCCGGTTCGAGCCCCGACCAGTGGGCCGCGGCTGAAGTGCCCTTGAGCAAGGCACCTAACCCCTCACTGCTCCCCGAGCGCGGCCGTTGAAGCAGGCAGCTCACTGCGCCGGGATTAGTGTGTGCTTCACCTCACTGTGTGTTCACTGTGTGCTGTTTGTGTTTCACTAATTCACGGATTGGGTTAAATGCAGAGACCAAATTTCCCTCACGGGATCAAAAAAGTATATATACTTATATACTTATACTTATACTTAAGTAGACAAGACCTGTTTAGTTCAAAAGCTCACTTGCCACGGCAAGGCACAGATCAGGAGTGAGATGACGAGACAAGACAAGAGACAATGTTAGTATTTTTTTTGTTTTTTGTTGATGTTTTTGTTGTTTTTTTCTTAGCTGACAAAGACGTACACATCACAAGGACATGAACACACAAAAAAGAACACATAGTGTATGTACTAAATGGTCAGGGAAATAGATAGCAAATCAACAGTGTAAATCATTACTAATAAATGGCTGACAATTTTTTTTATGTAGCAGGCCTTTTGCTGTAGAGATAATGACTCCCTATCCCTTTCCATACAGGGCCGGCATTCCCATCATCTTGTGATAGACTATCAGTGTTTCCCATACATTGACTAATCTGTGGCGGTGCTCCATGAAATCAAAATCGGCCGCCACAGATTAATATTCTATGTTTAATTTAATTTAATATAAGATCAAATCCTTGCATTGCCATTGAGCTGCGCTTTTTACGCATGCAGCCTTTCCTTGCCCCGCCCCGCTCTCTCTCGTAGCCCGCTGCCCCTCCTCTGCATGTGCATTTAACAAAATATTCACGATTGTTGAAGGATTGTTGTTGTCACATTGAAGCATTGCATAGAAGACGTCTGGCTAAATTGCTATTAAATCCGCTTAGCATCGTGACCATGCTGCGCAAATTTGTTCAAAACTGCTGCATTGAAGTTAACTCTGCTAAGGTCTTATCACAACATAGTAGGCTACATTGAAGAGACTAAACTAAGTTAAGTTATGCAATCAAGCAGTATCTCAAAGCTAACGTTAGAATACTGTTTGGATGTCGAATTTAGCATGCGTAGCCTACTTACAGCTGCTTGTCAATTTCGTTGAAGGGCTCATTTTATTGACTGACACTGAATGTTTACATGTTTAACTGTGTTACTCACAAACGTCTTATGTGACAGGCACTCAATTAGACCTATACACTACCAATACGATCTTAATACACACCCCCCCCCCCCTCAGCTACCGCCACAAATTTAATCCAATTCTGTGGGAAACACTGGACTATGCATGGCCTAATGGCTCCCCTGCCCCGTGTCACCACCTCTGCTCCTGCTGCGAGCAGCATGGCCAGATCTACCTCGCGCGCGCGCCGAGTGGAGAGAATTTGCCTACTGTCATTCTCATTGCGACTCCCCACACTGCCTCTACCTTCCCCCCTAACTGTCCTTTGAGCACTTCGACCTCGTCTAACATATCCAGTGGCATTAGACAAAGGTTCCACCACGTTACTGTCGCCGCGATTGCGGAGAGGCACACGGTCAGAAGACAGAAGCTAGCGCTACATGGACATTAGGCTACCTCCAGCCTCGTTCGCCACACCACTAACACCCTGCTAACTTCCCGATGAACACTCCGACCCCATGAAACATTATTCCCACCACTGACATTGGGCAAACGATTCAACATTTGTGCTTGGTGTAAGCTAAACTCTCACTTTGTCCAGCTGCATCATGCAGGGACGCATCTGAAGCCTCACTAAACGAATCACAGTCATTTTCTGAAGGCTGATATTCCCCTTCAGAATCAGGGTCCGCGAATAGAAGACCCAACACTTCATTTCGGGTAAACTTTTTTGATGGCATTAGACGATAATCTAATTCAGGGCTATTCAATTAGTTTGTAATGGGGGCCAGTTCATGAAAAGCATCACAACTGAGGGGCCGGAGAAATGCGGATTGAAATATGAGTAGCCTAATCACATTAACAGCTGTATACAATGAAGTACAACAGCAGCTATATTTTGTACATGCATAACAACATAATTACCCACAGAGCCGGACAGTAACGGAGTACATTTACTTGAGCACAGTACTTGAGTACAATTTTGAGGGATCTGTACTTTACTCAAGTATCATTTTTGGGGAGTACTCATGACTTTACTCAAGTACATTTGAGAGGCAAATATTGTACTCTTTACTCCACTACATTTCTATCCATAACTGTGAGTACCCGTTACTTCTAAAAAAAAAAAGGAAAAAAGAAAAATCTCGGAAATCCTCAATTTGTTGTTTCCCTCTCAAACGTGATTGGATTGTGCAGGCGCCACTGATTGGGACAGCCTATCAGCAATCACCTTCAGCTTTCCGCCAAAGTCACCTCCATGGTCAGATTTAGATAAGACACAAAACCATGGACAAAACAATGGATGAAGACACAGCAGGTCCATCCCGGGAATGTGCCAACCTGTGGCCCCACCTCACCAGACTATTTAAATTTTCTGAACAAGTTAATGATAGTTTTCGCTTCAAGTGTTTCAATTACAAAATAGAATTTTGTATTTGAAATACATATTTTATGTATTAGAAATACTGCCCATCCCTGGCAACATGGTAAAAAGATGAAAATGACTTGATTTTACTTTCAATTCCTTTTACATTCTCCAAGGTATTAACATTAAAAATGTTCATAACATAATAAAAAAAAAAAAATGTAGGCCACTCTTGATACTCAAGTACTTTTAAAAACAAGTACTTAAGTACTTTTACTTAAGTAAACATCTGACTGTTGTACTTTTACTTGTACTTGAGTAAAATTTAGCAAAGGGTATCTGTACTTTTACTCAAGTAATGAAGCTGTGTACTCTGTCCGCCTCTGAAATCCCAGGTTGTCTCCCCCGGGATTTTTTTCTTTTCTGGTTGCTAATCACACTATTTTAACATGTTTTGAGAGGGACAGGCCCATCTTTTTTCTGACGCACCTCATGTTACCCCATGCATTAAACCTATGTCACTGCTTGAATAAATGAAAAACATAGCCTACTGAACATGGGCATAGTCATAGTTCACGATGACAATGAAAACGTTTAGCCTTCTTGGTTTCTGACAGAAATTACGTTTTGTGCCAACATATTGTAGAAACACAACCACGGCCTTTATTTGGTGAACGGAGGTGCAAATCATCTCCTTTATTTTCTTTGGTTATTATATAGTCTACGATTCACTTTAACCACAAAAAGTTTTGCCGTCGTCACATTTACAAATATGCAATTTACCTTCGCTATCAGTGATACTTTTTGCTTCGAATCGCAATTGAGTGCGCATTTAATGTAACATGCCACATGATTTCCAAGAGGCCTTTAGACAGGCTCATTTCTGACTTCACTAGACTATTATTGCATTTGTTTATGTTGTAAGACGTGAAGAAATGAAGGACGTCGGCAATAGCCAGGCTACTATATAGAAATACTTTGAAATTCCCTTTGAGTCGGATCTGCTCCACCTTTCCACCAAGTTTTGCAGAAATTGTGCCCGTGTTTTTTGCGATTGTTGACAGAAACTATTAGTTCATAGTTGTAGTAGTAGTTCATAAACTCCAACGTGGCAATTTAGGTTGAAACTAAACTATGGCACTTACGTTCAGCTTATGTACAAATGTAATGAATTGTAATGTAGCCTAACTTGTTCAATGGGCTGAGGTGCAGTGGCTGCAGGACTAAAACGAGCGAGAGATGCAAGAGTGGAGAACAGCTCATGCGCTTGCTAGGGATTACATTTTTTTTAAAGGGCCAGTACAAATGACCTCCGGGTCCGGCCCGCGGGCCGCCAACTGAAGAGCCCTGATCTAATGCAAATACTTGTTGACGTTGACAATATCGCTCTGATAAAGTGGCTCACACGCACACTAGCTCCTGTATTGCACGCACTGATTCAATGCGCTGTAGCTCGAAAGTTTTGTTTAAAGCATGCCCTTTTTTGGACTCGGGGATGACGTATGATATGTCTGCCATCTAGTGGAGTGGAGGTCGAACGAAATATGACACCCTATTTGATTAAATCGGACGCTTTATTCAGTACCGCATCTTGTCGACTAAAGTCGACCGTGGCGCCTAGAGGGTTAAGTTAAAGGATAATTCCGGTGTTTTTGATCTTTTTCTCGAGAGATCATGATCTTTTTCTTAAGGTCACCGAGTAGTCGGTACGAGAGAAAAAAACGTTACTACCTAGTAAAACGTTACTACCTAGCTATTGTTCTTTTTGTAGGCCGTTAAAAACTCTTAAAGCCCACCAGATTACCCTTGAGCTAGTTTAAGTAAGCTTAAATCACGCACACAAAAGTAGTATTCAAGACTAGGGCTGGGACGGTAACCGCATTACTGCAATACCGCGGTCACGCAACTCCTACCGCGGGTGTGAGCTCGTTACCGTCATCACTGCAAAAGAAAATAAAAGAGATTGTGAAACATTTGGGGGATTCGACTTCATGTACCCGCCTGCAGAGGTCTTAAGCTGACTCATAATGTGATTATTTCTGAGATTCTTATCAACCATGACATATGCACAGTTTCGGGTTGAAACGTAGCAGAATCTCAGAAATAATCACGTTATGCAGTCCGCTTAAGACGTTTGCAGGTGGCTACATGAAGTCGAATCCCCATATTGGCCTGCACATGTGTGCACGTAGTATGTAATGCCGTGATGTGTAATGTGAAGAACCATCTTATGAAATTGATTCTCAGAGATCCACAGTTACGTTAAGTAGGCTAACCTTCCGTTTTCATAGACAAAACTTCAAAACCTATCATCAAAAGATGAAGCAAACCCGACCTTTCCAACATTCCATTTGTTTACTATGCAAGGGTAGGGGAGAACTGGCACAATCGTAACACTTTTCTATTCTCTCCGTTCAAACTCGATTTACACAAAGCTGTTAAACATGGTAAACAGCTGTGAAATTTGGTCAAAAAGGAGTCATACATGTTTACTCCATGAAAGTTGAAAAATAATTAAAAAATATGTTCTAGTGTGTTAAGAATTTAACTTAACGACATGTAGGACTAGGCTAGCCTAGGACCTTCCTTTGACGCAGCCATTAAAACTTGCGGTAGCCAACCGTTGTAATGTTAGCATAAGCGTCATAAATGTACTGTAACAGTTCTAAAATTGTGATAGCCTTGTTGATAAACTGCTTATTTCTTTCATGTCTGAAGCATTTGGTCCAGTGATCTTTGAGGTTGCTGCGGCTGTCTAAAGTTTAATTGGCTGTGATGGCGGCACAAAATTCATAATCCATAACTCTTTTAAATTTCTTGCTTTCCAACCGCGTTAAGAAAACATCCATACCATCACAGCCCTATTCAACACTGCTTAAAATTAGCATTTTCCATTGAAATGCAGACAGTGTTAGCCAGAGTTCCTAAATGTTTAAACTTCTGTCAATATGAATGAGGTGTTTTGACGATCCTCATTATTCATTCAACAGCACTACAATTTTCATACATACAGTGATGGGGGTTCCCATTTTATTGTGCATGTCTCGGGCTGTGAAGGAGAGGTGCAAACGCGCATCAAATACGAGGTGCAGGCAACTAGAAACAAAACTTAGTTGAAGGAGAGAGATCCCGCACACTAAGCTAAATACTTTATTGATGCGATAACGTTTCGGCCAGTCTGGCGTTCTTCAGATCGCATATAGCAACAGAGATTCAACCCTTAGTCTTATAGAGGTTAGGCTAGTCAGGCCTACTACATACACCTGACATTAGGGCTGGGATAAACGATTATTTTTTAAATGATTAATCTAGCGATTATTTTTTCGATGCATCTATTAATCTAACGATTAATTTTTTCAGTCCGTAGTGTATAGGGCTAATTGAGTGCCTGTCACTTTAAGACTTTCGTGAGGGAACCTTTGCAATTGTAACACTTAACACAGTTTAAAAGGCTGCTGATGTGTGGATGCAATTTATAACGTAGTTAGTTCAAATAACAGTTTGCAGTTTGGAAAACACTTTTCCATTTACATCGGGATTTTGCAAACATTGTGTCAGTCAATAAAATGAGCCCTGCATGAGTAACGAAATTGACAAGCAGCTGTAAGTAAGCATGCTAAACTCCACATCCAAACAGTATTCTAACATTGAGATACTGCTTGATTGCATTTATAACTTAACTATGTTGTGATAAGACCTTAGCAGAGTTAACTTTAATGCAGCAGTTTTTAACAAATTTGCACAGCATGGTCACGATGCTAAGTGGATTTAATAGCAATTTAGCCCGCCGTGTTCTATGCAATGCTTCTATGTGGCAACAACAATCAATTGTGAATATTTTGTTAAATGCACACAGAGGAGGGGCAGCGGGCTTGTTACGAGAGAGAGCGAAAGGTTGCGTGTGTAAAAAGCGCAGCTCAATGAAAGGATTTAATCTTCTCTTTAATTTAAATAGTACAACATAGAACATAGATGTGTGACGGCTGGTTTTGATCTCGTGGCGCCCAGCCACAGATTAGTCAATGTATGCGAAACACTGAAGGTGTAAAATTCAAAATATTTAGCGGCACGTGTTATGCTTGACGAATCGACGTGCATATTTTTGCGTCGACGTATTTTTTGCGTCGATGTCATCGATTACGTTGACGCGTTGTCCCAGCCCTACCTGACATCAATCCAATCAGCTCACTATCAAACTGGTATGGGGACGTTAACAGACATCAAGCGTCAAGGTGCAATCTTAATCTAAATATATCTTGTTGTCCTAAATATTTTAACATAAATGTCAAACATTAAATTCAATCAAATTCATGACATGATTAATACATCAGTTCTGAATGAACAACATAACTAACATTATTTGTAAATCCCATAAAATATGTTAATATAGATATACATGTTGTTATCAAATATTTTTTTTACAAAATATTGAAGTCATATTGCATAATTTCATACATCATATACATTAGCAAACAACATTACAACATCAGTTCTGTATGAACATCATAAATAACATTATTTGAAAATCTAATACATAGTTCACAGATCAAAGTCAACATTCAAACCATAAGGTAGAACCGTAAGGTAAGTTTTAAGGTGATATATCCAAAAGTGCTCTCTTCTTGACAATAATAAATAAGTCGCCTGATGCTTTTTCTCTACGAAACTCCCCCAGCGTTTGTACGTGTCGATACGTGTGCGAGCCCTCGCTTGGTCTGTTTTTTTTATTTTTATTTATTTTTTATTTTATTTAAATGACACACAAAGTACACAGTGACAACAATTAACATAGACATAACAAAGTTCACCTGTTCACAGAGCTACCTAAGCTTAACTAGCTGTATTGAGCAGTAGCAACATGTACCTAGTTATTACAAGGAGCAGACATAGTAGTATCAACATTCATCGACTGAGGAATCAGCGTTGCAAATACTGCAAAAAGGGGGACCATCAGTCTTCATAAGATGTAATGTTGTTTTTCAAAGATGCAGTAAGCTTTTTTAGATTTGAGTGATTGGTTCAAAGATTGAGCCGTTGATTTAGAGATTTTTACTCTCTTTTTCCAGTTTAATAAAATATTTTTTTTGCAATGGTAAAAGCAATCAAGATAAAGGCTTAACTGTCTTATTTACATCTAAATTAGACAAGTCACCAAGGAGTACAATAATGGGGCATAAGGGGATGTCATAGTTCAGTATTTCAGATAATATTTTGTTCACTTCTGTCCAAAAGGAGTGGATGCATATACAGTCCCAGAGAGCATGGAAATAATCATCAATAGCATCTGGTCAGTGTAGACATTTACTATTTTGACTAAAGCCCATCTGGTAGAATTGCTTTGTAGTTATATGGGTTCTATGAAGGACTTTATATTGGATCAGTTGAACTTTAGAATTACAAGACATAGAGAATGTGTTGGTACATATTTTTTGCCAGTTCAGGTCTCTAGGCAGATTCCACCATTTATGTATGGGGATTGACAAGGCTTCTTCGTTAGATGTTAACAATTTGTAAATTTGCGCAAGTTTTTTCTTTGGCTTCAGGTAGCACAGTTTTTCGTATAAAGGACAATTGAGATTGTTGAAGCTTTTGATGTTTACATATTTCTTAACCACTTCCCGTAACTGTATGTATTCAAAAAGGCACTGATTTGGGATATTGAATTTCTCTTGAATCTGCTTAAAGGACATAAAGAAACCATTATTAAACTAGACTGCATTTCCGGCGGGAACTGCGAAAGTGTGCTTGCCCTGGTCCGGTCACCAACGTGAGCAGACAGTGGCATACTCTATGCTGAACCTGGCTTGATCCAGGCATTGTAACAGTGCCTTTCAGTGTTGGAGCAGTGGCAAAATCTCAAAAGCTCTAGGAGAGGGCTATTCAACTATTGACTTGCGGGTTGAATGCGGTTCGTTGGATTTTACCTTTGGCCTGCCTTCGAATTTAGCTTCTATGACTGAGATCAAATCAATAAAATAAAATGACAGCAGTGATTGGCTGCAAAAATAAATAATGTCACGCGTCTTGCGCCTCTCAAACTGGGCTATCAGGTAACCTACAGAGGAATTGAAATTATGAAATATGACCAAGGCATTAAAAAGCTGCTTGTTTGTCAGGATACTTTTTCACTGATTTATTTAAAAAAATATGAGCTATGAGTGTGAATGTTATATATTCACTCCCACAAATTATGTTTTACTGGTTTATTTGACAAATAATCTATATGGATTTGCTCTATAAAGACCTTATGTCTGTTTCGGATTGTTTTGTGAGCCTGGAGTTGTTTTGAGAGCCTATTGATGTAGCCTATCTCAGATGTATCTCAGAATAAAGGAATACTTTAATTACTCTAAACCACCGTCTGTAAATCAACTGTATACTACTGTCTACATTGCACTATATTTCTTGAGCTGTCTCTGTATATTTCATCACCTTTCTATACTTTGCCTCACATTGCAACACAGCTCAGATCTTTGGTTGCTATGAAGGCCAATCGTTCTAAATGGATGGTTGCTATGGCCAAAGGCCAGTTCAATCTCTGCCGTTGTCAAGCGGGCATATCGTAGAATTCTGATTAACCTTATCTTATTTAAAACATCTCTATTTTACTTAGCCCACTTCCATACAGAGGGTCCCATTAAGAAGTGGCCACTTCATTCGCGCTTACCATGATTCACACAGCAGCATTATTAAATTAATCTGTCACCATATGCCTATGACTACGTTTGCAAAGAAAACATTTTAATTTGATTCACATGAAACGTTACATTTAATGTACATGTTGACAATGAGTAGGCTAGTTTTGGTTGTTGGTGGTGTTATTGCATCCCTTAGTTATGCCTACAATGCAAGTTCCCTCGCGATCGGAAGCTCCTGTAGATAATAGTAGACGCATTTTAAAAACATCGCGTTAGGAGTTAGGAGTCCTCACCACTTCTTTTAAGCTGTCACAGACTTAGGTGCTACTTTTAGGGCTAAAGTGCTAAATAGCAGTCCTAAAGTGACGAAGTTACGAGTGCAAGCATCTCATATCAAATGACCATGGCATTACGCTAAACAACATAAATCCCAATAGCAACATACATCTCCTCCCTATAGCTAGCCACACAAGAAATTAATGATACTAAATCTTTGCTTAGCATGCTTCTCCGCTTAGCATTCTAATAACAGAAGGGGCACATTTATGTTGACCACTACAACATGACTCATTATGTCTGTAACTCTATAAAACACTTACTTTCATAAAGGACGCACACCATCCAGCACATACACATGGAAACCGATATTTTGTACTTGGCCACGAACTCAAAACGTGTCTCTCTGAAGCTCTGTTCTAGAATCTTTGCTCTGAAGGCTGCGTTGCTGGGCAACATCAAATAAACAAAATGAGAGTCTTTTCAAGGTATTAAAAGTGTACGTGTGATTACGAATGGATGTGTGTGGTTTGCAATTAGAATGAACAAGAAATAACATTTCCAATAATTTCCCATGATAAATTACATAATATTTGCACCTTCCTTACTTGTGAAGCTCACACCGTTTTTAGTGAAATGTAATACAACGTTGCCACCTAGCGTTCAGATGTAGGCTATTTAACATTAACGTGACATTTCCTGCTTATTCTTTCGTCAACTCCATGCTTTTAGGAAAACAATCTTTTTATCATAGTTCCCTCTTCAATAAGCGATTACCAGCTCGTTTTTGTAACAGAGATAGCTGTTTATTGTCCCTAGGTTTACAGAAACACCTATTCATATTAGTATGGAGTGCTGCCGACCACTGTTCATTACATGGCCCAGAATGCCTTGCATGTCACAGTAAAATGACACAGTAAAACCTAAATGCCCGTAAAGATATGAATTTGCATACTTGTAACATTTTTAATAATACTCTCCCATCATGATATTTCACAATAATGAAAAATTTTATTTGAATACCGTCAATGTGAAAATAACTGTACTATGTCAGCAATAAATAGCTAATGTACTCCTTGCCATTTCAGTTCGTAAGTCCATACTATCCCATGGCTGAGCAAGGATTTCATGATTGGGCAAGGCTGCCCATAGACATTGTGGCTGCCCAGAGACATTGTGCATACTTGGAAGGCATTGTGATAGATGTACAACTGCAAATGAGAAAGGTGATAGTTACCAAATACGGGTGGGTGGTTTGCCAAATGCTGGAAACTTGAAAGTTTTTTTTTTTTTTTTTTAGCTTATGCACTCTCACATTGGAGTCCCGAGTTCAAATTAAAAATTTGGTATCGATATGTGACCGTGTTCCTGAGATATGGACGACTTCATGTTTCGGAGCTTCGCCGCCGATTTCATTTGGCTGTGACGGGCAAACGCTTTCGAAAATCAAAAATCCTTCTGGTAACTATTGTGAGGCTTGGTCCAAGGATAATGTACGTCAAGTTTCGTGGCGTTCGGACCAAATTTGTGACCTGTGAAAATTTAGTTTCGCTTTCTGTTCAATCCAATATGGCGGACGAACGACACGCCCTCCTGACGTCATCTTCGCGAGCAACTTACACCGGTACTGACCGGACGTTTTAAAGTTGGAACGGTGTCTGTCTCAAAGGGCCTAGGCACTAGAGCTGACAAAAAATTAGGGAGACGGGAATAATAATAATAATAATAAAACTTAAGAACAATAAGTGTGCTGCTTTGCAAGGGAGGAGAACCATCCAGAGGGAGGGGTAACAGTGATCATGGACAAAAGATTTACTCTCGGAAGGATATTCATTTTAATGGTGGAGACTCGTCCGAGTAGGGATAATGGCAACTTATTCCACCTTTCAAGGCTATCTTTGATGTCCTGCAGGAGGGGGTTATAGTTAAAGGATAATTCCGGTATTTAGCACTTTGAGTCCCTTTTCTGGTTTGTTTTAGATGAACTAGAGTGGTGGACACCGACATTTTGACGATTGGTCCTGTCTCCACTTTTCTGACTCGTTTTGAATCGCCTTTACTGCTTCCGAGTGGCTGCCTACAGGCATGCACAAACATGTCCTTAAAACAACCCTTAACGTTCATTTTCAAAACTTTGTAACTCACCGAGTGGTTAGTTAGAAAAGGGACTAAAAGTGCTAAATACCGGAATTATCCTTTAATCTTGAATAGATCATTCAGGTTAGAAGGTACTTAAATGCAGAGGTACTTAATTACTTTGGAAGGTTCTTTAAAATGGAGATTCCACTCCTCAGCCTTCCAAACCATGTCTGCTGCGTCTGATACTGACAATATTTCGGATTTTGACCAATTGATAGAATATCCTGACACATTGCCATAGTCTTTTATCAGCTTGTGGATCAGTGGGAGTGATGATGAGGGGTTGGTAATATATAGTAAGATATCGTCTGTATAAAGACTTATTTTGTGGTGAGAAGACTCGGATGTTATTCCTGAAATCTTTCCACATTGTCTAATGCCAGCTGCTAGGGGTTTCATAAATAAAGCAAATAGCATTGGGGATAGGGGGCATCCTTGCCAGGTACTCCTTTGTAACTGGAATGGTTTGGAGATTACTCCATTGGTTATTACTAAGGCCTGTGGTGAGTTATAGAGTGTTTCTATCAAATTGATAAAATAAAGGGGGAAACCAAATTATTTTTATGTTGCAAAAAGGAAGGACCATTCTACTCTGTCGAACGCCTTTTCAGCGTCGAGGGTGGCTATAATGATTGGAGAGTTGGATTTAGTGAGGCTATTCCTGTGGGCACTAATTAGATTAAACAATCTTCGGGTGTTATCTGACCATCGCTTTCCTTTAATGAAGCCTGTTTGGTCTAAATGTATTAAAGGTGTGATTACTGACTCCATTCAAGTTGCTATCACTTTGCTGATGATTTTAATATCTACATTAATCAATGATATAGGCGATAATTGGCACATTGGCTATGGTCTTTATGCGGCTCGGGAATCAGTGTAATATATGCCGTGTTTATATGATGGGGTATAGTACCCTTTTGTTGTATTTCAGCTGCCATTTTAATGAAGAGTGGGGAAATCAAAGGCCAGAATTTTTCATAAAATTCTGCCGGATAGCCATCAGGCCCTGGAGATTTATTACTGGGCATGAGATGGAGGCCTTTAGTGATTTCCTCTAATGAAAGAGGGCTCTCTAACTGCTCTCTTTGTATTTTAGACAGCTTGGGTAAGGCTATATTCCCCAGGAAATCTTCTACCTCCTGAGTTGAGGCATCCTGCTCTGAGGTGTACAATTTTTTGTAAAATGATCTAAAGGTTCCATTAATCACCTCGGCCTTTGTGGATGGAGTGCCAGATGCATCTATTATTGAGGATATGATTGACTTCTCATGTTGCTGTTTAATTTAATTGGCTAAGAGTTTGCCTGTCTTGTCTCCAAACTCAAAATGAAGATGTCGGAGCTTGAGACATACCACTTCTTGTTTTCTTGTTATATAGTGAGGAGAATAAGTATTTGAACCCATGCTAAAGTTGACTAAAAAGAAAAATATAAAAACATCTGTTAGAAATTGATCTTAATGCCTTAATTAAAACAAATAGTAATTTTCTTAGTGAATGAAGAATGTATCGTAAATAAAAAAATTACAGGGGCAATAAGTATTTGACACCTATGTTAAATTCCCATAGAGGCAGGCAGATTTTTTATTTTTAAAGGCCACTTATTTCATGGATCCAGGATACTATGCATCCTGATAAAGTTCCCTTGGCCTTTGGAATTAAAATAGCCCCACATCATCACATACCCTTCACCATACGTAGAGATTGGCATGGTGTGTTTTTCAGTTAGCCTATTAGCTGGTTTGATTTGCATTGAACCCAATGAGCATTTTAGTCAACTTTAGCATGGGTTCAAATACTTATTCTCCCCACTGTATATGCTATTCAATTTATATTTAACATCCAATAACTCTTTATTTACTGGTCCGTCAGGTGTCAGAATTTCCAGTCTCTTAATTTCTTTCAGTAGTTGTTGTTCCTCTGCCCTGTCTTTTTTTTCTTCCCCTCATGAACACCTTGGCAGTTTCCCACAATGTGCATGAACTAATCTCAGGAGTGTCATTACTATACAAGAAAGAATCCCACTCAGATGTGAAATAATTATAAAATTCTTTATCACTTGAGGTGATGCGAGGTGTTAAAACGCCACCTTGGAGGTGGGTAGGAGTGTTGGTCTGCTAAAAGGGTAATACCATGATCTGAGATGATAATACTATGAATAGTTGAGTCTATAATATTGCATGCTCAAGAGTTATTAACCAAAAAATAATCTAGTCAGGAAAAACTTTTATGAACAGTTGAATAGTAAGTGTATTCTTTAGAGGCATGGTTTTTCAGTCTCCAAACATCAATCAGTCCATTATCTAGCATGTATTGCTTAAGTGTCGAAGAAGAGTGATTTGTTTTCTGTCTGGGAGTTATTGAAGAGCGATCCATTTGTGGATCCAGTATGGTATTAAAGTCCCCCCCTAAAATAATAAATGAATCTGAAAAGTTGGAGAGTGCGGCAAATAAAGAATGATAAACGGCAGGGTCATCTGTGTTTGGACCATCTATATTAGCTAATGCTATATTGTTATTCCCAATGGTCCCGTTCACAATTATATAACGCCCCTCTGAGTCAATCAATGAGGAACTAAATGAAAAGGAGATTTTTTTGGCAATTAAGATAGAAACCCCTCGCTTTTTAGAGTTAAAGGTGGAATGGTTTGTCTGCCCTATCCATTGTACTTTTACGTTTTTTTGATTCTGCTTCTTTGAGGTGGGTTTCTTGCAAAAAACGAGATATCAGATCCCAGTCCTTTTAGATGATTGGATATTTTTGTTATTTTTGCTGGGGAGCTGAATCCTCTTACGTTCCAAGACATTATCTTTACCGGGACTACCATGAATCAGTTATGGGACCTGTATTAAAGGACCCTACATTGTGATATCTTCCCACAAGAGCGTACTGTGCTGCTACTTTAAAGCTTAAGTCTTCATGAGAAAGCAAGCAAACACTTTGACATGCAGACAAATATACATTCTTACAGAACATACAACCTATACCCACAAAAAACATACCCTAAACAAAATGACATATACAGTATAACAACATGCAGCGCACATGCTGTAAGCTTACTTGACCACGGTCCTGCACGGGTCCAATTTTTTAAATCTGCACCCACCCGTACCCGTCATGTTTAAAACCGCATCCGACCCGTTTTCTGACACCAGAGCTAGTTAAATTCCGTACCCGACCCGACCCGCATTAAATAAAACTGGCACCCGACCCGTACCCGAGTTAAAATCAGTCTACCACCCAAGTTGAACAGACACGTTTAAGGAACTAATTACACAACCATTAACACTGCAGATCCAACTTCAGCTGAAGTGGACAGGCCTATCCTACATGATGAAAACCGCAATACAACACTCTGAGCAAATGCCTAATTTAGGATTCAAACACCGCCTTGCACACACATCATTAAACTTACATTAACGGCAGTAGTAGGCTAAATGAAGGAATGGTTCGATCATAGCCTACACCGGATTATGCATTAGCCTATTAAACTTTATGCAAATATAGGCAAACATAAATATTATTTGAGTGCAAGATTGAATGGGAAAAAATGTGGCCTACCTTTTCCCACGCAGGGATGGCAATAGATCTCACAATCTAAGCAATATTGGGAAATAAACGAGCATGCTCTCTCCACCATGACAATGTCAAAATAGTCATCTTTATAGATGTTTTTTAATCAATAAGCAGCCACTTCGTTCTGAAAGACTGCAGGCAGATCCCGCGCATGTGATTTTTAAAAGTGAAAGTAGGCGTCTAGAGAGTTTTGGGAAGGCACGTAGGTTACACATGAAATATGCATTTCAAATGCTTTTATCAATTTGAATTGCAGGCATATTATTTAGGATGTGTTACTATGTATAAAATGTTGTTACGTATGTAGGCTACGTGATGTTTATGAAAGGCCAATTCCAATTTAGACCCGTGTCCTACCCGACCCGCATCCGCCATGGTTTTATGTGCACTTTGCGAATGAAATATGCCTGACGTGGGCACAAAAACATACATCTGGCCCTGTCTCTCCTTTTTTCATCCGCTTTCTCTGGGTGTCTTTCTTCTCTCCTTTGTATCCCTTATTCTCTCTCTCTCTCTATTTATCTCTTTGGCTGTGGAGAACATGTGTGTGTGTGTATGTCTGTGTGTGTGTGTGTTTGTGTGTGTGTGTTTGTGTGTCTGTGTGTGTGTGTGTATGTCTGTGTGTGTGTGTCTGTGTGTGTGTGTGTCTGTGTGTGTGTGTGTCTGTGTCTGTGTCTTTGTGTGTATGTCTCTCTCTGTGTGTGTGTCTGTCTGTATGTGTGTGTGTGTGTGTGTGTGTCTTTGTGTGTGTGTGTGTGTGTGTGTCTTTGTGTGTGTGTGTATGTCTTTGTGTGTGTGTGTGTGTGTGTGTGTGTGTGTGTGTGTGTGTGTTTGTGTGTGTGTCTGTGTCTTTGTGTGTACTGTATGTCTCTCTCTCTCTCTGTGTCTGTCTGTGTCTGTATGTGTCTGTTTGTGTGTCTGTGTCTTTGTGTGTGTGTGTGTGTCTGTGTCTTTGTGTGTACTGTATGTCTCTCTCTCTCTGTGTGTCTGTCTGTGTCTGTATGTGTGTGTCTGTGTGTGTGTGTGTGTGTGTGTGTCTGTGTGTCTGTCTGTGTGTGTGTGTCTGTCTGTCTGTGTGTGTCTGTCTGTGTGTGTGTCTGTGTCTTTGTGTGTATGTCTCTCTCTGTGTGTGTGTCTGTCTGTGTCTGTATGTGTGTGTGTGTGTGTGTGTGTGTCTGTGTCTTTGTGTCTGTATGTGTGTGTGTGTGTGTCTGTGTCCTTGTGTGTGTGTGTGTGTGTGTGTGTGTGTGTGTGTGTGTGTCTTTGTGTGTGTGTGTGTGTGTGTGTGTCTGTTTGTGTGTCTGTGTCTTTGTGTGTACTATATGTCTCTCTCTCTCTCTGTGTCTGTATGTGTCTGTTTGTGTGTCTGTGTCTGTGTGTGTGTGTGTGTGTGTGTGTGTGTGTGTGTCTGTGTGTGTGTGTGTGTCTGTGTCTTTGTGTGTGTGTCTGTGTCTTTGTGTGTACTGTATGTCTCTCTCTCTCTCTGTGCCTGTCTGTGTCTGTATGTGTCTGTTTTTTGTGTGTGTGTCTGTCTGTGTCTGTATGTGTGTGTTTGTGTGTCTGTGTCTTTGTGTGTGTCTGTGCCTGTCTGTGTCTGTATGTGTCTGTTTTGTGTGTCTGTGTCTTTGTGTGTGTCTGTGTGTGTGTGTGTGTGTGTGTGTGTGTGTGTGTGTGTGTCTTTGTGTGTACTGTATATCTCTCTCTCTGTGTGTGTCTGTCTGTGTCTGTATGTGTGTGTTTGTGTGTCTGTGTCTTTGTGTGTATGTCTCTCTCTGTGTGTGTGTCTGTCTGTGTCTGTGTCTGTATGTGTATGTGTGTGTATGTGAGTTGAACATGACCGCAACCAACAGCCAAACCTTTGCCGCTGCAAACCCAAGCTAATCCCTGAATAGGACGGTTACTCTTGGGTGGCGGGTGAGGGAGACATATCTGGGGGGAGACACACTGGCTAGGTTCAGAGTTCAGGTTCCATTCCCTCTCTCTTTCTCCCTGGTGATGTTGCTCAGTGTAGCAGAGACTCTGGCACAGACTGAGCAGTTAAATTCGGAGTTTAGTTAATGTCAGCTCTTACCATTAGGCCCTGTTAGTCAGTGAGTTAGCCACTAGAGAGAGTTTGTTCTTTTAAGTTTGTCAGTATCGCCCTTTGTGTTTAACAATAAAGTCAATTAAATTTTATATGTGTGTCCGACATCCATCACTGCTGCACAGAATTTAGGGTAAGGCCACGTGAACATGTCCCATTGACCTCCATTCATTTTGTCTATAGGACAGTGAAAGTTGAATTCTGAGAAATGCCCAAGTTACCCAAAGGGCAAACAAACAACTTTTACTTTGATAACCCTATAGAACATGTTACTGTATAAAAGTTCACTGTACTCAACATTTCCAGGTCAACTTTTGGCAATTAGACTAAAAATTGCACATTTTTCGAAATTTCGCCAAAGTGGCACCCCTAAAGCTCAATGGAATTACTCAAAACTGTGCAAAAGTCATTTTTATGTTAATTGGAACAAAATGCAATGCCAGCCAAATTGATATTTTGAAATTAAAATTTCCCATTCAAATTTGATGCACCCTAGTATATATACTCTTTTGATCCCGTGAGGGAAATTTGGTCTCTGCATTTATCCCAATCCGTGAATTAGTGACACACACTCAGCACACAGTGAACACACAGTGAGGTGAAGCACACACTAATCCCGGCGCAGTGAGCTGCCTGCAACAACAGCGGCGCTCGGGGAGCAGTGAGGGGTTAGGTGCCTTGCTCAAGGGCACTTCAGCTGTGCCTACTGGTCGGGGTTCGAACTGGCAACCCTCCGGTTACAAGTCCGAAGCGCTAACCCGTAGGCCACGGCTGCCCCTTTATTTCCCCTTTAATATTGCCCCATTATTATTATTATTATTATTATTATTATTATTATTAGTGCATTCCTGGATCTACATCCTTATGCATGCTTCCTGCCAGGACTTTTACGGGCTTTTCCCAAATCACGGAAATAACGTCGACGCAGCGGTAGATAGCAGCAGAGAGTAGAATCCATCGGGCAAGTGTTATTTAAATAAACTCCTGGTATACTTACAAACTTTTCAATGCATTGTTGTATGATACAGAACATAGTTGTACTACTGTAGAAGTTTTGTACCATTCAGGGCATTATTAGTGGGGTAATTTACGAGATACTCTATAGGTTACATAAGCGCCTGCAGAAAGTCATTAGTTTCTGACAGCGCTACTCGACCAGGGTTCGACCAAGGGAAAACAGGTTCTGGTCTTGGAAAGTTATTGCTTGTTCACGAGTTATTTCATTTAGCATTATATTTTCCATGTTTCGATGATGGTTAGACGTGACGTTCTCAGGGAGCGCAGACCTTTCCAAGGCCAAATGTAGTTATTAACAACAAATCTGAAAGTGGACATAGCAAAATATTTTGACTTGCTCAGTGATAGGTGTTTAATTTGTTTGTTTTCTGTGTAGCCTATAGATCATAATTCTTGATAATTAGCGCGCAAACAAGCGAGACCTAGTCTTCTAGAGTAGACTGACATAACGCACCTATTGCTGAGACCCACCCCTTTAGTCGGAAATGTGATCATTGCAGCCTCAGTAGACACAAGAGGAGCAGAAAGACACCAACATAACATGAGTGATAGATGTATTTCTTCACAAAAAAAATAAAAAATAATAATGGATTGAAAAGAGGTACTAATAAACCAGACATGCTAGAACAGATACCAGAAAATGGATATCCACAGTCCCTTTCTATCAACACCAGTGATTTGTATAGATAAGGATTAGGCTTTAAAACAGATTGTCAACATTTATGTTGTTTGGTCTGTTTTTTGGCTGCATACATGAAGGCCAAGGTGGGCAATGTGTTTTCCCTGGTTTGAGGTAATACTGACATTTCTTCAAGGATGGCAGGTCTGAAAATATCTTCTCCATCATTAAGTTATTCAATTAGGCTAAACATGGCCTTAACTCAAAACAGCTGGTAGGCCTACTGTTAGGACTATGTCATTTTAATATGTAAAAGTGTCAAATGCAGCCATATTTAAATTCTGCTTACTGCACGTTTATTACAATATAATATGATAATATTCAATACCGGTACAGGTCTACCCATGTGCATGTAATGGAAATGTCGGTTAATCCCGATATCCCTTCATTTACGTGTTAAAATGTAAAATATTTTTCAAATCAAATCTTCAAATCTAATCCATGTGAATTAATGAATTAAGAAAGTCACACCTGAGGATAACCCAAAAGGTCCCTAGACAGACCCTATTGAATTATAATCATTCAAGGATAAGCAAAGGATGCTCGCATAGGACACACACATGAGATCCACCTGGGTAAATGACCATAGCTGATTTACAATACTTTTACTGTTTACCTCCCCACCTCTTCTTTTCCCTAATCTTCTGGGTCTGTTCTCTCTTTCTTAGATGCAGGCTCTTCAGGATGGGGAAGATGCAATGAAACACTTGGACCACCTGGAGGCACTGTATTATAAACTGCAGCTGCAGCTTTATGAGATTCAGTTTGAGATCCTGAAGTATGAGGAACTGCTGCTTTCTGCACAGCTACAAAGTCTGCGTAGACAGATGATGGGTAAGACATTTGTTGACACACAGATGGACTTGTCAAACTGAGTCAAAGAGGGTCCTCAATAACTGCCAAAGCTGTATGCAGGCTAAGCTTATTTTTTTGTTGCACTGTAGACTTAGGGGTGTGCAGTGTATATTGTCTAAGATGATATTTAAGGGCATTTTCACATAGTCCCTTTTAAAAGAACCAATCTCAGTCCACTAAAAGGGGACCAGAATGAGATCGGAAGCTTGGTGAACTTGCGACAGGTCAGATATTTTTTCATACTTAAGACCTAAAGTTGGGGGTGGTTTAGGGGTGTCCCCGTCAGAGAAATGTATTCAATATTGATATGTAAATGCACAAGTTCTGCGTATTTTCAGTCAGAGATTAGGGCCTGCACTATGCCTGAAACACTCGTGCATACCATAGATCCTCAAATCTATGCCGGGATTCTATTTATAAATAAAGGCCAGTCTCCAAATAAGCCGGGGTAATAATTGCCTACATTGTTAAGATTTAAAGGCCGTGTTGCAGGGTTCATTTTTGCAACGAATTTGCACAATTTGCTTGTTGGTAATAAACATTTAATAATAAACTGTTATCCATTGTAATCATAATCATAAGTCTTTCTTCAGTGAATTAGCAAGATACCATCAGAAGCCAACAATCATAAAAGACCTGTGCGCGCTCACTCTCTCCTGCACATGAAGCTGTCTGTGCATGTGTTCTATCAGCTTTACTTTTGCGTAGGGAGGGACCATTTTTTAGCTGTGCACAAAACAATACGCTTTGCCAGTCTACTTTTAAACATATATTCTGGTCTACACGTTAAACATTCAGGGCTGATGGCCCAACAAAATGGCATTGCGTTAATTCTTCAGGAGGGAAGTGTCTGAAGAGGAGTTTTTTTCTGAGAGACGCTCTCATTGGTGGTTAGAATATGTAGCAGGGGATTGACAGCGACATAGGCAATCATAAATGAATGGGTTTTCCTCAGCCTGTGCTACATCTTTCCACCAAGATTTGTGAAAATTGTGTTTTTGCAATATTGTTGACTGACAGACTGCACCACACATGCTTCCTTGACACGATGTACATAGAAAAAGTTAGCTGCAGTAAATGGAGGTTTTTGGTAGCTCACCCCACTTTCAACATCTGTGATAATAATACATTAGCCTGGAAAATCCAGACCCTGGTAATCTAGAAAGATTAAGCGTCTGGCCACGAACAATGTAATGGCCCAACTCGAGGGGTGGCAACAAGCATGCATTTAAAAATCTCACTGCACGCAATTGGATAACACTAGACCATGTTTACTCTGAATGATTTCGGACTTCGACGCAATCGGATAACACTACTACCAATATGTACTGTCCTCCAACGTTGCAGCGCTGTCTTCCTCAGTTTAGCTGGTTCCGGGGTATCGGGGTAAAAGTAACGTGCATCATTGCTCATTGCCATGCCATGCCATGCTCATTGCCAGAGTTCTCGCGCAGAGACAATTCCATTGTGCTCTCGCGAGAACTCTGGATTTCCAGGGTAATAATACATGGTTTCCACAGGTCATGGCATTTCTGGAATGTCATGGAATTATAATCAAGTCTGTTCCAGACATGGAAAGTCCAATACAATTCCCTGATTGTGGGCAATATCAGGGACTTTTGTTGTAGTAGTTTAAAATCTACTTGCCAAAATACATTAATACAAATATATTTCCACGAAGCATATTATTACAGTGGGTAATTAGCTTTATCCATTACTGCTTGCTTGAGTTGTTGTGGTTAGCCCTACTTTGTTTTTTCAATGCCCAGTTATTCAATCACTCAAAAAAAAAGCTCTGAAAGCTCTTTGGTCAGTGAAGTAATTTCAATGTCCCATTCATTATATAGTAGGCCTAGGTCATGGATACTTGTTTTTTTTTTTTGTCAGGGAAAAGTCATGGAGTTTTACATGTAACAGAGTGGAGACTTTGATAATAATAATACATTTAATTTGTAAAGTGCACAAAGACAACAATATGACCATAATATGTTTGTGGAATAAAACTGGATGGGTCCTAATAAACTTTGATTAGTATTTTTGTAATTGTATAATTGCAAGGTGTACACCTTCTGTATGCTATATTGCACAATACTGAATGCTCAGGTAAATACTAAGTAGTAAACAAACTGTGTAAATCATTACTAATGGCAGAAACAAACCAAATGCATGTAGCGGTAGGCTGGCCTTTTGCTGTAGAGATTTTCGATTTACTACATACGTACAGTAGGCACTCTGATTCCATGTATGGGGCACATATATATTATTCAGATGACACACAAACACAAGTAGACAAGACCTGTTTAGTTCAAAAGCTCACTTGCCACGGCAAGGCACAGATCAGGAGTGAGATGACGAGACAAGACAAGAGACAATGTTAGTATTTGTTTTCTTTTTGTTGATGTTTTTTGTTTTTGTTTTTTTTCTTAGCTGACAAAGAAACACACATCACAAGGACATGAACACACAAAAAAGAACACATATATGTCCTAAATGGTCAGGGAAATAGATAATCAACAGTGTAAATCATTACTAATAAATGGCTGACAATTTTTTTTTTTTTTATGTAGCAGGCCTTTTGCTGTAGAGATAATGACTATCCATATCCTATCCATACAGGGCCGGCATTCCCATCATCTTGTGATAGACTATGCATGGCCTAATACAGGGGTCGGGAACCTTTTTTGCCTGGAGAGCCACTTTTACCAATTTTTTTTTTTTTTAATCTCAGAAGAGCCACATAAAGACGATTACAAGAAAAAGTTTAGATATTTAACGTACATTAACTTTCATTCAACAGAGGAGTTTTTAATACATTTTCTACTAGTTTTAAAAGTAATGTGCAAGTAACTTGAAATGTAAAGTGGAATGACAGAAGTATAGGCCTTAGGCTTCCCATGTAGGCTAAACACCACCCCCTATTTTCCCAGTGTTCTTTTGGTATGCAAAGTAACATCAGTTAACAACACAACACTCAATTTTCATGACATGACAAGTCATTGGCGAAATTGAACATTAGGCCTACTGTACCAGAGATTAGATTGGGTGATGGCCTTGGAGTCTGCATGGCTGGCTCATATTCAGTGAGGTGAAGTTTCATGCAAGAATTGAGGCTGTCATCATTTAAGGGCAACTCCACACAAAACTGTCATATATCCATAATGCCAACTAATTGTGTTGGCGTTATAGATGTGACAGTTTTGCGCGGAATTGCCCTTAAACGTGAGCGCAGGTTTGTCTTTATATTTTTCATATAAAAGAAAGATAAAAAGAAATGCATATGAGAAATAAAAGATTTCTCATATGCAAGTGGAACCGAACATTGCAGTGTGCAATATATAACGGGCAGTTCATTTCGCGTTATGGAAACTTCCCCATTTCAGGTGCTTGTGTTCGCGCTCGCAAGCTGTGGTTACTGACGTTTCCTTTTTGACATTTTCCTTATCTAGCCTACAGCAAGCGCACACATAAAAATGAAAGGGGAACACATTTTCTTTGTTTTGGATACAACCAGAGCCCGTCTATTAGACATTCTCTGATACAACCGTTAGCTAGCTGAATTTTTAAGTAAAGCATCAGCGGATGGAATGTTATCTCGGCACAGCATTGTCCAATAAAAAAACGCGTTTTTCATATCTGTAGTAGGCTACATCGACGTAACCGTGAACTTCAGCGGTAGAGAACAGACATGGGATGGATTAAACTACATGAACATATATTATATTTCGAACACTATTTTAACATTTTGATTTCAGTAGGTCCATTTTTAATTTAATACAGTAGGCCTACCAAAATGATTCATGACTTATTGAGTAAACAAATGGCAGGTTTGTCCGAGAGCCAGATGCAGTTCCCAAAAGAGCCACATGTGGCTCGCGAGCCATAGGTTCCCGACCCCTGGCCTAATGGCTCTCCTGCCCCGTGTCACCACCTCTGCTCCTGTTGCGAGCAGCATGGCCAGATCTGCCTCGCGCTCGTGTCGAGTGGAGAGAATTTGCGCAGCTCGGACTAGGCCTACTGTCATTCTCATTGCGACTCCCCACATTGCCTCTACGTTCCCCCCTAACTGTCCTATGAGCACTTCGACCTCGTCTAACATACCCAGTGGCATTAGACAAAGGCTCCACCACGTTACTGTCGCCGCGATTGCGGAGAGGCACACGTTCAGAAGACAGAAGCTAGCGCTACATGGACCTTAGGCTACCTCCAGCCTCGTTAGCCACACCACTAACACCCTGCTAATTTCCCGATGAACACTCCGAACCCGTGAAACATTATTCCCACCAGTGACATTGGGCAAACGATTCAACGTTTGTGCTTGGTGTAAGCTAAACTATGGAGTAAACTCTCACTTTGTCCAGCTGCATCATTGCAAGGCACGGACGCATCTGAAGCCTCGCTAAACGAATCACCGTCATTTTCTGAAGGCAGATATTCCCCTTCAGAATCAGGGTCCGCGAATAGAAGACCCAACACTTCATTTCGGCCATATTTCGATAATCTAATGCAAATACTCGCTGACGTTGACAATATCGATCTGATAAAGTGGCTCACACGCACACTAGCTCCGGTATTGCACGCACTGATTCAATGCGCTCTAGCGAGAAGGTTTTGTTTAAAGCATGCCCTTTTTTGGACTCGGGGATGACGTATGACATGTCTGCCATCTAGTGGAGTGGAGGTCGAACGAAATATGACACCCTATTTGACTAAATCGGCCGTTTTATTCAGTACCGCATCTTGTCAGCAAAAGTCGACCGTGGCGCCTAGAGGGTTAATTAAAGTGCTTTCTTATTTGTGTTTCTTCTTTGTGTGTGTTTTTTTTAGAGAGGCAGGATGAGGTGGTATATTATGATGCGTATGAGAGTCCAGATGCCATGCAGGCCACTGATGAGACTGCATCCCTTGGCCCCCCGCTTAGAGATGAGATCGCTAAACTTCAACAGAAGACCCGGCAACTGGAGGCCATAAGGGGGCGCATTACCGCTAAAAAAGCCTATCTCCGAAACAAAAAGGTATGAGGCACTACCGACATCAGAAACAAAATCATGTTAACTACTGAAGGTACAAAAGCAACAAAATATTGAGCTGATGCAAGACATTTTTGTTGATTTTTTTTGGTCTGTAGACAACTTTTGCAAATATATATATATATATATGAGTAGAAGTATATACTCTTTTGATCCCGTGAGGGAAATTTGGTCTCTGTCCCCAATCCGTGAATTAGTGAAACACACTAAGCACAAAGTGAACACACAGTGATGTGAAGCACACACTAATCCCTTTGCAGTGAGCTGCCTGCTACAGCGGCGCTAGGGGAGCAGTGAGGGGTTAGGTGCCTTGCAGTGGGACTTTGATTTTCCCCAAATGGATATCTTTGCGTGTGTGGTTGTTTTGCTACTTAGTTTAAAACGTTGATCAAGCATGATTACGTAAATCAAGCATCTAATGTGGGCTGTCTATATTTGTATGTAGCCAGATTGTAATGAAGGATCTGATTACATGGGGTTTTTAATATTTTTATTCTAATCTTTCGAGTAATTTTTCGATTAGTCGACTAATCTAAACGACTCATTTTTTAAAAAATCAAGTGTTTGTTATTTTGTTGTGTCCGTTTTATTTTGAACTCAACTAAAGGGAAAACGTAAAATATATATCACCCTACTTTTGTTAGAAGTAAATGCCAGTGTTGCCATGGACATTGACAAATTCTTTGACCTGAGACCCGGTCATGGCATACTTTGGGGTCATAGGGCCCACCTACATGAAATCTCCACCTCCATCAAATTGTCCTTATATCACATCACAATTATTATTGTTATGCTATATTGTTATACATGCACTTCAAAGCTAACCTGACCCTAGCCAGATGAATTTCGCTCCGCCTAGCTCCACTCATCCATCTGGGACCAATCCATTGAAGTGTTGCTTCAGAAGGCTGGGCCTAATCAAAAAATGCTTGCATATGATTGAATAAGCCACTTGTCCGTCATCTATTGACGTGCTACTTCAACCACTCACATCGAAGCCAACCCGTGACGCTGATAACAGTCTCACGGTCGGTTCTCCACTACGTCACATCTATGAAACTCCCGCCCTGCGTCCTGATTGGCTGAACCATAAAGTCGGTTGCAGAAATCACTCTCAATGGAAGAGGTCCCAGATGGATGTGAGTGAAGCTCGGCGGAGCTAAGCGGAACAATTTCATCTGGCTAGGGTCAGGTTACTTCAAAGCAGCCAGTGTTTAAAGTGCTTGTTCACAAAAAGAGGACTGCTTTACTAATGTAAAATATAATTACAATAGTTCCATTGCTTTTGCATGGTTGCATGATAAATACTTCTCAAAACAACAGCAGTTATATGGGTGTCATCGTTTTGGGATGTTTCCCTCATGCAAGCATCATACACTGGTAGGCAAATGGAAATAATATTGACATATTTAATTATGCCACAAGCTTTTGGCCACGTTATTCAAATTTGACTATACAATACTCTAGATAGTGTAGTGTAGTCTGTGCTCTGTTTTTATGGAAGTTGCATAAATCCACATTGTTCTATTAAATGTAGTTTCATAATTAACCCATTTACTCCTGAAATGCCTGCTAAAAACGCCTATAGAATCCTATGGCATTCTAGACTAAATAACCTTATTTCCTGAGGGTTTTCTGAAAAAAATACTAAGAATTGTCAACGTCTACCAAAACCTTACTATCTAAGCCTCTGCACACCTAGAAACATGAAATAAAAAGCATGCTGCGCTACGCAGCAACCAGCGGGAGAGTCAATGCTGCGTCGTGCAGCATCCAGCACGAATGGGTTAAATAGCCTTCCAATAGGTTGAATTGGAGCTTTGCTACCAACGTTATCAAGTGGTTTCAGTTTCTCTTGCGCATTGAATGAACGCTCATACCACCATTTAATTGTATGCCTCTATGTTTGATGACAAAAACATTTGTTTTCTTTTTCTGTCGGTCCACGGTTCCTTGATCAATTGCCAGCAAATTATCAGATGAAGCCCCGGGAATAATTTCCCTCCACGGCTCCGGACCAGCAGTTTCCACGTTACGGCCGGTGCTGGTCCGCGCGGCCCATAGTTTGAGAAACGCTGAACTTTGAAAGGCGACAGAAGTTGAGGACTTTGCAAATGAGCCTAACATCAGCATGTTCAAAGCAAGTAGGCTACAGGCACTTACCACATAGGTTACCTCACTTTATCAGTTGGCTTAAACGCTAAAAAAATATGCGTCGTGACTTATTGACCATGCAAATGACGCGCACCTTGATTGTTGATATCACGGGCGGCGGCATGTTCGTTTTAACGTTTTTTTTTTTATGAATTACAGTAATGACATGCCGTTGCGGTGAGACACTCTTCACTTAATTTATTTCAATTTCCACAATACTATATCAGAGTCTGGACTAGCGTAACCTACTAGCTTAGCTCCCCCCACTTAGCTCTGCCTAAGAATGAATTGCGCTGAAAGCAGGCAGGCACGCAGCTTTACTGCTGGCGTAGTTTGCGTGCATAGCGGGTTTAAAACTGCCAAAGTCTTAGTAGCCTGTTTAACATCCAAAGACAGTCGTTGTACAAGACTTAATAACATAGAGTTAAAATAACATTACAGTGAGCCGTTTGAGACCAAAAATAAATAGGCGGTCAATAGTAAAACGACTTTTCGACTAAAAAAATTGCCGTCGACTAATTTTCATGGTCGATTAGGTCGACTAAGTCGACTAATCGCAGCAGCACTAATGTATGTATATTTTAATGTAATATACTAGTCAATAGTAAGATACCCAGTATCTCAGGCGACCTGATTTGAATTTCAGGCGACCCCACATGGGGTCCCGACCCCAAGGTTGGGAAACGATGTGTTACAGGATTCATCATTGTACACATGAACATACTAGATACTGGATTACATGCGCCTTTTACTTTAGGCCAGGTTTTTCTTGGTCAGTGGCGTTATCATTTTTAGTGATGTTGAAATAGCGATTTTTGACAATGCGCCTGACCACACCTATTTCTGTTATTGACACACCTGTGGGTGTGCAATGTTTATTTGACAGCTTGTGAACTCGAGTGCTTTGCGGAACAATCATCACTGAGTTGGGTGTAAGATAGGAACAAGACTTGCATCGCTCGAATTGAACGATGTCCCGGGGATCGAATTGAACGATGTCCCGGGTAGTGTTAATTTTGTCACCTATTTTTAATTTAGTCTTAGTCTTAGTCTTAGTCTTGTGACGAAATGTCCTTTTTAGTCTTTGTCATTTTTAATCATTCAAATATCATTTTTGTTAGTCAAGTTTTAGTCGACTAAAAGTCTCGTCATTTTAGTCTAGTTTTAGTCAAATGAAAACTAAAGGTATCTTAGTCTTAGTCAGTTTTAGTCAAAACAGTTTAGTCTTTTTTTTATAACAAATTATTTCTGATTACCATTTGAGTCAAATAGTGTTTCACACATCTCAATTTTCCAACAATATTGTGTGTCCACAGAGCTACTCGTCTGTTATAATTACTCATTCTGATTTTTTGTCAGTCAGTATGTTTACATGCACAGGTAAGTCAAGCTACAATTATAGCTCGGCTGGGATTTGACCATAGACAGTAAAAGATTTGACTGGACCACTGTCATGATATTCGTAGACCAGTGTTTCTCAAAGTGTGGTGGTCCGCAAGCTATCCCAAGTGGTCCGCGAGCAGACGTGGTAAAATATAATATAGATAAGTTGTTTGCAATATTGAACCAACTTGTATGTAACTCCAAACAGTTCTGCAACACTGTCTATGTAAGATATGCCAGTTTAAATCATATGAATCCTCTGATACAATAAGCAAAGTGCAAAGACAATAAGCAAGGTGGTTCAGTGAGTAGGCCTATTGTGTAGACTAATATACTGGTGAAGTAGGTCTAATCTTTCTTTTTTTTTAGCTAGGGTTAGTTAAGTGGTCCCCCAAACAAACTCTCCATCTTATCCATAGCTAACTTGCTAGCGAACTTTCCATATTAGCTTACTTGCTAGCAAACTTTGCATGATCAGTGACATTACATGCTAAACATTTTCGTATGGACATTCTGGGGAATGTTAGTTTGCATGAGAGAAGCTTCAACGTCTGGGTATGTAGCATTGTGTCATAAAGCTAGGTAGTTAGCTTAACTCTGGCAGAAATCTCCGGTGTTCTTGTTCCATGTAGTTTCGTGTTGCAGCCACAGGGTTGCAGCAACAGCACGTAGACTAGCCTACAGGAGCATGAACTCATTCGGAATATTTTGAAAACGTAACAGCTAGATATTCTGTCTTCTCATTTTGTAGACGAAAATGAAGAGAGATTTTATCTTAGTTTTTATTTCATGCAAAACATTTTAGTCTCTTCTTTTTTCGTCAACAATAATGCATCTTAAGATAGTCTTAGTTAGTGTTTCAGGACATTAGTGCCATCTCGTCGTCGTCTCGTCTTAGTCATGAAAAAAAAGGTTGTTGACGAACATATTTCCTCTCGTCTCGTCTGACGAAATTAACACTAAGTAGAACTACTAGGGCTACTGTATGTCGCTGCTTGTTGACATCTTATCATGTAGCCTATGATCGCTAAATTTTTATTCTTTCTCCGTTCAGCTTAGCTTGTGGTTCAGCTGTGGGCACGCAATTAGCGGCAGGGATGGGCGATGATGAGCAATGTTTATGTAGCCTGATGAAGTGACAGCTTAGTAAATTCCACGCAATATGGCAAAGCACAGCATTCTCTGCATAGAAAAACTCAATAGCCTACCAGCGCTTTCTTTGTACATCCAGCCCTCAGTGTTGGACTGGTTGCTAGCTTCTTCAAACTTTGCAAACTCAGCTGGGTGTTGTTACAAGTGCGGCATTTGACCGACATAAAATCGGCATGTCTCAGACTGACCGGCTGGTCGCCAGTCATGGCCGATCACGTGAAAATCGGCCAATTCCGGTCACCAGCCAATCAATCGGTGCATCTCTATCTTTAAGCAATCATTGCTATGTTGTTACATAGTTATAAATATGGACATGACCGCTTCATGGAGATTACAGACATGGCGACTGCACTGCTCGACTCTTTTTGTTAACAAATCAAAACACCAAGGAGAAAGTTTTAGTTTCTGTGGCTATGAATGAGAGCGCGGATGGGCTGGATATGTCAACGGGGTAGCCTGATGTGAGTGACCCACGCAAAAACACAAAGTTTATAATGTTTCGTCACACTATTTGAGTTAAACGAGCACGTGGTGTCTCGTAAGGAACCAACCTGTGTTCCAAATGTCTTGGAATGGTTTTCTGAGTGTGTTTAGAGGCCTCAAACGCGGTTAAATATCATGCCCCCCAAGGTTAGCATTATAGCTAATTTCGAAGCGCTGGCAGCCAGTGCAGATCTCTGGTTTGGTAGAGTCAATGAATAAATATAGGTACCTACCCAACATGCTCCCCAGCTTTTAGTACAGACCATAGTTATCTCTTGCCTCGACTACTGTAATGCCTTCCAAACTGGCATCCCAGCTCGTGTGATGAATATGCTACAAATGGTTCAGGAAGTGGTAGTCTGGTTTTCAGTCTGGTTTTCAGTCATCCAAGGGCACATGTTACCCAGCTGTTCATTGATAGTTGTATTGTTGCACAACAACGTAGTTAGCGAACCCAGAGTTTATTACAGACTAAAGAACACTTACCAACTGTCCCCCTACCAGCTCCTCTCGAAGGAAAGTCCGTATAAGGCATTATCATCGGGCAATAGACGTCATGCTCCAGGTGAGATCTCGGTCTTTTGTGAGATTAACAGTCTTCTGTAATAAACTCCGGGTTCGTTAACTACACTGCGTTACAAATTATTATGCAAATTAAATTTTTCTCAGATTTTCCTAAATAGTTGATGCAAATGACAGTCAGTATAATTTTCAAGTCATCAACCGTTAGAGTATAATTTGAATTTTATTGAACAAACCTCCCAATGATAACAGTATTTTTTTCAAAACTAAAAACTCAAAATGCACTGTTCCAAATTATTATGCACAACTGAGTTTCAAGACATTTTATAAGTTGTAAAGAACTAAAAATGGTCATTTGTTGATTGGGGCCACACCATGAGTTTCTCAGAGGTATTCTTTGCAGCATGAGATGGTGCATTGTCATGCATAAAGATGATTTTGCTACGGAAGGCACGGTTCTTCTTTTTGTACCACGGAAGAAAGTGGTCAGTCAGAAACTCTACATACTTTGCCAAGGGACCCTAAAGGGGCCTACCAGCTCTCTCCCCATGATTCCGGCCCAAAACATGACTCCGCCACCTCCTTGTTGACGTCTCAGCCTTGTTGGGACATGGTGGCCATTCACCAACCATCCATTACTCCATCCATCTGGACCATCTAGGGTTGCACAGCACTCATCCGTGAACAAAACTGTTTGAAAATTAGTCTTCATGTATTCCTGAGCCCACTGCAACCATTTCTGCTTGTAAGCATTGTTTAGGGGTGGCCGAAAAGTAGGTTTATGCACACTTGCAAACTTCTTGAGGATCCTACACGTTGAGGTTCGCGGGACTCCAGAGGCACCAGCGGCTTCAATTACCTGTTTACTGCTTTGCAATGGCATTTTAGCAGCTGCTCTCTTAATCCTATGAATTTGTCTGGCAGAAACCTTCCTTATTGTGCCTTTGTCTGCACGAACCCGCCTGTGCTCTGAATCAGCGACACATTTCTTCACAGTACTTTGATCACGTATACGTTTTCGGGAAATATCCAATGTTTTCATAGCTTGTCCAAGGTAGTGCACAATTTCACGCTTTTCAGCAGCAGAGATATCCTTTTTCTTTCCCATATTGCTTGAAACCTGTGGCATGCTTAATAATGTGCAACATCTTTCTTAATTAGTTTGCCAGGTGAGCCCAATCAAAGGAAAACTATTTATCACAGCTGTCTGAGATCGATTTCAATGAATTAAAGAGCCCTGAGACACAATACCATCCATGAGTTCAATTGAAAAACAAAAAATAAATGTTTGACACTTAAATCCAATTTGCATAATAATTTGGAACACGGTGTAGTTGTTGGTGCTTTGTTTTATGTGTAGGGCCAATTTCAGCAACATGCACCACCAGATCTAAACTAGGCTTAGTAAATCTAGGTTTAAATAGGGGATTAATTAACCAGAGACCAGGGACATCTTAATTTTAACCCTGGATTAGTTAAACCAGTTTAACCCATTCGTGCTGGATGCTGCATGACGCAACATTCTCCCGCCGGATGCTGCATAGCGCAACATTGACTCTCCCGCTGGATGCTGCGTAGAGCAGCATGCTTTTTATTTCATGTTTCTAGGTGCTACAGAGGCTTAGATATTACATTTTGGTAGACGTTGACAATTTTTAGTATGTTTTCAGAAAACCCTCAGGAAATAAGGTTATTTAGTCAAGAATGCCATAGGATTCTATAGGCGTTTTTAGCAGGCATTTTAGGAGTAAATGGGTTAAACAAAGATTAAAATAAGATTAATTTATGTTCATTGTCCGCCATGATGGATTCTGACAAGATGATTTAATTAACCCCACTTCTGCTCCGTCACCCAATAAAGGTTTTATCTCGCTGCGACTAATAGTTCCGGAGCAATGTAACCGAGAAGAATGGGTGTGTTTTTTGACGCAATTTGCGTCAATCGGGCTTCAACGGTTAAACCATGTCAACCTAGTAACCACCATAGCAACCAGCATAGCATGTGATTTATATGGCATAGCAACCACCATATGTTCCCTAGCAACACCCTAGCAACCATCTTAATTACCCTAGCAACAATCTAGCAACCACCACTATAAAGTCAACCTAGCAACCACCATAGCAACCAACATGATTACCCTAGCAACCAGCATAGCAACTGCTTTATTTGGTATAGCAACCACCATATGTGCCTTAGCAACACCTTAGCAACCATCTTAATTATCCTAGCAACAACCTAGCAACCACCATAGCAACCAACATCATTACCTTGTCTCCATCTTTCTACTTCAAACTATTCATCTATCCATTAAACTATCTACATATACACATCCATTAAACTGTCTATCAACATTGATCAAACTATCTATCTAGCAACCAGCATAGCAGCAAATTTATATGCCACCATATGAACCTTAGCAATACCCTAGCAACCATAGCATTTTTTCTGAATTTGGTGATGGTGCCTGAATGTTGCCGTCCGTTGGAGCCTACTAGCCTGTCACCCAAGTGTGGACACATATGTTTGAATGTCCTGGTGATTCCCTGATTCTGTTGCCTCTCTTTCATGGTGCCTTCACACCAGTTGTGGTTCCTCTTGTATGTCTCCGTAGTTTCGTAGATATATTTGAAGGAGGAGCATTGGTATGCGAATGGTATTTCAAGAGCGTCTCTTGTATTTGAGCGCACCATTGTTTAAATAGATTGTTACTCCATGAAAATGTAAAACTAATCTGATCTAGTGTAAACCAAAAACTAAAGTAAAAGTGTCAGTCGATAGAAAGGCATTGCCTTGCATGGCAAAGGAGAAAAACAAATCGCAAAAATAATTCAAAAGGGACAGGCAGGCTGCATTCTGTAACAGTTTGTGGCGCCATCACCATAGCAACAACAGACAGCATAGACTGGAATCTTAAAGGGAGTAATTGTTAGCAATGTTCTTGACATGATTCATTTGCTCTCATCAGGAAATCTGTGTCATCAATCACAACCAGAAGATCCAGTATCGCAGAAATGAAGTCAGTGGCGACTCGCAGCATGGTCTTCACCAGGTGAGTGGCCTTGAACTTCACCTTGATATGCCCCCTTCATAATGCACTAATGTGTTTTCTATGCTTTGACCACTAAGCTTATATTGTTTTCTCCTGACATTTGAAGAATGAAGAGGAGGAGGAGGAGGAGCTCAGGAACTCAAGAGTTAGACAGGAGAGACAGAAGACCCTGGACCGCCTACGTAGCTTCAAGCAGGTAGGGTAGTGAGTAGAGCCATGCACATATACTAGAATAGACTGGGAATCGACTCTGGGCATATTGGTTACATGCACACTGACTTCTTGAGCTAAATTTTTTTGTACTAAGTCAGATGTTTGCTTTTTTCCTTTCAGCGCTACCCTGGTCAGGTCACCCTGAAGTCCCAGAGGCTGCGATTGGCCCACAATAGGAAGAAATGTGGAGCCATACAGTCCATGACTTCAACAGAAAAGCAGCTGCATACACAGATGATGACACAGACACAGGTGGCCAGTGTGCAGACAGATGACTGTGACACCTCCATGGTCCCTCCAGAAGGGTCTGCAGGCAGTTTAGTCCGTTTCTCGTTACCTGCTGACGGAGCTAAGCCCGTCCTCTCTGCCCCTTGCTCTTTGCAACCAAACATGGCCACTGCCTTTGTTCTGCCTTCCTCCCCTCCACCACCACCACCACCTCCACCACCCTTTTGTGATGATATTGGCAGTAAGGGGCTTACAGATGCCGTCAGCCCCAAGCAGCACCCCTCCGCAGCCTCCCCCTCACCTCATGGGTCTTTTAGTGCCCGGTTTGACAGTAGTCAACTTCTCAGTGCCCGTCGTAAACTCAGGAAGACCACGTCATTGGAGTCATCCCAGTGGAGAAGAGGTGAAGCACATTCAAATACACACAAGATAATCTACATATATCTAATGTCAGACTCAGGTTATGTACCTTGACGAGATGAGATGAATAGCAATTGTGAGTAGGGGTGCACCGATCCGATATTAGGATCGGATATTGGCCCCGATATTGACAAATTAGCTGAATCGGGGATCGGAAAAATGAGCAGATCCATGGGCCGATCCGAATTTATTTCAACTTCTGAGCCGTGACACACAACCAGTCACTTAGCACTAAATAGGCATTTCTTCTGGTGTTTGTCATTAGGCTACGTCATTGTCTTTACAGTCTACCTGTCATTATGTTATTACAGTTTTTTTCTGATTGCTTAAGCACATTTTTTGTAACTATGGCTTTTTTTGCAAAACTCTACACACAAATGGCAAAACCTCTCACCCAATCAGCAAAAGATTGTAGTTCTCTTGCAAAAGCTAACACACCTTGCTTAACTCTTCACACCTTCGTAAAAATGGTGTTTTCGTATCTAACAGTAAACACAAGCCATCACAATACTGCCCTACAAAGGTAAAAGACCTTAACTCGCCAGAGTGTGAAACTGAGAAAAATTACTTTAAAGTTTTTTTGTTGTCCAGCCAATTGTATGATAGGTAGGAAACTGAAAATTTGCCAAGTAATTGTCATAATGAATACATGTATCTACATGAAAAAAAAATCAGCTCAAACTTGACCTTCGACCCTTATTTGGAAGTTACTGTATTCTGCCTTTGCATTATCTGCTAAACAATAATGGGTCATACAAAGACAAAATACCTTAACTTCTAATTTATTGACCATTTGGACTTTTATCACTCTATAGAAACATTTATATGATAACAATGATAGCCTTAAGATAACATTTAGTGAGTTTTGTCTAGTAAGGCTTAATATTAGGCCTCCATCAACAGAATATTACAAAATACAAAATAATGAGAAGGCTACACTGGAACATTTTAAAACTTTATCATTGTACTTAATTTAAGTAACATAACACTTTAAGAGCCAGAAAACCAAAAAACAGCCACAACATGATCCAAGCCATTGGAAACGTATGCAATTACAGGAATTTTGCTACTCATGGACACATCATAATTTACTGTCTGTGTCGTGCGGGCAGCGGAGGAGTCACACATTGATTGGATTTCTTTCTTGACAAATTAAAGGGACATCGACTTAAGGACATGCTGTGTAGTTTTGTTCGTATGGGAGTCAAATATTTTGCAACCAACACTGTCTAGCTTTAGCTAATAGCTTACCCATAGCCAGGGTGCGATTTGTGTAAAAACCAGAGGGGGGGATGATTTTGAATAAGTTTGTAACCCCCCACCCACCCACCCCAAAAAAAAATAAAAAATGAACGAACGATTTATAGCCTAGTAGCCTATGTCATGGCTAATAATACCCTATATTGTTTTTGCCACCTTTGTAACATTTTTGTTTTAGTTTACCGTGGTGTAGGCTATGACTTTAAACAGCGAGTGTGCTTGGTATGATGATCAGCTCCTCTAATGCAGGGTAGGACTACGTTTTGACAAGCATACAAATTAACCTTGTTCTTGCCCCATCTGAAATGACTTCTCTACTTTTGCTGCCTCCATCCTTTCTGTATTTGTTGTGTAAAAAAACGTTGTATATGATGGCACTGAAGTCTTAAGTTGGCTAACAGTGTTAGTTGGTAACCAAATAGCCTACACATTCCGCTACACGCTGCGTAGTAGGCTACGTGCATTCTCTCTCCTGCTGATTTGCGTTCAGTAGGCAAGTGCGTAATATTGCAAAAGTTGAAAAAATAAATGTGTTTATTGTAGCCTACAGAAAGTAAATAGCCTATCATACTGTCAGTTAATTGCCTACAGTGCAGTGAAGAGTTTGGAGAGTAAAGTTATAGGGCAACTTGGAAGTTTTATGAAAATAATTTAGGCTACGAACCAGAACATAAAGACCATGAAGCTTCTATTTCTAGCAGCTGTTAAAACAACCGCTAGATAGTTTAAATACCCACCAACATTCGTTTTTGCAGTACAGATTATTTCTAAAAGTTATTTGTCTACTACTGGCTGATTTATCAAACGAGTGCTTTCTCGTTCGTCCTCCGCAAACTACAGGTGTTTCGGTAGAGAGCCATTGAATAAGCGATGCCAAGCAATTTCTGTTTTCAATTTCTCTTTTTGTGACATTCAGCAAATATCTCCTCATTTAATTTAAGTTCCTTCGGACAATAGGCCTACGTTCTACTCTGCGTGCAGTTTTCCTCCATCTCAGTTGCATCAGTTTTCTAATTTTGAAGGTTCTAAAACATTATTATGCTTCACTGAATCCTTCTCGTTTTCTTTCATTTGTCCAGCTAACTTTTCCATTGAACCTAGCCATTTATGATGGATTACACACTCGAAATTCTGAAATGTCCTGCACGATCAAGGCCAAATTAAGTTATCACGCAGCCACTGTGTCAGCAGCATCAGTGCTGACGGTGATGGTGCGTTTCTGATGTCAGATTATTATGTAGGCTAGCCTACTAGACTGTTCTCATGTTGCAGCGCTTTACTTATATGAAGTAGCATTAATCAATATGAGGGGCAGAGGGGGATAAATGTTGTCCCCCCCGACAATAAAAATAATTTAGCAGAGGTAGGGATAGGAAAACCAGAGGGGGGGAAATCCTAACCCTAACCCCCCCCCCCCCCCCCCCCAACAAATCGCACCCTGCCCATAGCGACACTTAAAATTGAATGACAACATCCGAACAACGTTGCACTTTGATAGATTTTAGGCTAGCTAGCCTGCACATAATTATATTGCGAATGGGTTTGCTGAAAACGTGTGATGGATTTAAACAATGGATTTGTCTTCTCAGTGGATGTTGTTTTCCATGGATTTTTTAAAGGTAAGCTGCGATCTAAGTTATATCTGCTGGGTTAGTTTGTGTGCGACGTGTTCTCCTCACGGGGGAGGGACGGGGAGGTCTATCGTGAGGCGTCCCCAACCCACTCGCTTTGTTTTCTGCCAGTGAGTGGACTTGCAGATTGGCAGGCAGCTAGCCACCCTGTATGGCACGAGAAAACGTGTACTAGGCTACTAGTTAATAGTATCCAGGCTTTGAGACATTTATGGTGTCTTACAGTTGCCTGGCACAGCATCTATCATGTAGGCTATTTGTGGATCAGGAACAGTTGTGCATCGCTAGCTAACTAGGCTACATCCTAGCTGAATTTCACAAAATCTGAGGTAGTTAAATGCTAGATAGTAAAACAACCACTGCAACATTTTCTTTTCACTTTATTGAAGTGTGGCTGAAGTGCTTCAATTAGGCCTACATACAATACATAAGACACTGCCTTTGTTTTACCCACCACCAATGTTAATAGGGTTTGCTGCGCTGAAATTACGGTGCACTGTAACTTAATTCCAGCGTTCTATAGAGCCGCGAAACAAAGCTAAAGAACCGCAACTGATGTTACGGGCTTATGCCTTGGCTTACCCTCTGCTTTTTGAAGTTACGGCAAAAATGACAAAATTGACAAAATTGAAGTTGTGGCCTTTTGCCTTTGCACGGCAGAATAGTAAGCACACAATGTGCCAACAACACACTGATGGTATGAATATAAAACACATCTGGCTTTTGCTTTCTCTGTGCACAAGGTAGACTATGTCAGTTTGAGGTCATACTTTTGTCATAGTTCTGTAAACATACAGGGATCCAAACTTCAAGTATTACAGTAGTGTTTATTTACACACATCAAAACAAACACAAGTGTGTTTTTCCAAGTCAAAACACAAAATAGCATTTCACTGAGACAAAACAAATCAGTCTACATTGGGTCGTCTCTCAAAATTCTGTCTACACATGCAATGTCCTAGACCTAGTCCAAGGCACCGGGAAAAATATATTCTGGAATGCCGTATCCAGGCCTGACATGACAATATCCCCACATGTAGACTATTTTTCTGTCTGTAAAAGGGCTATTTCTTTCTCTTCTCACTCTTCCTGCTCACTCCATGCTCACCATTGTACATTACCTGTGGCTTATTTATAGTGCTTAGGCTGATTGCAGAGTGAACTAATTATCTAAAACAGTTTTCACATGAGAAAGTGTGCCAGAGAGTTGACAAAATAGTGTAAATAATAGCCATTGTGCCTACAAGTGTGTGTTACAAAATTGCAAACTGAGTGCAAAGCAGTGTTTGTGCTTTTAGTTTTGCGAACTCAGTGAGTGGTTTTGCCATTTGTCTGTAGAGTTTTGCAAAAAAAGCCATAGTTACAAAAAATGTGTTTGAGCATTCAGAAAAAACTGTAACCACCATTTGGCATTGATTAATTACGTTTGATTGATTCATGCGTTTTTGTTGCATTTTTAGGTAACACGTTCAATGCGTGACGGTCAACACACAATACTCAAACCAAAACACATTGTCATTTTCATCTCTTATCTGTATAAACCATACATGGGCAACATACGGCCCGCGGGCCACATCCGGCCCGTGGGCTTTCCCTGACCGGCCCGCATAAGATCCGTGAAAGAACAAATAGTCAAGAGCCTAGCATAGAGATAATGCACGCAAATCAATATCGTTGCTTTTATTTTGAAAGCGACTGCTATTTGTACGCCCATACATTTGTGCGTGGATGCATACGATGTAAACACCCTCACTGATGTGCTGGTGAATATTCTGCGTCGACACAATGCAGTTGCCTTTAAGTCGGCATAAACCTTTCAAAGTTTTGTGTGTCTTATGTCTGCGTCGCTCACCACCGCAAAGGTTGTCAGAACAAACTTCTGCTGTTTGTTGGCGATACGAAGTGTTAATTTCAAAACGTTACTGGCAGATAGATAGTTTACATTCGGATAACCCCGTCATTGTAACCAAAATATGTCTGAGTTTATTTGCAAAGCTTATGTTAGCGAACTAGTATGATGCTACTACCCACAGGTTGCTTGAAGCAGTCGGCTCAACACACAGGGCGAGTTGACCAATCACAGTTTTGTGCATAAAGTTAAAGCAAAAACATAGCCTACATTTTTAAAATAGTTTTCTTTGTGCATGTTGATTCACTAATGACAGCCTACTATTGTCTGCTCCACATTTTCATAGTCTAAATCTGCATAGAGTTAATTTAATGATGGTAATGATTTAATGATGAAATATTGCTGAGTGTTGATGAAATGGGGGCACAGGCCTATGGTTGTACTGACTCCTTCACATTTTCATGGCCTAGCCTAATTATATAGATATTGTAGTACTTTTTTTATATCAGTCTGAAAACTGAAAAAAAATGTCAATGTCACAAAATCATTTTCGAGAATGAGGATTAAATACTGGACATAAATTAAATAGCCTATTGCTGTTTTTCCTTTGTCTCCCTCACATTTTCATCCGTTCTTACGAGTAGTAAACAAAACCATATGATTTACTTAATGTTATACAAGAACAGAATAGAATTGGACAGAATGGAGTTCAGACTTGAGTTCGGTATTTTGGGTCCGGCCAGTCCCAGTTTGTCATGTGGCCCCTTGGGGAAATTAGTTGCCCACCCCTGGTATAAACTGTTCCTGGTATCAAGAAATGCAAATGTCCACACTAGCTGTTAAAAACTTCTCATTTATTAGTTAAGACGTACAACTTTGTATACTGTTTACCACCATTGAAACTCTGTGAACTTCGTACGATGATCACGCATACGTTTCGGGAAATATCCAATGTTTTCATACCTTGTCCAAGGTAGTGCACAATTTCACGCTTTTCAGCAGCAGAGAGATCCTTTTTCTTTCCCATATTGCTTGAAACCTGTAGCATGCTTAATAATGTGGAATATCCTTCTTAAGTAGTTTTCCTTTGATTGGGCTCACCTGGCAAACTAATTATCACAGGTGTCTGAGATTGATTTCAATGATCCAAAGAGCCCTGAGACACAATACCATCCATGAGTTTAATTGAAAAGCAAAAAAATAAAAGTTTATGACACTTAAATCCAATTTGCATTATAATTTGGAACATGGTGTACATTACAGGGACGTTGAGCATACAGTGGACATATGATCTTTACCTACTCACTTTCTCCATACTCACTCGTGCTTTTTACTGTATTTTATTTTTGTTGCTTTTTTTCAATTAGAATTGAGCTATCTTGTATCAACAATTACCGACATTGTTGTGTGGAAAAATAAAGTATTATCTTTGAGACATGTTTATCTACACTGCTCAAAAAAATTAAAGGAACACTTTGAAAACACATCAGATCTCAATGGGAAAAAACTCATGCTGGATATCTATACTGATATGCACTGGGTAATGTGTACTGGGTAAAGGATGCCACATTATTTTTTGGTAATGAAAATGATCAACCTACAGATGGCTGAATTCAAAGACCCCCACGAAAATCATTGAAAAAAGTAAAAAAAATTATGCCACAGGCTCGTCCATTTTGCCTAAATTTCATTGCAGCAACTCAAAATGGTACTCAGTAGTTCGTATGGACCCCACATGCTTGACAATGAGACGGCGGATGGTGTCCTGAGGGTCTGCTCCCAGATGTGGACACGGCCATCATTGAGCTCCTTGACAGTCTGTGGTGCAACCTGCCGGTGTTGGATGGACCAAAACACAATGTCCAAGATGTGTTCTACTGGATTTAAGTCAGTGGAGTGTGGGGGACAGTCAATGCTATCAATTCCTTCATCCTCCAGGAACTGCATGCACACTCTCGCCACATGTGGCTGGCCATTGTTGTGCACTAGGGGGAACCCAGGGGCCTCTGCACCAGTACAGTGTCAGACAATGTGTCTGAAGATTCATACCGATACCTAAGAGCAGTGAGGGTGCCATTGTCTTGCCCACAGAGGTCTGTGCGTCCCTCCGAAGGTTTGACTCCCCAGACCATCACTGACCCACCACCAAATCGGTCATGCTGAATGATGTTGCAGGCAGCAAAATGTTCTCCACAAGATCTCCAGACCATTTCACGTCTGTCACATGTGCTCAGGGTAAACCTGCTCTCATCTGTGAAAAGCACAGGGCGCCAATGGCGGACGAATTGAGCTCCACAGTGCTGGGCAGTGAGCACAGGCCCCTCTAGAGGCCATCGGGCCCTCAGGCCACCCTCATGAAGTCTGTTTCTGACAGTGTGGTCACAGATATTCACACCAGTGGCCTTCTGGAGGTCATTTTGTAGGGCTCTGGCAGGGCTCCTACTGTTCCTCCTTGCACAAAGGAGCAGATACTGGTCCTGCTGCTGGGTTAAGGACCTTCTACCACACTGCCCAGCTCTCTTAGAGTAACTGCTTGTCTCCAGGAATCTCCTTTTGAGACTGCGCTGGTAGAGACAGAAGTCCTGGCAATGGAACGTATTAGTGTGCCATTCTGGAGGAGTTGGACTACCTGTGCAACCTTTGTAGGCTCCAGGTACTGGCTTATACTACCAGTAGTGACACTAACCCTACCCAAATGCAAAACTTGTGAAAAATCACTCAGGATAAAGATGGAAAAATTATCAGTTGCCACCACCTGTAAAACCATTCCTGTTTTGGGGGTCTTCTCATTGTTGCCCCTCTAGTGCACCTGTTGTTAACTTTGATGACACCAAAGCAGGTGAAACTGATTCACAACCACCTCTGTTATGTAACTGGCCATACCAATAGCTTACACCAGGGGTTTTCAAACTTTTTGTGTGTGTGGACCACTATTTGTAATGAAGAATTTTTGCGGACCACCTCATAATACCCTTAATAAAATGTCTATACACAGCCCTACCTGAATTAATCTGCACCTCTTAATAGGCCTACTAGCACTAAAACTAGGCCTATAACTGGGCATCACATCAGTAGGCTATCGTAAAAGCACCAATATGTCTAAAAAGAAAAAAGTTTTTTAATACTTCAAAATAGCATTTGATAAATTAACCTTACATTTTTCAGTAGCCTAGCCATAATATGAAGTGTGTAGATTTAAACAAAATCTGGGTCGGTTCTTAGCGTGAGCTTTTACTGCCCAAGAAATTGGAACCGTGCTCGGAGTTTGAATTCTTGTCGTGAAATATAAAATTCCACTGGAGCTCAAAACGGTTTTGACTATTCGAGTCACTGTACATAGCTAATTTAAATACACTGTTTTGCGTTTCTTTAGGAATCCGCTGTCTTGGTTTGTATAGAAATTAATATTAATTGACGCATAGGCTACTCGTAAAAGGGCGGATACAACAGGCTTGTTAAAAGAAAGTTTACTGCACACAACGGCTGCCACGTATTTTATTTATTTATTTAGCCTACTAAAGCGCCCGATGGCATAATCAAGTTTATTTCAACAATGTATTTTCTTAACAATATATTATTAAATGCAGTGTTGGGCAAGTTACTTCAAAATCGTAATGTACTATGCATTACTTATTACTGTCATTTAAAAGTAATATGTTACATTATAATATTACTGTCTCTGAATTGTAAGGCATTACACTACTATTGCATTACTTTTAAGTTACTTTCACCAAAATATCTAGAAATATGGATTTGCCATTCTAAATGCAATTTATTACGCCCAATGCAGCTTGCTCTTCCGATGGAGGGAGATGTGGTATAGCATAATGACTGAGCTAGGCTTAAGGCAACAGTAGAATGCAATAGGCGCAGTGCTCATAATGCAATACAAGGAACAATCATAGTCAGAATGTTAAAAACCGACAAAAGGTCAAAGTCTGGTAAATTGTGATATAAATACTGTAACTTTAAGGCCTAGGCCTACTCATTAAAATCAATAGAGAGCCTACTATATTGTAAATCAAAGCTTAAAGGAACCGTATGTAAGATTGTGGCCAAAACGGTTACTACAATCACTTTCAAATTACTGTAGAGCGGTGTATCCCCTTCCCCTCCCCTCTGACTGGCAGAGTTGGCAACCGGATGACGAAACACTACTGACTTTGTGATTAGTAGATAGGTGGAGGGTGGCGCATTAGGCCAAAACACAACATGACAACATCAACATCAGTTGAGGGCTGCAACTTCACTTTTTAAATGACAATATCCTGGCCAGACTACTGTTGTCAGTGATATAAGTATTTGAAATGTCATATTGTCATAATGCCCTTTTGCCATCTCTTGTTTACAAGCCTTATTTGTTTGAGTTACATTGATAGCACAATATTAACAATAATATGCACAAAGTTGAATTATGAGCCTGGTATCCACCTAGCTATCTAAATGGAATGCGTTTCAGTCGACTCAGCATATCATGTGCTTCATGTAGCCTAAATGCTTGGAAAACGAATGATTGAAGACCCACCAATTCTAGTACTACGTGGTGATTGAGAGAACCCAAAAGGTATCAAACTTGCATGTAACATCGTGTTAGTGCATTTTGACATTGTAAACATTATTAATGAAGAGTGAAACGCAGTTTGCAGTAAAGCTACTATTCATTGGTTACATTTGGGTGCCCCCTCCGTCCTTTGGTGCCCAACGCAAAGTGTGTGATGCGCGTGGTGGGAGTGGTGGCACTGCCAGGCTACACAATCTTTTTCTGCATTTCTATCCCTTTATTCTCTTCAATTTAAGTTCACAGCACAAAGCTGACATGCACAACAGCATAGTTTGTGTTTTATCAAGAATCAAAAAGATTAGCGTGGCACTACTTTAGTTTCATGTTTCATTAATTTAGGCTACTTGTGCTATTTCACGAGCTGAGAGATCTTTCGGTTTCGCACACAAAGTGCACTAACTATGTTCTTCATAGCCTTGTCTCTGACAAGCTGAAAATAATGAGCGTAGGCTTATGTCCATCCCGCAAATAGAGTCCGCCTGCGAGTCTGCTGCAGCCACAGTCATATTCAACCAGTATCAGGAGATAACGTTCTACTATTTTGCGCGGATTTTTTCTCCTCTGTTGTTCTCGAGTGGTGTTTGCGAATATGTATCAAAACAAAACAAGCGCTTAGTTTTGGGTTAAACTGCATTGTAACGCGCGTTACTGAAGTTTGTACCGAGTATATATTACCCGATTTTTTTTTTTGTAATGCCTTACATTACCGCGTTACCGCAAACAGCAATATATTACAGTAATTACATTACTTTTGTAACGCATTACTCCCAACACTGATTAAATGTATAACGTTACAGTAATAAGAACATCTGTCTGTCTGAGAGCGAGAGAGAGATAGAGAAGGGGGAGAGAGCGACAGAGAAAGAGAATAAGTTTTCTTTTCACCCTCCTTTTTTTGTACCTTTATGAGGAATCTGGCCCGACTCACTGTCAATCTCCTCATTATTAGTAGAACTAGAGTTAACATCTGCCTCTTTTCTCTTCAGAGAACCTGTTGCCATCCACCGATCCATGTTGTGGTTCTAACCAGTTCTTCTAACCGTTAGCGCTTAGCGGCACTGCACTTGAACGTCACAGCCTAGTGCCACTAGCCTTTTAGTCACACAATAATCACACAATAACTTTACTATTTAATTTACATTTAAATTTGATATGAATATACATATTCTTAGAATATACGTTAGCATTTCCTGGTAAAATAAAGGTTTAAAAAAATATATTATTTTATTTTATTTTGCTTTTCCACGGACCACCTGCAGTACCCTCACGGACCACTAGTGGTCCGCGGACCACAGTTTGGGAATGACTGGCTTACACGTTTGATAGACTTGATGCTATACTCCTATGAAAAAGTGTTCCCTAATTTATTTTGAGCAGTGTATATTTGTAGTATTTGACATACGCCTGAACTCTGAGCTCATGTGTCAGAAGCAATTGTATGGGTTTAGTGTTTTACGTAGAAATAAGTCACACTATTTTCACCATTTATATACTGCAGTAAATGATTAAAAATCTAACATAATGAATTGTCTTCCTTTATGCTTTTTGTTAGTAGCAAGCTCTCCAATGGATGAGGTGCTGGCATCCCTGAAACGTGGTAGCTTCCACCTACGCAAAGCAGAGCTGCGCGTGATGGCACCTGACCCAAACACAGATGACGGCAGCAATATTCTGGCCCAAATCCGCAAAGGTGTCAAACTGAGGAAGGTGCCACCACATGGGGGCCGCAGTCTGCCCCCTGACACCTGTGACCCCTTAACTCGTAGTATTCATGAAGCCCTGCGTCGTATCAAAGAAGCTTCCCCTGAGTCAGAGTCTGAGGATGAGGGACCTCCCTGCACAGATTGGGAGAGCTAGGTCATGCACAGACATTTATACTTCTCACACACAAATATGGAAAGACATACATACATTATAAAATGTAAATGTGTATAGGCTACACTTATGACTAAGGTTTGGTCACTTGTTTGAAACGTCCACACTTAACAGACCCATGAGTCAACACACATATCTTCCCTCTATGTCTGAGATTTCATATCTGGCATGTGTATAAATTAGTTTACCAAACCTGGAAATAATTGGGTCCTTAAAAGTGTAGCTTATTCAATAATCATAGCACATATAAAGAACTTATAACACCTTGTAAAAAGCTTCTTATGCATTCCAACCCTGTGCCTCTGTCCAAGCAAATATGTTTTTTGCATTCATATAATGTTGACCAAGGCAAGTGATTGTCTGTACTGCAGTATATGTGTAATAGCTGTGTAATATGTTTTCACTTTGTGCTTCTTTCCGGCTGTTTAGAAAGACTCAGAAAGAAGTCTGTTTTGTCTCCTCCTGCGTCCGTGAGTTAAGACATTACGAGAAAGGGAGACTTAAATTGTATTAAAATTACTTTTTATTTCTCTTACTGGGTGAGGCCCAAGAAAATGTCCCCCGTAAACTGTGTAGTACTGCCACCTACAGTAAAAAAGTCTCTCTTACAGTATCTTGTGTAATGGTTCTGAATGGACATTAACAACAACAATGTTATTGTGTTTCACTATTGTTATTTTTAAAAAGAAAACAAATGTCCCAGTGGTGAGGCAGTGCATTTCATTCCTGTTCTTCCCAATGATCTGGTGGGCCAAATTCAGATTAACTCCATATTAGGAATACCTGATTACTTCCAAAGGTTTTGACCAGTAAGGTTTCATATCTGTCAACATGCAAGACTACTGTAGAAAGTGTGTCCTTGCATTCTAAGCATGTTTTCAAAAACAACAAAAAATGACCATTAAGCAATCTCAGCGTGAGATATTGCTTAATGAGAGTGATGAGTTGCCATGGACCCTGTATGTCTCAAGAAATCATGAACTGAACATTAAGGTTTCATTCCAGTCAACATGCAAAATTCTACTGTAGATAGTCGTTGCACTCTAAGCATGCTAGTACTGGGAAATGCAAAATCACTTAGGCTAATATGCCACCTCCCATAGATTTAGAGCTCATAGCAACACACTACACTGTTACATCTGGAGGAGTAATGGATTGTCATACTGTACTGAACTCGGCTTGTTTCATTTTTTCACGTGTATAGTATTTTTGTAATCTTTTGTTATTTCTTTCAATGTTGACATAACCATGTTGATTCTACACTCTATGCATTATCTTATTTTGTAGTATATTCTACTTGCATACAAAAAAAGGCTGAAAAACTAAGATGTCAATCTTGTATTCATGTCCTGTATTTAGACCCACTGTGTTCTCAACTCAAGTCTTGGTTTATGGACTAAAAACGTTTGCAGCCTAATAGCTCATGTACCGTATTTTACGGACTATAAGTCGCACCAGTCAAAAAATGTTTCATGAAGAGGAAAAAACCATATATATAAATATATATATGTTGCACCTGAGTCGCAGGACCGGCCAAACTATGAAAAAAAGTGTGACTTATAGTCCGGAAAATACGGTATGCAGTACTTTGAATGGATATTGATGTGAAAGGGGCACACATGATTTGGGTATATGTACACAAACACATTTATTATGGACCTTGATTATTTCTACAAGCATGAGTTCTAAGCCAAAGCAATTACTCCTCTCCATTGATCTACATGTTTTGCTAACTAGCCCACTAAGGCTAAAAATGGGTTGAACCAAAATGTTAACCGTTTATTATTAATTTATTTCCTGAAATCAGTCATCCTCCCTACATCACCTTCATTGTCAGTTTACCATGAGATAGTTCTGAACAACTACAGCTAGCAGTCCTTTGCCTTACTAAGTGATGTAATTTGGAAAATGTTATATTTTTTTCATTGGTTTATGTCAGGGGTTCTCAGATTAATTTTGTATGACCGCATGCTATGCAAAGGGCTGGAGGGTAGTTTTTGCCTTTATTCAGACAGGACCGTGAATAGAGTGACTGGATGTGAGTGGGAGAGAGATGGGGTAGGATTGGAATATGAACCGGGTTGGATTTGAACCTGGGTACCTGTCGACACTTGGATTTACTGCAGCATCTTGCACAGTGTAGTCACTCTTCAGCTCAATTAGCTGTTCCTGTATTCCTGTAGATAGATGCTTTTATTGTGCACTGCAGACAAATGGGTCTAAAACACTTGGTGTCATCATTCTGACATAGATATTTTGTTGCATTTTGTGAGTGAGATGTCCGCGACTTCGCACTCCACTTGTGTCACCCACTAGGTACTGTACAGTAGCTAACTGCAAAAGACCGATTGATTGAGAGGATGCAAAATGGCTATTGCTTGAGCTCAGAACTTGTACTAAGACCCCAGCAAGTATTAAAGGCCTCTCATGGACTAGCCAGGGAGTAAGAAACAAGCTTAATATTTTACTTCTGTGCCCCGTAAGCATCTATGTGGCTGACTTTTGGATTACGTTGTTCTCTGTAATATTTTGGCCTTTGTAAATTTATTTTCCCTTATAACTGTTACAACTGGTTTGCAGCCAACACTACACTTAAACTTAGTTTCAAGAGGTCACTACATATGTGCAATACTATATTATGAAAACTGAAAACCTTTATTTCATGTGTATTTGACTGTAAGTTCAACATAAAGTTCGAGGTCCATTTGCATGATCGCTTAAACTACATATATATTTATGAAGACTTAATATAGAAAAAAATGTATAGCAATACTATCCTGATATAAAATGCTTTTTCAAACTTCCTTTGTTTCATTTTGCTTTTCTGATTAATGTATTCCTGTTAACTGTTTGGTAATTAGAAAATGCATGCCCCCTTAAGAAAGGCGGGGGGGGGGGGCAAATTATCTTTTTCAAACTTGATTTAACATTGGCCTGTAGGAGACTGATACAGCTGGGTTTAGGAGGAAAGACTGCAGTTGTAGTAATTTTATCTTTCCTGAAATAAACCAATAAACCAAAGTCAGCATTTTAATTTCTAAACCTCAACTACAGATGAAGTAAAAGATGTGAAATCTGACAAAGGCAGGTCTCACATCGAGAACCTCTGGATCTCAAGACAAACAACTTGCCTAGTGAGCTAAAGCTGGGCAAGAATTTGTATAAGAAAGGTGGGATGGGTTGAAAAGCAAGTGGAATTTTCAAATCTCCTTGAGCAAAGCACAGATCAGTTGAAATATTTCAAATGAATCGAAGTAGGGCCTATGTGGCTACAGCGGATCTTCAAAATAGGTTAGGAATTTCAGATCTTTATAAAACAGCCTGGTGCCCAAAAAACCCCCTATAAAATGTAAATATGAACAGAATGTGATAGTCTTCGAACCTCATAAACCTGTATTTCAAAAAGGGCATAGACAACATACAGTACCCTCCAGAATTATTGGCACCTCTGCTAAAGTAAAAACCGGTAGCCTATAAAAAACAATCTGTTGGTGATTTATTGTAATCTCTCAATGAAAAAAATTAAGAAAAATCCAACCTTGAAGGGAAGCAAATATATTTTGAGAAAAAGGAAAATCTCATGAAGAAATAAATGTTTTTAACTAAAACACATTGCTCACAATTATTGGCACCCCTGAAAAATCTTTTAGTGTTACCGTTTAAGTTCACCATGTTCGATTGTCTGCAAAACTAATACATTTCTATAGATGATCTCCACATTATGGATGGTGTTTTGGTGGTTGAAATTTTTGCTCCATCTCAAAATGGATCACTTTGACATCTTGGATGCTGATCATGGATCACTCTTCTCCAAACATGCACAACTCAGCTAAACCTTTATAAGGGCACACCTGGACAAAGAATTTAGCTTTCGCTGGATTTTTTTTTACCCAGGGACATGGCCTGAGATTGGCATAAAAAAAGAAGCATTACATTCCAATGACACCATCTTCATTTCAATTGTGGGGGATAGAAAAGTATTTTTTTGGGATGTTTTTCAACCAGGGGGGTATTCCAGAAAGCAGGTTTACTGGCTTAACTGGGTATGTTAACCCAGAGTTAGTGGTAAACCTGGGATTTCAGTTCCAGAACGCTCAAAAATTATCAGGCTATGTAAGTAACTATGGTAACATAGGCTCTGAACTGAACTGGATATGTAAATCCAGAGTAAACGGTAAACCTGGGATTTCAGTTCCAGAAAGCTCAAAAATGATCAGGCTATGTAAGTAACTATGGTAACATAGGCTCTGAACTTAACCTGGTAGGGGGTAGGTTTTGTTCAGGTTATGTTCAATTATGTTCGGTTATTTCAGTGCATGTTCAATCAGGCCGCTATTTTTACACTTGTCACACAATGGCGTTTCATTTTGACGAAGGTCCGATTGACAAAGAAGCACAAAATCATGTAATATTCATCCGTGCAATTCACCGTGAGAGTGAGAGACATCTCGTGATAGCCTATCCATTCTTTTCCAAAGGAGTTTTTCAAGAGCGCTAGAGTTTTTCAGCATAAATTAATAAATAAGTTTAAATATAGACTAGGCTACATAACAGCTCAGCCAAGTATGCGTGTTGTCACTAAGTTTGGTTAAGAATGCTGATGGCATTTGGGATAAAATAGTTTTTAATAGGCTACACTCTCCGACTGGGAGTTTTTGTAGTGTTGGAGACGCAGAGCATATCGGCAAGCTGTCGGTCGGTGCATAAAGTTTGCCTTGCACTAAAGCAGTTCCTGCGCAACTTCATTCGTTTTCCTGGACACAAACCCACAATCATAAAGTGTAGTTTCACCAACTGGCAGGTCAGCATCACTTATTAAGTTTTCCAAATGTGCAACGACGATAGGCTGTCTTAGCTGGTGAGCTTCAATTAACAGGCTTTGGCTTTTTCAGAATGTCCTTAATGTCGATTGGATAGGTCATAGGCCACTTTTATTTTTGGATGCTGTCTTAATGGTGTTGGTGTTTAAAGCACATTTTTATTTTAATAATTGCCAAATGATATGTGATGATGCTTCACATCTTATCACAAACGTGGAGGCGAAATGGCAGGGCCCAGTAGGCCTACACGATGCCAGGAATGATGTACACATTTCAACACCTTACTAAAATATTATCAGATCTACAGACTAATTAATGTGTAGGCTGTAACTTAGGCCTACAGTATATGTGCAGTTACAGGATAACTTGATGGGTATGCTACTGGGGGATAGAGGACAGGCTACCCATGTTCCAACATTCATCACCCTTCCGATGCTGGAGCGCAAAGGTTTAACTTGGCCCACAGCTGCAGAACCCACGTTAAAATAGAAAATTACATTTGGGATTCTCAAGGAGTCTATGGCCCACTCAATCTGTGACACGGAAGGCTAGCTTAAGAAAGCATCATTCAAAGCAGTCAATACAATACGTAATGTCCACTAAATTATTTATTGTGCTTTTGACATTAAATAAGCTATCCTAAACGTACACGGTCAGTTAGGCTATTCTCTGCCAAGCAAGGTCTCGTTCCTTGGCAGACGCTCAAGTATTGCTCTTTTTTGTTATTACAGTTCTCTCCTCCTCGTAAGCCTCGAGGAGAACTTGCTACTCCGCCTCTGAAAAATACGGTGCTCTTCGTTTCGCCGATTTCACTCATGGTTTCGACTCTCATTAGATGATGCCTTTATAAGTTCGCCGTGAACGCGCACAACTCTAGGTTATCTAACACAGGGTTGATTGAACTAACTGGTAAACGGTGTTTTGGAACCGACAGCTCGGGTTTAGTCGCCACAGGTTCAGACAACCCAGAGGTTAAGTTTTATCTCAGTGTTTGTTAAACCTCCTTTCTGGTATACCCCTTTGCTGACCTCAAAGTAAACGGAAACACTAAAGCAAGAGGCTACACTGAGATTCTGGAGGAAAATATCAGGCAGTGTGCCAAGAGACCTGCCCCAACAGACATCATTGGGCCATTAAACCATACAATGATCCAAAACATACAGCCAAACAAGGCAAGAAATGGAGAACAATGTCAACATTTTAGAGTGGCCCAGCCAGAGTCCAGACCTCAATCAGTGAAAAAAGTTAGCACAAGGCCAAAGTGATGACAAATAATCGTTCCTGCCTCAAAACCCAGATTGCTGCTAAAAAGGTGCGGTCTACAATCATTGTGAAGACATGGAGAGGCTTGGTAGGTATTATAAGAACCATTTTGAGAGCTGTGAATGCAAATAATGATGTTTCCATTGATTATTTAAAAAGGGTATGAATAATTTTGAACATGCCATTTTTCATATATTTTTAAAAAAGATTAAAACGCTTCACTTTTTGATTCCATGTTTCTACATTGTCTTATAACCTTTAACCATATGGCAGTGTAATTTTCAGTCAGAGCAAACATATCGGACAAGAGATAATCAACATTAAATCAATATTTGCCAGGGTTATGAATAATTTTGTTCCTAACTGTATATACAAACAGAAAGACTTTGGTTGTAGTTTGATTGATATATGTATGCTCACATGGTGTTGATTGCATTGCATTTAAACATTTCACAAACCTGTAAGAAAGCACATTGAATACCTCAAAATTCCACGGCACAACTCACTTTGCCTCAGGGCACACCGGTTGAGAACCACTGGTCTACTGTATATTATAGGCTAGACAATGCAAAAAACAGCAAACATGTCATCAATCATTCTGTCGTATTCAAAAGGGAAACAAATGGAAATAAGTCTGTTGCTGATATCCACAATTTTTAAGGCCTGTCTTGACTAGATATCGACATAGGCATGTTATAGTTAATACATATTTAATGAAAATAAACTAATAACAAGTAGGCCCAGGCTTTTTCTTCAGTCAATTTAATCGCTGGAACTGCCAAGATGAAAGGTGTGTGCAGCCAGGTGACATGCATGTCTAAGTTATCATTGGAAATGCAGTTAGATAGGCTACTTCACTGCTCATTACACCTGCAATGTTCAAGCTGGTTGCCACGGCACGGGTGTAGAATTTTCAGGGCTGAGGGGTATTTCACAAAACCTAGATAAGGGATTAAGCTGGGATTTTTAGGTTATCCTGGATTAATTTAGCCTTGACTTGGTTTCACAAAAGAGATGGCACATAAGTTACCATGGGGATTTATTCTCCGCACCTTGCCTGGTCCCGACCAGGCTAACAGCCAAGCTAAGTTAATTCTAATGGTAATTATGTTGTCTTATTGGTTCAGCTAGCTGTCATTCACATCAGACCTCTGTGCTAATTTTTAAGGAGCTTTATTCCATTTATAAACTATTTGATATGTATTTGTTCGCAAAACAAAACAGATTGTCTGCCTACTACCATATGGTTATTATTTTAATTGTGATAGCCTTATAATTATTAACATAGGCCTAGGTAGCCTACTCATTGTTTGTTTATTTTATTGATGGACGTTTGATGAATAGCCTACTGTAGTTACTATGACTCCTACCCACTGTAGCTAGTTAGCATGGTTAGCATGTTAGCATTGTTAGCATTTTTAGCAAAACTGCTAAAAATGATTAGCTAAGTTAGCTAAGTAACATGGTTAACATAGTTAGCATGCTAACATGTTAGCATGCCAGTTAGCATTTTTTATAAAACTACTAAAAATTATTAGCTAAGTTAGCTAAGTAACATCAGAGACGGTTGATAAAGCGAGACGATTCATAAGAGGGTACATTTTGGCACGTTGTGACGTGGGGTTCGAAGCTGTCATGCCCATTTAGGAGTCTAGCGGGAGGTCCAGTGTCTATGTATTCCTATGGGAGAAATGAACATTTTCACGGAATATGACCAATCCCTTAGCCCTACATTCAGCGATGTAAGTTTTGAACCCATTTTCTAGAAGCCACATGTCTCCCTAACATTCCGACATTGAAATTGTATTTTCCAACGAAACAAATAAAGACAAAAATAGCTTTGTTCGTGATCTGTCACCGTCTCCTCAAAGCTGGTGCACAGCCACCTGTTCTCAGAGGCTCTAAACTCAGAGATGGTTGATAAACTAACCTAACATATCTTTTGCTAGAACTAGTAGATTACCACAAAGTTGCTGAACATATGTTACTTCAGGTTTGTTTGCAACAATATATAAGTTTAACCAAAGTTCTTAGCTGCTAGCTAGCTAGCGAACATTCCCATTCACTTTCCGTTTACTGTGCTAACGTTAGCTATCTAGCTAGCTAGCTCGGTTAACGGGGCAAAATGAAATTATTCATTCCGTGTCCGAAAGAGTGTTTCATTGGCATCACACACAAACAATGACTGTAAAATAGTATACAAAATTATATGTATATGTTATTATTGCTTATTCAGAGAAAAGTTTGTTTTGACACGCCTATTTAAGAGTCCGGAACTAGTGCCATTTCGTTCCATTGGTGAATCGTCTTATGATTCATCTTAGTTAACTATAGAATCTTTGGTAACATGGTTAGCATAGGCCAGGCCACCTGCACCCTATCAGTTTCTCAGGCTAACCTTTTAAACTATCCAGCTATTTGACTGTTCAGTCAGTCCAACTATATTAAACCTCATCTACCTAGTTCAGTCATTCCAACTATATTAAACCTCATCTACCTAGCAAATAATTTAACCTTTTACACTATCCACCTATTTAACCGTTCAGTCATTCCAACTATATTAAACCTCATCTACCTAGTTCAGTCATTCCTATATTAAACCTCATCTACCTAGTTCAGTTATTCCAACTATATTAAACCTCATCTACCTAGCAAATAATTTAACCATTTGAATCCTATGGCAGGTGTTCGGGCCACCTGCATCAACTGCCAGTCTCAGGCTTTAAGCATACAAACTGGCCCTATTAAGACTACACATCCTGTTCAACTGCTTCCTCTGCCAAAAACTGTTTCAAAATAAAAGTCCTCACTACAATATTTCACTGTTAAACAATTTAACCCTTTAAACTACTGAACTTTTTAACTGTAGCCATTGTAACTGTTACTTGTCATCAACTATGACTCCTACCCACTGTAGCTAGTTAGCATGGTTAGCATAGTTAGCATGCTAACATGTTAGCATGCTAGCATGTTAGCATGCTAGTTAGCATTTTTAGCAAAATTGCTAAAAATGATTAGCTAAGTTAGCTAAGTCACATGGTTAGCATAGTTAGTATGCTAGCATGTTAGTTAGCATTTTTAGCAAAACTGTTAAAAATGATTAGCTAAGTTAGCTAAGTCACATGGTTAGCATAGTTAGTATGCTAGCATGTTAACATGTTAGTTAGCATTTTTAGCAAAACTGCTAAAAATTATTAGCTAAGTTAGCTAAGTCACATGGTTAGCATAGTTAGCATGCTAGCATGTTAACAGGCTAATTACCATAGTTAGCATAACTGCTAAAAATGATTAGCTACCATGTTAGCTAAGTCATATGGTTAGCATACTTAACATTTTAACATTGTTAGCATGCTAGTTAGCATAGTTACTTGGTTAACATTATCTTTGTTAACATAGTTAGCATAACTACTAGCAAACATTGGAGCCATTCCAACTGTAGCTAAGTAACTTGGTTAGCATAGTTAGCATGCTAGCATGTTAGCATGCTAGTTAGCATTTTTAGTCAAACTGCTAAAAATGATTAGCTAAGTTAGCTAAGTAACATGGTTAGCATAGTTAGCATGCTAGCATATTAGCATGCTAGTTAGCAAAGTTAGCATAACTGCTAAAAATAATTAGCTAAGTTAGCTAAGTCAAATGGTTAGTATAGTTAGCATGTTAGCATGCTAGTTAGCATAGTTAGCATAACTACTAGCATTTTCATGCACTATATTTCCTTCACGAAATGCTTTTCTAGTTAGAGTGCATGAAAATGCACTCTACTGTTCTTCCTAGGCTTCTTCTTATTATAGTGCATGAAAATGCACTATACTGTTCTTCCAAGTCTTCTTATTCTTACGATTATTATTATTCTTCTTCTAACGCAGTTAATGCAGCTTCAACCGTTTAACGTAGAAACTTCATTCAAACTATGTTGCGTAGGTCTTACTTAGGACATGGGGGCTTTGTATATTTCATCTTTGTAACTTTTATACTTTTTAAACTATTAATAAAAAACTATTCAAAATTTCCCCATAGACTTAACATGGGCTGATGACATCACAATGGACTAATTAACTTGATTTGCACCTGTATCATCTTCCAGCTGCTCATCTAGGCCCCATCAAAGAATCAGTTCAACTGATTGCACCTGTATCAACTGCTTTCTACTGAACTAGACCAACTCTCTCTGTCTCTCCATTCTACAAGGATATAAGACACATTTCCTCCATCCTCTTCAAACCATTCACTCATCCACCCATTAAACTATCCATCAACATCCATTAAACAATCTGCCTATCAACATCCATTCAACTTTCTGTCTATCAACATCCATTACACTATCTACATTTAACTTTTAAACTATATACTCTGTCTCAGGCTTTAAGCATACAATATGGCTCTATTAAGACTGCCGTTAAGCAATTAGAATCCTATGGCAGGTGTTCGGGCCAGCTGCATCAAGTGCCAGTCTCAGGCTTTAAGCATACAAACTGGCCCTATTAAGACTACACATCCTGTCCAACTGCTTCCTCTGCCAAAAACTGTTTCAAAATAAAAGTCCTCACTACAATATTTCACTGTTAAACAATTTAACCCTTTAAACTACTGAACTTTTTAACTGTTCAGCCATTGTAACTGTTACTTGTCATCAACTATGACTCCTACCCACTGTAGCTAGTTAGCTAAGTTAGCTAAGTAACTTGGTTAGCATAGTTAGCATGCTAGCATGTTAGCATGCTAGTTAACATTTTTAGCAAAACTGCTAAAAATGATTAGCTAAGTTAGCTAAGTCACATGGTTAGCATAGTTAGCATGTTAGCATGCTAGTTAGCATGCTAGTTAGCATGCTAGTTAGCATTTTTAGCAAAACTACTAAAAATGATTAGCTAAGTTAGCTAAGTCACATGGTTAGCATAGTTAGCATGCTAACATGTTAGCATGCTAGTTAGCATTTTTAGCAAAACTGCTAAAAATGATCAGCTAAGTTCGCTAAGTCACATGGTTAGCATAGTTAGCATGCTAGCATGCTAACATGTTAGCATTTTTAACAAAACTGCTAAAAACTATTAGCTAAGTTAGCTAAGTCACATGGTTAGCATAGTTAGCATGCTAACATGTTAGCATGCTAGTTAGCATTTTTAGCAAAACTGTTAAAAATGATTAGCTAAGTTAGCTAAGTAACATGGTTAACATAGTTAGCATGTTAACATTGCTAACATGCTAGTTAGCATAACTACTAAAAATGAAAACATTAGCTAAGTTAACTAAGTTAAGTATTATCCACCTATTTAACCGTTCAATCATTCCAACTATATTAAACCTTATCTACCAAGCAAATCATTTAACCATATAAACTATCCACCTATTTAACTGTTCAGTCACTCCAACTATATTAAACCTCATCTACCTAGCAACCAATATAGTTTGTTTTTACTCTGTATGATATTTTACATCATATTTTTTGCATTTTCATGCACTGTATTTCCTTCAGGAAATGCTTTTCTAGTTATTTTTCTTCTTCTAACGCAGTTAATGCAGCTTGAACCGTTTAACGTAGAAACTTCATTCAAACTGCGTTGCGTAGGTCTTACTTAGGACATGTGGGCTTTGTATTTTTCATCTTTGTAACTTTTATACTTTTTAAACTATTAATTAAAAACTACTCAAAATTTCCCCATAGACTTAACATGGGCTGATGACATCACAATGGACTAATTAACTTGATTTGCACCTGTATCATCTTCCAGCTGCTCATCTAGGCCCCATCAAAGAATCAGTCCAACTGATTGCACCTGTATCAACTGCTTTCTACTGAACTAGACCAACTCTCTCTGTCTCTCCATTCTACAAGGATATAAGACACATTTCATCCAACTTTCTATCCATTCATCCTCTTCAAACCATTGACTCATCCACCCATTAAACTATCCATCAAAATCCATTAAACAATCTGCCTATCAACAACCATTCAACTGTCTGTCTATCAACATCCATTACACTATCTACATTTAACTTTTAAACTATATACTCTGTCTCAGGCTTTAAGCATACAATATGGCTCTATTAAGACTGCCGTTAAGCAATTAGAATCCTAGGCCAGGTGGCCAGGCCACCTGCACCCTATCAGTTTCTCAAGCTAACCTTTTACACTATCCACCTATTTGACTGTTCAGTCAGTCCAACTATATTAAACCTCATCTACCTAGTTCAGTCATTCCAACTATATTAAACCTCATCTACCTAGCAAATAATTTAACCTTTTACACTATCCACCTATTTAACCGTTCAGTCATTCCAACTATATTAAACCTCATCTACCTAGTTCAGTCATTCCAACTATATTAAACCTCATCTACCTAGTTGTCATTCCAACTATATTAAACCTCATCTACCTAGCAAATAATTTAACCATTTGAATCCTATGACAGGTGTTCAGGCCACCTGCATCAACTGCCAGTCTCAGGCTTTAAGCATACAAACTGGCCCTATTAAGACTACACATCCTGTTCAACTGCTTCCTCTGCCAAAAACTGTTTCAAAATAAAAGTCCTCACTACAATATTTCACTGTAAAACAATTTAACCCTTCAAACTACTGAACTTTTTAACTGTTCAGCCATTGTAACTGTTACTTGTCATCAACTATGACTCCTACCCACTGTAGCTAGTTAGCTAAGTTAGCTAAGTAACATGGTTAGCATAGGTAGCATGCTAGCATATTAGCATGCTAGTTAGCATAGTTAGCATAACTGTTAAAAATGATTAGCCAAGTTAGCTAAGTAACATGGTTAGCATAGTTAGCATGCTAGCATATTAGCATGCTCATTAGCATAGTTAGCAAAACTGCTAAAAATGATTAGCTAAGTTAGCTAAGTAACATGGTTAATATAGTTAGCATGCTAACATGTAAGCATGCTAGTTAGCATTTTTAGCAAAACTGCTAAAAATGATTAGCGAAGTTAGCTAAGTCACATGGTTAGCATAGTTAGCATGCTAGCATATTCACATGCTAGTTAGCATAGTTAGCATAACTGCTAAAAATGATTAGCGAAGTTAGCTAAGTCACATGGTGAGCATAGTTAGCATGCTATGGAGGGAAAAAGATGCCATACGTTTTTAAAACAAAACTACATGTTGAATTAAAAATAAATTAATATTGAGTAATTGAAATCAAATAATTATATTTCAACCGCACAAATTCGGGTTGGAAAAATTCAGATGGAAAAAAATCTGATAAAAAAAATTCAGATTGAAAAAATTCAGATCGACAAAATTCAGATTGAAAAAATTCAGATCAACCTTTGATGCAAAGATTCTAGAGCACTGCCGTTTACGTGAAGAAACAATGGACTGTTACTATGGACAAGTTACAACTGTTGCTAAGGACAGCTGACGCCTGACATGATTCAAGATAGCCTACTAGCAGCTTAACTAACTACCCTTCTCATCTCCACCAGCTCAACACTCTCTGGCAAGATGAACCAAGCGGTAAGCAGGGGTGAAAGTAAGCCGGTACTGGCCGGTACGGAGTACCACTAAAATATTTGGAGAGGGTACGCCGTACCGGAAAGAAAACTAAAAAAACAGAAAGTGAAAAATATTGCACTTTCAGCATGACAACACAACTGCTAACGTCAAATTACCAGAAGCAACACGTTTCCCCCAAACTATATTTCATATAGGCCTACATAGTTCTGAACTGTATCTGAATTGTGTCTAAACCTCCCGTGCAGCTGGACAGACAACGAGCAAGCTATAGTGCGCGTACAGTAGCCTACAGTAATTGCGCCAACGTGCACTGGTATCCAACGTGTTTTAGCAAACAAATAAATAAATAATAAATAATTAGGCTAAGTGAAATTTTCGTTATTTTCGTATTTTCGTTTCATTATAACTCCATAGTACCACCAAGAAATAAAAACTACTTTCACCCCTGGCGGTAAGTGAAATCATCTGAGACGTCTAACTTTTGTTTTGTCTGAGTTTTTTAATAGCGAAATTATCATAACATAATGCAACGCCCACCGGTTGAATAGGCTAACGTTACAAATGTATGAATGAACTTAGAAAACGTAGTTCTATAATGATATGTAGCTAGCGCTAAACAGTGGAGCAACGCCCACTGGCGTCATTTATTAATTATAAAGTTGAACAGCGAATTATATGTCATAGATATGCATAACGTTACTCCGTGAAGTTTGATTTAGTTTCCTCATCATTATCCCGGTCTATATGCTTAAGGTAGCGCCAGAGGCACCTTATATTTCTCCCTTATCTTTGCTGCTAAGGTGTTCTGTGCAACGGTTCTCCTTAAGTAGACCAAGATAAGGAGAAACCTTAAGGGAATTCTTAAGAAAAAAATAGGAGAATAGCCAACTTTAAGGGAAAATCTTAACTTAAGGTGTTTTGTGCAACTGGCCTTTCATTTCCTAAGTAGTCTAACCGTATCTTGGGCTAATATAACAAACACCCCTTTTCTTCCTCAGAACTTGCTCTTGGATTATATTCTGGGACGTTTCCGCTCTCGTTTGGAGCTTGCTCTTGAGCGTACACCGATCGACAGTGACTTCTTGGAGTTCATCTGCACACAGGAATTTATCTTTTTAAGTGCAATTTCAGAACAGACTCCGATTGATCCACGGATTGTATCTGAGCTTGGAGATGTTCTAACGCATATCAGAGCGCAAAGGTCAAATACAGAAGCCCCCACAGTTACAGTACAGCAGGTGGGACGTCCACGTCTAGTGGTTTCACCTGAGCACATCGGAAATTTGTTAGACTCGAGGTTACCAGTGTCAACCATTTCCGGTCTGCTTGGGGTGAGCAGAAGAACACTGTTCAGACGGATGGCTGAATTTGAACTGTCGGTTCGTGGCATGGGCGAATTCTGAACTTTCGGGCCCCTGGGCCCAGATATTAAGGGCCCCCCACTTATTGTCGTATATGTGGGAGGGGGGGTTTGGGGGTCCTCCCCCAGAATTTTTTTAAATTTGTTTGATATGATTTCCTGTATTCTGGCGCATTTTGGGGATGGTCAATACTATATTCAATCAGATTCATAGCCTACATCCTGATTTGTTGATATTGAGGCAATGATTCCATGCAAAGGCTTGGGCTTCAGGGCCCCCTGACCCCTTGGGCCCCTGGGCCTGGGCCCGGTAGGCCCGTGCAGTAATCCATCCCTGGTTCATGGCAGATACAGCCAATTGACTGATGAGGAGTTGGACGCTGCTGTAAGAGCTGTGAAAGCAAGTATGCCTCACTGGGGATATCGCAGTGTAAGATCAGCGTTAGTGACTGAGGGAATTCGAGTACAGTACGGCAGAGTCCGAGCGGCAATGCACCGAGTTGATACGGTGGGGGTGATTGCTCGCCTGTCACAGCTCGGCTGTGTGGTCAGAAGAACCTACTCCGTCCCTGGCCCAAGATCCCTAATGCATATAGACACAAATCACAAACTGATACGGTAGGCTTGTATGCTATCCTTAATCATTGCTTATTATAATAGTTAGTTTTGCTGTTATAAATGTGTTTAACGTATTTTCAGATATAACATAGTCATCTTTGGAGGCATTGATGGATTTTCAAGAAAGGTATGCAGACCTATAAACTCATAGTCAAGACTTTTCATGAGAAATGTATAGCCTACATCCTCTGCGTGTTGGGCGCTAAATGTAACGTGCCTTATTTCGTGGACAGAATGACTTTTGTGTGACGAAATAGCTACATTCATTACATTGTAACGCCTTTTGTCCACGGAATCCACAAATTGGTTTGCATTGTGTCCACCAAACACTGAAGAGAGCATATCGTTTCGTGGACCAAATTGACTGGTGGCCTTTTCCTTTCGTGGAAGTAAATCCAGAATGCACCTACACGCATCAGATATGTGCATCCTATTTCAATTTCGTCCACAAAAGTATTGCCGTTGCAAAGCTTCTGCAGTCAGCCGCCCTGTTTACTGGCAATGCATCTCGCAATTCTACAGCGGACTTAAGCTGCCACCTCGTGGCAAAAAGTTGTAATAGGCCTACATTTCACGCAGCTCTGTGAATCACCGGGAGGCGCGAATGAAGTGGCCACTTCTAAATGGGACCCACTGTAGGCTAATTCATCAAACTGCTGACTCATGAAATGTATTGTAGCAGGTCACAAAACTGATTTTTTGATTCTATTATGCATTTTGTCCACGCAATGAAATTATCGTGACACATAATTCGTTCAGTAAACCGCTGACTCACGAAATGTAGGCTATATGATTCTATTATGCATTTCGACCACGGAATGAAAGCATATGTCACTGAATGCATTTCGTAAGTTACTATTGCGTGGGCGGAATGCCTTCTGTAACACAACACAATACTTTTGTGGACAAAATTGAAATAGAATGCACAGAATGATGCGTGTAGTGCATTCCGTTACGTAGACAGAATTAGGCTACTTTTGACCAAAAAAAAATTTTTATTTCGTCTACGACAGAGAATGCATTCAGCATTATGTCCACGAAAGGAAAAGGCCACTAGTCAATTTGGTCCACGAAACGATGTGCTCTCTTCAGTGTTTCGTGGACACAATGCAAACCAATTTGTGAATTCCGTGGACAAAAGGTCAGAATGGAAATGGCTCTGTACCACAACAACCTTATAGGATTTTAAAATAGGTTTCATGAGTAGCCTACCTCTCTACTTCCACAGATAATGTACCTTGGTGCTGCACCCAACAACCTTGCTGTAACCACATTGGCCTTCTTCCAAGAGGCTGTGGACAAATTTGGCTTTCCGCTGAGGTAAATGTAAGCTATACATCGGCCTGATGTAATTTAAACAATTTAATAAACATTTCCCTAATGGTGCTAAATACAGGATTACATTTTGTCAGCTATCAGGAAAATCATACTCTGTGAACTAGTTAAGTAATCTCAAGTAAAAAAGCAATGAAAAAGTTAACTCTGGTTTGATATACCGGCAGGTTTCTCGGTTTTGCTTTGTGTTGGTTACAGCCCAGAAATGTTTACATATTATTACACGTTAGTTCACTTAAAACCAAACCTGAAATCACTCCTTCCTCCGTTCTATTCTCCATCAGGGGTTTTCAAGGTACAATGTGTAATGTTTTCAGTTGGTTGATAACAAAATCAACATTTTCCATTCATAAAATTCATGTTTGGTGTGTAATTTGTCCTTGTAATTTCTTTGGAGATCCACTAGGCAGAATACAAGATGGCGCACTCGCATTTAGCACCTTAACTTCTGTTCATATGCTTGTTACTCCATTAGAGTGCGAAGTGACCAAGGAGTCGAAAATGTGGATGTTGCCCGCCTTATGTTCACGGTCCGTGGGACAGACGGGGGCAGCTTTATAACAGGAAAGAGTGTCCACAATCAACGGTGAGGTTATTTAAAAAATACCTTTACAATCTGTTTTTGTTTGACAACTGCTATAAATAAAATAACTTGAGCTTCACCCTCTGTATTCCAGTATTGAGAGGCTATGGCGAGATGTCTGGACATCTGTGACCAATGTCTACTACGACGTGCTACACTCACTGGAGGAGAATGGCTACCTTGACTTAACAGACGAAACCCACCTGTTTTGTTGCCACTATGTTTTCCTCCCTCGGCAGGACCTCAACCTGTTCCGAAGGATGTGGGACAATCATCCCCTCCGGACAGAGGGCAGTATGACTCCTGATCAGTTGTGGCTAATGGGAAGCATTTATAATCCTGTGCCTGAACCCAACTTTGAGGTTTGTACTGTAGTTCACTAGTACAAAAGAACAATTCTATAAAAGCAATGATAATACTAGTACTATAATATAGAGCAAGGTAACATTAAAAACATTTCAAAGTAGTTCTGCATTACTAACACTAGAGTTTTTGTTTAGGGACTGGACATTCCGGATATCGATTGGGAGGACAGTGGCTTAATTGCAGATGCACACTCCGGCATTGTTGTTCCTAGAACCGAGTCTCCCCTGAATGATGACCAGATTGCAGCACTTGAGGAAGCCGTAAACCCTACAGCAACTTCAGAGTCATTTGGCTGGGACATCTATTTAGCAGCGCTTCAGTTTTGTCAATCGCTAATGTAATAGTAGCCAAATTATCTCAGGGAATCATTGTTTTTGTTCGTTAATAAAATGGCAAAACACACAAAAGATGGTCATTGTGAATTTAATAAAAACATATATTTAGACCAGACCAAATCCACTCCTGTGACTGGAAATGCTGGCCACAAGGTCATGTCTGAAGCTGTGGTAATCCATGTAATGGCCAGGGAGGCGTAAGGTCTCAAAGCAGGTGGAAGCTGTTGGTAGCATCGCTTTGATAACTTGTAAAGTAGCTCCACATAACCTCCCATCCGGTCCAAAATATGATGAGGTCTCTGAGCTCAAGCTGAGCTCTGGGTGGCTAGGGAGTTAACATTAACAGCAATAAGTATTTTCAAAACTTCTCAAAGTATGCTTAGTCTATATAGAAATCAAATCTACATTTTAAAAATCCCATTTCAAACTTACCACTAGATATGAATTGTCTGAAATAAGAGCAGATCCGGATCTTTGTTTCAGGCGAACATTCATCCTCATCGTCACTGTCATCATCATCTTGGCCATCTTGTGGCCATATGATACACTTTAGGATCAACTAGAGTTTTACAAAAAGGGAGGCTGACACATTCAGCTGATAGGACATTGATAATGATTAGTTGTACAAAAAAATTAAAAGATTATAACTTACCTCTGGACTCAGGTTTACTGCCGCCTCTTTCGGAAACAGCAAGGGCACCGTGTCTGGACGTTGAGTCAAAACCCTCCATAGAGGGGTGTCTTTTAGGCCCTGCCTGAATTGTTTGATTTGCTTCTTGACACGGCCAAGCACCTAAGATGCAGATGGAAGAAGAAATTACATTTAATTTTCACAAACTAGCATGAGGTCATGAGGCATGAGGCCTGGCTCTACCAGCTATGTAAGCATAACAATCCCGGGCAAACTAGCGAACAGGGCGAATGTAGGAAGTTATGTCAGAAATCGTTGATAAATGCAATGCGTTTGGCTGGACCAACTGTTGGAAATACATATAATACAAATTTCTTTCACTCACAGCATGGAATAAAAGTGATTCAAAAACCAATGCCCGGTTGGTTGAGTTTAGTGGCGGGAGGTCCCAGGAAGAGACCAAGTTCTGGACCCTTTCTGTTTCTTCTTCTGATAGGCTTAACTCCCCTTCCAGCTTGAAGATAGAGAGAAAAAGACAATGAAATACATTGAAATGATTAGACAATATGTTAGAAGTTTATAGACATAAACTACAACAGCAACAGTGTCTCTCAAATTATGTCATCCTTATGGCCATTGACGACAACACATCTACAACAACAGATCAAAACAAAATCCCTACATAACAACAAACAGACATTAATATGTTCGATATAGACATACAAGCGTGATAGTTTCGCGAATGTCAAAGTCTGGACAGTCTTCCAGGTTTACTCTGGCTGTTTCTAAGCTCCCACCAAGCAGCACATGGACAAGACAGTCCAGACAAACAGGGTCCTCCATGAAGATAAGAATGCCCCACAATTCTCCCTGCTACAATGAACATGTCACTGTTCATTAGAAACGGAGAGGCTGAAGGGATCAAATGACCAGGTTCTCCTTCAAAAAGGGGTGTTACATTGGTTTTTACTGTTTGCCAGACAAAAAAGAGAGACAAAAACAGATGAAGTAAGAATAACATATATATGTATAGGTTGCTACTACACTATTGACATAAGAGTATTGTACTAAATACGTATTACATACCGAAACTCAAAGAAAATCCAGACTTAAGTTTTTCCATGCATATGGAGAAAAAATGGCGAGTTACACCCAGTCCAATAGCAGCATCTCCTATAAAACAAGAAATGTTAGGGTCAGTGTGAAGAAAATACTTTTTCCTGGACCAGAAATGCACCATTGTTCCTTAGAATGCCAGTTACCTCCAAGAAAGCAGTTCAGTGGCCGTGCCCATTCCACACGAGGCCGCTTGTAAAAGGAGATGATGGCCATGTCCTGCTCAATAGGGCTTTGCCTTATGTCCATCGAAAGGAGCAAAGGGGACTTCATTGCATTGCTGCGGAGAAAGCTCTCCGCACTTCTGGTTATAGCCTCTGAGGGTTCATTGATGGTTAACCAGTCTAGATCACATGGAAAAAGATCATCACTCAACACATATTTTGCAGCTACTTTAGTGCAAAATAATGGCTTTAGCAGAAAATAGTGTCTTTAAACACATTTTGAGGCTAGACTTACCTTCTCCGATGGTATTTGCAGATGAAGTCCCGGAAGTTGATGGCATGTCTTCCAGGGACACAATTGGAGGTGGTGTGCTAAACAAAGGAGCAAAGCTTTAAACTGTAGCATTAGTAAAGAATGAATGGAATCCTAGGACTAAAGGGCAGTATCGCAGTGTTTCCCATACATTGACTTATTTGTGGTGGCCCACCACAATATCAACATTGACCACCACACAATGATTTTCCAGGTTGTGCTAAATTGTGTTTAAGTCTGGTTACCATCATAACCACGCTGCGCTAATTTCCTAAAAACTGTTGCATTCAAGTTAATTCTGCAAACCTACCACCACACAGAATTCAATTCTGTGGGAAACACTAGTATCGGAAAAAGATAGTCTGCACATTATATAACAACTTTTATGTAACCAATTTGCAAAAATAAAATATTAAAAGGTGAGTATGGCTTAATAAAATCACATAAACAAACTGCTAGTTTCCCCCACCTTTCACCACACAAACTCGCATGGGCCTCCAAGTCACCGATTGGCATCGCTTCTTGGCATATTGGGCAGGAGGGCTAAAAAAAGTATTAATCCAACAGTCAAAAGGCACTGCTCTTTTGGCATTCCGCTGAAGCTTGCTGATGATGGTGGCAGTGGAGTGGTGTCAAGCTCCATCTGCAGTGGAGCTACATATAAAATACCCTTACCACCCTGGCTAGCTGACTTTAACTGTCTGCCACTGTACCCTGAGTCATCCGGCACGACAAGGGTCAGCTTTCGCGATCCCCAACCACCTGAGAAATAGCAGAGCAAAAGGATATTTCCACTATAACAATGTTTTTTTCCATTTCATTCAATTACTTACAAGTTCTTCAAAACCAACATAACAGGTATAATGTAATATGGCAGATGAGTACCTGATGCTTTGTACACCAGCCATCCTCCAGTAATGTCATTAAATCTTGGAAATAATTCCGTTAGTTTGGAGGATATCTACAAATGCACAATGTAGCAAAAGATGACATTATTGACACTGGACAGTGCTATGCAGAGCCCAAATTATTAAATAATTGCCACATTGTAGTGTTAAATCATGATTAATGAAGGACACATGCACACACTCACTTCATCGTACGTTGCGTCTTCGTCTATGGTGGTGTTCCGACGACCCAACCCTGCATGCATGTGAATCAGTAAATCAGCCTCCTTAGGCGTCCGGTCAAAGGGTGAGGGTAGTAGGTAGAAGGTAAGGGGCATTAGCTTCGGGGCTTTATGAACATTTGGGGTAGGGAAACGCCTCTTGCCCCTTCCCCTGAAATATCCCGGAAACGACCTGTTAAGAAACAGCACAACATATTATCCATCAAACAATAGCTTATGGGTACATCTAAATAGTAAAACAATGACATCAGCTATTTTTCAACAGTAACATATTACTGAACCTGGGCAGCTGAGCCTCAACACGTTGTAATGTTGATTGTCTGTAATAAACCACATAATACACAAATGTCAATGTAAGTAACCTCGATTGCAATGGGGGGGGAAAAATAACATAATTGGCCAAATAATAAATAAGTTAACAAAGCTACTTTGTCAACAAGGTTTCGGGGACCACAGCCTCTTGTACATTTGATGACTGCCTGCAATGCACCACACAATTAATGGAGTGAGAGTTAGTCCAGAGTCCAGTGCACACTGCCTTAATGAATTTAAAAAACAAACATTCTCTATACACAACCTGGCATTATCTCCTCCAGTCAGGGAAGATATCAGGGCCATCAAAGACCTTGCTGACCTCGCTATCTCCGCATTTCCCTGCAAACATACAGATTGCATAGTGTGCAAAGTTGGGGTTGAAACTTGTAATTTACAGTACTGACATTACAGTATAAACAAAGGGGTGTACAGATTGATTGAGTCTGAAAAGAGCAATAAAAATACAATAAGGATCTAATTTCATTACAGGATGTAGCCAAATCTACATACAAAATGTTTCTTTATATAAATGCATTAATATTATCATTATTCATGTTGACTAAGCTGATATCAAACACTGGAAAGACTAATTCCCTTGAGGGAAACAAGGGAAATCTTCATTGTTAATGAATACGCTCATGACATGGTTCGGTTCGCTCGCAATCTAGTGGCGCAAAAGCGATCGAAGGACTAATGCAGGTAACTAACAAACTTATTTCTCAGAGCGCACTGAATCGGTAGGCTACGTCTGCTCATCGCTGCAATCACAGGAAAAGAGGGACTCAGTAGGGAACACATGAGTTTTGCTACATATATGGCGACACATAACTTATCGTGGCGAGTGCACTTAACCTATATAAACAAAAACAACATTGTATGGCACTTGTACAGCAGGCAAGGTTTGCCATGCACCATTCTTGTAAATAAATGTAGCCTTATTCAAATTAAACCTAAAATTATAAATTCTATGTATTTTTCGTATGGGAACGCAGCCGGCGCAAAGTGATAAACATTATTATTCCGTAGACAAAACAACAGTGGGAAAATGAGGTTTCAACATCTAAGTCTCATCAAAGTAGCGCGAGGAAATGTATAAGCAGCGCGAAAAGCTCATTCATCAAAGTAGCTCGAGGAAAAAATAGTGCTAAAATGTATCAGCAGCGGGAAAAGCTCATTGACGTTGCAACAGTTGGGAAATGAGGTTTCAACATTTAAGTCTCATCAAAGTAGCGCGAGGAAAAAATAGTTCCGAAATGTATAGCCTAATGTGAAATGCATAAGCAGCGCGAAAAGCTAATTCATCAAAGTAGCTCGAGGAAAAAATTGTTCTAAAATCTATCAGCAGCGGGAAAAGCTCATTGACGTTCACAACAGACAACCTAACCTAGTTTATGAGACCAACGTCTGAAAATAGCTCAGGCAGTTACAGTAGCTAGCTTTTGTGTCACTTCTGACAGTCAGAAGTGACACAAAATCTCGCCCGTTTCTATGGAGATGGCTAGTAATCAAATCATGATTCTGGTCGTGTATGTTGAGCAATTTTAGCGCAACTGTTGATAAGTTAATAAGTTATATACACATCATGTTATCAACTTATTGATAACATGATGTGTACATATATATATATATATATATATATATATATATATATATACACATCATGTTATCAATAAGTATATATATATATATATATACACATCATGTTATCAATAAGTTGATAACATGATGTATATATATATAACTTATTAGGTTATAAATATAACTTATTAGGTGATGAATTAATGTTGGGGGGGGGGGTTGGGGTTAGCACTATTGTCCTTGCTGCCAACTAACATCTAGCTTCTACCCCTAGTGCTAAATAAAGGTAGCAGCTAGCTGCTACGCTAGCCTACATACAGCACTGTCAACAGTTCGTCTCGTTTTAAAGTTCACCTTTGACAGTTGGTTTCTAGCTAGGACTAGTCAGAGATGGTTGATAAACAGAGTTCTAAAGGATCTTTGGACTAGCCTAATAAAAAGTTAGCCGAGTTAGGCTTATCTGTGTAATGTTACAGTAGCTTCTAACGTTAGTGCTAGTGTGGGTACCTGATCTGCACGGGTTACCAGATCTGCATGATTACGTCACAAAATACATAAAATACATTCTGATTGGTCTATTAGCCGTTGCACTTCCAGAATTTCATTGGTCAGAATGTTGATTGCTGTTCGATAATTCGCCTGAGTTTATTGTTTTCTGTTGAAGGACCCAACGTACAGGAAGGAACGCAAGTGTCTTTGAAATATTGAACTAGCCGCCCATCATCTATTGTGACGTAATCATGCAGATCAGGTACCCTGACCCGTGCAGATCAGGTACCCTCAAATATTGAACTAGCCGGCAAGCCGCCCAATCACCCAAACACCGATAGGCCTACCTCCCAGCTAACAATTTATGGTTTCCAAAACGTTCTGGGAACCATAGTTTTTGGTTTCGGAAACGTTAGTTTTTGGTTCCCAAACGTTACCCTAAGGTTAGTTTTTGAGCAAGTTTTGGTTCCCATGGAAAGTTTGCTGAACGTTCCGGAAACGTTATCTAAAGGTTGCAAACTTTAGAGAACCTTCCCCTAACGTTCCCCAACCGTTGCAAACTTTAAAAAACCTTCCCCTAACGTTCCCTAACCGTTGCAAACTTTAGAAACCTTCCCCTAACGTTCCCTAACTGTTCCCATAACGTTCCCTAACATTTAGGGAACGTTCCCTTCCCTAAATATTGCAACCTTTAGGGAACCCTCCCCTAACATTGCAACCTTTGCATACCAATTACTTTAAACAGCACGAGCAGGAATGCATTATTATATATTAGCAGGAAAGAATGAACAGGCAAAATCGATGGAACTTATAGCTTTAATATAAAATTATCAAAAGACAAAAAAATCAATATAAAAGGCCTCACTGTATATATATATATAAATTAGACTTAGTGTTAGCTAAGTATATTAACATAAGGCATTTGACTTTGGTAGGTGCTACATTCAACAAATAGACACACTGTACAATAGACAACAATATACATTGTGGCAGATACCAACACAATATACAAACACATAATACCAATACAAGTACACATGGAGTGGGCTGTTGAGTGCAAAGTAATAGTGCAAATGTAGAGTGCAAGACGTATATTGGAATGATAAAGTAAGTAATGTGAGGTGTGGTCAAAGTAGGGATGACTCCACTTATCCACAGAGTGATAACAGTGCGAAAGAAGCTGCTCCTGTGTGTGGTTGTTTTTGTGTGTAAAAAATACAATTGCTGTAATACAAAAAAATACTATAGCTTTGATAGACAATACTATAGCTTTAATTAAAGAACAATACAAAAGGTTTAATACAACAACAAAAAAATACATTAAAAAAAATAGAGCTCCAGTCCTTCAAGTCCGAGTCGAGTCTCAACAAGATCAGTCCTCAGCTTGCCTAAAAAGAAAAAAAAAAGTTTGATGTCATACTAAGAATGAACATGTTGAAAAAAACAAGACAAAGTGCCTTACTAACAACCCTTTTTTTTCTGATCACAAAAAAAGTAGTTTTCCCATTCCTTTGATTGTTATGAACAAATTTCAATTTACCGTCTGTGTGGGGCAAACTTCAGTGCTAGCCCAATCAGGTCCTCCGCCTCTGCAGCATTTAGCGCAGGGAAGTTGTTCTGGGCCGCAGCTATAGTAGAAATCAACAAATGAGAAAAGTTAAGTCAAATTAAAACTTCTTATCAGCCAAGTTAAGCATAATACTGATGTGAACAATAAAATAACACCTGCCTGTTAAAACCCTGCAGAGGGTTAGGTCCTGAAAGGATTTCTTGGCCTTCCTGCCCCGCAGGCTGTACTCCTTTAGAACGTTGTTGGTTGCCACCCACCGTAGCATACGACGGATGGCAGCACCTGGAGTCAACCCTCCAAGGGACGCCAAGAAAAGTAGCTGTAAAACATAGAAATACAAATTATATAGAACAACATATAGAAAGTGGAGAGCTTATACAATCTCATATTGTAAGTCAGTTCAGTTATAATGATTTGAATTTATGCAATTACATAGTGTTTATCTTAAGGGCAGGACTATGGCCATTTAATTACCATTTTGTTCCTCCTCTCCTGGTTACCAAGACTCTGGTCCAAGTCTTGCAGCTCGGTGACTGTCGAGCAGGGGGACAGCAAAAGGTCTTCAACCGGAGCAGAGGGAAGTGACTGTGAGCCCCTTAAGAGGCTGAGCACCTCCTCGATCTTGCCCTCAATCAAGTCGATTCGCTGTGCCATGCGGACCATGGATGTCCTCACAGCTATGGAAAAGTTGATAGTGTTAGTTGTTATACATTATAAAATTACATATGTAAACAAATTAAGCGAGTCTTCTTACCTCTCATTTCCATCTCGATGGCTGAGTCACCTCCCTCTGTGCGAGGAGTCACCTCCCTCTGTGCGACGTGTTCTGCTATTTACAACCAAAAAAGTTAAGTTACACTCAAATCCCTTGTCATGAAATTGCATTTAATTGGAAATGGAAAATTCAAAGCCGCTGTACCTTCAACTGGCACCCAAGTCCTGGAGGGAGGGCATTTTGTTCCTCCTCTCCTGCAGCTCAGTGACTGTCGAGCAGGTCGACAGCAATATGTCATCGACTGGAGCAGAGGGAGGTGACTGGGAGCTCCTTAAGAGCATGAGCAGCTCATCCATCTCCTCCTCCATTCGCTGTGCCATGCGGTAATGGTTGTCCTTATTGCTATGGAAAATGGATGGTGTTAGTTTTAGTTGTTAAATACATTATATACCTGCATATGTGAACAAATTAAGTGAGTGTTCTTACCTCTTATTTCCGTCTCCATGGCCAAGCCACCTCCCTCTGTGTGATGAGTCACTTGTGCTGTTTACAACAACAAAAAAAGTTACTTACTCTCAAGTTCCTCGTCATGAAATTGTATTTACTTGGAAATGGAAAATTCAAAGACACTGTACCTTCAACTGGGTCCCAAGATGAAGTGGCAGGCGTTATAATAGACCCATCCAGCTCTGGGCAATGAGCTGGTTGCCTGTGTGGTGTTGACTCATCTAAAAAGAAAGTAAATATGAATATTGGTCAGTTAATTTATGGTAGGTTTCTTGCACATGACATTTGCAAAAGATAAACCTATGCTGTTACATTAAACAATCGCTAAAAAGAAAAACTCACATGCAGGTGGTGGAGGCAGTGACATCTGCTGACCTAATAAAAGGCAGGAAGAGACAAATACATCAGAACAGTAACATGATATGCACTAGGTTAATAAACATGAATGTCAGTAGTTCCATGGTAGGAAATATGACTCAACTGGTTTCCTTAAATAATACATGTATAAATGTTAACTTACAGACAGGGCTTCCAGGCACACGCACCATCCTGGAATGCTTTCTTGCTTGCGGAACGGATTCATCTAAAATATAAGACCAAACAATCTGCACTGATTGCAAAAAGAATATTTGAATTGTGCAAATAATGTAGTCTGTATTTAAGAGGTCTTACCATCACGTGACCATGCACTGCCTTTTGTGGACGCTCGCATCTTCTTCCGCCTCAATGCTAGAAGTGTCCATCAGCCGCTGACATTTTTCCATAGCTTTGGTGTATGAATCTACGTTAAGAGAACAACGTTTTTGTGAGCCAGTAGTAGAGCAAAGCAGTATTTCCATATAGAGAAAACTATTATTGATAGTATTGCAGCAATCAGTCATCTGTACACAACCAGATTTTCTTGACTGGATATTTGGCCCAGCTTTTGACTTGATTTTTGTATTGTAGCCCAGAGAATTTCTAATGGGGAGACACAGCATCCATAGAAATGCATGGGCTTAGTTTGTAAAGCCAGTATGGCAGCTGTGTATAGCCTACTAGACACATTCCGCCCCTTCCTGTATGCTTCCCAACAGACCTCTGAAGTTTGCCTACAAAAAGGAACCAAAACTGCCATCTTTGCCTATAAGGAGATCAGGGTGTTAATTTAACCTAACTACCTACAGTATGACAAGTTACATTGCAAGTTAGGTCTGGGGTAGCAAAAATCTAAGTTGCTGTCTTAACGTAGGCCTGTTGAAGATCACAGTTAGCCTACCACTCGAAGGCAGAGGACAAACGCGTGTTGAGCAAAATGTCTGCATTTCAGACTTCTTCGTCCCCGGGAGAGTGCAATAATTCTCTCCCCATGTTATTTTCCCATAGCAAAAATTGCAAGATAGGCTACCGGATCTCAGCTTTTTGAAGGCAAAATTCAGAGGTCTATTCACTTGAATCGTCTATCCGATCAACTGTGTTACAAAATGGCCGCCGACAGTGTAACCTATACATTATCAGAGCCCTTCTAAGGATTATTAGACATTCTCTGACATTATCTATAGCCATCTCTATGGCTCTAGTGTAGCCTACATATGCAGGACTGTTCAGTAGGTTATACCAACTTAAAAAGCATCACCATCTCAGTATACCCACTTAAAATAGACTAGGATACATTTGGGGTTGATCACAGTATAGCCTACCCACTACAGCTAACTAGCCTACATCACAGTAGCCTAGATCCAGCTACATACAGTAGGCCTATATCCACTAGCCTACACCACTGCTGCCGAGTGACTTGCCTAAAAGGACTGACTGTACACTAAAACTAATTAAAAGAAACGGTAGCCTAGTGCTATTATTTGTAACATCAACGCGAGCAGGTTAACACGATGACACAAAACATACAATGCTGCAAAACATAACACGTTGAGAACAGCTCAAACAAAGACGAACGAGCAATGTGCTCTGGTAAATTACAAACTTGGCAGAATCGGAATATAACAAAGCCCTACAAGTGAAAGGACTTAAGGTTAAACCTCAAACTCTTGCATTACAACCACTAGGCCTACATCATGAAACTGTAACATATTTCACTTACTTTCTTGAGATCGAATTCAAGACGAGTGTAATCCATTCCAAGACTTCTTCCAGCGGCGTTCAAGAATTCGCCTATCTCATGTAAAAATGGCGGTGCTTCCGTTTTGCGACGTTAAGACGTATTGGTCCTTCCGGTCATGCAGAACTGTATTCACAGTGAATGGCAATGGCACAGACAACTTGTACGAGATGGTGTTGTGTACCTCTGTGTACAAACAGCAGACAAAAACAACCATATTTGAGCTTTCATAATTTTCCCCGCGATGTGGACCGTCGAAAAATATGGATTCAAGCCATCAGGAGAGAGGAAGGCCCATTGTTTAAAGTCTCTAATAGCACAGTCTGTAGTATGCATTTCCGTACTAGCGACCTGTACAAAACACCTAGCGGTTTTAACAGAGTTAAACAAGACGCGGTGCCTTGTGTTTTTTCATGGGTCTCTGACACAACCCAAGCCAGGAAGTCTGTTTTCGAGAGGACAACTGAGAGACTGGGGTTTGATGTTCGTGAAGTCGAGCTTTGTGGAAACGAAGATGTTGGTGTTGCTAGCTTAGCTAACTTAGCTAGCATTGCTTCGGACCACGACTACGACGCACGACCACCCCCAGGTAAGATTTTATCTGAGTAGATGAATTAGCAAGGAGATAAATAACGAGATGTACATTTGCATATATACATTGTGTTTATTTGGAGGTTTTTATTAGCTCTGCACACTAAATGTAGACGAACCTCCATGTTACTCTTATGGCGGACGAACGTGTCTCTGGTTCGTTATCACCGATGCTAAAAAGCACTTGAAGGTAATTGCTTCAGTTGTACCAAAACGTAAGAAATGCAATCTATGCGAGTGTTTAAGCTTGAAACCGTGGGCGGCTTTAAGAAGCACTGCTGTGTCCCACTCTGTCGGTGTCAAGTCTATATAAACGTGATTTCAGCTTCCACCGTTTTCCTAAAAACGCCAGCCTACATGGGCTGCACAAAATAAGGAGGGCAGGACTTTCGGTGCCTGCGTACAGTTTTACTACTAAAGCACTCATCTTAAGGTGTTTTTTGACAGCGGAGATTTTGTCTCTATCTAGTGCACAAAGCTAGGTAACAAGGCAACGAACCTCCATGTTTCTCTTATGTCGGACGAACGCGTCTCTGGTTCGTTATCACCGATGCTAAAAAGCACTTGAAGGTAATTGCTTCAGTTGTACCAAAACGTAAGAAATGCAATCTATGCGAGTGTTTAAGCTTGAAACCGTGGGCGGCTTTAAGAAGCACTGCTGTGTCCCACTCTGTCGGTGTCAAGTCTATATAAACGTGATTTCAGCTTCCACCGTTTTCCTAAAAACGCCAGCCTACATGGGCTGCACAAAATAAGGAGGGCAGGACTTTCGGTGCCTGCGTACAGTTTTACTCATTTTAAGGTGCTTTTTGACAGCGGAGAGTTTGTCTCTATCTAGTGCACAAAGCCAATAGCCCTGGTAACAAGTCAAAAACATAGCTAGAAATGTTAGCTAGGTTTAGACAGTAAATGGTTTGTTAGTGTGTCTGTGTGTGTTAAACTAAAACTACATGGCTTATTTCATACATTCATATTTCATATACAGCACATTTTGCTGAAACAAAGATTGAACAGATTATTGTGTAATTGAACAGGTTATTTGTCATGCAGCACTCATAACTTTGTCATTGCACGCTACAGTAATTGTTCTTGATCTGGACTGAGTTAAAAGTAGTCCTGTGATGTTTCATTCTTTCTGTAATTTTTCCTCTATTTGTTCATGTGTTTGCATCAGGTGCATTGGATGCAGCTCAAGCGAGGGTAGTGGAACTGGAGGCACAAGTCAGGAGACTGACCATCATGCAGCAGTTCCAGCTCTCCAGATTTTGTGTCTCAGATGCAGATTTCCGGTATTACACCCGATTTCCATCTGAACGCATCTTTAGAAAGTTCTGGCAGGCCATAGAACCTTCTGCATCCGTGCTTGTGTACTGGAGCAAAGCGCAGAAGATGGGTTTAGAAGCAGCTGCACAGGCAGAGCCAAGTCCCCAGAGAAAGCTACCGCTTATCGATGAGTTTTTTCTGTACTGCCTACGCACTGCAGTTGGTCTTAAGGAGAAGGTTTTGGCAGATATGTTTGGAGTTTCCCTGTCAACTGTTAGCCGAGTTGTCATTACATGGACAAACTATCTGTACCAGATGTTAGGTTCATTGCCCATATGGCTGACCCGGGAAGAGGTGAGAAGACGACTGCCACCCAAGTTCCAGCAGTTCTGCCCAGATGTGAGAGTAATTCTTGACTGCACTGAGTTGCGTTGTGAAACGCCAAGCGCACTGACTTTGCACTCAGAGACGTACAGTTCGTACAAAAGTCACACCACATTCAAGGGCCTTGTTGGTGTCTCTCCTTCTGGGGCTGTGACGTTTGTGTCAAAGCTCTACACAGGTGGAATCTCTGACAAGGAGATCACAAGACAGTCCGGTGTCCTTGGTTTGTTGGAGAAAGGGGACGGTGTTATGGCAGACAAGGGTTTTTTAATTGAGCCCATGCTGAGCACTGTGGGAGCAAATCTCATCATCCCCCCTTTCAAGCACAGAGCCCAGTTCTCGAGGCAGGAGACTGAGCAAACACAAGCCATTGCCCGTCTTAGGATCCTTGTTGAAAGAGTCATTAGAAGAGTGAAAGAATTCCACATCTTTGACACCACAATTCCACTCACAGTTGCTGGAAGCATTAATCAGATCTGGACTAACTGCTGTGTTCTGGTCAATTTTCAAGGACCTATGGAGTTGGACAATGAGAGGGAGGACTCCCATTGAACCAAACAAAGTTGCTGATTGGATCTTTTTTTAAGTGGCCACAGCAACTAAGATTTTTTTTATTACATTACTTGTAGTTCAGTTGTGCTAAAGAGTTGTGCTATTTTCCCAATGTATTGTCAGTGGTAAGTATAGTTGGTAAGTATAGTTACACACATAGTAAATATTTAGAATGTCCTGTGAAAACCACCGATGAGCCTTCTGTATATTTGGTGCAGCGCATGTTGTGCTCTGCAGGAGGGCCTTTACGGATCCCAGGTACAGCATTCGGTGCATGTTGCAGCTGTCACCAGCCAGTTGTGAGTGGTGGTTGGATCAGAATGGCAATATGCTTTTGTTTTGAATAGATGTATGTAGTAATGTTTAATTGTTAATTGAATTGTTAATCAGTTGTGAATTGTTTTCTGATTTGTGTCTGTGGCGTCTGAGTTTGTCTTGTATGTTTGTCTCGTCTTCCCACTCAAGACCTGCACCTTGCCGTGGTGGGTGGGCTTTCAACAAAGTCAGGTCACTTAGGTTACTGACAGGCTCCGTGGGGGCACCCGTGATAGACCAGTCAAACGAACAACGCTTGTGAGGACATGTGAGTATTTTCACTTTTCCTGCTCTTCTACTGCTCTTCTGCATGCACACACACCTCCATACACTGACATACATACAGTACAATGAAGTTGTTTGTAATATCACTGAATCCAAATCTAGTTCTCATGTTTTTTTGTTTTATTTCATTTGATTTGAAAACTACACACAGAACAACAACTTGAAGGCACACACATGCATGCACATGCACATGTTGATTTATGTAATTTTTGAACAGAATAATAGTATTATACTATTTTAGAAAAACGTCCATAAATGTGGAATAATAAAACAAATCTAACTTGTCTTTCAGACCTGTGATGAAAGATTCATCCCGCCAGATCCTCTCCACAGAAATGTCTGACCTGGTGTCAGTGACAAAGTCACACCAGGGAAGGCCAGTGACCGCAAGCTGGCCTTGCACCTGGGTGAAGTAGCGGTGACCCCTTCTCAGCACAGGTTTCCCCCCAACAAACTTAACATGAGGTGCCTCGGTGATGCTGTTGATGTCCGGACATTTCACCTCCACCAGTCCGAAGGGGGGATCCTGCAAAGGATCAACCACCCGGCCATCTGGGCTTGCACCCAGATGGGGAGCATCTGGGTGCACAATGAAGCCACAGGGGAGCACGTTGACCTGCCATTGCTCTGCGTAGCGCTGGAGCACTTCTGGCTCCAGCTCCAACCCCCGCCGCATAGCTGCGGTTTGCCGGGTTCCCTTGAGGATCCTCTCTGCCAACCGCTGCCGAATTTCATCTCCCCTGGCCACATACACATCATGGAACCGGCTTGCTGTGAGCCTGCTCTCCCGAGCAGCACTCCACAGCTGGCTCCTGCTCTGCTCTCTGGTGTCCCTTTCTAAAAGAGCAGAGAGGCCAGGGGTCATCAGCAGGCACTCGAGGTGAAGCTGGTGGTGCAGCATGGGGACAACCGCAAGCCTCTGGGGAAACCGGTACCCTGCCAGAGGAAGATCGGGGAAGATTGGACCCTCTCGGTGCCAGATCTCCCGGCTTGCTGACTTTGTTGGAGGGCATTGGTATGACAGTGGGGACCCGAAGGGGACTGGCCCAAATTGGCTGTCCACCAGGGACATTGTGGCCAAACCAGACAATGCTTGGCAAATGAGCGGCTCTGGGCTCTCCTGCTGTAGCCCATAGTGGAGGGTCTGGACATTCTCCACCGGAAAGGGCCCTACAAAGATTAAATAATGTAGTTTATTATAGCAAATTATTCATTTACAGTTAATTCATTGCGTTTTGGGTGTTGTATTGTATTGGTTTATGTTTTTGTATTTCTATGATATGTATTTCTTTAAAATAAAATATATTTCTTGTTGAAACTTTGACACTTACCTTTATATGGCATATACAAGGTAGATTTCACTCCGCAGCTGCCTGAAGCTTTTGGCTTTTTAATTACCAACAGGTCAACAGGTTCTGGGTGAATCCCCTTTACAATAATAAATGTTGCTTATGCAAAAGTTTACTTATAGAGGGCTCTAAATGTTATTTTTATTGAGGTCTTTTTTTGTCTGTTTATTCCATTATAGTCTGCTGTTAAGTTATGTTTACCTGAGTACGCGGCTTGTGCCAGGCTTGTGGTTTGCTGGTGCAAGCCACAGGTAAGGTAACGGTGGCTGTCCCCATGGTGCTGTAGTGTGCTGTCTGGTAGAGGAGTGCAACAATGTGATTGCAGAATCCTCTACCAGCAGCACAGGAACAGCCATACCCCAGCAGTCTAGCTGGCTCAGCAGGTTGTATGGTCATCTAAAACATTTACATGATGGTGCTGAGTCCACAATGAAGTTAATGAACCTGAACTCATGAAACAACAACTAGAACTTCGGGGAAAAGAAATAAGAGCTCTGGGTTTAAGCTGAGCTTTGCTCGAGTGGTTTCGGTGTCTCATGCAGAGGTGCACACGCATGCATTAATTGAACGCTCATACCACTACCACTTAATTGTGTGTTTCTATGTTTGATGACTCCAAATTAGCAAGTATTTCCTCCTGATTGCAGAAACGATTGTTTTATTTTTATTATTTTCCTGTCGGTCCGTGATTCCTTGATCAATTGCGCACCAAATTATCAGACGACTGAGTGACGGAAGCACCGGGCATGACTTGACTCCACGGCTCCAGCAGTCTCCTCCTCACGGTGCCGGTCCGCTGGTCATAGTTTGAGAAACGCTGATTTAGTACACACAGGAAGGTGCATTTGTTTGTTAATAACATTGGAGGAATTGCTCAGGTTAGTCACTGTTGCCAGGAAGAGGCGTTTAGGACGAAACACAGGGTAGGTAGCGTTTGCTTTTGTCGATTATTGATGCATACTCTAGCTACGTTTTTTGAAGACAACCCATAGCCATTTGACCAATGTATCCTCTTCAAAAGACTAATACAAACCAGAGTTATTTTGGAGTTATTTCGGCGCTCTTGTTTCATTTTGCCCCTGACAGATTCAATGTATTAACGTTACTATACCTCCAGTTTGTGAGCCTCCTCATTCTTTCTTAGAGATCGGTAGCATCGTGCTCTCACAACGACACTACCATCTACTACATTGGAGACTATAAGAACAGAACATGCAGGTAATAATTAGAAATTAAATTACAGACAGGATACATTCACATACAGGATACTTTTATTACATGAAGTACAGGATAATTTCGTTACACTGCTTTATTGAAGTGCATTATTAGCTGTTGTATCTCGTACTAGCTATCTGCTAACGTTAGCTAACTGACTGACTTTACCTTCATAATTATATATAAATTGTTCATGGAACAATTTATATCCCCGATCCAGTTTGGATCGCTTAGTTTGCGTGTGAAGTTCCACAATTTCTGCCACCTGTGATAGACTAACTTTTGGCAGATGCCGCAAATTTCTTGTAAACTTGTACATACTAGATCCGATTACAGTTTTCTCCATAAGACATTGTCAACCGGAAGTGAGTTTACGTCTTATCGATATTCAAAATGGCGGCGTGAAATAGGCTTATCACGGAATTCAAACAGAGCCCGTTTACGGAAGTCAGGACAAGACTTCAATCGATCACCTGAAAGCAGAGGCGCTGTCTTCCCCCTACTGGCGTGGGGGTAGGCCTACGTGTAAGGGAGAGCCTGTCAGATTGAACTGAAGTGAATTGTGAAATGAAAGAAGTGAATTTTCTTAGTTGTGAAAAGTGTTCTATTGATAGATTTTTTTTTTTTTTTTTTTTAAGTATATTTTTTGGGCTTTTTATGCCTTTAATTAGATAGGACAGTGGAGACTGACAGGAAGTGAGTGGGAGAGAGAGTCAGGGTGGGATCCGGAAAGGACCACGGGGCAGGAATCGAACCCGGGTCGCCGGCATACGGTGCAGGTGCCCCAGCCAGTCGCGCCACTGCTGGGGCCTCTATTGATAGATTTTTGTTTAAAGTTCACCTAATACGTAAAAAAAGCACAAAAGTATATATTTTTTATTTAGTAAAATTGATATTAGCCTAAAATAAATATTATCTTGATATGATGTTTACCTTACTTAGATTTTATAAGACCAATCATTTGAGTGGATCTAAATCAAGTGACTGCAAACATTTTGTATCTTACTTCAAAAACTGAAATGGAGCTTGTGTTAGTATCGACTATAGCTGTTATTGTCTCCAGTTTCTAAAGCTGATAGAGGCGCAATCAATCACACAATGCCAACACATTTAACACGGCATGGAATTGGAATGAATAGAGACGCATTACCATTGACGTCATTGCCACCTAATCAGAAGCCTCGAATGCAAATAATGTAAAATGTGTGAATGTAAAATGGTAATGGTAGGCTACAGGAACAAATGAAACATGTTCTGAATGTATTCTAGTGATAGCAGAAAACTATTATAAAAATATTTTATATTTTATTTACCGAAGTATTATTGTTTGTTTAATCCAACGTGAAACTGCAATCGGTTCTGAATGCAGACCAGGCGTCTTCCCCCTACTGGCGTGGGGGTGCACTCAGAACAACCAAAAACAACCAATAACAACTAAACGGGAACGTTGTGTGAAGGTACTGTGCAACCACAGGAGAACGTTTTGGTTGGTTGGTTCCCTTAACGTTTAGGAACGTTAAGAAACCCTTAGGTAACGTTCCCTAACCGTTAGTTTTTGGTTTGGTTCGAACTACCCTTTAGGGAACCATACACTAACGTTCCCGAACGTTCCCTTAACGTTTTGTGTTAGTGGGGCCTACCGTTTTTGTAATATAAACAAATAAAACATTAGTTGCAGTATTAAATTGCAAACTTCTAGCCTGTCAATCCTTGAAATACAGAACTACCAGCTAGCCACCAAACATCGATGTACTGTCTTACTTATAGGAACGTATTTCCAACCTCTTAGTGTAGTAGACTGTCACTTATTAGCCATCAAACATCGATGTATGCATTTCCAACCTCTTACGTGTGTCACTTAATATTCATTTCTATACAAACCAAGACGGCGGATTCCTAAAGAAACACAAGCACCCACACGTGTATCTAAATTAGCTATGTACCAAAAATACATGTTACCATGACTCAAAGAGCTGTAAACAGTGTTGAAGGCTGCGTGTAGAAATCCGCTTGGAGCTCCAGTGGAAATTTAAATTGCGAACTAGCCTGTCAAACCTTGAAATACAGAACTACCCAGCTAGCCACCAAAACATGCAGTCTTACCTACTGTTTGTAATTTAAAGAAAACATTTGTTGCAGTAGGCTCCTAAATTGCAAACTTCTAGCCTGTTAATATACGGCTCTTCTATTTCTTATCCTGCACTGCCACCTAGTTATATATATATATATTTTATCGATTACAGCCCGACAACATTCGTCAGTGAATCTTTATGGGCACAACCCTCCTACCTGACATGAGGTTAAAACGAGACCCTCGATATATCGGACATTACAATTTATGTAATATGATTTACATGCAAACTACCGGAAACATTGACGTCGTTAACCCAACCCTTGACAAAACCAAATCAGACTAAAGAAATTGACTAGCTATACATGTGTGAATAAAATGGGCAGCAAATTAAATTCATTTCTGTGAATCTTACTTTAAGTACCTTTAGTTTAAATCAATGTTTTCTTAAGTTTAAACAGGCCACTCTCGTAATATGATGTCTAGGCTACCTTTGCTTCTAATTAAAATTAACATTTCTAAAATACATAATTTCTAATATCAGCTGATTACACACATAAACAGTAAAATTAAGCTTGTCCATACATTTGGAAATCCATTACTACAAATGACAAACAAAACAATTCCAGAGAAAACAGTGGACATGTTTATTAGTGTCTAAAGTGTTCCACAATGTGTGTTGCATCTTGTAAAGATATTCATGAAATCAAGTTTCAGTGTCCATGTCTGGTCGGTGCCAGTCCAAAGGTAGATCAATGTCTCACTGTCCATTGAGGCCTGTCAACCTGTGAAAATAAAACCAACAAACAATAAGTGTTTTAAACCGGTTTTAAAAACTGTGGAAGAACTTTAGCTTAAAGGTCTATAAATACAGAGTCTGAAATAAGTCTGAAATAAGGTTTTTGTCTCTTTAGTAGTTTATTAATCTCTGTGCAAAGAGGTCTCATAACAGTGTTTCCTCTACGTTTATTTCAGCATGGCGGACCACCACGGGTTAATTAATACCGCCATGGTATCAGAATCAGGGTAGACGCACAATGTAGCTGCAGTTGCTTTTTAAACTAGATGTACCGCATAGCGGTACAAAATATGACCGCCGCTCAGTCCTGTACATCCGTTCCGCGAAAATAAATCACACTAATCAATTTGTATCCATCTTTTACTCCATCCCCCACTCTTGAAACTTTTGTGTATGCTTGTTTGGCGTGCCTGTGTGTGTGTGTGCGGCTGCACAGAAAGTAGCCTACTGGCCCTGCAAAGGTGAATAGATTGTAGAAAAGCCAAAAAAGTTGTAGTATTTTTATAAAACCTTTAAAATCTCTAAACAATCACAAGAAGGGCAGTTCATCACAGTTCATCCATTGCAACTGGATTGATGAAAGGTCACTTACACCTGTAGGCTACATTGCATTTGGGAAAAGCAGAAGGTATCAACATAATGTTATATTTTTATTTATTTATTTATTAATAAACAAAAACATCTCTGTCAGTTCCATGCAGTTTTCAACAGCTATCAAAAACAAAGGTCATTTTTGGATGGATGGATTTTTTGTGAATGTTTCTTCTTCTACATAGTTCATGTGATACTTTATAACAAATCGCAGAAAATCTTTCTGGGATCATAGAGGAGATAAGTGTCTTGCAATGTTCATTAATGATTTTAGTGAGCACTAGGGCCTACTGACAGACGTAACATGAGCTAGCGGGATAGTTAGCAAGGAGCTCTCTCCAGATGTATAAGTTTGCCATGGTTGCGTAGTAGATTTGCGTAAGCGCAAAGTGGTTCACTGTGTGTGTGTGTCTGCTTGAGGCTATGTTCAATTAAACTCGGTAGCTTATCCGTATAGCCTCGCATTCAGGCCACTTCAATCGGAGCATCACTACTTTTTACATCAAATTATGGTGCCAGTTAACCTCCATACTCCATGGGAACATAAAAGGAAGACTTGTATAGTTGAAAGCCCACTCACCACATCAAGATGCAGGCCACGAGTGGGGTGTTAGTAGGACAAGACACCTGTCTCTGCCGGGAGTAATGGGGAGTGAATGCTGAAGGTGGTCTTTTTCGTTGAGGCCTGACGGACAACAAAGAACAAACAAAGAACAACAAAGGACAAACAAATTTAGGACAATCATTGACCCTTGTACAAACTTCACAAGGACATACATAGAAAAGCATGACCACTGCTGTGTATAACATACATCGAACTAGAACAGGAAGTTTTCATGTGTTATCATGTTTATGATTAAAATGTATTCGCTGACGCTTTTAGTCCTTGGTTAAAACATAATTCCCCTTTACTATTTCGGAAAATCATAGAGTGTTAATAATAGGGAAAAAATAAAAACAATATGCAGGTTACAAGGCAGCCACAACACTACAGTCTTGGGGGCATGAACATGGGGGCTCATGAGCATGCCTCCAAGAGTGTGGTGCTGTGGCTGCCTGGTACAGAGGTCTATGCGAAAATCGAGTGGACAATGGAGAAAACGCTTAGCTTACTCCGTTTATGACAGAAATTAACTTGGTGCCAACATGTTGTAGAAACACAACCCACAACACTGCGTTTGGTGCAAATCTCCTTTACTTTTGTTGGTTAGGCTATAGTCCGCTATTCACTAGGCTCACCGCAAGTGCATACACAATGTTTTTGGCCAAGTTTTGCTTTAATCCAGTTTACCTTCGTTTTTACCAGTCGTTGCTTTTTTTCCCTGCGTCGAATTGCGATTGAGTGCGCATCTAATGTAACAGTGGTGTCTCTGCGGAGACATCCACTCTCCATGTTTCATTTTTGCTGTTGTTGCGAGCGAACTAGTAGGCTACGATATGGGAAATGCTTTCAATACGATCTGTATTTCCTCTCCCGATACACGTAAAAAAAAAACAACGATTTCATAGGTCTACAACTATAAGATTGACTCGATCGAGTGATGGCCACAGGAAAACCCACTCATAAGTCCTAATAGCTCGTCGCTTTACGCGCAAATGGTTGACCACAAACCAGAGGCTGAACCGTGGCGCTTAGCTATAAACTGAGGAAAAGGTCAATAAACACACATGTATTTACTCTACCGTTACACGTAAAAAAACAAGGTTCCATAGGTCTACAACTGTAAGATTGATTCTGACCGAGAGTTGGAAAACCCATTCACAAATTAGACTGTTAGCCACTGTTAGACTTACATTTCTTCTCCCGAAATAACTATGCTAGGGTAACATTACTTATAAGACCAAAGGACTGATTAACGTTGTTTTCATGAGAGAAAGTGACAGTTGTGTAACTTCAAAAATGTCATCAAGCAATTGTTATGGTAAATTCGAGTAATTCATGTACTTACCTTGATCGGTGGAGTTGTTGTTAGCTGGAACATAAAGCTATTTTCATAAAAATAGATCAAAGTATAACCTAAAGCTTATTTTCCCGCGATTACAGCAGGGTTAATCAGACAGCGTTGTTTGCAGTCGTAGGTGACGTCACACAAACCAGCCAATCACACCACTGGGTCATTCTACGAAACCGGTGCCTTTTGCGTCCGGTCCATTTCATGAGCTCTCAACAATGTAAAAATGTGTCAAAATGTATTTCAAAGGATCAAACCTGTTAATTTAAGTGTTATGAATTACATAATGCATATTTCAATGTCATTGTAAATATAAATCCTACACTTTTTAGTCATCTTTACCAAGGACATGGCCAATTTCCCCATGTCCGGAAAGTCACATATGGAATTTGCACCTAATATATTAATTAGAACATTTCATTTTTTAACCAAATTTTCATTAATGTCATGATTAAAAATATGCTCTTGATACTATACTATATGTTTTTTTAAAATAAAAGTATGATTTCCTATACAAAAATCATGATTTATGCCCGTCCCGTAGTTTTACATACCACCCCATAACGCTTACATGTTCTGGCTATTACAAAGACACTGTTTCTTTAAGTGACCTCACAGACAGCAGATGACATCACTCAAACCCTTGCAGGAGCCAAGGTCTCAAGCAGGCAAGTTCCCACACAATTTGATATGATTTATTTGCTCTTTTTGGTAGTTAGATAGGGTCCGTTAAGCTTAACCTTACCACCCCATAACGTATAATAGATAGGGAAACTGTTAAATTAGGATTTTTTTTTCAACTGTAATGTAAAGTGAAGGAAATTTTAAACTGAATGATATATTTGCTATCTTAGCTAGTCAATAACAGTGCTAGCTGCAGTCATTCTGAGGTGAAATTTACCACCCCGTAACATACCACCCCATAACACTTTGTATCGTTATGGGGTGGTAAGGGGAATGTAGAGGGGGTGATAAGGGGAATGCAGAGTGGTTGCCATTGCCATTTAGATTACACAATTCATAAAAATTATATTTATATATAGTTTTACATACTGTGATGAATGGGGGAAACCTCTGTTCTTTCTGCAGTGAGCCCTTAGCAATAAGTCCATAGCAACCAGCTAATCTGTTGAATGCTGGTTCATCAGTATGCATTGGTCACTGTTAATATTTTATGACTATATTGTATGCCAATGTTAGCCTATTGTGGTGAAAAATAATTATTAAACAGCTTAACTAGTTGTGATGGACTTGTTGGGAAGGGCTAACTACAAGCAGAAAGGAGGTTTCTGCGGTCATCACAGCAAATGAATGCATTTCAAAATGTAGAGTACTTAGCTTTTTTGTGTATCTAGTGACAACCCAGTCATGAACTCTCTCTCTCTCTCTCTGTCTCTCTCAACTTGGCACACACACCTAGTCAGTGTAAATAATTATGATAATTTTCATAATTTGCAGACAATTATGGCTCCAATGAGCAATGCTGAACGACAGCGACTGTTCCGTGCTCGCCGCAATGCCGATCCAGAGAGGAGGCAGCAGTATCTAGAGATGGAGCGGCAAGGAGACGAGATGTCGAAAGAGGGAAGAAGTTGTTGATCAAAGACCTGAGTGAGAGTGACCAACGACAGTTAAGGAAAAAGTGGAAGGAACAAAATGAGGCCCCGTCCATTTATTAGGGAAGTGCGGTGTAAGTTTAAATGTTACTAACGAAGGTATTATAGCAATATTATAAATCTGGCGACGGAATAGCCTAGAACTTGGGTAGGCCTAGCGTTTAGTAGCCTATGCACTTGCGGTGATAGCCAAAACTAATGTGAATCGCGGACTATCCTACAACCAAAGAAAGTAAAGGAGATTATTTGTACCTGCGTTAGCCAAATAAAGGACGGGACTGCACCCTTCACAAACCGTAAAAATGAAGTTTATTAGTTTTACAGTTGACTACAGTTGACAGTTCACTATCAGTCCACACAAACAATTCTGGTTTCCTTGCACTAGCCATTTTCGTCGTAGCCTATTCTGTCTGTTTGTATAGCCTACAGCACGCAAGCTTTGGTCAATTTCTGTAACAGAAACAGTGCCACCTCTAGGCCTGGGATATGAAGTAACGTGTTGAGTCGTGTTGAGATGGATCCGTTTGGACGCAAATATTCTTGATACGGTTCCAGGGAAGACGGAGGAAAAAAAGATTGGTTTGGTACGTGTGGACTAGCCCTGGAAAGCAGGCAAAGGCTAGCCTGGAAAATCCAGACCCTGATAATCTAGAAAGATTAAGGGTCTGGCCACGAACAATCATGTAATGGCCCAACTCGAGGGGTGGCACCAAGCATGCATTTGAAAATCTCACTGCACGCAATTGGATAACACCAGACCAATGTTTACTCTGAATGATTACGGACTTCGACGCAATTGGATAACACTACGATCAATGTTTCCAACGTTGCAACGCTGTCGTCATCAGTTTAGCTCGCCTCTGGCCCGCCTATGTCAGATACGATTTGATTGGTTCTACGGGATGCAAGGGGAAAAAGTAACGTGCATCATTGCTCATTGCCAGAGTGCCTCGCAGAGACAATTCCATTGTGTTCTTGCGAGAACTCTGGATTAGAGGGTGACAATTTTTCGGGACTCCCGCGGGTCACAGTATTCCCGTGGGTTTCCCGCAGTACGGGAGTAAATTTCACTGTTGGTAACGTGATTGGGACGGGACAGGAAATAATAAACGGGAGCTGGCGGGAAGCCAAAAATTAGGCTATTAACTTAAAAAAATGACGCTGCAATGCAGTGAGTGCGCCCAAAGACGTGAGACATTTCGTTTTAGAAAAGATAACCAATTACAACCCACAATACGTTTGTTGTTGATTGGTAGCCTATCAGAGCAAGACAAGCAGCTGCCCTGTTCACAATCAATCAGCTTCAGATAGGCCCTGAGGCAAAATGGATGCAAAGAAACAGTTACAGGCGAAAGTGTCAGCAAAGTACGGCTCTATTCAATTGCACGAGCTGTCCGGGAAAAGCAATTCTCGTTGAGTTTAATGTGTCATGCAATGTTGGGGCATGGCACCTCGACGATCGCATTCCTCAATATATTTAGCCTATCTATCGCATAACCTGGCGGAACGCAAAAAATAGTTTTGTTTACTCATAGCAACAACGTTGCTATGCTTCGCTGGTTTAACGTGATGAGAACGGTGCAAACCAAAGATTCTAGAACAGAGCTCTGTTCTAGAATCTTTGGTGCAAACTTAACTGATGGGATGAGATCTAACTAAGAAATTATTTAAGCATAGCCTACAGCAAAGTACTGTAAAATATGTAATTTTAATGTAGCCCAAAATGATCGGCTATTAAAGAAAAGTTAGACAAGGCTTTCTGCCCTACCAAAATGTATGATCACCGCACGCTACTGTAGCCTAACAGTCGGATAACTTTAGACATCAACATAGGGAGCGGGACGGGATTCGGGAGTCTTTCTCTCGGGATTTTGCGGGACAGAATTTTTTTGGGGGGGCTGTCACGTGATCGGGATATGACGGGAGTATTTGTGCGGGCTCGGGATGGGACGGGAGTGAAAATTGCTTCCCGTGTCACCCTCTACTCTGGATTTCCAGGGTAGGCAAAGGCTAGAATGAAGGCTTTTGACACCCCTCCTGAGAGTACTTTATCTTTTTCAATGTACTCAATTTTATGATCATATTTCAAAATGAATGTACTCAATCTTCTGAAATCTATCCATGTTGAATGTACCCAGTATTACATGACATAACATGCATTTTGAACTTCATATCAATAAATATGTTTATATATACTTTGGATCTTGACTTATTACGACATTAACAGTCCACACATATGTCCAGAACTAATCAAATTATTGTTAAATTATGGAAACAAACAAAATTAACCACCCCGTAACAGGATTTACCACCCTGTAACATGACTTACCACCCCATAACATGTGTGTTTTTTAAAAAAAATACTAGAGAGTGAGTGAAATAGCCCATAAATAAATGTTTGATCATAGTGTGATGAAGTGAGCCTATTTACACATGTAGCTTTAATTTGACAATAGGAAGTGAAATAGCCAATATTGTTCAAAACACCAACCAATGGGCATGCGGAATTCACAGTTTGAAGATTAGAATCTAAATTCTGCAAATCTCCAATTAAAAAAGAAACCTATAACTTTTAATATCAAATTAAGGACATTTTTATGACAGGAAAACATGAAATGTTCTGAATTCAATGTATGCATTATGTCTAAAATGGAGCGCATCTTGTCCGTTACGGGGTGGTAAAAAAAAAGACACCTGGGCTACAATAAAAAGGAAAATATTAATAGGGATTTATGCCTGAGGTGGGAAAATATTTTTTTATGCAGGTCATATATGTCTTATATCATGTGGATGTCTTAAAATATGGTTTGTCCTACATGATTTTTTAAAAAAATGTCAAAGTGAAAAGGCACCGGTTTCATAGAATGACCCCACTGTTGCTGTGAAAGGGTCCACTTTAAATATTAAAACTTTTACCTCAGGCATCGCTTGAGCAACTACGCTTCAAACCCAGCCGAATTCTACTCTCGACTTTGGACGAATGAGGTGGCGACACATCATCTATTATGACGTAATCATGCAGATCTGGTAACCCGTGCAGATCAGGTACCCACACTACCACCGCCAGTTCCTTCACTTGACAACATCAAACGCACCAGCTGGCTATCTTATGAGCACTTGCTAGCTAACCATATGTAAATAACTCAGACCTTATCTGACAGACAAGTGAATCAAAACCTTAAGTCACTTACCTCAGTGGGATCCATTTTGGTAGAACCAGCAGCAGTGTGACTGTGAAGTGAAGGCTGTTTGACTGTAACGTTATAAGTTCCAACTAGAGGTGGGTCGGTCGCGAACGAACTAGTTCCTTTGAACGGGTCTTTAAAATGAACGACCTGAACTGGTTCGCCTTTCCAGTTCTTGTTCGTTCTTTCGTTCGTCGCTGAATCACACTGACCTAGTGCTGCTGTGAATGCCCAGCTTCCTAAGGCGAGAGCCAAACCAATCCTATGCTGTTGCTGTTTCTAAAACGTTCTCATCGAATTAGCCAATGAGAGGCATGAAAGCATAGCAACCGTTTCCATGAAAAAAAAACAAATGGGCTAGTGAGACTAGTGGGAGAGCATACCATAAAAAATAACGATAGGCTAATGGTTTACATTAACAACCCCATTTTGCATTTCAATATTGGCATTTACATTTAAATATCTGTCTAATGGTAAATGCATGCTGTCTTTGTATTTTCTGTGTCATGCCAGGTTAATAAATGTCTCTTCAGTCTCGTTCGTTCGTTCGTTCTCACACCAAGACCCCCCACCATAGCCCCCCACCTGTTTCACTTCGGTCTGTCGTTCTTGTTAAGTCAGTCACTCGTTCTTGGCAGAGTGAAGCAGAAGAAGCAGAGTGATTATGGCTCTGTAGCCTAGGCAAAATGGGGACTTTTCATCAATATAATCTTTCTGCCAAGCCTTTAAACATGTTTGTCGGCATAGCCTACTGGGTCTTTTTTCCTTTATGAATGAACACATTTAAAAAAAAAGAAATTAGCTGATCTAGCCGTAGTCTACTCTATTTACCTTCAATATGTAATGTCAAGGTGAATGAACACATTAGCTACTGCTGTTTTGTCTAAAAGTACACATAATCATGAAGTTGCAGCTATATTTGCCGTTACAATTACAGTGTTGTGTTGACCGTTTTCACAAACGAGGAGCTGAGAACCTGCATTCCATGATTCACTGCTGAACTACGTTGTAGGCTACCGGAAATGCGAATGAACGAAAGAACGAACCATTCAGAACGAATCATCTTGGTGAACTGAACGACGCGAACTATGTCATGAGAACGAACGACAAAATCCACCTCTAGTTCCAACTGGCAACTGATTCAATCCACTGCACGCACCTAGAATCTAGAATCTTTGTGGAGAATATGAATTTTGTCGATCTGAATTTTTTCAATCTGAATTTTTTTTATCTGATTTTTTTCCATCTGAATTTTTCCAACCCGAATTTGTGCGGTTGAAATATAATTATTTGATTTCAATTACTCAATATTCATTTATTTTTAATTCAACATGTAGTTTTGTTTTGAAAACTTATGGCATCTTTGTCTCTCCATAGCATGCTAGCAAGCATAGTTAGCATAACTATTAAAAATGATTAGCGAAGTTAGCTAAGTCACATGGTTAACATAATTAGCATGTTAACATGCTAGTTAGCATAGTTAGCATAGCTAATAAAAATGATTAGCTAGGTCATATGGTTAGCATAGTTAACATTTTAACATTGTTAGCATGCTAATTAGCATAGTAACTTGGTTAACATTATTATCTTTGTTAACATAGTTAGCATAACTGCTAGCAAACATTGGAGCCATTCCAACTGTTAGTTATCATCAACTATCTGCCTAAATAATTTAACCATTTCAATTATCAACCTATTTAACTGTTAAGTAATTCCAACTATATTAAACCTTATCTACCAAGCAAATAATTTAACCATATGAACTCATCATATTTTTGCATTTTCATGCACTGTATTTCTTTCAGGAAATGCTTTTCTAGTTCTTATTATGCGGCGGTCATATAGGTTTAGTCAGCTTTTTTTTTTTTTTTCTTTTTCGCATGCCCAAATTTCTGTCAATGATTCCCGGGACACTGAAAGACCGGGGTACACGAAACTTGGTGGGCATGTAACCCCACATGGATAGCATGGAACCATCGTTTTTCGTTTTGATCTGTAGCCCACCCGCTGGACTGGACCCCCCGAAAGGAGGGTAGGGCAGACACAGTTTTCTGTGAATATCTCGAAAACCGTAGGGTTTAGGAGGACCATTTTTTTTTTGTATGTTGATCTCAAGGGGCCATGTCAACCCATTCCATAACCACTCATTTCATGTATAGCGCCACCTAGTTAAACACAAAAAAGTAAAAATGAGGTGTTGTAATTGAAGGTATCTGTGACCTAACAAAGTCAAAACTGTACAAAATTGGAAGTGTAGGATCAATATGACACCCTCTGTATGCACGCCAAGTTTCGTGGAATTCCGTTCATGGGGGGCCACACAATAAATTAATTTATGTTACTATACACTAACTGGCCTGTAGGTGGCCGGAGACAGTTTTCTGTGAATATCTCGATAACCGTAGGGCCTAGGAGGTCCACCTTTTTTTATGTATGTTGGTCTTAAGGGGGCATGTCAACCCATCCCATTACCACTTATTTCATGTATAGCGCCACCTAGTTAAAAATTAAAAAGCAAAAAATTAGGTGTTTTCATCACAATATCTCTGGCTGACAAGGTCAAAACTGCACGAAATTAAAAGTGTAGGATCATTATGACACCCTCCGAATGCATGCCAAGTTTTGTGTACTTTCGTTCATGGGGGGCCTTACAATAAAATAATTTATGTGTACATTTAGTGACGTACACCAACAAGGATTCCCGGGACACTGAAAGACCGGGGTACACAAAACTTGGTGGGCATGTACCCCCACATGGATAGCATGGAACCGTCATTTTTCGTTTTGATCTGTAGCCCCCCCGCTGGACTGGACCCCCCGAAAGGAGGGTAGGGCAGACACAGTTCTCTATGAATATCTTGAGAACTGTAGGGCCTAGGATGACCATTTTTTTCCGTATGTTTGCCTCCAGGGGTCATGTTAACCCATTTCATGTGCACACATGTGCACAAACAGATACACACACACACACACACATTCACAGTAATCATACGTATGACACATACTCACACAGTAGACATATGTACGCTTGCGTGCACAGGCACATACACAGGCACACACACAAGCACGCACACACACACACACACACACACACACACATGCATAACATAAACATGTACATGCACACAATTCAAGAATTTCTTTATTATGAACAGGCAAGATGGAGGTGGGGTTGTATAAAATGAATTTTACATGTGAAATCTGTGAACTAATCATGTTTTGGTACTTGTTGTCTAGCAGATATCAGTGAGAATTGAGTGTGGATAATGCAATTTAGTGAGACAGTTAGAATCATATAGGCCTTTTAGCGTGATTTATTTTTGTGGAAAAAATGTGCTGGACTGGGCGGCGGTCATATTTTGTACCGCTCTGCGGTACATCTAGTTCTTCTTCTAACGCTTTTTGTGCATTTAATACAGCTTCAACCGTTTAACTTAGAAACTTCATTCAAACTACGTTGCGTAGGTCTTACTTATGTGACTTCAGCTATGTATTTTTCAACTTTGTTACTTTTATACTTTTTAAACTATTAATTAAAAACTTCTAAAATTTCCCCATTGACTTAACATTAGATTATGACATCACAATAGAGCAACTAGAAAAGCATTTCCTGAAGGAAATACAGTGCATGAAAATGCAAAAATATGATGAGTTCATATGGTTAAATTATTTGCTTGGTAAATAAGGTTTAATATAGTTGAATGACTGAACAGTTAAATAGGTTGATAATTGAAATGGTTAAATTATTTAGGCAGATAGTTGACGATAACTAACAGTTGGAATGGCTCCAATGTTTGCTAGTAGTTATGCTAACTATGTTAACAAAGATAATAATGCTAACCAAGTTACTATGTTAACTAGCATGCTAACAATGTTAAAATGTTAACTATGCTAACCATATGACTTAGCTAACCTAGCTAATCATTTTTAACAGTTATGCTAACTAGCATGCTAACATGTGAGCATGCTAACTATGCTCACTGTGTGACTTAGCTAACTTCACTAATCATTTTTAGTAGTTATGCTAACTATGCTAACTAGCATGCTAACATATTAGCATGCTAACTATGGTTACCATGTGACTTAGCTAACTTCACTAATCATTTTTAGCAGTTATGCTAACTATGCTAACTAGCATGCTAACTATGCTAACCATGTGACTTAGCTAACTTAGCTAATCATTTTTAGCAGTTATGCTAAAAATGCTAACTAGCATGCTAACAATGCTAGCAATGCTAACATGCTAACTATGCTAACCATGCTAACTAGCTACAGTGGGTAGGAGTGATAGTTGATGACAAGTAACAGCTACAATGGCTGAACAGTTAAAAAGTTCAGTAGTTTGAAGGGTTAAATTGTTTTACAGTGAAATATTGTAGTGAGGACTTATTTTGAAACAGTTTTTGGCAGAGGAAGCAGTTGAATAGGGTGTGTAGTCTTAATAGGGCCAGTTTGTATGCTTAAAGCCTGAGAATGGCAGTTGAGATCCAGGTGGCCCGAACACCTGCCATAGGATTCTAATTGCTTAACGGCTCTATTGTGATGTCATCAGCCCATGTTAAGTCTATGGGGAAATTTTGAACAGTTTTTAATTAATAGTTTAAAAAGTATAAAAGTTACAAAGTTGAAAAATACAAAGCCCACATGTCATAAGCAAGACCTACGCAACGCAGTTTGAATGAAGTTTCTACGTTAAACGGTTGAAGCTGCATTAAGTGTGTTAGAAGAACTAGAAAAGCATTTCCTGAAGGAAATACAGTGCATGAAAATGCAAAAAATATGATGTAAAATATCATACAGAGTAAAAACAAACTATATTGGTTGCTAGGTAGATGAGGTTTAATATAGTTGGAGTGACTGAACAGTTAAATAGGTGGATAGTTTATATGGTTAAATGATTTGCTTGGTAGATAAGGTTTAATATAGTTGGAATGATTGAACGGTTAAATAGGTGGATAATACTTAACTTAGTTAACTTAGCTAATGTTTTCATTTTTAGTAGTTATGCTAACTATCATGTTAGCAATACTAACTATGTTAACCATGTGACTTAGCTAACTTAGCTAATAATTTTTAACAGTTTTGCTAAAAATGCTAACTAGCATGTTAACATGCTAGCATGCTAACTATGCTAACCATGTGACTTAGCTAACTTAGCTAATAATTTTTAACAGTTTTGCTAAAAATGCTAACTAGCATGTTAACATGCTAGCATGCTAACTATGTTAACCATGTGACTTAGCTAACTTAGCTAATCATTTTTAGCAGTTTTGCTAAAAATGCTAACTAACATGCTAACTAGCATGCTAACATGCTAACTATGTTAACCAAGTTACTTAGCTAACTTAGCTAATCATTTTTAACAGTTTTGCTAAAAATGCTAACTAGCATGTTAACATGCTAGCATGCTAACTATGCTAACCATGTGACTTAGCTAACTTAGTTAATCATTTTTAGCAGTTTTGCTAAAAATGCTAACTAGCATACTAACATGCTAGCATGCTAACTATGCTAACCAAGTTACTTAGCTAACTAGCTACAGTGGGTAGGAGTCATAGTTGATGACAAGTAACAGTTACAATGGCTAAACAGTTAAAAAGTTCAGTACTTTAAAGGGTTAAATTGTTTAACAGTGAAATATTGTAGTGAGGACTTTTATTTTGAAACAGTTTTTGGCAGAGGAAGCAGTTGAACAGGACGTGTAGTCTTAATAGGGCCAGTTTGTATGCTTAAAGCCTGAGACTGGCAGTTGAGATCCAGGTGGCCTGAATACCTGCCATAGGATTCAAATGGTTAAATTATTTGCTAGGTAGATGAGGTTTAATATAGTTGGAATGACAACTAGGTAGATGAGGTTTAATATAGTTGGAATGACTGAACTAGGTAGATGAGGTTTAATATAGTTGGAATGACTGAACGGTTAAATAGGTGGATAGTGTAAAAGGTTAAATTATTTGCTAGGTAGATGAGGTTTAATATAGTTGGAATGACTGAACTAGGTAGATGAGGTTTAATATAGTTGGACTGACTGAACAGTCAAATAGGTGGATAGTGTAAAAGGTTAGCCTGAGAAACTGATAGGGTGCAGGTGGCCTGGCCACCTGGCCTAGGATTCTAATTGCTTAACGGCAGTCTTAATAGAGCCATATTGTATGCTTAAAGCCTGAGACAGAGTATATAGTTTAAAAGTTAAATGTAGATAGTGTAATGGATGTTGATAGACAGAAAGTTGAATGGATGTTGATAGGCAGATTGTTTAATGGATGTTGATGGATAGTTTAATGGGTGGATGAGTGAATGGTTTGAAGAGGATGAATGGATAGAAAGTTGGATGAAATGTGCCTTATATCCTTGTAGAATGGAATGACACAGAGAGAGTCTGCCTAGTTCAACAGAAAGCAGTTGATACAGGTGCAATCAGTTGAACTGATTCTTTGATGGGGCCTAGATGAGCAGCTGGAAGATGATACAGGTGCAAATCAAGTTAATTAGTCCATTGTGATGTCATCAGCCCATGTTAAGTCTATGGGGATTTTATAAAAGTTAATAATTAATAGTTTAAAAAGTATAAAAGTTACAAAGATGAAAAATACAAAGCCTACATGTCCTAAGTAAGACCTACGTAACATAGTTTGAATGAAGTTTCTACGTTAAATGGTTGAAGCTGCATTAGCTACGTTAGAAGAAGAATAATAAGAACTAGAAAAGCATTTCCTGAAGGAAATACAGTGCATGAAAATGCAAAAAATATGATGTAAAATATCATACAGAGTAAAAACAAACTATATTGGTTGCTAGGTAGATGAGGTTTAATATAGTTGGAGTGACTGAACAGTTAAATAGGTGGATAGTTTATATGGTTAAATGATTTGCTTGGTAGATAAGGTTTAATATAGTTGGAATGATTGAACAGTTAAATAGGTGGATAATACTTAACTTAGTTAACTTAGCTAATGTTTTCATTTTTAATAGTTATGCTAACTAGCATGTTAGCAATGCTAACATGCTAACTATGTTAACCAAGTGACTTAGCTAACCTAGCTAATCATTTTTAACAGTTTTGCTAAAAATTGTAACTAGCATGTTAACATGCTAGCATGCTAACTATGCTAACCATATGACTTAGCTAACTTAGCTAATCATTTTTAGCAGTTTTGCTAAAAAAATGCTAACTAGCATGCTAATATGCTAGCATGCTAACTATGCTAACCATGTGACTTAGCTAATACTTTTTAGCAGTTTTCCTAAAAATGCTAACTAGCATGCTAACATGCTAACTATGCTAACCATGTGACTTAGCTAACTTAGCTAATCGTTTTTAGCAGTTTTGCTAAAAATGCTAACTAGCATGCTAACTATGCTAACCAAGTTACTTAGCTAACTAGCTACAGTGGGTAGGAGTCATAGTTGATGACAAGTAACAGTTACAATGGCTGAACAGTTAAAAAGTTCAGTAGTTTAAAGGGTTAAATTGTTTAACAGTGAAATATTGTAGTGAGGACTTTTATTTTGAAACAGTTTTTGGCAGAGGAAGCAGTTGGACAGGATGTGTAGTCTTAATAGGGCCAGTTTGTATGCTTAAAGCCTGAGACTGGCAGTTGATGCAGCTGGCCCGAACACCTGCCATAGGATTCTAATTGCTTAACGGCAGTCTTAATAGAGCCATATTGTATGCTTAAAGCCTGAGACAGAGTATATAGTTTAAAAGTTAAATGTAGATAGTGTAATGGATGTTGATAGACAGAAAGTTGAATGGATGTTGATAGGCAGATTGTTTAATGGATGTTGATGGATAGTTTAATGGGTGGATGAGTGAATGGTTTGAAGAGGATGAATGGATAGAAAGTTGGAGGAAATGTGTCTTATATCCTTGTAGAATGGAGAGACAGAGAGAGTTGGTCTAGTTCAGTAGAAAGCAGTTGATACAGGTGCAATCAGTTGAACTGATTCTTTGATGGGGCCTAGATGAGCAGCTGGAAGATGATACCAGGTGCAAATCAAGTTAATTAGTCCATTGTGATGTCATCAGCCCATGTTAAGTCTATGGGGAAATTTTGAGTAGTTTTTAATTAATAGTTTAAAAAGTATAAAAGTTACAAAGATGAAAAATACATAGCCCACATGTCCTAAGTAAGACCTACGCAACATAGTTTGAATGAAGTTTCTACGTTAAACGGTTGAAGCTGCATTAACTGCGTTAGAAGAAGAAAAATAATAAGAACTAGAAAAGCATTTCCTGAAGGAAATACAGTGCATGAAAATGCAAAAAATATGATGTAAAATATCATACAGAGTAAAAACAAACTATATTGGTTGCTAGGTAGATGAGGTTTAATATAGTTGGAATGACTGAACAGTTAAATAGGTGGATAGTTTATATAGTTAAATGATTTGCTTGGTAGATAAGGTTTAATATAGTTGGAATGATTGAACGGTTAAATAGGTGGATAATTTAAATGGTTAAATTATTTAGGTAGATAATTGACGATAACTGACATTTGGAATGGCTCTAATGTTTGCTAGCAGTTATGCTAACTATGTTATCAAAGATAATAATGTTAACCAAGTTACTTAACTTAGTTAACTTAGCTAATGTTTTTATTTTTAGTAGTTATGCTAACTATTCTAACTAGCATGCTAACATGCTAACTATGTTACTTAGCTAATTATTTTTAGCAGTTATACTAACTATGCTAACTAGCATGCTAACATGCTAGCATATTAACTATGCTAACCATGTTACTTAGCTAACTTAGCTAATCATTATTTTGGAACAGTTTTTGGCAGAGGAAGCAGTTGAATAGGGTGTGTAGTCTTAACCCTTAGAACCCAATTGACGCAAAGTGCGTCAAAAAACACACCCTTTCTTCTCTGTTACATTGCTCCAGAACGGTTCATCGCAGCGAGATGAAACCTTTATTGCACGACAGAGCAGAAGTGGGGCTTTCCAACGAGACTACACACTTGTCTGTACGATCAAGTATGAAAATTAAAAAAAATCATGAAATTAAATCAAATTGCATCATATTTACAGTCTATACTTCTCTGCATTCACCTGCACACACATTACTCTAGTTTGAATTACTCGCGAACCCGTGATCGCATCGATATGGCAAGCATATCAGATGAAAGAGGGAGCACAGGGCTATCCATTGGTACCATGTTTATCGATCCTTCTGGCTTATAAAAGCAGACGAAGTGACTGCAAAATAATAACGTCATGTACACAAACCAACGCTGCACACTCATTACTCTCGTTTGAATTACTCGCGGACCCGTGATCGCATAGATATGCCACGCATGTCAGATGAAAGAGGAGACTCAGAGCTATCATTTGATACCAAGTACATCCTTCTGGGTTATAAAACAGACGAAGTGACAGCAAAATAATAACTTCATATAGCTGGACTTACCCCACGTTTTTGTCTGTTCTTGTGGCAAAGCATGTTTATAATCCAATGCTATCATGTGTTTCTCTATGGCAAAGCATGTTCATATTCCGGTTTTGAGATCCTAGCAAATTCCTGCATGGCATCCAATTCAAGGCTCACATTGCATCCCAATTTGTTCAACAAATAAACACCTTTTTTGCCTTTACTTTGTTCATGGCAATGCAGTAAAGAGTTGAGAATTATTATGACTGCATACACACAGGTACGCAGGCTAACACGCAACCTCGGGTCAAGTCAGGTCAGATCAGTTCGTGTCACAGATATGGAGCGCAGAAAGGTCATTTTTCATCACTAAATAAAAAATGGCATTTATTTCCGTAAATCACACAGCAAATATTTCTGTAAATTGCTCAGCCCCAGAGTATCCCTCCAACATGGCAATTATATTGCCCGATTCAGGACAGTCTGCCCTACACACACATGAAATGCATGTATAGCTGTGAGCTTGCTGTGGTGAGATACATGTCGAAATATAAGAATTTTTATAATGCACTTTTTATATTTTAATTCTTTAAAATAAAATCAATGCTAGTATTAATACATGAAATGATGGCAGATCCGAATAGCCTAAACTCTCCTGAAAAAAACAATATATAATATATGTGTGTGGCACTTACAATGACCAGAATAAATCCTTATGAATAAAGGTAGTGAAAATGCCCTAAAAACAGCTTAGGGTTCTAAGGGTTAATAGGGCCAGTTTGTATGCTTAAAGCCTGAGACTGGCAGTTGATGCAGCTGGCCCGAACACCTGCCATAGGATTCTAATTGCTTAACGGCAGTCTTAATAGAGCCATATTGTATGCTTAAAGCCTGAGACAGAGTATATAGTTTAAAAGTTAAATGTAGATAGTGTAATGGATGTTGATAGACAGAAAGTTGAATGGATGTTGATAGGCAGATTGTTTAATGGATGTTGATGGATAGTTTAATGGGTGGATGAGTGAATGGTTTGAAGAGGATGAATGGATAGAAAGTTGGAGGAAATGTGTCTTATATCCTTGTAGAATGGAGAGACAGAGAGAGTTGGTCTAGTTCAGTAGAAAGCAGTTGATACAGGTGCAATCAGTTGAACTGATTCTTTGATGGGGCCTAGATGAGCAGCTGGAAGATGATACCAGGTGCAAATCAGCCCATGTTAAGTCTATGGGGAAATTTTGAGCAGTTTTTAATTAATAGTTTAAAAAGTATAAAAGTTACAAAGATGAAAAATACAAAGCCCACATGTCATAAGTAAGACCTACGCAACGCGGTTTGAATGAAGTTTCTACGTTAAACGGTTGAAGCTGCATTAACTGCGTTAGAAGAAGAAGAATAACTAGAAAAGCATTTCCTGAAGGAAATACAGTGCATGAAAATGCAAAAAATATGATGTAAAATATCATACAGAGTAAAAACAAACTATATTGGTTGCTAGGTAGATGAGGTTTAATATAGTTGGAGTGACTGAACAGTTAAATAGGTGGATAGTTTATATGGTAAATGATTTGCTTGGTAGATAAGGTTTAATATAGTTGGAATGGTTGAACGGTTAAATAGGTGGATAATACTTAACTTAGTTAACTTAGCTAATGTTTTCATTTTTAGTAGTTATGCTAACTAGCATGTTAGCAATGCTAACATGCTAACTATGTTAACCATGTTACTTAGCTAATCATTTTTACTTAACTTAGTTAACTTACTTAACTTAGCTAATCATTTTTAATAGTTTTGCTAAAAATGCTAACTAGCATGCTAACGTGTTAGCATGCTAACTATGTAAACCATGTGACTTAGTGAACTTAGCTGATCATTTTTAGCAGTTTTGCTAAAAATGCTAACTAGTATGCTAACATGTTAGCATGCTAACTATGTTAACCATGTGACTTAGCTAACTTAGCTAATCATTTTTAGCAGTTTTGTTAAAATTGCTAATTAACATGCTAACTAGCATGCTAACATGCTAGCATGCTAACTATGCTAACCAAGTTACTTAGCTAACTTAGCTAACTAGCTACAGTGGGTAGGAGTCAAAGTTGATGACAAGTAACAGTTACAATGGCTGAACAGTTAAAAAGTTCAGTAGTTTAAAGGGTTAAATTGTGTAACAGTGAAATATTGTAGTGAGGACTTTTATTTTGAAACAGTTTCTGGCAGAGGAAGCAGTTGAACAGGATGTGTAGTCTTAATAGGGCCAGTTTGTATGCTTAAAGCCTGAGAATGGCAGTTGAAACAGGTGGCCCGAACACCTGCCATAGGATTCTAATTGCTTAACGGCCGTATTGTGATGTCATAATCATAATGTTAAGTCAATGGGGAAATTTTTATTAGTTTTTAATTAATAGTTTAAAAAGTATAAAAGTTACGAAGCTGAAAAATACATAGCACCCATGTCCTAAGTAAGACCTACGTAACATAGTTTGAATGAAGTTTCTACGTTAAACGGTTGAAGCTGCATTAAGTGCGTTAGAAGAAGAATAAGAACTAGAAAAGCATTTCCTGAAGGAAATATAGTGCATGAAAATGCAAAAATATGATGAGTTCATATGGTTAAATTATTTGCTTGGTAGATAAGGTTTAATATAGTTGGAATGACTAAACAGTTAAATAGGTTGATAATTGAAATGGTTAAATTATTTAGGCAGATAGTTGATGATAACTAACAGTTGGAATGGCTCCAATGTTTTCTAGTAGTTATGCTAACTATGTTAACAAAGATAATAATGTTAACCAAGTTACTATGCTAACTAGCATGCTACCAATGTTAAAATGTTAACTATGCTAATCATATGACTTAGCTAACCTAGCTAACCATTTTAATTAGTTATGATAACTATGTTCATTAGCATGCTAACATGCTAACTATGCTAACCATGTGACTTAGCTAACTTAGCTAATCATTTTTAGCAGTTTTGCAAAAAATGCTAACTAGCATGCTAACATGTTAGCATGCTAACTATGCTAACCATGTGACTTAGCTAACTTAGCTAATCATTTTTAGCAGTTTTGCTAAAAATGCTAAGTAGCATGCTAACTAGCATGCTAACATGCTAGCATGCTAACTATGCTAACCATGTTACTTAGCTAACTTAGCTAACTAGCTACAGTGGGTAGGAGTCATAGTTGATGACAAGTAACAGTTACAATGGCTGAACAGTTAAAAAGTTCAGTAGTTTAAAGGGTTAAATTGTTTAACAGTGAAATATTGTAGTGAGGACTTTTATTTTGAAACAGTTTTTGGCAGAGGAAGCAGTTGGACAGGATGTGTAGTCTTAATAGGGCCAGTTTGTATGCTTAAAGCCTGAGACTGGCAGTTGATCCAGGTGGCCCGAACACCTGCCATAGGATTCTAATTGCTTAACGGCTCTATTGTGATGTCATCAGCCCATGTTAAGTCTATGGGGAAATTTTGAGTAGTTTTTAATTAATAGTTTAAAAAGTATAAAAGTTACAAAGCTGAAAAATACATAGCACCCATGTCCTAAGTAAGACCTACGTAACATAGTTTGAATGAAGTTTCTACGTTAAACGGTTGAAGCTGCATTAAGTGCGTTAGAAGAAGAATAAGAACTAGAAAAGCATTTCCTGAAGGATATATAGTGCATGAAAATGCAAAAATATGATGAGTTCATATGGTTAAATTATTTGCTTGGTAGATAAGGTTTAATATAGTTGGAATGACTAAACAGTTAAATAGGTTGATAATTGAAATGGTTAAATTATTTAGGCAGATAGTTGATGATAACTAACAGTTGGAATGGCTCCAATGTTTTCTAGTAGTTATGCTAACTATGTTAACAAAGATAATAATGTTAACCAAGTTACTATGCTAACTAGCATGCTACCAATGTTAAAATGTTAACTATGCTAATCATATGACTTAGCTAACCTAGCTAACCATTTTAATTAGTTATGATAACTATGTTCATTAGCATGCTAACATGCAAACTATGCTAACCATGTGACTTAGCTAACTTAGCTAATCATTTTTAGCAGTTTTGCTAATAATGCTAACTAGCATGTTAACATGCTAGCATGCTAACTATGTGATTTAGCTAACTTAGCTAATCATTTTTAGTAGTTTTGCTAAAAATGCTAACTAACATGTTAACATGCTAACTATGCTAACCATGTGACTTAGCTAACTTAGCTAATCATTTTTAGCAGTTTTGTAAAAAATGCTAACTAGCATGTTAACATGCTAGCATGCTAACTATGTTAACCATGTGACTTAGCTAACTTAGCTAATCATTTTTAGCAGTTTTGCTAAAAATGCTAACTAACATGCTAACATGTTAGCATGCTAACTATGCTAACCATGTGACTTAGCTAACTTAGCTAATCATTTTTAGCAGTTTTGCTAAAAATGCTAACTAGCATGCTAACATGCTAGCATGCTAACTATGCTAACCACGTTACTTAGCTAACTTAGCTAATCATTTTTAGCAGTTTTGCTAAAAATGCTAACTAACATGTTAACATGCTAGCATGCTAATTATGCTAACAATGCTAACTAACTACAGTGGGTAGGAGTCATAGTTGATGACAAGTAACAGTTACAATGGCTGAACAGTTAAAAAGTTCAGTAGTTTAAAGGGTTAAATTGTTTATCAGTGAAATATTGTGGTGAGGACTTTTATTTTGAAACAGTTTTTGGCAGAGGAAGCAGTTGAACAGGATGTGTAGTCTTAATAGGGCCAGTTTGTATGCTTAAAGCCTGAGAATGGCAGTTGAAACAGGTGGCCCGAACACCTGCCACAGGATTCTAATTGCTGTGATGTCATAAAGGGCAATGTTAAGTCAATGGGGAAATTTTGATAGTTTTTAATTAATAGTTTAAAAAGTATAAAAGTTACAAAGATGAAAAATACATAGCACTCTTGTCCTAAGTAAGACCTACGTAACAAAGTTTGAATGAAGTTTCTACGTTAAACGGTTGAAGCTGCATTAAACGCGTTAGAAGAAGAAGAATAAGAAGAACTAGAAAAGCATTTCCTGAAGGAAATACAGTGCATGAAAATGCAAAAATATGATGAGTTCATCTGGTTAAATTATTTGCTAGGTAGATGAGGTTTAATGTAGTTGGAATGACTGAACTAGGTAAATGAGGTTTAATATAGTTGGAATGACTGAACAGTTAAATAGGTGGATAGTTTATATAGTTAAATGATTTGCTTGGTAGATAAGGTTTAATATTGTTGGAATGATTGAACGGGTAAATAGGTGGATAATTTAAATGGTTAAATTATTTAGGTAGATAATTGACGATAACTGACAGTTGGAATGGCTCTAATGTTTGCTAGCAGTTATGCTAACTATGTTATCAAAGATAATAATGTTAACCAAGTTACTTAACTTAGCTAATGTTTTCATTTTTAGTAGTTATGCTAACTAGCATGTTAGCATGTTAACTATGCTAACCATGTGACTTAGCTAATCATTTTTAGCAGTTTTGCTAAAAATGTTAATTAACATGTTAACATGCTAACATGGTAACTATGCTAACCATGTTACTTAGCTAACTTAGCTAATCATTTTTAGCAGTTTTGCTAAAAATGCTAACTAGCATGTTAACATGTTAGCATGTTAACTATGCAGTTTTGCTAAAAATGCTAACTAGCATGCTAACATGCTAGCATGCTAACTATGCTAACCATGTGACTTAGCTAACTTAGCTAATTGTTTTTAGGAGTTTTGCTAAAAATGCTAACTAGCATGCTAACTAGCATGCTAACATGCTAGCATGCTAACTATGCTAACCATGTGACTTAGCTAACTTAGCTAATCGTTTTTAGGAGTTTTGCTAAAAATGCTAACTAGCATGGTATCTAGCATGCTAGCATGCTAACTATGCTAACCATGTGACTTAGGTAACTTAGCTAATCATTTTTAGCAGTTTTGCTAAAAATGCTAACTAGCATGCTAACATGCTAGCATGCTAACCATGTGACTTAGCTAACTTAGCTAATCATTTTTAGCAGTTTTGCTAAAAATGCTAACTAGCATGCTAACTATGCTAACCATGTGACTTAGCTAACTTAGCTAATCGTTTTTAACAGTTTTGCTAAAAATGCTAACTAGCATGCTAACTAGCATGCTAACATGCTAGCATGCTAACTATGCTAACCAAGTTACTTAGCTATCTTAGCTAACTAGCTACAGTGGGTAGGAGTCATAGTTGATGACAAGTAACAGTTACAATGGCTGAACAGATAAAAGTTCAGTAGTTTAAAGGGTTAAATTGTTTAACAGTGAAATATTGTAGTGAGGACTTTTATTTTGAAACAGTTTTTGGCAGAGGAAGCAGTTGAACAGGATGTGTAGTCTTAATAGGGCCAGTTTGTATGCTTAAAGCCTGAGACTGGCAGTTGATGCAGCTGGCCCGAACACCTGCCATAGGATTCTAATTGCTTAACGGCTCTATTGTGATGTCATCAGCCCATGTTAAGTCTATGGGGAAATTTTGAACAGTTTTTAATTAATAGTTTAAAAAGTATAAAAGTTACAAAGCTGAAAAATACAAAGCACCCATGTCCTAAGTAAGACCTACGTAACATAGTTTGAATGAAGTTTCTACGTTAAGCGGTTGAAGCTGCATTAATTGCGTTAGAAGAAGAAGAATAAGAAGCCTAGGAAGAACAGTACAGTGCATTTTCATGCACTGTAATAAGAAGACTTTTGGAATAACAGTATAGTGCATTTTCATGCACTATAATAAGAAGAAGCCTAGGAAGAACAGTACAGTGCATTTTCATGCACTGTAATTAGAATCTTATGCCAGGTGTTCAGGCCACCTGGAGCCACTGTCTCAGGCTTTAAGCATACAATATGGCTATATTAAGACTGCAGATCCTGTTCAACTGCTTCCTGTGCCCACAACTGTTCATCAAATTTATCCAACTTTTTAACTGTTCAACTGTTATCAACTGTTCAACTGTTACTGTAACTGTTTGTCAACTATGACTCCCATCAACTGTATCCTCTGCCTTCAACTGTTTCAAAATAAAAGTCCTCACTTGCTAGTTAGCATCATTAGCATTGTTAGCATTGTTTACATAACTGCTAACTGCAAACATTATAGCCATTCCCAACTGTAAGTTATCGTCAACTATCTACCTATATAGAGCCTTTAAACTGTTTGTCTATCAACACGCATTAAACTATCAGTATGTCAACAACTTTTAAACTATCTACATATAACTTTTAAACTTTCAACATTCATGAAACTATCTGTCTTTTAAACTATCTGTCTATTAACAACTGTTAAACTATCTACATTCAACTTTTAAACTGTCTACGTCTAAACTATCAACTTTTTATTAAGCTATGCTATGTCTGTCCTAGCTTCATTTTCATGCACTCGTAATTCCCTGGAATTACATTCTCTAGTTTCATGTTGAGTTTTGCTTCCCAGCATGCATTGCGATTCATTTAGTATTTTTGGCCATTATTAGTTTTTAATATTTTGAAACAATATGGTTTGAACAATTTATCTTAGGCTAGCCTAGGCCTACTCTGATGATGTTTTGAACAATATGCTATGGGATATGCCCATTAAAACGTCGTACTAGTTTATGAAGAAAATGACACCGTAGATGTGAAAGCAGCACATCCTAGCCCGGTATAAATGTCCATGTCTACTCATCATTAGTGTAATACATTCGGAGGACGTGATTTGTCATACATGCGTGAAAATATGAGGTGAGTGAAGTTGATTGTGTAGTTGTAGAACAAGTCGTTGATGCGTGTTCATGTTCCGTCCACCTCTCTCCTAGCAACGCTGAGACTTACAGGATGTAATAGCCTACCATACTAAATCGCGCTTCATGTTTTTTTTTTTTTTAACCATCGCGGAAATATAAACGTCACGCATATAACGTCGCGGTGACCATTACAGGACGTCCTCTCAAAGTCTCGTGGACGTCTTTTAGACCTCCCGAACAGAGGTCCGCGGGAAGTAAAGGGAACACAATGTCGAGGAGGTGACGTTCGCCAGGGGACCTTTAGGGGACGTCGCCAGGACTTTATTTTGTTTACTGGGTAGGCTTTACCTTGACACACGCATACAACAGACATAGATTTTTCATAGAAATTGATTACTTTTAATTAATTTCAACATATTATTAATTATAATAGTCCATATCTCATTTAAATTTCACAATACAAAGAAATAGACTAAACGATTTAGTCTGTGCCATTCTCAATTTCACAACGTACATTTAAACCAGACCACCGTCTCAGATAGGCTATCCTCAGTGTCAAACACAATAATGCATGTAGTGTAACTTATACACAGGAGAAAAAGCACTAACTGGCAGAAATTAATAAAGCCAGCCAAACTATGTTCTAGTAGGCTAATGTGTTGAACCGTGGAAAATTAATAGACGAACAATTTTGGAGTTTGCACTGAGATATTGTCGGGTAGCCATTGAATATTCCGACATCAGAGATTGCAAACAGGTGTTTCAAAATAGCTGGGAACTTTCCGGAGCTCTGAATGGCAGAGGATAGCTAGATCATCAGACAACACAATCATTGTAGGCTGCATTATGGGCCATAGTAATGTATGACTTTGTCAATCAACATAAAATAGGTAAAGCGCAAGTTCAACAGCAAACAGGACTTTTCAGCACAGTATCAAACCACGTAGGCTATCCCAATGAACGCCTATGCAAATAGACAAAACACTCAGATCAAAGCAGGGTGACTTCTTCAGATTTGCGAGTGCTGTCAAATCGATACGGTTTGCTCATATAGTCTAGTGGTGTGGTGGTGAAGTGTCATGCTGCGTTCAAGAGCGTAGTAGGTCTACGTCCCGTAGTAGCCTATATTTTAATTTAACGTCTTTAATGGTAAGAGATCGCACAGGGATGGATAATGAGCGATTGTTTAAGATTAAATTACAATGCCAGACACCTTCAGATATGAGAGACCCCCTCAGGTTTTTGACTTTGTTGCTTTCACGTAATTCGAGGCCTGGCCGGACAAATAAAGGCAGGTTCCCATATTTGCCTATACCATACCAGCAATTGCCATCAGTCCACCAGCACTAGAAGACATTGCTTCGATTTAAGTCAATGAAATAACACCTCTTCTTAATATTTTATTATATTGTTGGTTGGATTAATAAAGTCGTTTTCCTACCATGGGTCTCCAACACACGTTCTCAAGCTCATTGTCTTGCCGCCCCTTTCGAGCTAATTGCCAGAGGCTGAAGCCTACTACATTTAATTGTTGCGTGACTCAAGGCATTCCAGCCTACGAATTTAATAAAAAGTAGCCTACTAAATCATGCATAATTAAACAATAACTCAATTTAGGCTACTTGGCTACGCAAAAATGTTTCTATTACAGCACAACCCCTATTCAATGAATGGCTGCCTTGTCTCGCAATAAACAGCGGTGGAAATCCCGACACTTTTTCAACTGCATGAAACATAACAGTGAACCATCAAATATCTCCCAGAGTTCAGTGCCCATCAGTCCCAACATTTAGCAATATAATCAAACAGTCCAAAAGTAAATTAGATCCCAAACCAAACCGAAAATGTTATGCTTTTGATGGCCTACCAGTATGCCGCTCCAAACGAAAAGCATCTCTAATGATGGTTGTTAGTAGACAAACTGGCTTCAGATATCCAACAGAGTGAATATGAGATTGTGCAGTCTTACAGTACTGTAGATGGCTGTGGTTAGTGATGTGATGCTGTTAATGGGGAGTTTTACATAGTTTGCGCAAACCCTATAGGTTATTATTTATTTAGCGTATATAAGGCTTTTTTTCCTTATCAAAAGTGAGGGGGACGACGGCTGTCTCTTTAGCACTGTCACTAATCCCCCACGTCCCCCGTGCCTCCTGGGCCCCTGCCTGAATTACATACATCCTGGATTGGCATTAGTGAAACGAGTTGAGCTAGGATGACCAGACAACGCTATATGTCAAACCTCGCTTTATCACTTATCTTGGATGTCTTAATTCTGCCTTTGTGAAATACCCCTCTGGTGTATCCCAGTCTTGTCGTCCTTGGCTCAGTCACTGTTTGTCGCATCCTCTGGTTACTCCAGGCATGTCCCTCTTCTCCAGATCTCTGGTAATAATGCCAGCACATCAGCTAGTAGGCCTAATAAACCGCAGAAATTCTGTGAAAACAAAACACAGCTGATTAAGGAAAGAAACCGTACACGATTTGTATTCAACATATATACATGTACACCCTTTTTTCATCTCCCCATAAACCACATTCCTACATATTTGTAATCTAATATAATTTCAGATTACAGTTATTCATTCAGGGGTGAATTCTCCCATGTGCGTAAGGATGCGTTAGTCAAAAAAACGCATAACTAAGTGCTTTTTAGCCTGCATGAATTCTCCCCTTCACTTAAATCTGTCATTTACGCGCGATGGAGGGAGTTACGCGTTTTGGGAGGAGCAACTCCAAAATCTGTACGTTTCTTATGTATACACCTCTTGCGCGCATTCCGCCACTGACTTAAGCTACGCGCTCCCAAGGGCTGTATAGGTCGAGCGCCACTGCAAGGTGAAACAGCATAGTGCTCGATGTCAGCATTAGGCCTAGTTCTAAATACATGTAGGTTACACAGAACGTTACAAATTAACATTACAGTCTCAAATTTGGTGCTTAATATGCTGATACGGCTTTATGTTTTTCCCCATTACAGTGCCATAAGATGGCATATTTCCTGACATGACCTTTTCCATGAGGCTATATTGTTAAATATATAGGGAAAACTCTGTTATAATCACCCACTGTTATTAGAGCTTACCGACTGTGCATCTTCAGTTTTAACTTGATGTGAAGTCATAATCCCATAGCCTACGTCGTTCGCATTTGTCCATTTCTATCCAACTTGACCAAAGTCATCCATACATTTGCACAGATGTCTGCACTATTGTCGAGTAGTATAGCTTATATTCTCCTGTCTCTTGATTCATTTGTAATGGAGACTGGTATTGTTATGCCAGTCTCTCTACTGTACTCAAAATTGCAGGTGTCAGTCTACAGCCTCGTTATCAGCTGCCATTGAAACTTTTTTTCAATAGTGAGTTTTTAAATTATGAATCTACACACCTCAAGCACGTCTTGACTCTTTATAAACAAACCTCGAAGCAAACGTGAAATTTCGTTAAGTCAGTTCTTTGTTAGGCTATATGTGATGACACGTTTTTACTAGGGCTGTCAAAATAACTGATTAATTTCGATTAATTTCGAATAACTGATTAATTTCGAATTTAACTGATTAATTAATTTCCAATTAATTTGAGAAAAAATAACTGATTAAAAAAAATAGTGCAGATTAATCGATTCCGTATGACCTTTGACCCCGAGCCGTTCTAGTTAGTAACCATTACACTGTAAAATAAAGGAAAGAGAAGAAAATGTGCTGCCTAGATCATTGATTGGAACATTTACTTTTAAAAAACGGCCTGATGGTGTTGATGAAAATAAAGTGTTGATTAAAATAAAGTCCTCTGCAATGTCTGCAGCAAGGAATATGCATACCACCGGAGTTTGTCAACTCTAAAGTCGCACATCAATGCAAAGAAATAGTGTTGACATATTGAGGGGAGTGTTATTTTCATTGTGTCCCCTAGGTTATATCTGTGGCCTGAAATGCCTTGTATGTGAAAAAAAACTTCTTCCTGAAGCACTTTTGAATTTATTTCCTCAGCATATTAGGTCATATTATATATTGTTATGGCCATTATTTGAACAGTGAAAATAATAATAAAAGAGTTTGAACTTTAATGTCACTAATGCTGATTATTCAATGATTCATTTGAATTTAAATATTTAAAATACTTTCAAAGCAAAATGTATATATGTGATTAATTTAGATTAATTAATCACAGAGTATGTAATTAATTAGATTAAAAAAATATTTTTCGATTGACAGCCCTAGTTTTTACTGTAGGCCGTTCGCTATTCAGTTCACCATGCTTACATTTTCAAAATCAAAGACTTGCCTTACTGGATTTAAATGGCATTCAGAAGGTGAATGAGAAAGTCCATGTTCCACATTTTCATATCAACCTAAATTAACAAGGTGGTGGATCAGTGTAGTTCTATTTTAAAGAAATCACACCTGTTTCATTAGGCCGCCTTGATTTCGAACTTCCGTGCTGTGGGTGTGACAGAAGTGGGAATGGGAGAATGTTCATAACTGAAAAGTGAAGCACATAGAAAAGGGCTTACGCGGGATTTACGCATGAATGGGAGAATTCTCTCTGTGAGGGACGAAGGTTGTCCATTGGAATTATATAATAATTATGATTAATTAATTATAACCATCCTTTGTTTTCGAAGAGCCAGACATCTTCCGGCCGCCAATTCCAACTCTCTCTGCGATCTCTGGTGATTTTTTTCAGTTTTCAAAGACTGATATAAAAAAGTACTACAATATCTATATAATTAGGCTAGGCCATGAAAATGTGAAGGAGTCAGTACAACCATAGGCCTGTGCCACCATTTCATCAACACTCAGCAATATTTCATCATTAAATCATTACCATCATTAAATGAACTCTATGCAGAATTAAATAGACTATGAAAATGTGGAGCAGACAATAGTAGGCTGTCATTAGTTAATCAACATGCACAAAGAAAACTATTTTAAAAATGTAGGCTATGTTTTTGCTTTAACTTTATGCACAAAACTGTGATTGGTCAACTCGCCCTGTGTGTTGAGCCGGCTGCTTCAAGCAACCTGTGGGTAGTAGCATCATACTAGTTCGCTAACATAGCTTTGCAAATAAACTCAGACATTTTGGTTACAATGACGGGGTTATCCGAATGTAAACTATCTATCTGCCAGTAACGTTTTGAAATGAACACTTCGTATCGCCAACAAACAGCAGGAGTTCGTTCTGACAACCTTTGCGGTGGTGAGCGACGCAGACATAAGACACACAAAACTTTGAAAGGTTTACGCCGACTTAAAGGCAACTGCATTGTGTCGACGCAGAAGCATGAATTCTATTCACCAGCACAATTCAGTGAGGGTGTTTACATCGTATGCATCCACGCACAAATGTATGGGCGTACAAATAGCAGTCGCTTTCAAAATAAAAGCAACGATATTGATTTGCGTGCATTATCTCTATGCTAGGCTCTTGACTATTTGTTCTTTCACGGACCTTACGCAGGCCGGTCAGGGAAAGCCCGCGGGCCGTATGTTGCCCATGTATGGTCTAGTGACACAAACCTAAATCTAATTTCAATAACTCTTGCAATTTGTTCCATATATTAGATGCAAAAAAATTAAAAGCTAATTTACCAAATTCAGATTTAATTTGAGGAGTTTGAAGAGATATAAAACCCTGTGAGCGTGTATTGTGGCAGATTGATTTTATGTTCAGAAGAGAAGTTACAGTAGGTAAAAAGGTAACTTTCCCAGTAATGCCTTATAAACAAAAAGGAGGCAGTGCCTTTCCCTCCTATCATAGAGGGAAGACAATCCTACATTTTGGTATAATTTACACTGATGAGTAAACCCATCTCCAGTTATAAAACGTAGTGAACTGTGGTAAACTGCATCAAGTGATTTCAGAGTGGAAGGGGCTGCATGCATATACACAATGTCGCCATAGTCTAGGACTGACATTATAGTTGCTTGAATAATGGTCATTTTGCTTTCTAAAGAGAAGCAAGACCTAATCCTGTACAGTGCACCCTAATTTAATTTTTACCTTTTTTGTGAGATCAAGCACATGATAGTTTGTTATCTAGCCAAATGCCCAGATATTTGTATTGAGAAACTTGCTCAATTTGTGCTCCATTTAGGGAACAAATGTTATAGGCATCAAGGTCGCACTTTCTCGATCTAGTAAAGATCATATATTTTGTTTTTGCTTCATTTAGAACCAGTTTAAGATCTTTCAAGGATTTCTGCACACAATCAAATGCACATTGAAGATATGACACTGCTTGCTCTACAGATGGTGCATAGGCATAAAGGATTGTCATCTGCATAGAAATGCACTTTACAATTTTCTATTGAAGCACAGATGTCATTGATATACAGTGTAAACAACAGTGGTCTCAAAATTGAGCCCTGTGGAACACCATTATTTAGCCTCAATGGCTCTGAGGTTGATCCTGTCACATCTACCCACTGTGTTCTATTAGAGAGGTAGTTTTGAAACCATTTAAAGGAAACTTCATCTAGACCAAAAGAGGTTAGTCTTTCAAGAAGTAACCTGTTTGACAAGTCAATAAACAAAGCTGCACAATGTTTCTTACTGTCAAAAACAGCAGCTATATAATTTACTACAGCAGTTGCTGCTGTAATTGTGCTGTGGCCAGCTCTGAACCCACAGTAGGCAAAATGAACAAACAAAAGAATATAAGGTACAAACAAACAGACAAACCATGGATATAAGTTACAAACAAACAAACAAACAAACAGACAGACAAACCATGGATGGCCCTCTCACAGCCTGAACTAATATAAAAAACAAATGACTCAAGGGAAGACATTGGTCAGACACTAAACAATACGCATTTGCTCTCTTTAATCTGGTACGCCCTCTAAATGAGCCTGGGACAGTTGGTCAAGGCTAAAGTTAACACCATCTTGGTGATGCTAAGCACTAGTCTTGGCGTGGACTATTTAGAACGTCTTATTTGACCTGATCTTACAAACGTCGGCGGCATTTCACGGTCATATGTGTCATAGTGCTACATCTACTGGAGATCTTATTGTCGTAAATACGATCGCGTTCCATGTAGAACATCTTATTTTGATCTTACAAACGGCGGCGTCAAGACAAATTTGAGTTCTACATCTGAGGACTAAGATTTCCAGCATGTAGAACTCAAATAGAACGCTTATGAGCGCTCATGCAATGTGTGCGTCATGCAGCAAGTGAATCTGGAGGTAACGTGGGCTAGAAGCAACAATAGTTTAAACAACAACGTGGCTTCCTGTAACTATCAATGGAAAAACCATAGAAACTGCTAATCATAATCTTTAAATTGACATTAATTAAATTGGCTATATGCAACACAATGTATTTATATTCCCTTTGCATATGTTTGGGTGGACTTCAAACGTTTTTGAATTTGAGCTTACAGTTCTGTCACTATTCGAGTCCTTTACATTTATTTAATAGGTATTAGTGATACCTCGAAATTAGGCTGTTATCTGTGAGGCAATTTATTGTAGCCTGCTAACCCACATGCACAAAACATCATTTCTGAAATGATTTCTTGATTTATAACATGAGATATGTCTCCATGTAGGGTAGTGTCAAATAGTGAAGTGAGCAGGTAGATCATGTAGGCCTACATGTCACATGAGCTACACATAGGCACTGCTTCTTCTGTCCCTCCCAAACTGCATTAAAATGGTGTGTTTAGCAATCAGAATCTCACATTTTCCTATCCCACAACCCCCACACTTTTAAAAAGCTTGATACGCCTCTGGCTGCAGCCTCTTCTAAGTGTCTCCTAGCACTAGCATAGACAGAAGTCAGGTACTGTCAGGTAATGTTGCACCACCCAATCAATCGGTGGACTGTCCCTGTGGTCACCTCCAGTATTTCCAAGTAGGTGGTCGACTGGCAACTGTGGCTTCTGACCGAACATCAGCTCGTATGGGGAGTGCTGTGTGGACTGGTACATGGTGGTATTATAGGCGAACAGGAGCTGAGGGAGCAACTGGGGTCATTTACACTTCTTTTCAGGGGGTAAGGTCCTGAGCAAGTCATGAAATGCCCTGTTGAAATGTTCACATTGACCGTTCCCCTCTGGATGATAAGTGGTGGTTCTACTCTTTGTTATGCTGTAGATGTCACACAGGTGCTTCAACAGCTCCCCCTCAAAGCTGCGCCCCTGATCAGAGTGGATTCTCCTTGCCATGCCATACACATACAGTAGAACCATCTCTCAGTTAGAATCTTCGGTGGAACGGTGGAAGCTCTCTGATCATAGGTGGGAAAGGTCTGGGTCAACTTTGAGAAAACATTTGTGACTACCAGAACATTCTCTTGTCCTGTGGTACAGTAGCCCAATCCAAGAGAGTAAAGTCAATGTAGATAATCTACAAAGGCTTAGTGGCTAACAGATTTCCCAAGAAGGTTCTGGCTTGGGTTGTCTTGCTTTAGCAACCACACAGTGCTCACACTCAGAACACCCCTTTTGCACCTCATCTGGGGCCAGTAGCACCTCTGGCATATCAAATCTGTGGTCCTGTCCAACCCCAGATGCATGGCCATGGTTGTTGTGTAGGCTAGTGAGCACTTTGACTTGCAACACCTTGGGCTGTAAAAGCTGCAGCACTGGATCCCTGGAAGGAGGAGCCTGGATCGCTCGGTACAAGGTCCCATCTACTTCCTGTATCTGGGACACTGCTTTATCAGCTGCTGGACTTCCCTTGGTTCACTCCACTTGTCTTAATAGGTAGGTGGTCGTCCCTGTCACCAAAACCACAGGTATCTGGAAACACAGGGATCAGTCCCTTGCAGGACGTTCAGGTCTTTTTTGGTTCAACCAGGGATGGTGTCCACCATACAAGATTCTGTCATCCAAGAGTCTTGGATAGGTGCACTCGAGGCTTACATGTTGGCTAAGGCAATCGGCAGGGGGACGTGTGACACAGATCGCAAAGTGTTAGTGGGGTTGTGGCAAGCTGAGAAACCCAGCACTGTTCCAGAGCGCCCAGTTTCGCTGATTGCAGGTATTGGAGGGGATTGTTGTCAGTGTACACGGTGAACTTGTTGCCCAGGAGATACTTGCATTTTTTTCCCGTGATTGCCCACTTGACTGCAAGGAGTTTGAGTTTCATGGCACTATAATTTGACATGTTCCTCTCACTTGGCCGCAAGCCCCGGCTAGCAAAGACTATTGGTCGCCATAACCCATCCTTCTCCTGTCACAGAACTGCCCCCAATCCTGCGTGGCTTGCATCCGTCTTTAAGATAAAGGGACGACTGAAATCGGCATAACCTAGGACTGGTGCTTGAACAAGCCGTTCTTTTATATATGAAATTATTTTTATTGAGTTTTCTCTGGTATCCACCTACATTCAAATTAGACTTAAATGTATATATTCTGTAGAGGCCAATGAAGACACATATTCCACAATGAACATACCAACAATTCAACAGTAACAGTGTAACATTCAGAACATCACTTAAATTAAACAAAACCAAAGTACATTACAGAGATATAAGAAAAAACTCACAAATAAACCTGCACACACACACACAAAAACAAAAACAAAAAAAAAAGGGGAGGGGGGGGGGGTTGCAGTGATTCCAAACAATGATCATACACAAGGTCTGAAATTGTTTTCTATATGATCTATAAATGGTCGCCATACTTTCCAGAATTTCCTTTCTGAGCCTCCTAAGGCTATCCTTATTCTCTCTAACTTAAGATGGGCCATAACATCTACCACCCAACGGCCATATGTCGGAGGGATAACAGACTTCCAGTTCAGTAAAATGATTCGTCTCGCTAACATACTTGTAAATGCAATGACAACTGATTGTGAAGTTGTAAATTCAGACCCCAAAGGTGCAATCCCAAAAATCCCAATCAAAGGGTCAGGGTCAACGTTTCTGTTAAAGACCTGTGTGTACGTATAGAAAATCCCAGACCAAAATGTACCTAATTTAGAGCAGGACCAAAACATGTGAAATAATGTTCCTGGTGCCAGATGGCACCTTAGGCATGTTGGATCAGTATTAGGGTATATCTTGGCAAGTCTTGCCCTTGATAAGTGGAGCCTATGGACAATCTTAAACGGCATTACACCGTGTCTAATACATATTGAAGAGGAGTGTACCCTTTCCATTGCATAATGCCAATTCACGTCCAAGATCTCTCTCCCTAATTCCTCTTGCCATTGATCCTTAATGTGGCTAAGTGAAGGTGCGGAGATACTTTGGAATATTTGATATAACCTAGAAACTGATCCTCTCCAGGATGGGTTATAATGGAGGCACTCATCAATCCAGTCTTTATCTGGCTGGGCAGGGAATGAAGGGAAATTCTTTCTAATGTAATCTCTCACCTGCAAATACCTAAAGAAATGTGCCTGTGGGATTGCATACTGTTGAACTGCCAGTTGGAAAGTTAAAAAGGAACCATTTACAAACAAATCCTTAACACAGGCCAAACCCTTCCCACTCCATAGAAGGAAGGCTGGGTCCATCATAGATGGCGGGAAAAAAGGATTTGCTGCTATTGGACTGGATGGCAAGGTAGCTTTATGTTTGAAATGTAATCTAAACTGAGACCATATTTTAAGTGTTGCACTCACTATTGGATTATTGGTTAAATACTTTTTACTAAGAGGCGCTGGAGCACACACCAATGCTGCTAAACTGCCAAGAGGACATGCACTTTGCTCCATCAATGCCCATACTGGTTGACTCTGAGTAGATGACATCCAGAATTGGATTTTATGTACATTGGCGGCCCAGTAGTAGTTAATAAAGTTTGGGAGACCCAAACCTCCTTCGTTCTTATGCCTTTGCAAAAACTCTTTCCTGATTCGTGGAACTGTTTTGTTCCAAATAAAGGAGGATATAAGCTTATCTAAATCTTTAAAGTATGCCTTGGGAATAAACACAGGTAGAGTCTGAAACAAAAACAAACATTTTGGTAGAACAGTCATTTTAACGGAGTTAACTCGCCCTGCCAATGATAAAGGCAAAGAGGCCCAGCTGGACAGGTCACTCTTTGTGCTATCCAACAAGGCCCTAAAGTTTTTTTTGAACAGATCTTTAAAGTCACTCGTCACTGTAACACCTAAGTAAGTGAAGCTATCACGTATTACTTGGAATGAATATGAGCCAAGAGACATCCGTCTAGCCTGCTTGTTCATAGGAAAAATCAAGCTTTTGGTCAGATTTACTTTATAACCAGAAATCCTCCCAAACTCTGATATTATTTGCAATACTTCAGGCAAGGAGCTATTTGGGTTTGAAAGGAAAAACATTGAGTCATCGGCATACATTGAAACCTTATGTACACAATCCCCTCTCTTTACCCCTGTGACTAACGGAGATCCCCTAATAGCAACAGCAAGTGGCTCAATGGCAATGTCAAAGAGCAGGGGGGATAGAGGACATCCCTGCCTGGTGCCTCTACAAATGGGGAAATATTCTGACAACATCTTATCAGTTCGCACAGCAGCCTGAGGGGCAGTATAAAGTATTTTAACCCAGGCTTGAAACATAGGGCCAAACCTAAACTTATCCAGTACCTTATATAAATAATTGTGTTCAATACGGTCGAATGCTTTCTGTGCATCTAATGAAATTAGTACTTCTGGGACAGGGGATACATCAGAGGAATAAAGTAAATTAAACAATCTCCGCAAATTGCTAGACAAATGTCTACCCACCACAAATCCTGTCTGATCTACATGTATAATTTTGGGCAAAACAGATTCAAGTCTAAGGGCAAGTATTTTTGTGAGTATTTTATAGTCACACCCTAATAGACTTACTGGCCTGTAAGAGCCACACTGTAAAGGATCCTTATTCTTCTTAAGCAATACAGATACACACTTAAAAATGCTGGGTTGTTTCAGTAACCCAACTGCTGGGTTATGACAGAAGCACGGTAGCTTGGGTAGTTTCAACCCAAAGTTGGGTTGTAAACGCTCATTGATTAGTAACCCAACGCCTTGGGTTGGAGAAAACTTGGCTCCTATTTTTCATAAGAAATCTCTGCATATCAACCGCCATTTTGTCAGATGTTCGTCAATGACTGCGAGGCAAACACCACTGCTCTGTATCAGGTAAGTTCATTTACGACAAAACATTTTTCTTGAGTAATTCTAAACAATTTCAAATGGGAAACATTTGTTTGTGGCTCAAATGTAATATGATAACTTTAGACACATTGACATTACTGAATGGTTGTTAGCCTAGCAGTTGGGTGCTAGCAGCTAACGTTAATTTAATATCTTCAGGTGACCAGCCAGCCCAAAATAATTTAAAAAGGGACATTGGAGTTATTAGTTCTGTCATTTTCATATCATCAAAATATCTAACGTTTTAGGGTATCTCCTAGCTATAAGAAGCGGGGAAATGGGTTTTTGTTTTGCCTAGCTTCTAGGCAGCAGAACGTCAGAGACGGTTGATGTGCCGTGAGCATAGACTGTAAAAAATAGTCCGTGAGACACGTTGGGAATTCATGGGTTTCATCAGGTCCCTTTTCACAGGTGTATAAAATCAAGCACCCTAATTATCAATGCAGACTGCATGGTGCTTGATTAATACACCTGTATAGAAAAGGGACCTGATGAAACCCATGAATGGTTGGTAATTAGCACGTTTACGATATAGAATTGCTAGCTACTAGAATTAGCTCAAGGATCTTTAGTAGCCGTTAACGTTTGCCAGAAAGTTCTAACGTTACCTCAGAGTAGAATACAAGCTACAAGTAGCTGCTAGGTGCTCAGATAAGATAATATTGAAGGCTAGAATCTAGCTAGCGCTACTGAAATAAGTTTGCACTGCAGGTAGGCTAACGTTTGTCATAGTGCTATGTGTTTCAACAACATTAGTATGTACTTATTGGTTACAACCTTAATGTCATGGTATTGATGGGTTTCATCAGGTCCCTTTCCACAGGTGTATTAATCAAGCACCATGCAGTCTGCATTGATAATCAAGGTGCTTGATTTTATACACCTGTGGAAAGGGACCTGATGAAACTCATGAATAATTTGGGCGAGGTTCGCTTGAAAGACTTCCGTAGAATTTCATCCACAGCTAGAAGCTAGCAGCTAATGGTAAGCTCACTGTCAGGGGCCAGTTAAAGTTAGTCAGGTCAGGTGCAATGGCCGTATGTAACGCCAGGATGTAGAGCAAACTTGCAAGTTTGTGAGAGAATATAACTGCCAATATTGCCAGAAGGTAGCAGCTAGTAGCAGCTAGGTAGATAGATTTGACATCGATAGCATTAGGACAAAACACTACTAAATTCTGCTTGCACTAATGTATTTGTAACAGGCTGGTTGGACGTTATTTGAGCTGGCATCATTTATTTTTTGACGCCACACACTTTGCAAGGTGCCTTTTGCTTGTTAGCCGTCTGTGTGAAGGCTGTAACCATTATGCGATATCGCACAGCTCCAGGTGAACTTGCCGTCGTCATGGTCAGTGTTGATTTGAAATACGTGGCTTCGTTGCATTAATGTGTTGCGTGACTATCAAAGGAGATAAATATTCAGTCGGTCTCTGATTTTCACATAACGCTAGTCAACACCAGAGCCCGTCTACGCAGAACCTTACTTGGCACGGTCTCAGACTCGAGTAGCCATCTCTGCTCATGACGGGAGTGTGTGAATTTACTGAGTCTCTACATATCCCATGTGGCCTTAACTTTTGTTTTTGTATTGCTGTGTTTTTTGTGAAAGATGGATGCGTTTGTACAGACGAAGTTGCTGGATTGGGGCCTGTCTGAATTACTTCCTACATTCGAAGGTATGTATGCGAACATTCTGTTTTATAAGTAAACCCAGATGACCTGCTAGCAAATAGTAAAACTCGTCTGGCATTAGCCCAGTCAGTGGTTCTCAAATGGTTTCTGTCATTCTTCCACCTTAGAATATCAGAACTGTCAAGCCCCACCTGTACCCCATTGCCACTAACAATGTTCAAGTATATTTATGCATTGTATGATTCTATGATATGCTGAATATTCATGTACTTTCATATTAACTGTTCTTATGTGAACTTGTATTTTCCTGTTTTTTGTTTGTTTGTTTTTCCTGCTCATCACAGAACCGACTGTAACAGGAGAGCGGGCCATTCAGATGACGCAGTGGCTGAAAAATAACTTGTGGCCACAGTAGCAGGTTTCTGAATTCATACTGGAGACTACAATCCATAGGGCGGCACAGTGGATCCGAGCCAATGGGACAAAGTCAATGCAAGACATTATTGCAGAGTTTCCACGCTTGGTCGACACTCCTGGAATGGTGAGATTCCCTATCCATAATCTGTGGTGTTCTGTATGACTTTGACAAGTGGCTGAAGTGCCCTTGAGCAAGGCACCTAACCCCTCACTGCTCCCCGAGCGCCGCTGTTGTAGCAGGCAGCTCACTGCGCCGGGATTAGTGTGTGCTTCACCTCACTGTGTGTTCACTGTGTGCAGTGTGTTTCACTGATTGGGATAAATGCAGAGACCAAATTTCCCTTACGGGATCAAAAGAGTATATATACTTATACTATATACTTATATACAATGCGGTAGTATTGACCTCTCCAGAATAAGTCCCGCCTCCGTAACTTCCGTATCCATCCAACTTCTGGGCGTGGATTGTCTATGGGAAATAACATGGCGTTTCGAAATATCATACCATAAAACATCTGTAGGTAGCGAAGTTGAAAAAGCTGGTGGGCAGATTGGCCTACACACTTCTGCCATATAGTTTCCACTGGATTTTTTGATTGTCGGTGCCGTTTAAGTAGTATACTATACACTATAGTACTTAAACGGCACCGAAAATCAAACATTTTTTATGTTATTTCCCATAGACAATCCACGCCCGGAAGTTGGATGGATACGGAAGTTAGGAGGCGGGATATATTCTGGAGAAGTCTATTGTACAACAATAGTCGTTGTAGTATGAATGTGTCTTTGCCATCTTACTCTGAGGGGTTGAATGGTGTTAAAAGCAATGGAAAATTGCCTGTTGTCTAATAATGCTAACAAACTAGCATTGATATGTTGTAGATCTGAGGTGGTGGCAAATGTAACCTACCAAATAAATGTTCTTCAAGTGACATGCATTTTTCTCATCTGTGGATTTCTCAGGATTTCTCCATTTTATATCCTGATGCTTCTGCCAAGCTAACGGAAAGATGGAACATGCTGTTTTCGGAGAAAATCATCTGCCTGTCTAGGAAGGATAAGACTGATGACCTGCTCCTAAACATAGATGACCTCTCTGCAGGTACATTACAGCATTATACAATAGTTGTGTAATAATTTACGCTAACTGCCATTCCAAAGTTTATCATGACCTCCTTGAATGGAACATGCAGCGGTCATCATTCTAATGGTCTTGGTGAAGAAAGTGTACAAGTACGTTTTGGCATGTGCTAGTAAGGGAAATATAATTAAATAACCTAAAATATATACTTTCTAAAAGTATGTACCCTCTAGATGTCAACATCATCTTGACCCCTTGGGGATCAATAAAGTATCTATCTATCTAACATGCTCAGACATTTTCCACATTCCATACTTTGTTTCATCATGATGTGTCCATATTTCTCTTAATATATTGCAGACAGACGAGGAGAGCTAGCTTTACTGCTACTACCGAGACTCATACCACCGAGTGCCTATAAAGTTGGGAGGAGACTGGTCCGTCCCAGCAGCCTTGAATGTCAAAAGGCATTCATTGACACCAAGCCCGTAAGTTGAGGCCATTCAGTTCAGTTTAGTTAACAGATTGAAAATTACATAATTATGGGTGAGTTGGAGTGGTTAGTGTTCCCAACTGACACCCGGGAGACTGGGGTTCAATCCCCTCGCTGTGAGTCCATGTCCCTTTGGATAAAAGTGTCTGCTAAATACCTGTTTTTAACCGTTTTTTTACATAATATAGCATGAACTACCTAGTCAGCCCAGTATATCTGCGGTATATCTGCCGTGGCCAGACTATACATTTTAATGTTGTGTTTGTCAGGCTAAAATTACATTGCAGTGGAATATATATATATATATATATATATATATAAAAGAGTCAAGTTGCACTTTGTCTTCCTTTGGGTACCAATAATCGTGTGTAATGGAATCTACCTTGCCCCCTCTCATCTACAGGTTGGAACTAACATGGCTGAATACCTCTCTAAGCCACAGGCACAGGAGTATCCATTCGTATTGATGTTGGGGGAGGGTTATCACTGCTCTAAAGCATTTGTCATCATTAATGGCACTGCCCTGGAACACCCATCTCTTTTGGGTGCTGTAGATGGTTGCTTTAAAGCGTTCTTTGTTTTTGATGTACAGTACGCTCATGCATGTGCACAGGAATTTATCCAGACAGTTTGCGAAATCCCAGAACCAGTGCGTCCTTCAGTCAGGGTGTTTTTTTTTTATTTATTTTTGTTTTTATTTATTTTTTTAGAAAAGGTATAGGTGCACCTTACACACCTTGTTCACATTCTCTGAATTATTTGGCTCTTCAGCAATGTGACTATTTTGTGCCTTCGACTGCACTACAGTTTCAGTTGTGACACTCACTCTCACTGCAGAATGCCCACAGGCCAGTTGTGAATTGTTTATTGTTGACATACAATAAAAAACACAGTGAATCAGATCTGTCTGTTTTGTCACATTACTATTACATAAGAAGTAAGAAGAATAAGCTTTTTTTAGCATTTGATAGTAAAACACCAAAAAAAAAAAGATTAGCCCATTCTTTTGGTTGTTTTAACTCTGCTGTGTAGTTATTTCTACTCAGCTGCTGGGTTGATTATGTAACCCAGCATGTTGGGTTAGCATATGTAACCCAAGGGCCTGGGTCAGTCCAACCCAGCATTGGGTCGGTCCATATATGACCCAGCACATGGGTTACTTTTGGGTTGTTTTTAACCCAGCATTTTTTAGAGTGTATTATAGCTTGGGTCATTGTGGGAGGTAAAGCTTCATTATTAAAACACTCTTCATACACTTCTAATAGGATTGGGGCTATTTTTGCTGAACATTTCTTATAAAACTCAATGGGAAAACCATCGGGTCCTGGAGCTTTACCTGATTTTAGACGTGTTATTACCCTAACAATTTCCTCCAAGCTAATAGGTTGGTCCAAAGCTACTTTATCTGATTCCTCTATGCCCTTCGTCTCCAATCTATCTAACATCTGGGTTATTGTGCTATCACTAGCCATCTCACAAGTATACAGATTCTTATAGAATTGCATGAATTGTTTATTTATTTTTTCCCAGATCACAAGTAACTGTACCATCATCTAATGCTATTTCTGTAATTTGACTTGCAGAAACAGATTTCCTAAGCTGATGACTTAATAGCCTGCCTGCCCTTTCCCCATGTTCATAATGCTCACTGCGGGACCGCATATATAGGTCCTGCATTTGGCTAGTTGACATAATATCATATTCTGTTTGTAACAGAAGCCTCTCCTTGTAAAGTTCAGGTGAGGGTGCAGAGGCATGCTGTTGATCAATTTCCTTTATCTTGTCCTGCAATTCTTTCTGACGTGCAGATAATCTCTTGTTCTCGCTTGCTGTGTATGAAATAATTATACCTCTAATGTATGCCTTCATAGTCTCCCACAACATGCATCTGCCCACTTCTGGGGAATTATTAGTTTGTAGGAAAAAATCTATTTGATCAGACAGATATCTAACAAAGTCGTCATTTGAAAGCAAACGTGGGTTTAAGCGCCAGACACGCTGAGGTGACACCTGTCCTGGGAAGCTAAGCATCATATTAACTGGGCCATGATCAGAAATAACAATAGCTTCATAACTGATCGATCTAAACATAGGCAGCAATGAATCATCTATAAGAAAGTTATCTATCCTGGAGTATGATTGGTGTACAGGGGAAAAAAAGGAAAAAGCCTTGGAACGCGGGTTATGGTGTCTCCATGGGTCGGTAACTCCATACTTGCATAAGAGAATTTACTGCCTGGGCCGCCTTGCTAATAATTTTACTGCTAGGGTTAGAGCGATCTAAATTAGGACACAAAACACAATTGAAATCGCCCCCTAGTATGAGTTTGTGTGAGTCCAAAGCTGGGAGTTGTGAAAAAAACTGTTGAAAAAAACCTGCATCATCCCAGTTGGGTGCATAGACATTGGCTAGCACAACAGGTGTGCCAAAAAATGTCCCTTTAATTATTACAAATCTACCATTTCTATCTGAGATAACCTCACTCTCTGAGAACTGAACTCCAGTATGAATTAAGATGGCAACACCTCGGGATTTGCAATTAAACTTAGAATGGTACACCCGAGTAACCTTTCTTATGCAGTCTGCCATGATCTTTCAGGCGTAAATGGGTCTCTTGCAAGTAAACTATGTCTACAGACATTTTCCTTAAATGTGCAAATACTTTGCTACATTTAACTGGGTGATTAAGACCACGAACATTCCAGGTGACCATCCTTGTTCTAGGCTCAGCTGATGCCATAAAGTAGGCTTACAACTTCAGTGCATATCATTATCACAAATGCAAGTCGTCTGATATAAGGATCCACTGCATAAATAATAAAAATGATGTGTGGGAAGGAGACCAAACAAACAAACAAGCAAAAAGAACGAATAACCAATAGGTTAATGAAAAAACACAGTAGGCCTATAGAAAGAAACAGAACGGTTTCTCTAGGCCTAAGGGCTGATCCAAATGGGGCTAAAGTCCAAATCACACCAACAAGAAACATCCAAAAAGGGTGGAAAAAGCTTACCATGTCTCTCGCTAGAACTGACATGCTTCAAATAAGAAAGTCCACATTGTCATTTACACTCAAATCGTGTTGTGTAGGCTAGCTTCGCAGCCTCAATAACCTTACTATCACAACGACATAGTTACGTTCTCCCTAGTCTGACATAAGCACAGCAAAACTACTCAGTCGACTTATTAATTAGCTTCGCAGTAACATAGTCCTTTGCCTTACTTGGGTCCTTGAATTTTTCTACTGTACCGTCTGGAAGTGTGATTTTCAGCTCAGCAGGGTATAATACAACACCGAAGTGGAGATCAGGGATCTTGCCATCCCGTAGCAATTTCTTTACTTCGTTGAACTGGGCTCGTTGTCGGCTAACCTCCAGGCTATAGTCGGGGAAAATGCGGATATGATCCCCCTCGGCCGTTTTCAGGAGTTTCCCCGCAGCCTTTTTGAGAATCTCGACTTTATCTTGATAGTAGTGGCATCTGACAATGAAAGTTCTGGGTGGGCCTCCTCGGGGATCATCACTCTGGTCCGAGGTGCGCAGAGCGCGATGTGCTCCGTCCAGCAGAGGAGCTTTCTCCATCTCCAACGTCTCGCCCAGGATATGTGAGATATAGTTGACTGGCCCCCTGACACTCTCTCTTCCTTCTTTCACCCCAATTATTCGCAAATTACATCGCCGTGATCTATTTTCCAGATCTTCATTGCGTGCTTTCAAATTGGCTATATCCTTCTTCATTGTTGCCACCTCACGTTCAAGAGTGTTAACTATGGAAGACTGTTCGCTAGCAGCTTCTTCAACTTGCTGGAACTGTTGCTCCAAAGCCCCGATTCTACCATTAACATTGTCCACGCCCGCTTTCAATTCCTCCCTGAGTTGGTCCACCTGACTTTTAATGTCTGCCGTCTGGCCTTCCATTTTCTCATCAATTTTCGCCAGGAGTTCTTCCTTTAGGGAAACAATCGCTTGGAGTATTGGCTCTTGGTCCATTATAGCGGAGCTAGTGGAGCTGCTAGCTGGAGTGTTAGCCTGCTTAGCCGATCTGCCACGACCAGACATAGTAACCAAATTACTAATAAACTGTAGGCTTCAAGGGAAAATATGACTGCTTTAAAGGTTAAGTCATGCGCGAATTATTGACTGGTCGTAATTCACCTTATTGTAGTCTGTGGACTATATACATAATTTGAATTCTAGCAGAGCACCACAAACACGTCTACATGGCTCCGCTACCGGAAGTCGCAGGCCACAAGCCGTTCTTTTAAGGCTCTGAATCCAGAAAAAAGTTCTGAAGGCAAACCTGAACCTGACTACATTCAATGTTAACTATCCAATATTCAGATTATTTTTTTTGTAATTGAAATGTATGCAAATTAGTGCATAATTAATGAGATATTGTTAAATTACATCCATAAACATATATTTTCAGAAAAATATTGTCTCTACATAAATAATCAACTAGTAAAGTTTCATAAGAATATCAAGGAGTTAATTTTTTTACCCTATTCACCCATTCTATGTTGCCTATGGAGGCCAGTTTTAGGCCGCAAATGCTAATTAGCAGGTTTAAAACTAAAAAATCAGTTAAGTAAATATGATATTGATATGATTGATTATGATACAAATAAGCCTCATAATTATATGCATAGCTGTGTATTCCCAATGGATTTCAGTGATCATTGTCCTGTGGGCTGCATTAGAGATGGCAGAAGACAAAGGTCAGGGCCTCTGTATGTAAATAAGAGATCTTTTAAAATATTTGATGAGCAGGCATTTTTACATGATCTACATGCCAGTGACCTTACTTCTTTAAATCTTATTCCAGATGCTGAACTTGCATTGGAATACTTCCAGACTATTTTTAAAACCTTAGCAGATAAACATGCCCCTTTTAAGAGATTTAGGATAAAGTCATGATCTAGGTGAGATTATTTCTCAAAGAAATAAATCTTGGGCATTGGCAAGATCCACTGGTAGTGATGGAGATTGGATTCTAAAGTGGTAAATGAGATGGAGATTTGTAATGCTTTTAATGATCACTTTATCAAATGTGGTACTCTATTTGATCAATTGAATAATGTGGATATGGCACCAGAGACACAAGTCCATTTCAGTGTCACTAGTCCTGAAGAAGAGAGGTTTTTGTTTTCAAATAGGCCTAATAACCCTTCCTTCTCATTTAGACCAGTAAACCAATCTGAGGTTCTCTTGTGTAATTCCAAGTGAATGAAAAGCTCTCTGGGTGCAGATCAGTTAGACCCACATCTCTTAAAGATTGCAGCCCGTCATTGCTGAACCTTTAACTCACATTTTTAATTTAACATTCTGCTCTGGTTCTATTCAAGAAGTCTGGAAATCAGCCCTTGTACTTTACTTAAAGGAGGAGACCCAAGTGATTTGAATAACTATATGCCAATCTCCAAGCTTCCATGTTTAGCTAAGATGTTAGAATCCTTTGTAAATGAACAGCTTTGTTCCTTTTTGTCATCATTTTCTATATTAAGTCCTTATCTGCTACTTAACTACCCATGCCTATGACACCTAATTGTGTCCTGTGTTGCCTGTACTATTATAGATTATTTCCAAGACAAATTTCTGTTAAGGTAGACAACAGAATGACATGGCAGGCTAAGGAAAGCATCAAGAAAAGCAAAGATTAAGAAATTGTTTTTGACATAGGCAACAAGGGAGGAGGTCTTTTTACACTTTTCAGACACTCAAAGTTTGAAAACTATGGATATTGTTTTAGAACCAACAACCTTTCTACATTATCTGTGGGTTTTGTGTGCACAAAGTGGAATTAATTGTCAAAAAATTACAAGAAAATGTGAAAATCACTTTTTGGACTATATATAATCGCTGATTTGAAAACATACAGATTAAAACAGTAAAGATGGATCGTGAAAATTTGAAGACAAAAAAATCTTGTTCCTATAAATCTTGTATATTAGCAAAATATGCCAAAAAAATAAATTTTTACATGAAAATCTAGCTGGAGCCTATTTTCCAAACACAGCGTACTGTACTATTAGGGGGCCAAATTGAATGAGCCAGGTTGGGAATTTAGCCAGGACACCGGGGAACCCCCTACTCTTTGCGATAAGTGCCATGGGATCTTTAATGACCACAGTGAGTCAGGACCTCAGTTTAACGTCTCATCCGAAGGACGGGCTACCATCTTTGCCCATATAAGGAGATCCGGTATCTTGAGATTTTTCCTATGGGAAAATAACATGAGGATTTGGAATTATCACACCTGTTAAACGCTTGTGGGGACGAAATCGGAAATGCAAGCGTTTTGCTCTACACACTTTTGTCCTCTGCCTTTGAGTGGATACTGTGATCTCCAGTACGTGAAGGTGGCACACTTTGATTTTTGCTACCCCAGAGCTAACTTGCTTGCCATTAAGTTAGTTAGCAAGTTAGCTCTGGGGTAGCTAAAATAAATAAATATTTATTTGAGAACAATTGAAAAAAACACCCACTCATTACAATAAAATTTCGGCTTCATTTAAATATTTGACATATACCTGTTTCATCAAAAAGACTATGACTTTTGGTCATTTTAATGGTTTAATATAGGAGATGAGTCGATCGCCATTAGATTTGGCCACTTCGAACGTTACTTTTTCACTACGGCAAGCTTTCTGACAACCAACATTCAAATGACCGTATTTGACAACATATTAGGAGACAGATAATACGGATATCGTCAGACAAGTGGAAACCTTCGTCTTTACATAACTCTAGAAAATGACATGTTTAACAATTTAACTGGGCAAAGAAATTGACACTTTGCCTGAAGTTAATGTGCCCCAGCTGCTTAGTTTGTTCACTAACGTTATGCTATGGCAGCAACGAGATAACAGGTAGGCTAATACCTGAAAATATTAGACTATTCGCCTTATTCACCCAGCGGCAGTTTTTTTGGCAGTTTACAAACGGAGTGCATTACCACCACCATCTGCTGGACTGAGGTGTAATGGCAAGTGTACCCTTCAGCCTCGTAATGGCCGCCGGGTGAATAAGGCGAATGACAGGTTGATACATTATACTATTATAATAAAATGACTACATGAGTAACGTTTCTGAATTTCAGAAAATAAATTCCTTCAGGGTCTAAACAGCAGACCACACAAGTCTGAAAAATCATTTTGGTTCTCATTTTCAGAGCACCCAAACACCTTGTGGGAATATACAAAGATTTTTTAAATATTTTTTTCTTTATTCTCCAAGATCCCTTCTATTTAAAAACATGAACTGTCTTATGTAAACATGACTTGTCTTATGCAAATCTTTCTTTTTTGTTTTCCACCCTGAACATGGGCAAAATGCACCATTGAGATCAATATGTTTTGTGTAGACCTACCACAGATACTCTACACAACCTCAGGTGGCACTGTGGTAACTGTATATAAAACATATTGATCTCAATGGTGCATTTTGCCAATGTTCAGGGTGGAAAATAAAAAAGAAAGATTTGCATAAGACACATTTTTAAAAAGAAGGGATCATGGGGAATAAAGAAAAAATATTCTTTGTATATTCCCACAAGGTGTTTGGGTGCTCTGAAAATGAGAACTGAAATTATTTTGTTCATTGCTTTTTGTGAGAGTGTTGCTACTTATCTCGATAAGGAACATAAATCAAGAGCCTATGTTGAGTACAAATGTTCACAGTTATTTCACACTACAATTTTTACTATCTGGTCTTTCAAAGGGCCACCTTTTTGGCTACCTCTGACCAGAAATTAGTTGTAAAATGTACTACACCCTTTGAGACGGAATGAATTGCGACAGATATGTTTTTGTAGTCTAGAAACTGTATTTTTCTGCCTTTTCACTTTTTATGTTTAGTTTTCTTTGACAGTACTAATGTTACACTAAGCTTCCCTCCCCCATAAAGTTTACCATCAAACTGAACTGAATGACATGTATCCATCTCTCCTCTCACTCCAGCACACTCTTCCCTCTCCACACATCTGCCTCCTCTCACTCCAGCACACTCTTCCCTCTCCACACATCTGCCTCCTCTCACTCCAGCACACTCTTCCCTCTCCACACATCTGCCTCCTCTCACTCCAGCCTGCTTACCTTCATCTGTATCCTTATCTTGTCTTACCATACCAGAAGACTCTTTTCTCCTGTTTCTACACATTTCCTTTCTTTCTGTCTTTAGTTAGTGTATGTAGGGCTGTCTCTCTGGGCTTCTTCTGGTTAGTGGACACCTGAGCTTGAGGTTGTGTTCAGTATAAGGTGAAATATTAGCATACAATATTTTTAGTGGTTATTATTGTTTATCAGGGTAACATAATCTTGCTTTTCTGTCCAGAAGATCTGCCCTGACCTCTTTTCTCTCCCTGTTTCAGCACATTTAGTTTCTTTCTGTCTTTCCTAGTGTCTGCAGGGCTGTCTCTCTGGGCTTCTTCCTTACAGTACATAAAAGCTTGAGTTGCAAACAATGGCGGTCCCAAGACAAGGACCCAATGATCACTATGAATGAGATCTAGAGTTCATTTGAGAATATGAGAGAATGTCCAGTGAATTCATTTAGGTACAGGTGGACTCCAATCAAGTAAGTATCTCAAGGACCATTGATAGAAGTAGGATGCACCAGAACTCAATGGCAAGTGTCATAACAAAAGGTGGGAATACTTATAGTCCGTGAGCCAGGGCCTCAAAATATGGAAACTGTTACCGAAAAAGTGGCAAAGGCTACCATACCTTTTCTGAAAGCCTGGAATCTCAGCTTTTCAATGATGTATGATGGCCATCTGACAAGAGTAGCTGTTTTGAGTTATCACACATAATGTAAACTAAGGTTGAGAAAATAATGCGTATAAATCAAGCAGTACACTGACATAGCTGAAAATCTATATTGGACATATTGGAATATTTTATTTTGTTAAGTTTGGTATAATTTTAAAGGGGAGACTCTGAGCTTTCATTTAAATCTTTTTGTGAGCATTTTGGATAAGTACAGCCAACCCTGGAGCTCTTCAAACATTTAATCACACGCATTTTCCTGCCATTTCTGCCTAAGTCATCTTTTGTCTTTTAATCCTGTGGCACCAGGGAGCTTCAGAGAAACAAAATCCAAACACTGAAATACTGGCATGACCCTAAGGATTCAGAAAATGTATCATTTACCCATATTATTTGATTTGGAGGGGGTGATTTTCAGTCTAATATATCAGACATGGCGTTTGAGAAAATAATGCGTATAAATTAAGCAGAACACTGAAAATCTAAAAACAGTATAACAAATAACAAATGATACATGGATTCCTATGTTTTAAGGTGTGGTAAACCCAATTATGACATTGCCATTACTGTAAAAGGTCAAGGTCATGACCTTTCGGCATGGTCAATGTCATTTTATGACATTTTCGCACAGATTGCATCATTCAAGGCCAGGGACAATATTGGCAGGCTGGAAGAGACACTGACAGGCCGTGGAACTTCCCATAGGGTCCATGGTATAGCAGTGCAGCCTCGGATGTTCGGTCCTGAACTGCCCAGACCAGCTTGTGATGTGCCCAATAGCAAACAGAGAACTGTCTCTGTATCTTTGCCAGCTCTGCCAGTGTATGCTGTGGGAACTAGGTGTGGTCCTCCAACTAGATCCTATGTTGAGGTCAAGACAGATATCTGTGCTGATGCTCTGTGGATGTTATTCCCAGTGTTGTCAGCTATCTGCCAACCATCAATGCCCCGGCCACCCAGATGGCAACTGTTCATGAGATTCTCCTTCAAAGTAAAAAAAAAAAAAATCATGACTTCCTTACACATTAGCAACATGTCAGTTGCCTTTGATCAGGCTCTCTACTGTAAAGTTACAGAAATTCTGTGGGCACATAGAGACAGGTTTCCCAACATTGTGCCAAGACTCGGAGTCTTTCACACTATCTGTATGTTCTTGGGTGTGATTGGGAAGCGCTTCCAGGCAGCAGGCCTAAGGGACATGTGCATTGAATCTGGAGCTGTGGCTGAGGGATCTGTCAGTGCTGTTTTGGATGGCCATAAGTACAAAATCATGTATGAAGCCCTCCTGAGGCTAGTCTGGAATTAGTTTCCCCAGTGGCTCACAGAGAACCATCCTGATGCCCACAATCTCCTAGATATCCTGCCCTTAGACTTGAGTGTCTTTTCTGAGGTTATATCATCAACCACTGTAGAAGAATCACTTGACCGTACAGTCTTCAGAAAGGTCCATCAGTACTTCTGTGAATTCCTGCAGCATCTCAGGTCTCCAGCTTCTGGATGTCATATATTGACATGGTGGAGGTTGTACTAAACCTTGTGAGGGGATCACATGAAGGAAACTGGGCATTGCACATGGCTAGCATTTGACCAATCATCCCCTGGACCTTTGCCTATGATAAGCCGTGGGGCAGCCGTGGCCTACTGGTTAGCGCTTCGGACTTGTAACTGTAGGGTTGCCGGTTCGAACCCCGACCAGTAGGCACGGCTGAAGCGCCCTTCAGCAAGGCACCAAACCCCTCACTGCTCCCCGAGTGCCGCTGTTGTTGCAGGTCACTGCGCCGGGATTAGTGTGTGATTCACATCACTGTGTGTTCACTGTGTGCTGAGTGTGTTTCACTAATTCACAGATTGGGATAAATGCAGAGACAAAATTCTCTCACGGTATCAATGTATATGCACTTAAACTTATACCAGAGAATGTCTAATAAGGGGAGAACCTTCACTCTCGGAACTCTTCCGGTGTGGTACTGCATCTAGGGGCGCTCACGGGCGAGTCCAGAATGAATGGAGGTCTATGGAGCTGTACCCCTCAAAATCCACTTTTCTCGGGATATAATTTTTTTTCAAGTAATTTGAGTATTGTATTCGAAAGGGGAGGCAAAGACAATACACTTGGTTGAGTATTATATTTTTTAAAGTCACTTAATTGTTTTAAAAAGCCTTTCAAACGTGCCAATGACGTCATTCATTAGCATGATCATAGCATAGCATAGCATCAATGCTAGCGTGTTATGGGCAACAACGACCCAACCTGTAAGAAAACGAAAGGACATGACTCCCGGATTATTTCCCTTTTGATTGAAAATCCATATCCATTTTGCGAAAAATAAAATAAAATCTGAGGGTTTCAGTTGTTAAATAGGTGAAAACAACAAATGTAGCTCCATAGGACCCCATGTATTTTGGACTCGCCCGCGATTGCCATCTAGGTGAACTCTGGTGAACTGCAGCCAAATTCGGTTTGTATGGGATTAATAGAGAGTGGGGAGGCTCTCCTTACAAGGGCTCTGCTTATACTTAACAGAGGAAACTGTCAATCGTGACACTCAGACAGCTGGAGGCACAAAAGGGTTCAGCTTGAACCCAACAGCTGTCTCAAGATATTACCTTACTGCTGAGTACAAAAGCACTTACCTGTCTATATTGAAAAGCTCCCTGGGACTCCAACAAAGTGACTGTTCACAAAACAGAATTGGCAAAGACGAAAAATACATTACAAGCACTGTGGATCTGTTGGATTCTAGTTGGATAAATCCATTTGCAGGTGGTGAGTCCCTTGTTTCTCTGTCTACTAGAAGTACAGCACCAGCAGATGTTGCTGAAGACCTTCTGAATTCACACACCATTGGCAAGAATGCCTACAGAACCTTCTCTGCTGAACGTTCTCCTCCTCGTTCTCCTCAATGCAGGGAAAGGCAAAGACATGCAAAACTGGGAATAAAGAAGTTATCCTCAAAGCTGATAATCGAATGTTTCCCCAGGTGGTACTGATTGCACAGAGTAGACAGCTCAACCTGAAGGAGGTGTTATCTCATCCCCTTGGACCACTTCCGTGGGCTCTTGCTTCACCATATGGCAATGTGAGGAAGACTTGCAAATCCTCACTTGCCAAGCAACTGCTCAAGTTCCCATGTGTAGCTGAATCATTGCCATTAAATTCCACCTGCGTAATAGATGGCATGGCACTTGTTCAGAAGCTGAATGGTGATGGCAAGACATTTGCTGATATTGCAGACTATGCCTTGTCTACTGTGCTAGCTGAAGCAGGTCACAGCACCCGTGTTGACATTGTTTTGATAATGAGGCTTCTATCAAACACATGGAGAGAGTGGCCAGAGGTGCAGACTCAGGCACAGAGGTCAGACAGATCACTGCAGGGCACAGAGTTCAGCAATGGAAGAGATTCCTACAAAGCAACAACAACAAAACAAATCTTGCTACCTTCTTGCTCAAAGAGTGGAGCAAAGATGAAAAGGTTCTGTACACTACAACCAAAGATCAGTGTTACAAGCTGACCCAACAGTGAGTACACAAGGTAGCAGACCTGTCATCCACTCAGGAAGAGACTGCCACCCGTATGCTAGTCCATGCTTGCCATGCTTCAAGAACTAGTCACAAATCTGTCATCCTTGTGTCTGATGACACTGATGTCTTGGTGATAAGCCTGGCTACCAGTGACACACTCACATGTGACCTGTTCCTGAAGACGGGGACAAAGAATCGCACCAGTTACATAAACATCTCACAACTCGCTCGTGGTCTGGGTTCACAGTTGTATCAGGCTTTGCCTAGTTTACACGCATACACACAGTGCCGGCCCAAGCCTTTTGGGGGCCCTAAGCAGAATTTGATTTGGGGGCCCCCTCCCACAACGCAGTCACCTGTGCTTGGCGATAATTGACAACTTCACACTATAATGTCATATTATAAATTAATACAGTGAGGTTATGTATTAATTAGAGATGTCGGATAATATCGGCCCACCGTCGTAGCCCCTTGAGTTGGCCGTGACGCCCCTTTGAAAATCAGAGGTTTACAGGCCACGGTGGCCTTGGTGCCCCCTTCTTTAAATATTCTGCTTTGCGTCCTACTAATAGCGATATATATTTAGCCTATGGCCAAATTACGCAGCGGAGAAAGTGACAGCGCAAGAAAGAAAGTGCGTCTAAATTCACCCATTCTTCTCAGTTGAACTACTCGCGAAGTAGCCCACTCATCACACAGACATCACAAGTATCACATGGAAGAGCTTTTTCTCAGCTTTTAAACGATGTTAGCCGCTAATTGCTGTGGTGAACGGTTCGCGAGAAAAGTAAATAATATCATTAAATCATAAATTCTACTGAAGGTTTTGCGTCCATCTCCCTACCCATTCATCTCGGTGGAATACTTCAGAACCCTTCGTTTAACATATGACAAACCATATATCAGAATAAACAGCAGACCTTACCGAACAGAAAGGTGTAAATCAGTCCGTTCAAACTGTTCCAGACTAATCCCGTTTTGAATTTGCAGTAAATTTCAACATACATGGATGTCTCCAAATTTGGGATTTAAGTTTTACACTGTGTTTAAATTGTTCCACATTATTTCATAACAGGCCAAATACAAAACAAATATTACAAATGTCGCCTAGATATCGGTAAATCAGAGGACAGCTGACTGTAAGAGTTTGTGAAAGTAGCCTTAATGATCACAAAATGCTAAGCATGCATCTAGGCTATTTGAGTTTCTTAAAGCTGAGCTGTGCTTAAATTGTTCAATACATGATTTCATAACAGGCCAAATATAAAATAAATGTTAAATATAGCCTAGATAACTGAAAATATTAGATGATCAGATGATTTACAGTTATATGTAATATGTCATGTTTTATGTTTTTGTATACAGTGATGCAGGTCTACTGCAGTGAATACAACTTTGATCATTTTTATAGCCTACTACTGTATAGTTAACTTTGGCCTTGGTGCCCTGACATGTGGCCTTTGTGCCCCCCACCAAATATGCCCAACTGAAGGCCAACTGGCCTTGCCCCTAAAATGGTGAAATTCCAAGCCTGATTGTGGGTATGGCCCGTTATGTACTTCACCTCAAGCCTGAAGTATTTTTTGTCGCTCAAACAAATGTTTTCAAAATTGTGCAGTATAGTTGCTTGCCACATTGTAATTGACTCATATTTGTGCATTCATTCAATTAAGGTGATTGAGTTTTAGTTAAAGAAACAGTTCATGAAGCATCCTACAAATGCAGGCTCATTTAACACAGAAAAAGGGTAGCCTGTCATACACTATGCCTGTTATTTTAGTTGGCTTTACATTCTGCTATGTTGCACATAGTTGTTCAGGTACAATGTTTTATCATTTGTGAAGAAGTCAAATTTGCCCTATTTGTTGTGGGCATTGTCAAGATTATCTCAGGGACAGTGTAATCCAAACTGTTGTTTGAGACAATTAAAAAATAAAAAATAAACATGACACTTTTTCCCTAAATTAAGTTGAAGTATTTTTCTTATTTTGCACAGACAATGTTAACATTTGGAAAGCCTTGTTGCATTCAAGAATGCATCACTGGATTCATTCTTGAATGCAACAAGGCTTTCCAAATGTTAACATTGTCTGTGCAAAATAAGAAAAATACTTATATAATATTCCACAACAGGAGATATGTGATGTTACCTAAATTAGTTTTGAGGAAAAATAACCCACATATCGACATCGGTATCGGCTGATATCGGAATCGAAATTTGAGAGTTGGACAATATCGGCATATCGGATATCGGCAAAAAAGCCAATATCGGACATCCCTAGTATTAATACAGCGACTGATTATGAACTACTGTCCCCCTGGACACAGATGCATAAGGACCCTCTCCCCCTACCCTCTTTGTGCAAATGTGGGTACAAACGGGTGTGTGTGTGTGTGTGGGGGGGGGTGTTAGATGTGATTTCCTGTATTCTGGTGCATTTTTGGGATGGTCAGCTGGAGAAGGGCAGTACCTAAATTTGTTCAGATTCATAGCCTTTTGCTTTTTGACTTATTGGTAGTGAATTCACACAACTACTTGGGGTTCAGGGTCCCTTGACCTCTTGGGCTCGGTAGGCTCATTCAGTAATCCATCCTTGCTCACATGCCAAAAATGTTTTGGGGCTCCAATCTAGACTTCTGGCCCCATGTGCTTGGTAAACCAATGTATTAATATAGTTGTTATTTACACCAACCCTGTCACCTTTTAATCTTAGAGGGTACTAAAATCACAGATTTATTTGAAACATTCATATTCAAAGTGAAGCACTAAGGGTGGTTTACTGAAGTTGAATTGACAAATAACAAAATACAACAGCATTTGTATTTGTTCTAAACAAGTACATCAGTTTAATGACTTGTTTTTCAACAGATTTGCTGAACAAATCCGCAAATGTGCATTAAATGAGCAATTTTCAACTACAAAATAAAAACAAAATAGACAAACATTAATAATCAAAAATAAAATGTCCCAAAAAATAGATAATTATTCCTACTTCGTTCCTGTTTTTTAGGCATCTGCAACTCTGCAGTGGACGAACCTGCAATGATTAAATAAATACATAAATAAATAAAAAAAAAAACGATGTTAAATGTGTCGTGTCATATTAACAGGCTATGTAACCATTTGCCATCAAGAAAACCTCACCTTCTGGTAGGTAGAGTTAGGTAGAGGTAGAGATGTGCTCCAAAGGACTTCAACAGTGTCTCTGAAAAAAAAAAAATATTGCATAAGTGCATAGTTGATCGAGCAGAATGAGTTTATTTTGCTATCATTACTTACACTCAAATAACAAGCAATTCCACATGTAACAATTCATATTCTATTGGCAAATGAGGCATAATCAAAAGAGTATACTTAATTGCAGTATGGTGAACGCTTAACATGGTGATCTACTGCAGCCTAAATATTAGGGTAGCACCGCTACATCGCTTGCCACTATCTTAATCAAATGTAAATTTATTTTCATCACAGAAGTCTCCCCACCCAACATGGTATATTTTCTCAAACACTACCATCTCTCACCCAAGATCTTAGAGCAGAGCGCACGTACTGTTCCATCTTTGCCTATGAAGCTGGAATGTTACCGATGCCCAGGGTCGCGCTAGTCAGTGGGTTGGGTTGGGACTGGGAGCCTGGGCTTAGTCTGTTGTTGCTATCAGACTTACCACTATGTCACATATTATAGAGCAGTAATAAACTATCAACACTTTCAGGTGCGAAACCAGAAACAATCCCTCTGTGGTAAATTTGCCTTCAGCTACGTTTTCATGTAGCTACTGTAGTGCTAATGTCCACTTCAGTCAGCTAGCTAACTTTAATTTACGACATAATAAGCCCACCTAGAGCTAGGGTACATGCTTGATTGAACATCCAAAACAATCCCAATATCCTTGACATCTGAAATACATCTAGATAAATATATATTAATGGGAGACATTTCTCTGTTGATGGCGGAGATTTAGCTCTGGTGATGGCTTATATTAGATCATGACAGCTAGCTAGCTACCTCAAGCACAAAACATACTGTAAATAATCATGCAAAACATACCTGTATCTTGCTCATTTTTCTCCTCCTCTGTCATTTTCTTCGTTCTGTTTTCGGCACCAGAGGGATACGTCCTTTTTTGTGACTTGTCTGAACATTACCGTCTCTTCCGATTGTTGAACTTGATGCAGTGTCTGCACGAATTGTATATGCACCCGAGGTGTCTACTTTATGCGCGTGACTCAAAGGCTGGCAGACACAGTAGCAGTAGGCAGGCATATTGATCATGAAATCATAATTTTCTTGATTTGAATGATAATTGTTTCATTTATTCATTCATTGATGTCACTTGTTTACGTTATTTATTATGTAAAAACAAAAAAAAAGAAATTCGATTGGGGGCCCCCTGGTGGCCAGGAGGCCCCAAGCAGCCGCTTAGTTCGCTTATGCCTCCGGCCGGCCCTGCATACACAGGCTGCAACACTGTAAGTGCAATTGCAGGTCGTGGTAAAGTGTCAGCCCTAAAAGTTCTTCAGAAGAATGAAAACTTCTGTGAGACCTTTCAGAGGGTTGGGGCAGACTGGACAATGACACCTGAGTTGTATGCAGCCTTACACGAGTTAATGTACAGCTCCAAGTCCAGAATCACCAACATCAATGAAATGAGGAATGCACTTTTTTGTGCAAAGAAAGCCATAGAATCCTGGCAGTTACTGTTTATAAGTAGTCTATGAGACTTGTGTCAGGTTCAACCAAGTATGCTTTTATTAAGCAACATAGCAGGCGCGTAACCAAGTGAGTCACGAACTGGGGAGCCTTCCAGGTTAATGCATACTAATATAAGCCACCAACAGGTGGCGCAGTTAGTCTAATAACATCTCCCCTTTTACAGTTTCTTTAGTACATTACTGCAGGCTAACTCAGACGTTACCTTTAAACTTAACTTCAAATTAAATATCATTACTCCATAATGAACTATAGACAGCTCATGAACTAACTGTCAGCTCAATACCCAGATATACATTAACATGACCTAATAAACATGGCCTACATACATGTGCTGCTCTTCTTTTTTTTTTTTTTTTGTGTGTGTGAGTGTAAGTTCATAGGTTGAGTCTCTCTGGAGGTTTGCTGATTCTGCCACTCCTTGTGTGGCTTAGTGGCGTCAGTGCTGGGGCTGGACTTGCAGGGTGTGCTGGCTGGGGGGTGGATGGCAATGTTGGTGATGGCACAGCATCTGGTTCCTGTGGGTCGAGATGTCCCTCTTGATTCTCTGTGTTGCTCTCGCTGGGTGTATGGTCGTTGGAGGTTTGTAGTGGTGTAGTATCAGGTGGAACGGGTTCTGCTGTCCTCAGGTCTATTCGATTGCGTCGGTATGTGGCACCCTCCACTTCCACAAGGTATGAGCGAGGTGCCACCTGTTGGAGGCATACACCGCGACGCCATCTTCCAGTCCTATCACCCGGGAGAGGCTTCATCCTGATGCTCTGTCCAACAGACAGGTCTGGGAGATCCTTTGCTGATCTGTCATAGTACTGCTTAGCTACTTGCCTTTTGAAACATAGTTTTGCTGGCACACCATGTGTAACACATTGCTCAAGCAGTGCGTCAGACACAGGAAGCGGTGTCTTCAGTCTGCGCGCCATGAGACGCTGTGCCGGACTGCTATCCATGCCTATTGTAGGGATATTCCTCCAGAGCAGTATAGCTCTCCATGGGTCATCACCTGCACACGAAGCACGTTTGCAAATGCTCTTCGCTATCTTTACTGCAGACTCTGCCTTACCATTTGCCTTAGGGTGGCGTGGGGATGAGGTGATGTGGTCGAAGCCCCACTCCCGAGCAAACTGGCGGAATAGTCCACAATCAAACTGTGGCCCACAGTCTGTGATGACACGATCAGGCTGTCCATATCTGGCGAACTGGGCCTTGCACTTTCTGATAGTGGTCTCAGCTGACAGGTCTGGAAGATGTTCTATTTCCCAGAAATCTGAGTAATGGTCCACAATTAGCAGAAAATCCTTGCCTGCATAGTTGAATAAGTCCATGCTCAGAATCTGCCACGGCCGCAGTGGGAGAGGGTGTGACATCATAGTCTCTTTTTGTTGTGAATGTGCATACTCATTGCAAGCTGAGCACTGACCCACATAGTCCTTGATTTCACCTTGCATGTTCGGCCAGAACAGTGTCTGGCGGGCTTGTCTGTAGCAAGCGTCTGCTCCTACGTGGCTCCAGTGAATGCGGCGCAGCATTTCAGGACGCAGCTTCTTAGGGATGATGACCCGGTCACTTTTGAAGAGAACTCCATGCTGCACGCCAATTTCGTCCCTGAAAGCCCAATATTCTCTGATGGTGATGGGCGTGTCTCCTCTATGTTCTGGCCAGCCGTCCAGAACTGCCTTTTTGAGGGTCTGAAGGCGTTCGTCTGCCTCTGTGTGTTGCCTGATTTGGTCTAAGCGCTGGCCTGTGACGTTCAAATAGTCAGCTTGATTTATTTGGTCAGCGTCTAAATGCTCCTGCTGTACCCTGCATACATAATGACGTTTGTATGGCTGGTCTTCGCTATGTTGAGGTGCTGTAGCTCTGCTCAGGGTGTCACTCAAGTACATCTCCGGGCCTGGTTTGTACACCACATTCAGGCAGTAACCTTGTAGGGTGAGAAGCATGCTTTGCAGTCGCTTTGGAGCACTGAGGAGTGGCTTGTTGAAGATTGCAATGAGTGGTTTGTGGTCAGTCTCAGCAGTCACATCCCCTCTGCCATAGAGATAGTAGTGGAAGCGCTGACAAGCGAAAACTATGCTTAGGCACTCCTTCTCTATTTGCGCATAGTTTTGCTCTGAGGATGTGAGTGCCCGGGAGGCGAACACCACTGGCTGTCCCTCCTGCAGCAAGCAGCATCCTAGGCCATTTTGGCTAGCATCGCTTTGGACAGTGACTGGCTTGTGAACGTCATAATATTTCAGGACTGGCGCCGCTGACACTAGACGTTTAATTTCAGTGACGGCAGCGTCATGTTTAGGGAGCCAATGCCATGGAACCTCTTTGTCTAATAGCCTGCGCAATGGTTCACACACCTCGGAAAGACGTGGCATGAATTTGGACAGGTATGTGACAAACCCTATGAATCTCTGCACACCTTTGGCATCCACGGGTGCAGGCATGGCCTGAACTGCCCTCACCTTCTCAGGGTCTGGCCTGAGGCCCTCTGCTGACAACACATGCCCATGAAAGCGCACCTCTTTTACCTTGAACTGAAGCTTTTTGAGACCGAGTCTGAGCTTGACTTTTCTGCAGCGCTCCATGAGCGCAAGGAGTTTCAAATCATGGTCCCTGATGGCCTCATCTTCTGAGTCACCACAGCCCACAATCAGTATGTCATCCGCAATGGGCTCCACCCCGTCCAGTCCAGCCAGGAGCTCATGCTGTTTTCTCTGATAGACCTCAGGGGCCACTGACACGCCGAAAGGCAATTTGAGCCAGCGTTTGCGCCCCCAGGGCGTCCAGAAGGTTGTGAGGAAGCTGCTCTCCCTGTCAAGTTTGCATTGCAAGAAGGCATCACGTGCGTCCACCAGGGAAAATATGCGGGCTTTGGGCAATTTGTAAAGGACATCATCTAGCGTTGGCATGATGTAATGAGATCTCCGTAAGGCTTTGTTAAGTGGCTTTGGGTCAATACAGATTCGGATCTTGTCAGGCTTCTTAATAATTACCATATTGCTAATCCAGTCTGTGGGCTCTGTCACAGAGGTTAGGTGGCCTTCCCTCTCGTGCCTGTCCAATTCTGCTTTCACAGCTGTTTTGAGGGCTACTGGGACATTGCGTGGGGGGCACTGAACAGGTGTGATGGCCTCATTCAAATCAAAGTGGATGTCGCCAGGGAGTGACTCTATGGGCGAGGTGAAGACGTCTTTGTACATAGTCACGAGTTGCTGTCTGCCAAGTGAGCCGGGTACAATGGCTTCCAGTCTGTGCAGTTCCTCAGGTATGGTGAAGTGCATCAGTCCGAGGCGTTCACATGTTGACCCAGACAGCAATGGATAGTGCTTTGTCTCCACAACTTCAAAGTCTAATGGGTAAGTACATCCCCTTATCTTGCAATGTGTTCTGAACAGTCCAAGTGAAGTCATGGCCTCTCCAGAGTAGAGCTTCAGCCTGGTTTGGGTCTGTCCTAGCTTTCCTTGTGGTGCCACTTTTTTCATATCTTTGATGCTCATGACATTGCATGTAGCTCCAGAGTCCAGCTGGCACTTCTGCCTTACACCATTAAGTCTCAGGTTCACAAACCACTTCTTCCCCAGCGTCTTATCAGCTGAAGTTGTGTAAATGCATGCGTCAGCCTCATCTTCCAGCACTGCGTCTGTTAGTGTGTCCACAGCATTAAGTTGGCGCTGCCCCATCTTTTTCTTCAGACACACGCTAGCGAAGTGGTTAAGCGTTCCACAGTAGCGGCAGGTTTTGCCAAATGCAGGGCATGTGTCTCTCCCTGTCTTGTGCTGGTGCCCGCAGTATTTGCAAGTCCCTTCATTTCCCTTAATGGGAGGTTTCATGCGCTTACGTATGTCATATGTGGATGGACGTGCCTCCGCAGTGTTGATTGTATCTTCGGATTTACCATGGGCTAAAGCTTTCATGCGTGCATCTGTGAGCTCCGCAGCCCGACACATATCGATAGCAGAGGCGAGTGTAAGGCCTCTTTCTCTCAACAGACGGCGGCGTGTGCTCTCGTCTGCTATGCCCAAGACTAGCCTGTCTCTTATGAGCTCATCTTTTAGCTGACCGTAGTCGCAGGTCGCAGCTTTTTCTCTCAATCTGGTTATATAAGTGTCTATAATTTCTCCCTCCTCTTGCTTTAAGTTCCCAAAGACAAAGCGCTCAAAGATCACGTTTTTCGCGGGTTTGAAATACCTTTCCAGTGCTATTATGATGGCTGCTACATCCTTCTGCTGGTCCTCAGTTAAATGCAAGTTATGCTTGTAGATGTGTCGGCACTCGCTACCCATAACTCTTCTCAGTGTTGCTGCTTGTACCTCCGCTGCTTTGTCGTTCAGTCCTGATGCTAGCATATAATCCTCGAATTCTTCCCTGAACACGTCCCAGTTAGAAGCCACATCTCCAGAAAGTTTCATCTCAGCAGGAGGCGGAATCGTATTCACGTTAGCAGCCATGTTCTTGCTCCACAATAGACTTCAGCGATAGCTAAACAAACTTAAACTAACTAAACTAAACAAAACTGTACGACTAGCTAATCTATGTTGTTAACAGCTCAGGCTCTCCAAGCTTCTGACACCATGTTTATAAGTAGTCTATGAGACTTGTGTCAGGTTCAACCAAGTATGCTTTTATTAAGCAACATAGCAGGCGCGTAACCAAGTGAGTCACGAACTGGGGAGCCTTCCAGGTTAATGCATACTAATATAAGCCACCAACAGGTGGCGCAGTTAGTCTAATAACAGTTACCTCCATGCTCAGATTCTCTCAGGAAGCACTGTCTCAGAGCTAACTATCAAGGTGCTATCTGGAGAAGATGCCTTGAGAACAACCCTGAAGTTCCTTCCCCAGTTGAGCATGGGTCTACAGTGGACCAAGATGGTGACTTGCAGCTCTCCATAGACTGGTTCAATGTCTCCATTCCACAAGCAGTACTTGAGTTTCTGTCCTGCTCATGCAAGAGGGACTGTGGGCTAGTCCACACATACCAAACTGATCTTTTCTTCCTCCGTCTTCCCTGGAACCGTATCAAGAATATTTGTGTCTAAACGGATCCATCTCAACACGACTCAACACGTTACTTCATATTCCAGGCCTATAGCTGCCACTGTTTCTGTTACAGAAAATTACCAAAGCTTGCGCGCTGTAGGCTATACCAGGGGTTCCCAAACTTTTTCACAACAAGGCCCCCCAAATACCACTAGGTTCTTGAATTTCCCCTGGGGATCAATAAAGTATCTATCTATCTATCTAGGTTCTGTTCAAGAACCCCCTTGATGTGTTATTAAACCCATCGACAATACTACGGCAAATGTAAAAATACATTAAGCTAATCCTAATAATTATTTTAGCCACAACCACATCGTGATGGAGCATACAGTGTGTAAAACTTGCATTTGGGGCTTTCTGCTATATGAGAGCTATCACTCTACTATTATTCCCAGTCATTATCATGGAAATAATGTTCAGATATGCGACACATTATTATAATGACATTGTATAACAACCCTCATAGTAATAGGTATATTTTACATTTTTCAAATGTATTTATTTGTTGCTTTTATTTCTCCTTTCAACTTGCTGAGGCCTCCCTGGCACCGTCTCGCGGCCCCCACTTTGAAAACCACTGGGCTATACAAACAGACAGAATAGGCTACGACGAAAATGGATAGTGCAAGGAAACCAGAATTGTTTGTGTGGACTATAGTGAACTGTCAACTGTAGTCAACTGTAAAACTAATAAACGTAATTTTTATGGTTTGTGAAGGGTGCAGTCCCGTCCTTTATTTGGCTAACGCAGGTACAAATAATCTCCTTTACTTTCTTTGGTTGTAGGATAGTCCGCTTTTCACATTAGTTTTGGCTATCACCGCAAGTGCATAGGCTACTAAACGCTAGGCCTACCCAAGTTCTAGGCAATTCAACATTTATAATATTGCTATAATAGGCTACCTTCGTTAGTAACAGTCAATGCTTTTGCCAGCATCAAATCGCGCATTTGCATTTAGTGCGCATCTACCATAGGCTTAACATGAGTTCTAAGCGTCTTTGTATGCTCATATCTGACTTCACTAGACTATGAATGCATTTATTTATGTTGTAAATAAATGAATGACACCGCACAAAAGTCATGAGCTATTGGCGCTGGGCAGCACCAGTTGTGATATTTATCCTACTGAGTGTTATCGTAGGTAATGTTATGTATGAAAACTAGTATTGTTAGGCAATACTATAAGTGTCAAGTCCAGGGCAGCTGAGCTGTGGCGATGACATCATCAATACGCTAGTATGTGGTTTTGCCGTCCAAATGAACTCGCAAGGGCTATGGTTTCAGATTTTTCCACCCTGGGACCAGGTTTCAAAAAAGTGCGGTTTCGGGCAGTGCGTTTACAGGATTCATTTGGATGATCGGCCAAGACGATGCAAAACCTGTGCGTTTAACCCAAAAAGCGTCTCCGTGTGGACGGGGCCTGTGTCACTCAATCATGTCAGTGTGTTGCCAACAACTTGGCCTGCACTGACCTATGCCATGCAAGACAGTGCAAAAACCAGAAGGATGACTGCTGATGAGAAACAATCCTATTCCTCTGAAAAAAAAGTGTTTGTGTTGTGGCCTTGAATGATGCAAACTGTGCGAAAATGTCATAAAATGTCATTGACTATGCCTAAAGGTCATAACCTTGACCTTTTACAGTAATGTCAATGTCATAATTGGGCTTACCACACCTTAAAACATAGGAATCCATGTCTCATTTGTTATTTGTTATACCATTTTTAGATTTTCAGCTATGTCAGTGTTCTGCTTAATTTATACACATTATTTTCTCAAACGCCATGTCTGATATATTAGACTGAAAATCACCCCCTCCAAATCAGATAATATGGGTAAATGATACATTTTCTGAATCCTTAGGGTCATGCCAGTATTTCAGTGTTTGGATTTTGTTTCTCTGATGCTCCCTGGTGCCACAGGATTAAAAGACAAAAGATGACTTAGGCGGAAATGGCAGGAAAATGTGTGTGATTAAAAGTTTGAAGAGCTCCAGGGTTGGCTGTACTTATCCAAAATGTTCACAAAAGGATTTAAATGAAAGCTCAAAGTCCCCCCTTTATAATGATACCAAACATAACAAAATAAAATATTCCAATATGTCCAATATAGATTTTCAGCTATGTCAGTGTACTGCTTGATTTATACGCATTATTTTCTCAACCTTAGTTTACATTATGTGTGATAACTCAAAACAGCTACTCTTGTCAGATGGCCATCATACATCATTGAAAAGCTGAGATTCCAGGCTTTCAGAAAAGGTATGGTAGCCTTTGCCACTTTTTCGGTAACGACCAACCCCTCTGGCTCACGGACTATTATGTAAATAGATTATTTCAGTCTTTTATTTTTTTTATACATGTACAAAACACTCCAAACACTAGCTTTTTTGTGGGATGTTTGAGTATTGTGTGTATATTGATGAGAAAATAAATAAATAATTGAATTCATTTTAAGATGAGTCTGAAACATAACAAAATGTGGAAAAAGTGAAGCGCTGTGAATACTTTCCGTATGCACTGTACATCCATCCATCTATTTGTATATTTGCATCCACCATTTAACTATTTACTACCTGTCCTCACTGTGGTCATTAAAGATCCCATGGCACTTATTGCAAAGAGTAGGGGGTTCCCTGGTGTCCTATTCCCAACCTGGCTCACTCAATCTGGCCCCCTAATCATCCCTCAGTGTAATTGGCCCATTCACAGTGTTGGGAGGGTTACTTTCAAAATGTATTCCGTTACAAAATACAGGGTACATGCCCAAAAATGTAATCTGTAACGTATTCCGTTACGTTACTCAATCTGAGTAACGTATTCTGAATACTTAGATTACTTCCGCATTGAATTGCATTTTATAACTGTAGGAATGCGGCCATCAAATCCTGCTTAGGCCTACTACTAAACAGGCCTATTCTGGTGTGTTCTTCTGTTCCAAATGGCTGAAGTGTTAGGCCCACACAGGAGAATGTAAAGTCAACTAAGCTACCTGATACAACTTTAAAATAGCAAGGTGACCATTAAAACTACAGCAGGTGACTAGGCTAATTAAAATAAACAAATAAATAGGCTACTTTAAGGGCGTAGCCAAAAATTATCATCTAATGTGTGTCTCAATTGTCCCCCGCTGACCACCTCACACATTTCTCTAGATTTTGCAACGACCTTACATGGCACAATATGCCAGTTTTTAGGACACAGAATAATGTTTGTAATGATACCAGTTACGTTTAACAGTAACATAAGTGTAATGAACTATTCATTGTCGAAGGTGCATGGTGAAGTGAAATTCTTACTTTGGAAAAAAAACATTTGCCGATATCCTTGGATGGGAGACACTTGTGTCGTTAACATTTTCCATGATCAAAGAGGGCACTAATACGCATGTGCATAGCAAAAATCACAACTTGGGCTTGCTGTGCAAGCAAGATATTTAAGGTGTCTCAATTGTACACATGTCTCAACTGTACTCAGTCTACCCTAATTAAGGTGTGCCTGTGAGATTTTTCGGTGGCATCAACCCAGTAGGCTACAAGTGAGGGGCGCATATGACAGGTGGAACGCAAATGACCTGTAAATGAGGCTGCACCATATAATTCATTTTAAAACGTAAATGTAGATCTAGAAAAAATAATAATCTATAGGCTAAAGCTATTTTAAGTTAGAATAAAAAACTTAGAATGCAGTGCCTATTTTAGAGATTGGTTTTATTGTAGCCTAGGTCTAAATCAACACGTGAACTAGGCTTTGTGTAACCGATTGGCCGAAGTAGCCTGAGCTATTAATACTTGGGAAAATATCCTTTGAACAGACATCAGGAACCACGATCGGTGAGGAACAGGAGTTACCTCCACTTACTTTACTCAATTTGCTGTGCAAACAGTAATTTCAGGGTCTCCGATGACGCTTCCATAATGCGCGCTGGCTGCGTTTTGAGGCTAGTGCAAGACGGCGGGGCTTGGATTTAAACATGTAAACAATTTCATCATAGCTTTCAGGAGCTTCTGGGAAATGGAGTTGCCTTAATTTATTTAGAGAGTGAACAAACTTATGAAACAGATAAGTATCGTCATGTAATCCATTGATTTCAACAATGTAACTGTATTCTAAATACCAACTATTTAACTTGTAACTGTATCGGAATACAGTTACTCATAATTTGTATTCTGAATACGTAACGCCGGTACATGTATTCCGTTACTCCCCAACACTGCCCATTCACTCCCTCACTCTCCACTTAAAACTGGTGTGTGGTGAGCGTTCTGGCGCATAATGGCTGCCGTGCCGGTTCCCCCTTCACTGTGAAGCACTTTTGACCACCCATCTCTCCGCATCCATCCATGGCTATCAGTCAGTATCAACCATCTATCATCCATTCATCTAACCATATCCCTTAATTTATATATACATCTATATCCATCCATCCATCTTTAGATTACATTAGATTAAACTTTATTGTCATTGTACAGAGTACAAGTACAGAGACAATGAAATGCAGTTTGTGTCTGAACAGTGTGAAAAAGCAGAAAAGTGCAATGTAATATACACAGTATAGGCAGGTGGTGCAGTATAAACAGTACAAGACATAATGCAGTGTAGGCATTATACATTTAAGAAAGTGGTATGGTTTACAGTAATATAAAAATTAAATATAAATATGTGCAATGTATGTGCAGTAACATTATAAGAGTAGTAGAAATAAGTCTATGTGCAGTATGAACAGTATAAACAGCAGTAGAATATGGTTATCTATAAGTGTAATTACAGTACATTTTATAAATAAATAAAATACTATGGATTTGATTGGGTAGTGCAATTGTTCGGGGGAAGGGGGCTGTTGAGGGGCAGAATGTCATACCTATTTACTGTATCATCTCTTATCAACCCATTCATATATAAATAACTCGACATCCACCCAGCCATTCGTATTCACTCACTGATATCCAAACTATTCGGCTGTCAATATTCATCAATGTACAATATCTATCTACATCCATTCATCTATCAATGTTCAATACACAATGCTCCAAGTATACTTGGACCCTGATAACAGCCACTTGCGGCTATATTGATTTGCTATTATTACTATTACTTGTATGCTTAATGTAGGCTTAAAAGTTTTCACCAATGCAATGCTATCATTTATTTTCTAACTATAAGGTTGTATACCCAATAAAAAATCACCATGAAACAATAACTAAAATGGCATGGATTATATGTTATTGACATAAGCGTAACATTATATGTTATTGACATTTCGGGCAGCCGTGGCCTACTGGTTAGCACTTCGGATCTGTAACCGGAGGGTTGCCGGTTCGAACCCCGACCAGTAGGCACGGCTGAAGTGCCCTTGAGCAAGGCACCTAACCCCTCACTGCTCCCCGAGCGCCGCTGTTGATGCAGGCAACTCACTGCGCCGGGATTAGTGTGTGCTTCACCTCACTGTGTGTACACTGTGTGCTGTGTGTGTTTCAATAATTCACGGATTGGGATAAATGCAGAGACCAAATTTCCCTCACGGGATCAAAAGAGTATATACAGCGGGGAAAATAAGTATTGAACACGTCAACATTTTTTTCAGTAAATATACTTCCAGTGAGGCTATTCACATGAAATTTTCACCGGACATTAGTATTAACTTAGGTAATCCACACATGTATAAAAATCCAAACATTAATGTTTAAAAGTAGAGTTATGAGTAAAAAAGTGGAATGGCACAGGAAAAAAGTATTGAACACGCTAAGAAAAAGCAGTACACAAAGGCAAGGAATGGCAAGGAACAAACTGGAATTTATAATTAGAGAAATTATCCCTCCTATCTGTGCAAATTGATATAAGCTGGGTTAGTACATACTGGTGGGCTATAAAAAGGTTTTTTGTTACCAAGGTGTCACACAAGAAACATTTCATGATGCGTAAAAGCAAAGAGCTCTTCCAAGACCTTTGCAACCTTATTGTTGCAAAACATATCAATGGAACTGGTTACAGATGCACTTCAAAACTTCAGAATCATCCAGCAAGCAGTATTGGAGCCATTATCTGCAAGTGGAAGGAACATCACTGCATCATCAACTGGCCATGAACAGGATCTCCTAGCAAGATTTCTGACCAGGAAGTCAGAAGGATAGTCAGAAGAGTAGCCCAAGAGCCAAGGGCCACTCGGAGAAGGCTCCAGAAAGACTTGGCGGCAGCAGGTACAATTGTTACAGAGAAAATCATAGGTAATGCACTCCACCGCCATGGCCTCTATGCACGCTCATCCCGCATGACTCTATTGCTGAAGAAAAACATGTCAAAGCTTGTTGAAAGTTTGCTACACAACATTTGGACAACCCTATGAAATGCTGAGAGAATGTATTCTGGTCAGGCAAGAGCAAATATTGATCTTTTTGGATGTCATACTACACACCATATTTGGAGGAGAAATGGCACTGTGCAACATCCTAAAAATATCCTATCAACAGTGGGGTTTGGAGGTGGTGGCATCATGGTGTGGGCTGTTTTTCATCTCATGGTACTAACAGACTTGAAGGAATGATGCATGGAGTCATTTTGTTCCGGGAAAATCTTTACATCCACCAGGATGATGAGGATGAGACATGGCTAGACCTTCAGCAGGACAAGTATCCAAACCATTCAGCAAAGGAAACTCTCAATTGTTTTCAGAGAAAGGAAATCGAGGCCCTGACTTCAATCCAATTGAACAGTTTTGGAAGTTCAGGATTCACAAGAGGGACCCCTGGAATCTTCAATATTAAATGACTATCTGTTTAAAATAATGGGCCGAACACACACCAGAATAATGTGACTAATTAGTTTCGTCAAACAGGAAATGCCTTGAAGCTGTCATTACGAATAAAGGCTTTTCCACAAAGTATTTAAGAAATTTCAGCAGGCGTGTTCAATACTTTTTTCCTGTATCATTCCACTTTATTACACATAACTCTACCTATGGAGTTCAAAAAAAATGTTCTCCTGAAAAATCTAAATGGCTGGAGAACTTGGGGTAGGATGGAAATGATCACTAATGGGTCCAATCCATTAAGGGGAATCAGCCTGTAAGCTTCACTTCATAAATGACAGAAAATCTTTTTTCAGTTGTTTATGTTAATATTTTATTAGTATTTCCTACAAAGTCATAATTACAGTTGTGTGTTTAAGTATGTTGTGTAATTGACACTAAAACTATTACTCAAACATGATCTCCCCCCCCCCCCCCTAACTCATTATTTAAAATGTATGAGAAAGTCATACTACTACATACTCATCAAACTGTTTCCAGTGCATGAGAACCAACTACAAGCCCTTAAAGAGTTTGCTCCAAGTTTGTATTGTATTTTATTTGTTTTACATCAGACACAGATTTTTGGCAATAATGACCCCACAAAAGTACCATAATCAGTTACCCTTGACGCATGGCTTTGTACCAAAGGCAACTCTTGCAAAAAGGTTGTACAGGAAAACATTTTGGCAAAGGAAAAAAATTCTTATCTTCATTATTTATCTTTCATATCCACTTTTAAATAGTTGAAAAATATTGCCATTACTTCAAAAAACCAGGACATTCATATATCAAACATTGAAAAATATGTCATGTGGCCAACTGATATATACACATTTCTAATATAATTAAATAATGAATAGCAATGTTTGCAATTATTTTTTATATCCACACATAACCAAGAAAGAATGCATCTTAAAAGGAATAGAACAAAATGATAACAAGTAAACATCGCTTTTTTTCCCACACGTGCACTAAAAATTCCAAGTATTCATATTTTTCTAAAAAAATCATACAGATGATGGATGTTGTCCCCGCCCCATGTTAAAAAGAAGGAAGTAGATACCTGATAGTGAGACTGCATTCCCATTATTCAGTCTCATCCATTGGTTTATTTTGTATTGCTCAAATAGTGGAGTGTTCCTGTCCAATTTAGATATCACTTTTTGAACGTTGACCATATGACTGCGCTCATCTGTAAAAGGGAGCATGAAGCCACCAAGAGAGGGCCAGAGATTTTGGCTTGGAAATTGGATTGCTTATCTTAGTCCTAGTCTTTCAATTTCCCAGAATTTCTGAGACATTTTACCAGAGGCGGAATCTGTTCATCTGTGAACAAACATAAGTGAACACCTCAAGGGCCCATTGATAACAGCAGGCAAGTTCAGTCAGTCAGTCAGTCAGTTAATAAGTCAGTCAGTCTGTACATGGCTCTTGGTACAGGCACCTACATATGCAATTACAATAATCATATTGACTATTGAAAAAAATCCTGAACAGGACGCTGCGAAAAAATAAATAAATAATCCACTGCAATGTCCTAGCATATAACAACAGGAGAACCAAACACACAGGATATAAATCCAGTCTCACTTGGAGGAGTCCTCATTGCTGAATACAAACTAGGTAGGGGATGAAAAAGGAACAAAAGGAAAGATGAAAAAAAAAGAAAACTCTTAGGTCACATGTCCTTGTGTTGGTACCAGGATTTTCTCACAGGGATCCTGTGTGAGGGTATATGTATGTGGAGAGTTTCTCTGTGCATGTGAGACACATTTGCATACATATGTGAACATGTACAGGTGTGTGTGTTGTGAGGTTTGTGTGTTGAGTATATGTGTAAACAGCAATTCAGTTGTGCCTCTACGGCATCATTTAGTAATCTCTGCCTACAGTGAGTGATTCTGCAGTCCCTAGCTGCCCTCAATTAGCTTTGCAAGGCTGTCACGAAGCTCAGTCAGCTCAAAGATTTTGCCATCTAGCAACTCCAGCAGAGAACGCAAGCTCTTCCTGAAGGCTTCCTGCTCATGTTGACTGCTCTCCAAACGTCGCTCTAGTTCACGAAGTTGCACCTCCAGCTCTTGATTATGTAACTCTGTCTCCTGAAGGAACCCATACACACACACACACACACACACACACATACACATATGTATACAAATTTGTGAAAATGCACAAATATGCATACAAATTTGTGAAATACATGATCAAGGTCAGTTTAAGTAACAATAATATAAAACTTTGACAAGCTTTTGTGTGTGCATATTTACCTTAAGTTTCTCAGAAACTGAATCCCTTTGGGTCTGCAGGTGATTGGCATGTTGTACTTTTTCTCTTAGCTGCTCCATCTCCTAAAGACATAGAGGGCATAATGTTAAAACATAGACACTTTCAACCAGAAGATTAAATAACAGACAATCAGTTATAGACAGCCAGTTAACAGTGTTTGGAAGTTGTGGTAACCTCTTCCTTGGTTTTCAGCACTGCCTCCAGTTCCTCTATAGTCTGATTGAGCTCTGTCTTCTGGATCTTAATACCACTGGTTTGGCTACTCACACACTCTAGCTCCGTCACCTTGGAAATAAACAATAATAATGATTTTAGACACTTAGTAAAGTAAGAGGAAGAATCTTGGAATGATTTAATTGGTGGTTAAGGAAGAGAAATCCATCACTGAATCTAGTAGGATTTGCATCTGTACTATTTGGGTCTTCAGAGAAATATGAATCAATATGAACACAAACTATAGATACATTACACCTTGAAATGGCACTGTATGTGTGCATTATGTCTCTCACTCTTTTGTGCAATCGCTCAGCCTCCTCCTGGTAGGCTGCCAGCTGCTGCTTCCACTGCTTGACATTGGCTGTAGACTCCAGCAGTGCTGCAGTCAGCTTGGCATTGTTCCCCTTCAGGGCCGTAAGCTCTGCCTCCCAGTGCTTGGTTATGGTGGAGCTGCTGAAACCACAGAACTAAGTAATTGAGGGTGAGGGATCCAGGAATTATGGCTTGTAGCAGCAGTAATTTTACAGCTCACAGGACAAAGGACAAACCCATTAAACTTTTGAGCAGAAAAAAATTAAGCAGATCTTAACTCGCAGTTTGCCTCAAGAAATTAAGCTTTTGTGTTACTACTAGGGGTGTCACGATTCTCCAAATCCTCGATTCGATGTAATTTTCGATTTTAAAGTCACGATTCGATTCGATTTTCGATCTTTTTCAAATATTACTATTAATGCATTCCTTATATGTTATTTACTCTTTTTGGTCTTTTCCTTTTCTTTTTCAGGGGGCTTTTATTTTGAAACCGCTTTCAAACCGTTCCAACCGCAAGGTTGTAATGTAAACAGAACTAACATTAGGCTAAAACAGAGACGTGAACATATTGAAATGAAACAACACAGAATGTTAATTTGATTGTTTCAGCACACTCCGAAAAGACCCAAGGTTAGTGTTCATGGAATATGTACTTATAAATGTGCATTTTAAGCCTTAAAGTAACTTTGGACTGTAATTAGACCATCTTTAAGTTGAGTGGGCTAAATTAGTTTTAATTGACGTGAATGAACGAATACTTCCACACCGGTGATTTCAAAGTAGCAAGAGGGGCTTTGATTTCGGTAGGTTGATGTGTAGGCCTATATTTTAACTGGCTGCAGCGATCGGAGTGTTGACGCTGCAGTTCAGCACGTGCATGTGTGTTTGTGCGTCTTGGCATACATGCTGGACGTGACATTGGGGGTGTGGCTGCATCGTCGATTCTACTTTTAAGTTCGAAGTTCGAGATTGAGATGTAATTTCGATCGATTTCGAAATAAAATCGAAATCGTGACACCCTTAGTTACTACTGTTGCATACATATCGCAACAATGGAACCACAAGCCCCGCCCATCGAACGCAGATAAGCCAATGGCAGGCCAGTAGCTCTGCGCAGGCAGACACACTCCGTCAACTTCAGCTCACGGCTCCATAGAAATGCATTGGGAGCTGTGATTTTTGTCAGGTTTTATGGGATTTTATAGTGATGCGAGTTGAAAAGGATGGCCAAACAACATGTGAGGGATTAACACAACACCGATACACAGAATAATGGCTTTCAATCTTGATTATGTTTTCTGTAATTATGTTAAATTAGATTAAATTCTCTCCTTCCAGCTCTCCCCTGCTAGGGGAGCAAAGGGTTAGCTACTCCTTAGCAAACCCTAACGAAACAGTACTCCACCACATCTGTGGATTAAGCCACACAGTCAACTCAATGTAAATAAGATAAACAAGGATGTTTGTTGTTCTTAGCATTGCCAGCATAATATAATTGTCACTTGGAGGAGACTTGAAGATAACTACTGTAATGTTAGCGTAGTTATTTAACCGCTGTTAACGTGCTAGCATCGTCACGTCAGAAAAGCATAGAGCTGTGCACAGTAGTGTAACATGTATTCACCATAAATTAATAAAGTTGAAGTGGCTCTGCAATGTTATGTAGGCAATAGGGGCTTTTACACTGCATGGTATAAGCTCAACTCGACTCTACTGACTTTTTTTAGTTTTCCATTAGCAAAAACTGATACCTGGTACCTGGTACTATTTTTGGTATCACCGTTGAGGTTCCAAAAGGTGACGTAAGAATGGCAGGTTACTGATTGGTCGACGACACTGTTGCGTAACAATGTTGACGTTCTGAACAAGCCCGGCATTTTTAAATACCTCGAGCCGAGACGTCACATCAGTAACCAACAAAACTTTTAACGTAATTTATATGTAAAACATAAACTGATAAATAATGGCAGCCCGAGTTACTTTACTGTGGTGTGTAGAGGAAGTGAACACATTCTTGACATTGGTCGCCGATGAAAGGATTCAACGGGAGTTGATGGGGCAACGCGAATCGAGAGGGTGTTTCAAAACATCTCTCCTCAGATGGCCACATATGGCTACCAGAGGTCATTCCAGCAGTGTCGAGAGAAATGTAAAAACTACTGAATCCCTTTGGGTATTAACCCTTAGAACCCTAAGCTGTTTTTAGGGCATTTTCACTACCTTTATTCATAAGGATTTATTCTGGTCATTGTAAGTGCCACACACATATATTATATATTGTTTTTTTCAGGAGAGTTTAGGCTATTCAGATCTGCCATCATTTCATGTATTAATACTAGCATTGATTTTATTTTGATTTTTAAAGAATTAAAATATAAAAAGTGTATTATAAAAATTCTTATATTTCGACATGTATCTCACCACTGCAAGCTCACAGCTCTACATGCATTTCATGTGTGTGTAGGGCAGACTGTCCTGAATCGGGCAATATAATTGCCATGTTGGAGGGATACTCTGGGGCTGAGCAATTTACAGAAATATTTGCTGTGTGATTTATGGAAATAAATGCCATTTTTTATTTAGTGATGAAAAATGACCTTTCTGCGCTCCATATCTGTGACACGAACTGATCTGACCTGACTTGACCCGAGGTTGCGTGTTAGCCTGCGTGCCTGTGTGTATGCAGTCATAATAATTCTCAACTCTTTACTGCATTGCCATGAACAAAGTAAAGGCAAAAAAGGTGTTTATTTGTTGAACAAATTGGGATGCAATGTGAGCCTTGAATTGGATGCCATGCAGGAATTTGCTAGGATCTCAAAACCGGAATATGAACATGCTTTGCCATAGAGAAACACATGATAGCATTGGATTATAAACATGCTTTGCCACAAGAACAGACACAAACGTGGGGTAAGTCCAGCTATATGAAGTTATTATTTTGCTGTCACTTCGTCTGTTTTATAACCCAGAAGGATGTACTTGGTATCAAATGATAGCTCCGAGTCTCCTCTTTCATCTGACATGCGTGGCATATCTATGCGATCACGGGTCCGCGAGTAATTCAAACGAGAGTAATGAGTGTGCAGCGTTGGTTTGTGTACATCACGTTATTATTTTGCAGTCACTTCGTCTGGTTTTATAAGCCAGAAGGATCGATAAACATGGTACCAATGGATAGCCCTGTGCCCCCTCTTTCATCTGATATGCTTGCCATATCGATGCGATCACGGGTTCGCGAGTAATTCAAACTAGAGTAATGTGTGTGCAGGTGAAGCAGAGAAGTATAGACTGTAAATATGATGCAATTTGATTTAATTTCATGATTTTTTTAAATTTTCATACTTGATCGTACAGACAAGTGTGTAGTCTCGTTGGAAAGCCCCACTTCTGCTCTGTCGTGCAATAAAGGTTTCATCTCGCTGCGATGAACCGTTCCGGAGCAATGTAACAGAGAAGAAAGGGTGTGTTTTTTGACGCACTTTGCGTCAATCGGGTTCTAAGGGTTAACCCATTTACTCCTAAAATGCCTGCTAAAAACGCCTATAGAATCCTATGGCATTCTAGACTAAATAACCTTATTTCCTGAGGGTTTTCTGAAAACATACTACAAATTGTCAACGTCTACCAAAATTTAATATCTAAGCCTCTGTAGCACCTAGAAACATGAAATAAAAAGCATGCTGCGCTATGCAGCAACCAGCGGGAGATTCAATGTTGCGCTATGCAGCATTAGACGGGAAATAGAATGTTGCGTCATGCAGCATCCAGCGCGAATGGGTTAAGGACCACAACGGACAGAGCAGGTTCAGCAGGAAGAATTGGAAGTGGTTCGACCAAATGGATGCCATTTATGGTCATAGACCAACCAACAATGGGATGGAAGGCGGCCTCGACTCAGCTACGAGTCTGTTGGAGTCCTTGATGGTAAGCTATTTAGTAAGTTGTTTCTTGGTTTGTTTTCATCTTTAAGTGTTTGTGACTTTGTAACTGCTGTAGAAGTCATACTCGTACTAACAGCGTTAGCAACTAGGGTCTCCGCCATCTTGGTCAGACTTTTTTGTAACTCCCGCCTCCAAACACGCGAAACCGATTGGTTCTCAAATGGTCCTCATTTGAATAAAGTTAAACTTTCGCCAACTTTGTTTTGCCTGCCTCTGCGATTCGCTCTCATTTTGCCCAACCAGGGTGAATTTCGTTTCCATTCAACCTCAATGAGAGTGATGTGAAATTTCGCCGTGTGGAAACCGACCATAAGGACGAGTATGCCGAGTGGTGGCGACCCACAAGAGTTAGAGGACGATGGTCTCTTTAAAATTGCAAGAATGGGAAAACTTCGGTTTCCCAGTCAGTTACAGTAGTACATGTGAGAGAGTGATGGATAATATGAGGACTGTGTGTCGGCGTTGTTGTTCAGCAGTTGTTGGGTAGGCTATGTGAATGGAAATACATCGAAGCTATCACCCAGATGTCCCTGTGCTTCACCAGCCTTTAGATACACATACAAATAGGGCCAAAACCTATGGCGTAAAATTATTTTGTAATGATGGAAAGCGATGTAATCCGCGTGGTGATTACCTTTATATTAGGGTAATTTGTGTTGTGCTCTTACTCACATGAAGAGCTGGCAGTAGGCTAACCTATTAAGTGTTAAGTGTCAATGCTAACCAGGCTAATAAACAAAAAAAGCTACGGTGACTAATGTCGAGGGGTAAAAGTCACATGACTTCTAGTTGCAGGCTAGTCCGTTTATAAAATGAAAGGAGCATTTTTTTTTTTTTTTTTAAAAAGAAAGCAAAATAGTGTGACATTTTCAGTTACTGTATACACATTGAAAACTGTAGATACTTCCAGCAACCAAACACAGATGTTGAAAGTCTCGCCTAAGTGGATTTTGAAAAAATATTCTATGTATTTGGACTTTCATAAATAAGAGATGCTGTAGGCCTATTTTCAGTTTTAAAGCTGATTGTCTTATTTTGTTTACAAGGTACAGATGTTGTTTGGAGATGATGTGGGGTACTTGTTTACATCTTACTTTACACACTTCAGGCTGTTGCAGCTAGCTCAGGGGAGATACTGTAAGACACTAGGTGGTACAGCCTGAGACATGCACAATAAAAAAGTATTGCCTTCTGCATTTTTGTTATGCTTTTCCCTCCATTGTACCGAACCGTGATTTCTGTGTATCGTTCCACCTATTAGCAACAGAAACAGAGATGTTAACTGCATTTATGTTAGCTGCTTGAGAGCATCGTTTTTCTTTAGCCGTCTGCCTTGTAGGCTAGGTCAAGGTGGGGAAGTGTATTCTAAGACTTTATTATCAGAGCAGTGTGGAGTAGGCTACACACATGAACTTACCAGGCTACTCCACACTGGAAGTGATTAGGAGATGTAAACTTGCATATACAAGGAATTTGGTCTCTGCATTTATCCCATCCGTGAATTAGTGAACACACAGAGCACACAATAACCAGGAACAGTGAGGTGCCTTGCTACAGTGGCGCTCGGGGAGCAGTGAGGGTTTAGGTGCCTTGCTCAAGGGCACTTCAGCTGTTCCCACTGGTCGGGGATCGAACCGGCAACCCTTCGGTTACAAGGCCAAAGCCTTAACCAGTAGGCCATGACTGCCCCAATCTTTCTCTCTCGCTTTCTGTCTGTCTGTCTGTGTGTGTGTGTGTGTGTGTGTGTGTGTGTGTGTGTGTGTGTGTGTGTGTGTGTGTGTGTGTGTGTAACCAATCAAAATTTGAATTCTTTTTGGAAATCATGGACTCATCTGGGCTAAAGAGGAAAGGGCCTAGTGCTCAGTTCAAAACGCAACATCTATAACGTGTGGAGGTGCATTAGGGCAGCCATGGCCTACTGGTCAGGGCTTTGAGCTTGTAACCGAAGGATTGCCGGACCCCTGACCAGTAGGAAAAATGTCAGCGGGGGAAGTGGTTGAGCACTGCTCTCCCGTGCCCACATCCACGGCTGAAGTGCCCCTAACCCCTCACTGCTCCCCGAGCGCCGCTGTAGCAGGCATCGGGATTACAGTGGGTACTACATAAAATTGGCCGGCTTCACGCATGAATCACCCAGCTTTTATTTATATTTCCCCAGTGAAGCTGCAATGACCCAAACAACCACCAGGTGGAACTTGTGAGCAGGGTTAGGAACGTTGGCTTTTGCCACTTTAAGTCTGGAGCTTACCTTTGAGTCTGGTTGGAGCCTACCGATACGCTGCTCCAAACGACACGCAGTCTTGCGATAAAACTTGTTATTGTTTATGAAGGTGTCTTTTTTATTTTATGAAGAGGCATCTGGCTGTTTTGTTTATGTTTGTTTTGCTTTCATTAATGGTTTAGCTCATAAGGTCATGACAGGGACGTTGGAAGTATTTTCTGAGAGGAGGTGCGGATGATGTCAGCAGGGGTCCAGGGGTTTCTTCCCAGGAAAAAATAAATACATTTTGACTGCTAAAAACACCATTTTAAAACCAAACCAGTAAAACCATAGCTTTTGGTGAACGGAGATGCTTTATAAATGTTTTAAAAGCCGTGTCATCCCCATAGGCTATTTGCTACGATATTTGCTACTATTCTGCCCTACAAAGCCATAGTGCAGTAACTGCATTTTTTGTGATTCACTTTTTTACACCAATATAAAATTCCATATCCTCCGATCAATCTATCAAAATCGAATTAATCTACTGAAACATTTCCTGAAGATATAGGGATTTTCACTTTACAGTATCTGCTAAAATACAGTGTGAAAGACAAACAACAATGCTGTTTTTCTCAGTTTGGAATTTTCGTAGATACTGCACTTTGCAGGGCAGTATAGGCCTACAATAGTCTAATTTTGTGTGTCAATTCAAAGACCTGATATTTCCATTTTTGGATTAGACTAGCCAGTCTCTATTAGGGCTGTCACTTTACGTTCGAAAATCGATTGCACAATCGATTGGACCAACCAAAATCGAAAACTAAAATAGGGAATCGATTTTGACCAAATATGTACACTATTAATTTTAAACGAATTAAACAAATGAAAAAGATAGATGTAACAAAACTCAGGAACAAGCAGAAAAATAACAAAGAATTCCGAAGTGCAGTAAGCATTGCGAAAGCTAAAAAGAAAATTCCCACCAATTTTACGCACCGGAAACAGCTTTTTCAATCGGCTGCTGTGCTGCTGGTGTTTCGCCAAAAAATTGAGGACAACCCGATCAACCTGTGCGACATGAGAGATACGAGTGATAGGCCCTAATAACTTGAGGAGTTCGATATGGAAGCACTTCGGGGTTTGGGTATATCAAACTATGGAGAAGGACAAAGCGGTATGCAAACTGTGCAGTCGTGAGTTCTACGTAGGCGAAATTTGTTTGACATTTCTAATTGTAAACGCAGCCACGTTGAAGCCTGCAGTAATGTTTTTCACTGATGTTATGGCAGTCCACTCTGCTTATTGTTTTTCGAGAATGTTGCACTCCTGTTTGTCATTGTGCACGAAACACTCCACGCCATTGTGCGTCTTCAAGCGCCCCCTTTACGTTCGTCCTAATGCCTGTTACAGTAGTTGTTCGTGGATTGTACTATATTTGGCGTTGAAAATTTGAAACGTCTTTAGACATGAAAAATCGACTTTACAATCGGTTCAATGGACAATTATGTCTCAAGAATCGAACAGGATTTTTTCACAAAAGTGACAGCCCTAGTCTCTATGCTGTTTTCATGGACATCAAGGATCCGCTTTTTTCATTGTTTTTTGCTTCTAGACGTTTGCCGCCACATTTTGCATTTTTTCTGACAAAGTTTTGTCTGAGACTGACAGAGGTTTTTCTGACGCTGAGGCCGTTTGGTTTGAAGCAGTTTTGTCTGAAGATGACAGAGGTTTTTCTGATGCGGAAGCAGTTTTGCCTGAAGAGGTTTTTCTGAGTCTGACACCTGAGTCTGAGAACACTGTACATATGGATATTCAATCATTTCATGATATTAGTAAAAATATTGTAACCACAGTGAAAAGCATAGTGAAGAGTAATTGTGAACAGGACTTTTACGGGCTTTTCCCAAATCACTGAAGTAACGTCGACACGGTAGATAGCAGCAAAGTACAGTGGGCGTTGCTTTCAAATGGCCACTTCAGTCGCGCATTACGCGGCGTGAAGCTGCGTGAAGCTTTAGTACCACTTTAAGCCACTGTGCGTCACTCTGCCACTGTACATCGCTCTGTCAGCCTGCCTGCCGCCCCTTCTGAAAAAGCAGGAGGCTACCATTAAACATAATTGTTGTCAAGAGGAATCCCAGCCTACGAATTCAATAACAAAATAAATCATGCATAATTAAACATTACCTCAATTTAGGCTACTTGGGTATGGCTTAAGGCTTGACTACACGGTGGTAACAAAAATCGAAATCTGCTTTTGATAGCCTACCGGTGCCGCTCCACAAAACGAAAAAATATCTTAATATGCTATCTACATTATTGTCAGTGTTGGGGGTAACGCAACTACGCAAATCAAAACAGTGTCTTGTGTGATAATTGAGCCAGTAGAGAAATAACTGTTCAGAATTCATTTGTAGCCTTGGGTAGGCTTCTGCAGAAAACAATGTTGTTGGCGATTTAATACTATCTGGCGACGTTTTTAACAGGCTACGCAATAGAGGCAATTGACAATATGTAGTCAATTGACTGCTTGACATGTCATTTTTATTTTTCTGTACAATAAACAAATACATCTGCTTTATGCTGCAGAATTCATATTTGGCTGACTTCTGCAGACGCGCAAAAAAACACTGCCACTTCCCTCCCCATATTCCACTGATCACACATCAGACATCAGGGGTGCGTTTCCCAAAAGCTAACTACGCTTAACCCAGATTCGAACTCTTGGACAGGGGACTGATAACTGCTGCGTAACGGCGGCTGTCATCAGCCGGCCTTAACGCACTGCGCCACAGAATTGACGGCGTGGGTGAATAGGGGATAAAATACAATAGAGTACACAACTGTTTCACCAGCACATGTAAATGACACGTGTTAAACGTTAATTCAAAGCAGTGGTTAATTTACAAGGTCAGTCTATATGAACCAATGAATTAACTTGATGACCCTGAGAAAAACAGATTTCACGGATTAAACTAAGGTAGTCCATCATTAAGTCTCTGTTACTGTATGTGCAGGTGTGCCCGTCACGTGCTACTAAACGTCATTAACAACCTTAGTCCAGACTACTGAAGTTTGGAAACTATCATGGTCCAAACTTACAAGTACTATGTAAGTACAACAGTTTTGGGAAACAGTCGTAACTTACATGTTGATTAGTTGAACGATGCATTGTACCACATTAGTAAAAAGCTAACCTCCGTAGTTGTACGGGAAACGCACCCCTGTTTATTTTATTTTTATGAAGCCTATAGGCTACAGTAGATCACCTGCCACATTGCAATAGAAAGATGCAATAGCCATTGGTCAAGTATTGAGTATAAACCAATTAAGATAGTAGCCTATACAAAAAGTACTTCATACTATCATAAAAATTCATTAAAACGAATAGCAATTTGCAATTTGACAAAACACTGGATTAAATATCGTAGGCACAGGAGAAAACTTGTACATCCATTGGCCCGTGGGGAGATCACATGCCAGTTGCCTCTCCCTTCAGTGCTATGACTCTGTTGATGACTTTGTCCAGGCCTCAGGCCCCTCCTCCTCCTTGACAACAGGCCAGAGGTGGAGAGGTGGAAAGGTGAGTTGTTGGGGGCAGGGCCGGATTAACAATTCATAGAAACACACACACACACAATGACACAGAGCATTTCCAATTCAAAAGGGAAAGCACTGCTCATTGCAAAATGCAGAATGCAGAACCTTTAAAGGTAAACAGGCCTATAACTTGACTAAAACCGGCCTATAACTTGACTAAAACCGTGCAAAACTGGAGGTACACCTGTTATCTGAGCAGTCTGTATGTCCTCATTTTGCGAATGCGAGGACGATATGAGCCTGTTGCATTTCATTAGATGTCCGAGTCACGCGTAATGTTTGAAAACGACTGGCTCGTAATCACAATAATTTAACACATGACAGTTGGATACTTCATCATGTTCCCATGCCTACATTTTGGTGAGTAGCATAGAGATCGTTAAAACAATAAAGTATGGCTCTCCGTTTGGGACATCGAAAACTTTTTTATTTTTTTATTATTCTATTATTTTTAATAGGGTAGACTACCGTCGGAGATGCTGACTTGCAAAGGCCTCGGGATAACACGTTATCTCCACTATCATCAGTCAATGCCCCCTTGATCAAAGTGGGGAGTGAAAGAAAAAGTTTGAGAACCACTGGCTTAACAAGTTACCTGCAGTCCAGAACACACAGAATATTGCAACAGAAAGTTGCCTATATAATCAACTACTATTTGTTCCAACAGCATTCAAACAAAGCCTTTATAAAAGTGAAAAAGAATATTCCATAAGAAGTAAAATAAAATACTGTTACTGTAGTAACTGTACCACATTATCCCAAGCTTCAAAGAGCTCCCCACGTCTGTGACAGGCAGACGTGACACCGCTAAATTCTCAGCTTGTTTATACCCCACACTGAACGTGTAAGACCGCTAGGCCCATCACTGTGGGGTGCGGTAGCCTACTCTCTGGGATTTAAGTCAAGCAATATAACCATACAAATGTTTCAAAATGAGTAATTTCGGCTTTGTCTGAACTGGCCATTGTAGGCTACGTAAAAAATAAACAAGTAGGCCTATCCCCTATCCAATGATATCGGCAAATGTTTGTTTTCCAAAGTAAGAATTTCACTTCACCATGCACCTTCTACAATGAATAGCTCATTACACTTACAGTGGGCAGTGCTTCGACTTGGCCAGCTTCACTCGCGGTCCGCGCGTGGGATCACGCGACTTTAATTTGTATTTTTTCAGTGAGACGCTGCAACAACCCAAACAACCGGTAGATGGCTCAAGTGAGCAGGGTGTCTCGTAAAAAGAAATGGAGCCTGGAAAACCCTACACAGACTTCACTACAGACTTTAGCAGACTGGTTTAGAAATAATTTAATAGCCAGAAATATGCCTGCCCTAATAAAGAAATATTTGGTTAACTGCGAGTGAATCCCGTTTGCAGCCGTAGAAGAAACGCAGGACAAATTAAACATTCTGGTTTTCTCCGAGTGCAACGATGATAGACAGACATCATTTGGACAAAATATAGAGCATATTAACCTCCGTTGCTCAGCCAAATGCCTTCCTGTTACGTCCTGTTATCACGGAGTTACAGGCGATAAACGATTTTTGATGGTCACAAGTTTACTTCATTAGCGGTTTATTTTTTTTATTATTATTAAAGAGTGTTTTTCATTTAAAGGTTTGACTTTGTGCATATTCAGTAGAGCATTTAGTGCTCTCCCCAATCCCAGACGTTCACATTGCATGTTTGTTTGTAATGGATGCAACCGCGAGATAGGCTATGCGTTTGACGGCAATGAGTTGTTAACAGACATGAACCAAGACATATAGCCCAGCAGCAATCTAGGGACTGTTCGTTATTTATTGCACCGCAGGAATTTTGAGTGCTTCAGTTGCAAGTTGCATGACCCTCTCTTGCCTGCTAGAAATTGTTCAATGACCCTCCGACAGAATTGTTAAAAAAGACATGACCCTCCCCTACCAATTGTCGCTGTCTTCCGCCCGCGCCACAGCCACACACTGTGATAACGTTCTTAAATCAATATTTCCTGTGTGCTTGCATGCTACCAGTCCTTCCTTTTCAAATGTGTTGCGCCTGTTTGCACAATTTCACAAATAATCATATGTGATTAATAATATGACAAATAATCCCTGTGCACGGGGACCGAAACAATGCATACCAACTTTTTCCGTGTTTATCACGTATTTTAACTTTCCCCCGCTGTCTTGCCGTTTTAATGTTTTCCCGTAGAATATCCCATATTTTAATACTCTCATAACAGCCCTGCCATCTGGCCTGTCTCTGTGTTGCCCTGTTGCTACCCCTTGGCGAATTTAGAGTGATGTTAACCTATTTAAGTTTAACGGCGTGATTGTCGTGAGAGCACGATTCATTGGCGATTCATGTTCGGCCTTATGTCTACGTGCGCACCTGAGGCTACTCAGCTACAAGAATTTCCCCTGTTTGTATGTTTACTGCAAGTTGGCCTATCATAACTTACCAACTCTGCACTGTAGACCCTAACTGGCTATTTATATTTTTCTGTGAAATAAGCAAATGTATTTGTTCAACTTTATGAAGCAGAATTACGCATAGGCTACTTGGAACATAATACATTTGATAAAGGACAGATGTATGTTGCTAGTGACAAAATATTAACTTTCAGTGTTTTACGATGTCTTTGTCATGGAAGTGTTTTTCCCTATGCATTTATTCTAGGTTACTGTCAGTGAATGCCGTGAGAGAAGCGGGTTCTGTGTTTCGTTCATGTCAGTGACTGACGCGAGAGAAGCGGGGTCTGTGTTGTGTTGTGTTGCGTTAATTTATTTTCATTGGGCATACCGTGCCGTGCCGTCCACAGCTCTTCAGTTCTGACAAAGCCAAAATTACTCCTTTTTAAACAATGAGTGCAGGAAGCGCGTTTTTATGGTTATATTGCTTGACGGGGGGGATCCCAAGCAGCTTTCAGCCATAAGGCTACTTTGAGAACATTTCAATTCACCCAACACTAATATTCAAAATGTTGAAAACTATTTCGGCATAGCCTATAAAGCAGTTTAATTAAATGGAATGTTAGTTGTAAACAAACAAGCTACTTGGTGAGGCTTGGCCTCACAGATGCGCTCGCGCCTTAGATGGCAGGAAAAATCTTCACGATAGGCCTATTAACTAACCACCCGATTTACGTTGGCTGGGGGGAAGGGGGGCCATCAGACATTTGTGCCCAGTTAATCCGGCCCTGCCCCCAACAAATCCCACCTTCCCACCTCTGACAGCTTAAAAGAAGTCAAGAGGACTCCTTACTCACAGACCTATTCACAAACCTGCGCCATTTTGCCGTGTTTTGAAATCCTATGCAGCTACAGGAACTTCCAATGGTGAGGAAGCAATTTTGCATTGTAGGCATAACTAACATGCAATAACGCCGCCAACAACAACGAAAACTAGGCTAATCATTGTCAACATGTAAATTAAATGTAACATTATTGTGAATCAAATTAAAATGTTCTTTTTTGCAAACGTAGGCATAGTAACAGAATAATTTAATAATGTTACAAAGATACTACATCAATCCGTATGTTTCATTAGGCTACTAGGCTATTCGTTTTGCCTTTATTCATTTAGGCTAGGCCTTTTTATTCAGGGGCCATATTCACAAAGAATTTTAAGGCTAAAAGTAGCTCCTAACTGGCGAATTTAGGAGCATCTCCTAAAAATAATGGGCTTTAGGACTCCTAATTTTTTCACAAAAAGTAATTCACGAAGCATTTTAGACCTAAAAGTAGCACCTAAGTCTGGGACAGCTTAAGTCGAGAGGACTCCTAACTCACTAAGAACTATTCTTAAACAGCTTTTTTGTGGCATTTTACATTGCGATGTTTTGAAATGCGTAGCCTATGTGCAACAGGAGCTTCCAATCGCGAGGGAACAATTTTGCATTCATAAAAGGGATGCAATAACGCAACCAACAACAACCAAAACTACTCATTGTTAACATGTAAATGAAATGTAACGTTTCATTGTGAATCAAATTAAAATGTTATCCTCTTTGCAAACGTAGCCTAGGCATATGGTGACAGATTAATTTAATAATGTTGCAAAGGTAGGCTACTGCACGCATTCTCCGACCTGTCACCTGTCACTCATCATCGGAAAAGAGGTGTTTGGAATTCCCGCGTTACAATCGTCAGCCAATCAAGGTGGTCACTTCAGTCAAGCTCGTGCATGAGTAATGACGTCATCCATAGCCACGAAAACTCACTCCTAGTTTAGGAGTTGTCTGAAAGGCTTTGTGAATAACTTTTAAGAGAAAACTCCAAGCTAAAATCTTCAAGTGCGATTTAGGAGTAGCCTACTCCTAGTAGTAAGGAGTACATTTATTCATCATCTTCCGTCCTTGTGTAGCGCACGTATTCTGAGACCTGTCACCTGTCACTCATCATCGTAAGGGAGGTGTTTGGAATCATGCCCGCGTTACAATCATCAGCCAATCAAGGTGGTCACGCTTGCCCATTTACCCAAATTAATGGTCAAATATTACTGATGATCATTGTTATTTAAGAACATGCAGTGTGCGTAGGGTACATCTTGCTCGTAAAAAAGCATCATAACGCACATCTGTTATTTACTGTAGGTTGCGCAAACCACAGGCCTTTATTTTGGGCAAGCCTGCATTCATTCATTCATTCAACCTTTATTTATTCTCGGAGGGTCATTGAGGGAAGCCCTCATTTTCAATGAAGCCGAGATTACAGAAGCGAAGCAAAGCACTCCACAAACAAGACAACATTCGAGGCCTTCTGTTGAAGAATTTGGTAGCACTTTATAATAACCATCCGTTATAAATGGTTAATTGATGCTTTATTTTGCAACTATAATAAAATATTTAATCACTTAATAATCATAACTTAATAATTTGTAGATAACAATTAATGATTACTAAATACATAACTTACAAATACTTTATTATCAGCTTATGAAAAAAGAAAAAAAATATTTATATCTAACATACTAAAAAATATCCGTTTAGTGATAGCTTGATTTCAATTTATTTTATATTAATAAGCTACATTATTATTGCAAATATCGTATTATTAATAATGATATATTGAGTTATTGTTAATGATTATAATGTTGATTGTAGGCCTTTACATAGCCATATACACAACGCCTATGCATATTACATAGGTTGATTAACTATTGAACTATAAATGATGTTCTATTGATTAACAGTTAGTTAGAAAACAATTACAATATTTGTTTTTCAGATGGCTATGATAAAGTTGGGTCGTAGTCTTTTATTTGGTAGTAAATCATTTGTAAACTATCTAAAAATTTACTTTTTATAATTAATTGATGGTAAATGATTGCATCAAACCTTTTTTTTTAATGGCTATTATGAAGTTACATCTTAGTCTTATATTTTAATGAACAATTTGTAAATGATCCAAAAATGCTGTATTACAAACTGATGGGATATACCTGGAGCAAACAATGTATAAACACATTGAAGTTGTAACTGGTGTTCATAGTTCTGTACTTAACTTATGACTTTGCCGATTAAAGTCAAATATTGTTAAATGACAATAGTGATAATGAAAACAATAAAACTTTACATACACTGCAATTACAGATGCTTAACACATTGTAAAGCATTGTCACACATCACAATTGGCTTTAAAATCAAGAGATATTTATTGAAATCAAAACTTCTGATCCATCAGAGCAGGGCAATAAGCAAATAAAAATTAAACAAAAAACATAATAGCTTAAAAGGCTATCAATCCTTCATTGCAACACCACAGCATAAACAAAACAGGGTGGTGGGGCAAGGGGCACTTACTTCTGCTGCCTCTTCAGACAATCAGACAGTAAACATGAACACAACATGAATGAACACTGCTTAAACATAAGAGGGTTGTTGGCGGGGGGCTTACTTCGGCTCCCTCTTAATGTAGGGTATGAGATTGCCCTCATTTTTGAGTTTTGCTATCTCAGCTCTGACCTGTGTATCATTCTCAATAAGGTCTTCACATTTACTTAGAAAATCTGAAATTTTTCCTCTTTTGTTGTAGCCTGCCAAAAGCTCCTCAAATTTTTCTGGTGAAGCTATAGCCAACTCTGGGATAGCTGCTTTTGATCGAACGGTCAGCTCTGTAACACCAGCAATGGTACACGCTTCCCCAAGTTTTTTTCCACGGTTGTAAGCCCGCAGAACCTTCTTGTACCTTGCAACGATGTCTTTTGGACTGGAAGCTGCATCAGTAAGAAATAAAACAAATAGAGATTAACTGGACTGTGAGATGAGACAAAATATTGTTGACATTAACATGCATCACCCATAACTTGACCATGCCTAAGCTGGTTAAGAGTATTTTGGGTATTGGATATTTCAAAGTGGTAATATGGTGGCAGCATGGAGGGGAGTGTCTCCAGGACGCTGGTTTCACTGTTAAGCCTTCATGAGGTGTCGTGGGCCTAACTTAACGAAACATCGGTGAATGAGGGTGCCCACTTGATAACCCCAATGACATGCCACATACTATATACTGCTGTTGGATGGGCCATTTGTCTTGTGTTTGTGACCATTTGTTGGTGGATTTGTGGGTAGCGTGCTTTTTAAAGTTAATTTTGAGTAGGGGCTTCTGAATGTGTTTTTACCTTGGATTTTGGCACAAGGGATTTTAACTTTAATCCTGTGTATTAATGTAATTGTTTTTGTAAACAGGAGCCCTCCCTTATGACTCACCTCTTTGTCCACATTCAGGTTTTGCGGACTTCTGTTCCTTCTTGTGCTTTTTGCGATGCCTTGCTTTTGCCGACTTCTTTTCCTTCCGATGCCTTTTGTCTTTCCTTGTATGCTTTTTTTTGTAACGCCTTTTCTTATGACTTTCATCGTCTGATGACAATGAAGAATTGGAGGAAGAAGAGGAAGATGAATTACTGGTGGAAGAGGACTCAGATGATGACTCAGATGAAGTGGTGTGGTCAGAAGTTGTGGTATGGCATATCTTGTCTGAAAAGAAACAATAAGGAAAGGGGACGGGAAAGTTTAATCAAGTGAAGTTTAAGTGAGAAGCTTCAGTACTCACATACTGTACATTTTGTCAGGTACAAAGGTGTATGTGTGTCCATCCTCAAGACCAACATGGTGACAACATGAAAAAAAAGTTATACTTGATATTTGATATTATCGATGGAGTCTTCAAAGGGCTCTACTGTGTAAGGGTTAATGTATAGAATGCCAGCCATTATCAAAAAAATAAGCCCCGACAGAGCGACCCGGACCCCACTTATTATACGGCTACCTACCAACATAAGAGAAGACACTTTACCTGATGGGTCTTTAAATGTATTTTTTACTGTTTTCATTGGCAAATGATGAGAAACAAACTTCACCAAACTCACTGAACTTGAATACAACATTCTTTAGAACGCAGCTGAACAACTGTCTGTAGTGAATCAGTGGCAAAAAGGCCACTATCCTTGACAGCGGTCAATTATGCTTAGCATAAAGAATTGACAGCCGAACGTGAATGGAGCGTTCTACTTACACTGTGAAGAGCCCTATATTAAAATGTTTTAATCCAAGTGGTGTTTGTTGTTAAGTCAGTGAGGATAGGAGCAGGCTTCACTCAATTTGTCTATTTCTAAACTTTAAGAGTGCTGGCCTGGATAGTTATACATACAAGAAAAATAGGAGAGAGGCCGCACTATGCATACATACTCTTAAAAGAGTATGTATGCATAGTGCGGCCTCTCTCCTATTTTTCTTGTTTGTTGTTAAGTGTCATATTGAGATAAAGTATTGACTTACCAGCCCCTTGTTTGCGAAGAGTCCAATTCCTTTTTCAGCTTCTTGTTCTTCCTTATCAGGACACCCTCTCTCTCCTTAGCTTTAAGGAGGAGCTCTGATACTGTTGGAGACATAGAGTTTCCTGAAAGACAGAAAGCAAGGAAGAAAAAAAAAATAAATAATAGGTAGAGCATGCTATGTTTCTGTTTTAAAAGCACATCAATACTACATTCATGGTTTGCTCTACATTTGTTCACCATGCAGTATGCTGTTTTTCACCAAAATACAGGCAGTATAACCACAATTAATGACAATAATAAACATAATAGGCTATTTGAAGATTTTGAGAGACTACACATAATACAATTAGTAGTCAGTTCTGCCCTTTGATGGCATATAGGCTTCAACAACTGTGAATGTTTACAGTGTAGGCTACATATGCTAAAAAGCATTTCTTAAATGTTTGCCTCTCGAAAACTATCTGCATCCCTCGGAGTGCTGCTCTAAAAATGAGTTAACGACCTGTGTGTAGCTGCTAAGCTGCTCCAAGACATCCTACAAGCTTTCACGCTAGCTACACCAGATGTGATAAGATAGCCATGCACATTTGACAAGTTGTTATAAACTTTAGGGGAAAAAAGCTAACGCTAGAAACTACTGTTAAGACAGTAAGTTGGATGCATTAATAACAGGCTAATAAGAATGAAAGTTAAGAAACTTACCGGCGGTTTGAGTTGAGTTTAGCACTATCTGGCTGGAACTCCCTTCGTGTCCATCAACGCCATCGTCATTGTCGATTAGGGTTACAGGCGATTTCTTTTCACCATCTAGTTTCCTGATCTTCCCTGACCTTGTAAAAGGTCTAATTTTTCTTTTTGCCATTTCGTGTCTAAGATAAATGGCAATGAAATGTAATGCTATGCTTATTTTCTTCTTTTAATTCCACGTTACTTCGAGATCTTGTCACTAGCCACTTGGTAACATAACGAAAAAAGAAAGATTAGCTACCCTCAGCCGGAGTTTCCTGAATTCATTGACTTCAGAATAAGAGTTTAAAATCCCTCTCTTTGGGTTTGAAACTTGCCATGTTGATTTATAATTTGTAAATTGTATACTTTATAGCATGCTATTGAAAACCAACAATGGTAAATGAAGGCTGATAACATTGTGGCAAAACAGTATCATCAGTCAATGCTTATATTTGTATAATGACGTTTCCCCCCACCCTATTGCTACCAATGCACTTCTGGCGCGTATTTTTTGGCGCAAACTGGAACACAGTAGCATATTTCCTTATGGAATCAAGATGCCTGTTTAGCAAGGGAGCTGCGGCAACTAATTGAAGGAAGAAGAAGTAAAAATAATTTAAAGAAGCTTATAAAATGGTTGCAGAGGAGAAGACTGTGATAAAAAAAAAGATCAAATGCAACTTTTGCCACCATACAATGAAAATTGAACAGAAGTGTCGTGGTGTGGATAAATGTGAATGGTAAGTTGTCTTTTTATCCATAGGTTATATTTATCACAGATAGATAGGCCTACATCTTGAATGAAAACCACTTATATTTTCTATATACTTAGGCTACTGGCATTTTTGTTTCTCATTTTATATTTTGTAGGCTACCAGGCTATGTAGGCATATCGGCCTAGGCTAGAAGACTCATTTCTAATTATCTGAAAAGCCTATATGATTTATATTTATGGGGGAAACATGTATAAGCCTAGGATACTATGAATTGAGATCAAACAAATAACTTTAAGTTTGATTTCATTGCTTGTGTTTTTTGTCCACAGGGTATGTCGACGTCGGGCCAAGCACAAAGGCATAGTCAGGAAATTCATCCGACACCAGACAATCTTCAGCAAATCCAAGATGTGCCTTTTCAGCTGGATGAGGTTCTTATACAGGTATGGACATAGACTACTACAGTAACAGTAGGTATATGTAGGCCAATTAGTTTTTAATGTTGCTTAAACAGGGCCTATACCCATAACAAGGCTTAAATATCAGATAGTCTTTTGGTATAACCTTTGGATGGACAATTAGGCACTTTTAAGTTCATCTTGAACATTCTGATCACAATAGGCCTTTCTCACAAAACGACCGATGGCCCAAAAAGTCTTCAGAGCAGGGACTGGCTCTTCCGGTTCCTGCACCTATAGGCGCTACACACCAACCCGATATCGACTGACGGATGCCGGCGGTGGTAGCTTTTCTGCCGATTACACATGTTGAATCGGCACAAAAGCTATCGCCGTCGGCACCTGGCAGCCAACTTTGGGTTGGTGTGTAGCGCCCTTAAACATTGGAAGCTCAAGTACACTGCTCTGAAGACTTTTTGGGCCATCGGTCGTTTTGTGAGAAAGGCCTATAGACAAGTAGGCTAAATTATAAATTCAGGTGTAAAAAGTTACCATGAATCATTATGTTTAATCATTCAGAGCGTACCATTTGCCAAGGTGAAGTGAAATGTGATCACATATCTAAAAAAAAAATAAAGTAGGCTATTCTAAGATTTTTCCTGTGGGAAAATAACATGGGGATTTTAAATTATCGCATCTTTTAAACTCTCGCGGGGATGAAAAAGTCTGAAATGCAGACGTTTTCCTGAACACACTTTTGTCCTCTGCCTTCGAGTGGATACTGTGATCTCCGGTACGTGAAGGCGGCACACTTAGATTATTGCTACCCCAGAGCTAACTTGCAATGCAATTTGCCATAGGTAGTTAGCTTCAATTAACAACCGGATCTCCTTATATGGGCAAAGATGGCCGTTTTGGTTCTTTTTTGTAGGCAAACTTCAGAGGTCTATTGAGTCTGCCTGTCTGTCTCTATCAATAATCTATCTGTACTAGATATTTCCATCTAGTTACCTGCACTCTCTTCCATATCTACCCGACTATCATCTATCCATGTACCTATGTCTATTCATCCACCCACATCTGTCTATGTCTTCACTTTCTCCCCTTTTCACTCTTTCTGTTTGTCTTACCTTCCTCTTTCTCTCCTTGATGCATATTTCATGTGTCCTAATTAGGTGTCTGCTTACTGTTTATTATGCAAATTTTCACCATTACTATAATATTGTCTATTATCAGGTTTGCACAAGGCCTACGGTTAAGACAAGTTGACATGATAACCGATAACATTGCCACAAGTTCAGCAACACTGACAAGAATGGCCAAACTTTTGAGAAATGTCTGTGTTGAGGCTGTGGAACGAATGCGAAGGAAGAGAGGACAGTGGCTGGAAGGTCGAAGAGAGTTTGTGGAGATAGATGAAAGCCACTTCAGGCACAAAAGAAAAGTAAATGCAAACACAACACTTCTTTTTGTTATTCCTCATCATCTTCCTCTTTCTCCTATTTTTATTACCAAAGAGTAAAATAATGCTTAAACATAATTTGTAATATCCATGTGTGCTTTTTTGACAGTATGGACGTGGCCGGATAACAGGTGGCTGGAAAAGAAAAAAGTGGGTGTTTGGGATGCTCGGTGTGAAGCACTCAAGACGTCGACCTATTCTACGTTTAGTGCCAAAAAGGACAAGACAAGAGCTGGTACCTCTCATCGTCCACCATATTAGAAGAGGGACTTCAGTTTTAAGTGACGAATGGCGAGCCTACCGCCAGGTACTGCCTGCACTGGGGTATGATCATTACACAGTGAACCACAGTCAAGCATCCGTCAATGCAGATACAGGTTGCCACACTCAGCACATCGAGAGGGCTTGGTGGAGTTATAAGGAGATCATCTCAAGATGCAGGGGGAATCGGACAGAGGACTTGCTAACAGATCACCTTACACTAATTGAGTGGAATGAATGGCTAGCCAAAAAACATCGCAATGGCCCACTGGGTCGCCTACTCCATGACAGTGCCAAGAAATATAAATAGAAGTTGTTTTGATGTGATGTTTTCCATAATCAAATTTGTTTTGTCAACTTTCATAACTTACCGTTTTGGTGAAACTTCAAATAAACATTATGTTCATAGATGGTTTGCACTCCAGTTATTGATTATGAGATTGACATTTTTAGATAATTTACAAATTGTTTATTAACATATAAAAGACTAAGATGCAACTTCATAATAGCCATTAAAAAAAAGGTTTGATGCAATAATTTCCCATCAATTAATTATAAAATGTACATTTTTAGATAGTTTACAAATGATTTACTACCAAATAAAAGACTACGACCCAACTTTATCATAGCCATCTGAAAAACAAATTTGTAACAAATTTGTAATTGTTTTTCTAACTAACTGTTAATCAATAGAACATCATTTATAGTTCAATAGTTAATCAACCTATGTAATATCCATAGGCGTTGTGTATATGGCTATGTAAAGGCCTACGATCAACATTATAATCATTAACAATAACTCAATATATCATTATTAATAATATGATATTTGCAATAATAATGTAGCTTATTAATATAAAATAAATTGAAATCAAGCTATCACTAAACTGATATTTTTTAGTATGTTATATATAAATAAATTGTTTATTTTTTCATAAGCTGATAATAAAGTATTTGTAAGTTATGTATTTAGTAATCATTGATTGTTATCTACAAATGATTAAGTTATGATTATTAAGTGATTAAATATTTTATTATAGTTGCAAAATAAAGCATCAATTAACCATTTATAACGGATGGTTATTATAAAGTGCTACCAAGAATTTTATATCAAGCCTGCGCTAACAGTAATCCTCCTGCCCCTGATAGGCCTACCACAGCTGTGGATAGTGTGGAATGTTCAAGTAATAACACAATCCAATGTGTGTCTCAATTGTCCCCTGCTGACCACCTCACACATTTCTCTAGATTTTGCAACGAACTTACATGACACAATGCCATAAAATATGCCAGTTTTAGGACACAGAATAATGTTTGTAATGATACCAGGTGTAATGAGCTATTCATTGTCGAAGGTGCATGGTGAAGTGAAATTCTTACTTTGGAAAACAAACATTTGCCGATATCATCGCCGATCATCAGAGTATTGCAACATATTCTATGTTCTGGACTGCAGGTAACTTGTTAAGCCAGTGGTTCTCAAACTTTTATTTCATTCCCCACTTTGATCAAGGGGCATGATGATAGTGGAGATAACGTGTTATCCCGAGGCTTTTGCAAGTCAGCATCTTCGACGGTAGTCTATTAAAAATATAAGTTTTCGATGTCCCAAACGGAGAGCCATACTTTATTGTTTTTAACGATCTCTATGCTACTCACAAAAATGTAGGCATGGGGACATGATAAAGTAGGCTATCTGTGACGGAGCGATATGCACCCCGTCACTATAAATAGCGCTATGAGCGCTATTGAGTGCTTATGAACATTTTGAATGCTATTGAGTGCTTATGAACATTGTGAGCGCTACATAACAATAGTGGACTGTTTTACTTCTACTCTAATAATGACTATGTGAAATAATATTAAGGAATCGGGTATGAATGCTTTGCAACTGTGACTCGGTTGGGACTTTTGGTATACTAGCGTGGCAACTACGTTATGAAGCGATGCAACTCTTAATTGACATTGTTAGCGAGTGCGGGAGGTTGCGGGTGTATTGGCATGATGCGCGCCATGCCGTGAGCCTTGCTTTCCACACACTCATCCATTCATTCACACAGGAGAACTTCATACTAATCGCGGAGCTTACCTGCAGCATTACCGATGTCTGCCAAAGCAGAGCGCATTGACTGTGGCTTCCTTATTCACGCAGGAGCGCCAACAAGTGGATTGTACCACATCCAGGAGGGGTGTTTTGCTCCCGTGTTGTATTGTATCATTGTTTAGCTGCAATGAGCTGTGATATTTAAATGTGGGCATATTAGCGTGTTCAACATGTAAGTTTGTATGTATTATACATGGTTTTGTTACTGAAATGTAATTCCTTCACTTAATTGATTTATGAATGTTGGTTTACTCCTGAGGGGAGGAGTTACTCACTTTATTACCTGTGTTCAGGTAATGGGGAATTGAGTCTATTCTGGACCTCTGTTGTGAGAGGTTTGTTGACTTGTGTAATTACAACCTTTTTGCTGATAGTAAGGATTTTGTTAACGGCAAACTTTGAATGTTAAATGTACCAGTCTGTCTTGTCTGTTCACCTGCCGGCAGCTTAAAAATAAATAGCTTTCTTCATACTGGAACAATCTTTGCTGGTGACTGCCTCCACCGCTCAACCCACTACTTCACATTTGGTGGCAGCGAAAAACTCCCAGTGGCCAGGGGGCAGTATAACCATGGACTTTGTACATCAGTATGGCTCCTAGAAAGAAGAAAGCGGGGATGGCTGAAGGCGGAGCTGTTGGTGATGTGCCGCCACCTGGAGGTGGGGATGAACAGGATGAGGAGCTGAGAAGTATGTTTCGGAACTTCATGATGACGCAGCAAGCGCAAGAGGATCGATACGAGAGAGATATGGCTCGGCAAGAACAGAGATGGAGAGTTCTGCAGCATCAATTCTCTCTTCTTCAAGGAGAGGTGACTCGGGACAGGCGTGAGAGAGGAGCAGCGGCCAAGGGTTTGTCTGTATCTGCTCCTGTATCTACGGTAACTAGTCCTTTGGCAAGACCCGGCGTCCTGGAGCAGACGACTGCTTCAAGGGTTCCAGTTCCAGCAGCTCCGGTTGTGGTTCCGGTGGTGGCACCAAGGGCCGCACCCGCAGCATCAGTTCCAGTGCAGGCAACGATTCCAGCGGTGACTCAGGGAGTGGCTCCAGTCATGACAACAGCGGCGGCAGCATCAACAACCACAGCACCAACGGCCAGTGCTCCAGGAGGGGGTCCAGCGCCAGGTGGATTGACTGTTCCGTGGACCCAGTGGGGGGCAGGTATGCACACTTCAGCGTCCTTTCTACCCATGGGGCATTTTCAAAATGACATGGCAAGCCCCCCAGTGTTAAGCCCTGTGGCTGTGGACTACTCACACTTTCCTCACTATGCTGGCTGGAGGGGTCCAAGGTTGCAAAGATATGTGGAAGGTGAAGACATTGAACACTTTTTAACAGCCTTTGAGCGACTAGCTGGTGCAAGTGGTTGCCCTAGATCAGAGTGGGCAATGCACTTAGTGCCTTTGCTTACGGGGAAGGCAAAAGCAGCTTATATAGCAATGGACTTTGACGAAACAATGGACTATGATAATGTTAGAATGGCAATACTGGACAAATTTGAAATCAACCCAGAGACTTATAGACAGCGCTTCCGGTCATTAGAAGTACAGCTAGATGAAACCCCCAAAGAACTGTACACCAGGCTTAAGGAGCTCTATGAGAAGTGGGTGTGCCCAAAGGCTCATTCTAAAGAAGAGATTGGGGAGCTTCTTGTACTTGAGCAGTTTTTAAGAATGGTGAACAGCGAGGTGCGTCTGTGGATTAAGAAGCACGACCCCAGCAGTGCCAAAGAAGCGGTCAGCTTGGCAGACGCATTCATGTCGGCACAGAGAGGCTCAAGACAGTATAAGTTGGGCTCTAGTAGGCCATATGAGGCACCAAAGCCAGGCAGGCCTGAGGGTGGTCAGGTTAGCGGTGAGCGGAGGAGTGAGCGTCCACCCAAAGCTCCCAGTGAAGAACCGGTGTGCTATCACTGTGGTCAGACAGGCCATATCAAGCCTAAGTGCCCCCTTAGAAAGCCTAAAGTGTCTCATGTGTGCTACATTCCAGATGGTGAGGTCACTGATTGTCTGGGAGAACAATGGGAGTCAATGGTGGAAGTGACAATTGAGGGGAAGCGGCTTAAGGCCCTGATTGATACTGGTAGCAGCCAAACTTTAGTTGGGGTTGAATGGGTTCCAGAAAATGCTGTCCAGACAGAACACACTGTGAAGATACGCTGTGTACATGGAGATGTGATTTCATATCCTACAGCAGACATTTATATGCAAATTGGTGAGCAGGAGTACTTGGTGTCGGTGGGTGTAGCTGAGCACTTACCATATCCAGTGGTGTTGGGCAAAGACATTCCAGGTCTGTTGGAGCTGGTTGAGCCTGTGAAGCCCTGCAATATGGTGGTGACGAGGGCGAAGACCAGGGAACGGGGAACGGACTGTTCATGGGATGTGTTGCCATTTCCGGAACACCCACCGAAGGTGCCGAAGACCAGGAGCCAACGGAGACGTGAGCGGTTCAGAGGAACAAGGGTCCAAGAGACACTCCCACTGCCAGAGTCAGGTGAGCACACCTCATTTGCCCTTTCTCACAACATCAGAGAGCTGCAGAAAGCTGATGACACACTTAAGTCCTGCTTTAAAGACTTGAACCCAGATTCAGAGGGAAATGCAGAAGCCACTAAGTTCAGACTGAAGCAGGGTATCCTGTATCGCCACGGGGATGGGGGAGAGCAGCTTGTTGTACCTAAATCACTCCAATCTACAGTGCTAGAGCTGGGACACTCGGTACCGTGGGCTGGTCACTTGGGGCAGAACAAGTCATGGGAAAGAGTGGCCAGAAGGTTTTATTGGCCAAACATATACTCAGATCTTATTGAGTTTTGCAGGACCTGTCCGGAGTGTCAGCTGACAGCGCCAGGCCGGAAGAGCTGCAGAGCACCACTAATCCCTATGCCTATCATTGAGGTACCATTTAGGAGAATTGGGATGGATATAGTGGGTCCCCTGGAACGGAGCAGAAGAGGCAACCGCTACATCCTGGTGATCGTGGATTACGCCACGAGATATCCGGAAGCATTTCCTCTGCGACAAATTAAAGCAAGGCAAGTAGCCAATGCATTACTTCAACTGGTCACAAGGGTGGGGATTCCACAGGAGGTACTGACTGACCAGGGCACCAACTTCACATCCAAGTTGCTGAAACAGGTCTATCAGTACTTAGGCATTAAGGGAATCAAAACTACACCATACCACCCGCAGACTGATGGCTTAGTGGAAAGGTTTAATCAGACACTGAAGAATATGTTGCGCAAGTTTGTTGCAGAGTCAGGAGCCGACTGGGATGAATGGCTACCATACCTGCTGTTTGCCTACCGAGAGGTACCACAAGCTTCTACAGGCTTCTCCCCATTTGAGCTGTTATATGGAAGGCAGCTGAGGGGGCCATTGGACATCTTGAAGGAGGCATGGGAAGGCCAGCAGCCACAGCAAGGTATGAACATTCTGTCGTACGTCCTGAAAATGCGCAACAAAATGGAATATCTTGCAGAGCGGGTCCAGGAGAATATGAGGGCAGCCCAGGCAACTCAAAAGAGCTGGTACGACAAAGCTGCGAGGGACCGCTCATTCAAGCCAGGCCAACAAGTTCTACTGTTGCTGCCGACCACTGAGATCAGCCTCTTGGCAAAGTGGCAGGGACCTTTTACAGTCATCCGCAAGGTAGGCTCTGTCACTTATGAGATCAGCATGCCAGGGAGAAGAAAAGAAAAACAGATCTTCCACATTAACATGCTGAAGGAGTGGCGACCGCGGGAGGCAACAGTGGAGCATCATCTCTTGGCCAGGAAAGTGGAAGAAGAGGAGGACCAGGACGAGCAGTTCTTCCCAGTGGAACAACGACAGGAGGTGAGCCTAGATCTGTCTCATCTTTCCCCAGGGCATCAACAGGAGCTGGAGGCGTGTATACCAGAGGGGCTTGTCTCGGAGATGCCAGGGAAGACGGAGCTGGTTCAGCACCATATCAGGCTCAAGGCACCTGGACCGGTGAGACTGCCAGGATATCGCATCCCTGCTCAGCTTCTTCCCAAAATCAGACAAGAAGTGGAGACCATGCTGGAGATGGGGATCATTGAGCCCTCCCACAGTGAGTGGTCATGTCCAGTTGTGCTGGTTCCTAAAAAAGATGGCAATTTGAGATTTTGCATGGACTTTAGGCAGCTTAATTCAATATCTGCTTTTGATCCTTACCCTATGCCCAGGGTTGATGAACTAATAGATCGGCTAGGGGCCGCCAAATACCTTACTACCCTGGATTTGAGTAAGGGATATTGGCAGGTGCCCCTGACAGACAGCACAAAGGAATTGACTGCTTTTAGAACTCCATTCGGGTTCTTCCAGTACACTATGATGCCTTTTGGCCTAAAGGGGGCGCCAGCTACATTCCAGCGCCTTATGGATAGGGTACTGGAGGGGGCCCGGGATTACGCATCAGCGTACCTTGACGATGTGGTGGTCTTCAGTCGGACGTGGAAAGATCACCTGACCCATGTCCGGGATGTTCTGCAGAGGATCAAGACAGCCGGACTGACGGTGAATCCAAATAAGTGTGCCATGGCTCAATGTGAGGTACAATACTTGGGGTATGTTATTGGTGGGGGGACCATTAAGCCCCAGTTGAGTAAAGTAAGTGCCATTCTAGACACCCCAAGACTAACTACAAAGAAGCAGGTGCGTTCTTTCCTGGGTGTAGTAGGCTGGTACAGGAGGTTTATACCCAACTTTGCCAATAGAGCTGCCCCATTAATTGAATTGACTCGTAAGTCCAGTGCTAACCAAGTTCCCTGGTCTGAAGATTGTGACAAGGCTTTTAATGATTTGAGGAGTTGTCTTTGCAGTGATCCTATTTTGCAGAATCCTGACTTCAGCCAGCCATTCACCGTGCAGACAGATGCCTCGGGAGTAGGCCTTGGTGCGGTGTTGCTGCAGGGGGAGCCAGGACAGCAAAAGCCGGTGGTGTACCTCAGCCGAAAACTCTTCCCACGGGAACTCCGGTATTCAACGGTGGAGAAAGAATGCCTGGCGATCAAGTGGGCCCTGGAGTCGCTGAAATACTACCTGGTGGGCAAGGACTTCATCCTGGAGACAGATCACCGCGCTCTGAAATGGCTACATCGGATGAAGGACACCAACTCCAGGGTGACCCGGTGGTACATCTTGCTACAGCCCTTCAACTTTGAAGTCCGGTACAGAGCGGGACCAGAGAACATCACAGCAGACTACCTTTCTCGGGTTTTCGAGGACGAAAATCCTTGAGGACGGGGTAATGTGACGGAGCGATATGCACCCCGTCACTATAAATAGCGCTATGAGCGCTATTGAGTGCTTATGAACATTTTGAATGCTATTGAGTGCTTATGAACATTGTGAGCGCTACATAACAATAGTGGACTGTTTTACTTCTACTCTAATAATGACTATGTGAAATAATATTAAGGAATCGGGTATGAATGCTTTGCAACTGTGACTCGGTTGGGACTTTTGGTATACTAGCGTGGCAACTACATTATGAAGCGATGCAACTCTTAATTGACATTGTTAGCGAGTGCGGGAGGTTGCGGGTGTATTGGCATGATGCGCGCCATGCCGTGAGCCTTGCTTTCCACACACTCATCCATTCATTCACACAGGAGAACTTCATACTAATCGCGGAGCTTACCTGCAGCATTACCGATGTCTGCCAAAGCAGAGCGCATTGACTGTGGCTTCCTTATTCACGCAGGAGCGCCAACAAGTGGATTGTACCACATCCAGGAGGGGTGTTTTGCTCCCGTGTTGTATTGTATCATTGTTTAGCTGCAATGAGCTGTGATATTTAAATGTGGGCATATTAGCGTGTTCAACATGTAAGTTTGTATGTATTATACATGGTTTTGTTACTGAAATGTAATTCCTTCACTTAATTGATTTATGAATGTTGGTTTACTCCTGAGGGGAGGAGTTACTCACTTTATTACCTGTGTTCAGGTAATGGGGAATTGAGTCTATTCTGGACCTCTGTTGTGAGAGGTTTGTTGACTTGTGTAATTACAACCTTATTGCTGATAGTAAGGATTTTGTTAACGGCAAACTTTGAATGTTAAATATACCAGTCTGTCTTGTCTGTTCACCTGCCGGCAGCTTAAAAATAAATAGCTTTCTTCATACTGGAACAATCTTTGCTGGTGACTGCCTCCACCGCTCAACCCACTACTTCACACTATCCAACTGTCGTGTGTTAAATTATTGTGATTACGAGCCAGTGGTTTTCAAACATTATGCGTCTCGGACATCTAACTAAATGCAACAGGCTCATATCGTCCTTGCATTTGCAAAATGAGGACCAGTGTTTTGTCAAATTGCAAATAGCTATTCGTTTTAACTATTTTTTTATGATAGTATGAAGTGCTTTTTGTATAGACTACTATCTTAATCTTGGAATATGGGGAGGGAAGTGGCACGTCTGCAGTCAGCCAAATATGAATGTAATTCTGCGGCATAAAGCAGATGTATTTGTTTATTGTACAGAAAAATTGCAGTCAAGAAGTAGGGCAAATTAAGACACTGTTTTGATTTGCGTAGTTGCGTTACCCCCAACAATGACAATAACATAGACAGCAAATTAAGATATTTTTTCGTTTTGTGGAGCGGCACCGGTAGGCTATCAAAAGCAGATTTCGATTTTCGCTACCACCGTGTAGTCAAGCCTTAAGCCATACCCAAGTAGCCTTAATCGAGGTAATGTTTAATTAGCCTACGATTTATTTTGTTATTGACTTCGTAGGCTGGGATTCCTCTCGGTAACAATTACGTTTAAAGGTAGCCTAGCCTCCTGCTTTTTCAGAAGGGGCGGCAGTCAGGCTACTGACAGAGCGATGTACAGTGGCAGAGCGACGCACAGTGGCTGAAAGTGGTACTAAAGCTTCACGCAGCTTCACGCCTCGTAATGCGCGAATTAAGTGGTCATTTGAAAGCGATGCCCACTGTATGTTACTGTTAAACGTAGGCCTAACTGGTATCATTACAAACATTATTCTGTGTCCTAAAAACTGGCATTTGGCATTATGTCATGTAAGGTCGTTGCAAAATCTAGAGAAATGTGTGAGGTGGTCAGCGGGGGACAATTGAGACACACATTGGATTGTGTTATTACTTGAACATTCCACACTATCCACAGCCAAGTGCGTCGTAGTGGGGGGACAAGTGGGAATAAATTACTCGGGCCCCAAGTGGGGGGAGGGCCCCTAAGGAGTTGAATTTTATTTTCCTTAATAATAAATAATTTCCTTAATTTAAAGATCTTAATAAATGTTATTAACTAATATATAGATATATAATATAGATGCAAATATTTCGGGTAAATGCATCAGTTGATTGATGTATTAAATTGTGTTTAAGCCAACATTGTTTGAGGGCAGGCACCCTCTCCCTTGAACGAAATGATTCAGTCCGCCTTCCCCTGCTAGGCGCATTTTTGAAGTAACGTTCATTCTGCCGAAGCGGCAATGCAGACGGTTACGGTGTGAAGATGTCTAAGTCTAAAAAAGCTAAATCCGGTTCCCAGAAAAGAAAAGAGAGGCAAGAAAGGGAGAAAAAAAGAAATGAGGGAAACAAGTGTTAACAGCCTTCTTTCCCAAGAAAGGTGAGCCCAATGTGAAAGCAATAGTCTACAAATGAAATTAACTCCTGAAGGTTACAAAACACTTCAATACCACCGTGAATCCGCGATTATCAGTGCTAAAACAGCATTAACACAAAATTAGAAATAACATGATGCCTGATTTATAGCCTACCACAACATTTCAATAGCCTACTAATTCGAAAATTATTATGAGCTAATAGCATAAGTTCATGAGGAAAGGCTGTCAAATTAGTAGCAAAGCTAACTTGTGAAACGCATCACACTCAGTTAGCTATAGATAGCTGTTCTCTCAGCCAAAAGTGTTCAATTTGTATAGATAGCTGTTCTCTCAGCCACAAGTGTTTTCATTCATTTCATGTTCTAGCTTTTAAACATTCTTCAAATAAAACAGAAATTCAGTGAAGTCTTGGGTAATAAGATTATTTTCTGTTATACAGTACATATAAGAGTTGTTAGATTAATTCAATGTGTGATTAGATAGTAGTTAGTTGTGAACCTCATGCTTCATGCTTACAGCCGGTGGTTGGTTGGTTGGGGGGGGGCCCATGGCCACCACTTGTGCATAGGGCCCAGAATTTGGTGCTACGCCCCTGTCCACAGCTGTGGTATCGGGGGCAGGAGGATTACTGTTAGCGCAGGCTTTATATAAAATTCTTCAACAGAAGGCCTGCCTCGAATGCAGGCTTGCCCAAAATAAAGGCCTGTGGTTTGCGCAGCCTACAGTAAGTAGGTTAATTAACAGACCCGCCACAACCCATACAGAAAAATAATATATTCACATATATGCAGCTTGAACATATTCCAGTATAAGCACATCTATGTTAAATAAATATATTTACATCTATGTTAAATACATATATTTCCATGTATGTAGCAATATATTTCAAAATATAAGTAAATATTCAATATTGGCCACTTTCTTATATTTTATGCATATAATTAAATATATTTAAATATATGACACTAAGAAGCATGATCACATGACCCTTGATGACGATTCTGATCACATGATCTATATATTTCAGACATATATTTCTCTAATATAGTTCATATTCTACTATGGTTTGATATTTTCCGCATTGATCAATAAATATTTCACTATTGTGTTTACTTAAAATCAACCATAGTATCAGTATAAAGAGGAAAAAACACACAACACTTCTGTTATCTTTTATTCTATTTTATTGAAAATCTTTGTTTTTGTTATGGAACCTCAGTTCTGTCACTTTGGCATTTATTGCCTGGCCCAGCAATCTGGAGTGAGTGTCTGGCCTGGGAACTGCTTCAGGGTGGCCTCTGAATAAGACAGAACATATACAAATAGAACATGCAAAACATTAGTGACACAAATACAGATGCTAAAGTGCAGAAACACTGTTGTGTTATCACGATAATTGGAGATAAATACAAAGTGAGTTGGAGAGAAAGACATACAAATAAAATAAACTCACCAATTATCGTCTTAGTCCTCTCAGGGTCCAGGCATTCCCTCTAAGTGTCTCCTAAAAAATAGCACAATCAATTAGGACCTCAAATAGTTACAGTTTACTAACACAGAAAAGATCTATGGTGAGGCGAAAATGTGAAGCAGTCCACACAGGCAGCCTAACACTTTTAAATAAGACAACACAACTAATATATCATATACACAGAAGAGAGAAGCACACAGATACACACTGAAAGGAAAAGTTAGTTTCATTCTCAAATTTTTACTAAACTTGTACAACCAAGAAGCTGCTATTTCATTAAAGTTAAACATGTACATTTTAATGTAAAAGTTCACATCTGTATGAAAACACAAACCTTGTTGAATAAAAGCCTTCAGACTCACAACCTCCTCTTGGAGAGCCATTATCGCCACCTCTTCTTTAGGTGGTTGTCAGTTCTGGGTTATCTCCCACAGCTCACACTCATAGAGAGCTCTACCAGCCTTCTCTGAAACCTGCAAGTGAACAGAATATACAGCATGAATGAGAGTGGTGTTGGTAAAGGGTATACTCGCGTAATATGTAATGTCCTGGGATATTCCCACTCATGAAGTGTCTCCCATCTGAGACTGCTATCTGAGACTGTAGGGAAGCTGTACCAACCATCATAGAAAGATATGGTTGGAAAGGTATTTCAGTTCACTTTGTGTCCCCAGTAGCTTGAAGCTAATTTCTTGTCATTCAAAAGATCAAAACTACTCAAACAAATGTATAAATTCTCAGAAACAAAAGGTTATGTTCTGCATTCGAAAATAGACCTTTAACAAAAAAGTTATATTCATAAGTAAACATTAATTTTTGATTACCTTTGGTCTATGTGATGATGAAGCATCAACATCAACATTTGTCAGTGAAGCATACTACGGGTTGGGCTTGGGTCATCTTGGTCTCAGGTCTTCTGGTCCTTCCTGCGGTGTCCTTGATGTAGCTTTCGAGTGTTGCCTCCCTCTCTAAAATGTAAAAAAAAGGGGTTTCAGTGCTCAAATATACTACATGACTATACATGGTCCTTTTCAATACAATTCAACTTTTACATTTCCATAATTTAGCATGGGTATGAATGGTTTTGCAAGAATGTCAGTGCACAAAGCATGACAAAGTAGTTTGTAGTTGCACAAAAACAAAACACATTACTTGCAATACCATTTCCATGAAATTAAGCACAGTACTTGTGTCTTCAATTTCTACACGTCCACTCTAATACTCTCCAGCACATACCACATTACATCCTATCTAAAAAAGATATTTTTAAAAGCTAATGTTAGCTCTAAGTGTTGTCCATGATGCAACAATAGCAGCTAGCTAGCTAAACCACAGTGCATAGAATGTCTACACCTTAGGCTAGTAATGTTAACCGTTACATTTTCTGTCTTGCATGACAAATCATAAGTTAGCTTCTATTTATGCCTAGCTATCAATCTACATGCCAGAGGCAAATATACTACCAAATATGGCCGGGAGACAGGTTAAATTGGTATTTCACTGTCATTACAAGTCGTTTTCATTAATTGTCCAAACGTTTCTCAGTGAATTTATTGTTCAATCCCCTTTCAGGTGTAAAATAATAAAGCTAGCGCTGGCTAATTTATGCTAACGTTAATGTTACAGAAAGTAGCAAAGGTTAGCTTCCAGCTTCCACCAATAATACCATTGTTAATTCGGACATTAACTTCTGCAAATGTTATATGAAAGCAATTCAGCATAGAATGAAGATCTACTTACCAGCAATTTTGACCACCATGGCCTCGAAAACCGGCCAAGAGCCTTCCTCCCCTCCACCACATAACTGTTTCTAGCAAGATGTTGTCCCATCCAGAGCCTTGAAAAAGTCTTTCTCATTAACGTTAGGTCTATTAATGCAGTCAGTCGGCAAAATACTGGTTTTGCCCTCATACCAATCCACTTAACCAGAGCAAACGGTTTACATTTGGACTAGTAGTAGCTGTTAGTTATGCTTATGTAGTGAAAAAGCTGCAAACAAACATTTTAACCGTTATTCCAACGACCTTAGAGTACGTTGGTAGTGACGTATTTTGAAGTTGAAGGTTTTTTGTAAACCCCACCCATCACTGCCTGTGTGCAAATAAGTTAATTGAATATATTCACCATATATGTTCATGTACGATATCCACATATATGTTACATTGCTGGGTCCCACATATACTTGCATATATACATTCTTGTACTATATATGTATTAAATATATTGTAGCCATCTATTTAAATATAAGCTGGATGTAGCTGCATATATGTGAATATATTTTTTTCCCTTGATTTTTCTGTATGGGAATGTGCGGTATGATGATTTTTTACGAGCAAGATGTTTTTGGTGCCCTACGCACACTGCATGTTCTGAAATAACATCATCAGTAGCCTAATATTCGACCATTATTTTGTGTAAATGGGCTATGCATTGGGTTAGACACCAGGGGTCATATTCACAAAGCCTTTTATCTTACCACTAGGAGTAGGCTACTCCTAAATAGCAATAAAATATTTTAGCTAGGAGTTTCTCTTATTAAGTTATTCACAAAGCCTTTCAGACCTACTCTTAGTAGAGATGTCCGATAATATCGGCCCACCGATATTATCGGCCCGATATTAGCATAAAAATGTAATATCTGTTAATATCGTTATCGGATTTTTGTTTGCCTTAAAACCGATAAAATAATGCTTGCGTTACACCCAAATAGTGCCTATGCGCTCCTGAAGCGTTTACCGGCGCAAAGATGATGACCTCATCAAGCTGCGTCTTGAAGCATACAAACAAGCGTGGATGGCTGCAGTAACAAACTTGCTCGCTCTGTTTCAACATTATGTCTGTGGTTTGGAATTGGCCATGGCCGTCGTAGCCCCTTGAGTTGGCCGTGACGCCCCTTTGAAAATCAGAGGTTTACAGGCCACGGTGGCCTTGGTGCCCCCTTCTTTAAATATTCTGCTTTGCGTCCTACTAATAGCGATATATATTTAGCCTATGGCCAAATTACGCAGCGGAGAAAGTGACAGCGCAAGAAAGTGCGTCCAAATTAACCCATTCTTCTCAGTTGAACTACTCGCGAAGTAGCCTACTCATCACACAGACATCACAAGTATCACATGGAAGAGCTTTTTCTCAGCTTTTAAACGATGTTAGCCGCTAATTGCTGTGGTGAACGGTTCGCGAGAAAAGTAAATAATATCATTAAATCATAAATTCTACTGAAGGTTTTGTGTCCATCTCCCTACCCATTCATCTCGGTGGAATACTTCAGAACCCTTCGTTTAACATATGACAAACCATATATCAGAATAAACAGCAGACCTTACCGAACAGAAAGGTGTAAATCAGTCCGTTCAAACCGTTCCAGACTAATCCCGTTTTGAATTTGCAGTAAATTTCAACATACATGGATGTCTCCAAATTTGGGATTTAAGTTTTACACTGTGTTTAAATTGTTCCACATTATTTCATAACGGGCCAAATACAAAACAAATATTACAAATGTCGCCTAGATATCGGTAAATCAGAGGACAGCTGACTGTAAGAGTTTGTGAAAGTAGCCTTAATGATCACAAAATGCTAAGCATGCATCTAGGCTATTTGAGTTTCTTAAAGCTGAGCTGTGCTTAAATTGTTCAATACATGATTTCATAACAGGCCAAATATAAAATAAATGTTAAATATAGCCTAGATAACTGAAAATATTAGATGATCGATCAGATGATTTACAGTTATATGTAATATGTCATGTTTTATGTTTTTGTATACAGTGATGCAGGTCTACTGCAGTGAATACAACTTTGATCATTTTTATAGCCTACTACTGTATAGTTAACTTTGGCCTTGGTGCCCTGACATGTGGCCTTTGTGCCCCCCACCAAATATGCCCAACTGAAGGCCAAGTGGCCTTGCCGCTAAAATGGTGAAATTCCAAGCCTGATTGTGGGTATGGCCCGTTATGTACTTCACCTCAAGCCTGAAGTATTTTTTGTAGCTCAAACAAATGTTTTCAAAATTGTGCAGTATAGTTGCTTGCCACATTGTAATTGACTCATATTTGTGCATTCATTCAATTAAGGTGATTGAGTTTTAGTTAAAGAAACAGTTCATGAAGCATCCTACAAATGCAGGCTCATTTAACACAGAAAAAGGGTAGCCTGTCATACACTATGCCTGTTATTTTAGTTGGCTTTACATTCTGCTATGTTGCTCATAGTTGTTCAGGTACAATGTTTTATCATTTGTGAAGAAGTCAAATTTGCCCTATTTGTTGTGGGCATTGTCAAGATTATCTCAGGGACAGTGTAATCCAAACTGTTGTTTGAGACAATTAAAAAATAAAAAATAAACATGGCACTTTTTCCCTAAATTAAGTTGAAGTATTTTTCTTATTTTGCACAGACAATGTTAACATTTGGAAAGCCTTGTTGCATTCAAGAATGCATCACTGGATGCATCCTTGAATGCAACAAGGCTTTCCAAATGTTAACATTGTCTGTGCAAAATAAGAAAAATACTTATATAATATTCCACAACAGGAGATATGTGATGTTACCTAAATTAGTTTTGAGGAAAAATAACCCACATATCGACATCGGTATCGGCTGATATATTGAGAGTTGGACAATATCGGCATATCGGATATCGGCAAAAAAGCCAATATCGGACATCCCTAACTCTTAGTAAGGAAAAATTACAACTCCTGAACAGATTCTGGAGCGGAGCGCTCTAGAATCTTTGACTAAGAGTGAGTGAGTCTTCGTTGCTATGGATGACATTATTACTCATGCACGAGCTTGACTGAAGTGACCACCTTGATTGGCTGATGATTGTAACGCGGGAATGATTCCAAACACCTCCCTTACGATGATGAGTGGCAGGTGACAGGTCTGAGAATGCGTGCGCTACACAAGGACGGAAGATGATGAATAACTGAATAAAAAACTGAATAAGAATTTACATGTTGACAATGAGTAGCCTAGTTTTGGTTGTTGTTGGTGGCATTATTGCATGTTAGTTATGCCTACAATGCAAAATTGCTTCCTCACGATTGGAAGCTCCTGTAGCCGCATAGGATTTCAAAACATGGCGAAATGCCACAAAACCGGTTTGTGAATAGGTCTGTGAGTTAGGAGTCCTCTCGACTTCTTTTAAGCTGTCACAGAGGTGGGAAGGTGGGATTTGTTGGGGGCAGGGCCGGATTAACTGGGCACAAATGTCTGATGGCCCCCCCTGCCCCCCAGCCAATGTGAATCGGGCGGTTGAATATTAGTGTCGGGTGAATTAGGAAATGTTCTCAAAGTACCCCCCCCCCCTGTCAAGCAATATAACCATACAAACGCGCAGCCTGCACTCATTGTTTCAAAATGAGTAATTTCGGCTTTGTCGGAACTGAAGAGCTGTGGACGGCACGGCAGGGCATGCCCAATGAAAATAAATGAACGCAACGCAACACAACAGAGACCTCGCTTCTCTCGCGTCAGTCACTGAAATGAACGCAACACAGAACCCGCTTCTCTCGCGGCAGTCACTGACAGTAGCCTAGAATAAATGCATGGGGAAAAACACTTCCCCATGACAAAGACATCGTAAAACACTGAAAGTTAATATTTTGTCACTAGTAACATACATCTGTCCTTTGTCGAAAGCAGTTGCATGTATAGCTCTGAACAAAACCGTTCAAGAGTTATTTAAGGGGGACGAATGACAGCTTAAATTATGTAAACTTCCCACGACTTCATATCATGAATGGTACTTCAAGTATGTGTTATTTTAGATAGATTGCTGCTGGGCTATATGTCTTGGTTCATGTCTGTTAACAACTCATTGCTGTCCTCGCGGTTGCATCCATCCGCCCTTCTATGAAATGAAAAAGACGTAGGCTATCTGCAAGCTGGCCTATGATTTCATTGCTGAGTTTGCGGCAAAAAGCAAGAACATGTTTTTTTTCAGGATATGGCGAGTCAATGTCATTTATTTGTCCAATGGTAGCCTACAGACCAGTGTCCATAGTGCACAATGTATCAATAGTTTGAATGTCATGTGTGTTTCAACTCATTGACAAATAGCGTTCAGCATGATTCATGTCCAATTAATTCCCCCTGTTAAAGTGTTCGCCTTTGTAGTTTGGTTTCGTGATAGCCTATGATAAACGGCTTATGGCCAAATATGTGACTCAGCTAATGTTATAGGCTATAAAATTTCCCCTCTTAAAGACAAGCTGGTGTAGCCTTTAGCCTACTATTAAAATGCACCGTCAATAGGCTATCGCATGATTTCATGCAAGAAAAGGGCCTCGCACCTGTCAAGTTCGCACAGGGCCTCGCACCCCCTTGCGATGGCCCTGCAGCTCCTCCTAAGACGGGGAAAAAAGGTAAAATACAGTACGTGATAAACCCGGAAAAAGTTGACAGGTAAGCTATGTTTCGGTCCCGGTGATTATTTATGAAATTGTGCAAACGACAGCCTTTTTAAGGCATTTTAAGAAAGGAGTGGTAGCATGCAAGCTCCCAAACTGACCCAGTAGCCTACAGAAGGCATCAATAAATTGAAGGGGAGGGTCATGCGTTTTTTCATAATCACTTTGGAGGGTCATAGAAACATTTCTTGCTGGCGAGGGAAGGTCACGTCTTTTTTGACTAATGCTCCCAAAACTCCTCCAGTAGCCCCTTAAATAAATAACGAACAGTCCATAATGAAGTAAACTTGTGACCATCAAAAATCTTTTATCGCCTGTAACTCTGTGATAACAGGACGTAACAGGAAGGCATTTGGCTGAGCAACAGAGGTTAATATGCTCTATATTTTGTCCAAATGATGTCTGTCTATCATCGTTGCACTCGGAGAAAACCAGAATGTTTAATTTGTCCTGCGTTTCTTCTACGGCTGCAAACGGGATTCACTCGCAGTTAACCAAATATTTCTTTATTAGGGCAGGCATATTTCTGGCTATTAAATTATTTCTAAACCAGTCTGCTAAAGTCTGTAGTGAAGTCTGTGTAGGGTTTTCCAGGCTCCATTTCTTTTTACGAGACACCCTGCTCACAGACATCTGCCGGTTGTTTGGGTTGTTGCAGCGTCATTGTAGCGTCACTGGAAAAATACAAATTAAAGTCGCGTGATACCGCGTGATACCGCGTGATCCCGCGCGCGGACCGCGAGGGAAGCTGGCCAAATCGAAGCACTGACCACTGTAGAAGCTATCAGGCAAGTGTTATTTAAATAAACTCCCGGTGTACTTTTATGAGTAAAGAACATAGTTGTACTATTGTAGAAGTTTCGTACCATTCTGGGAATTATTAGTGGGGTAATTTACGAGATACTAAGTTGGTTCCATTAGCGCCTGCAGAAAGTCATTCGTTTCTGACAGCGCTACTCGACCAGGGTTCGACTTAGGGAAAACAGGTTCTGGGAGGGTGTTTGGCTCGGGGTCATGGTGCAAAGGACCCTAGAGTGAAATTACTCCGAACCATCGCTTTAAGTAAAAGTACAAATAACCGGATAAATATTTACTCTAGTAAAAGTAAAAGTACCACAATGACAATTCTACTAAAGTAAAAATAAAAATGTACTTTAAATATTAAAAGTAAAAGTATTTGCTTAATGTCTATGATTGTAATAAAAAAAACATTATGGGCTGTGGCATTTTAATTAAGTTAGTTTTAGGTTATACTAGGCTAGTTAGTTTTAAGCTAATGTAATTGTGCTTACCATGTGTGGCTCAGTTTACATTCTGACTTACAATTCTGGAGACTATAATTCCGGTTATCTAGTAGGGTGATCTGCCGAGTTAAATACAAAACACAAGAGTCCGAAGTTTAACGGGGTGGGCAAGGGAAATCTCAGGTGGATCGTAATGCCAGTTTTGCTGGTCCGGATTGTACAGATAAGACGCGTGAGTTGTGAGAAAGGTGTCTTTATGATAAGGATGTGATGCTTGAAACTGACCCCTAAAATCAGCTTGATCAGTGTCGAGCTTTTGAAGTGTTTCAAAAACACTGCTTCGAAACGTGGTTCAAAATGTCATGTGACCACGGCTAAGTGAATCTTCGGTGCATTTCATCTGTGTCGACAGCAAGCCGGTTCAAAGATTTAGAGAGGGGCACGTAGCGCTCTATAATCTTTGGTTGCAACCCAACTCCACTGGTAAGACAAACGTGTGCCGCTCAGGTAGGCCTTTTGTCGGAGAAAAAAACTGATCATAAAATGTAATGGAAAGGAACGATGGTGTTGAAGAAATGTAGTGGTGTAGAAAGTAGGGCTGTCAATTGATTAAAACATTTAATCGAATTAATTACATACTCTGTGATTAATGAATCTAAGTTCAAAAACTCTTTTATTATTCACTGTTCAAATAATGGCCATAATAATCTATGATATGACCTAATATCCTGAGGAAATAAATTCAAAAGTGCTTCGGGAATAAGTTTTTTTTCCCACATACAAAGCATTTCAGGCCACAGATATAACCTAGGGGACATAATACACTCCCCTCTATGTCAACACTATTTCTTTGCATTGATGTGCGACTTTAGAGTTGAAGAACTCCAGTGATATGCAAATATTCTTGCTGCAGACATTGCAAATGACTTTATTTTTATTTTTTAAAAGTAAATGTTCCAATCAATGATCTAGGCAGCACACTTTCTTCTCTCTCCTTCATTTTACAGTTTAATGGTTACTGACTAGAACGGCTCGGGGTCAAAGGTCATACAGAATTGATTAATCTCCGTTATTTTTTTTAATCAGTTATTTTTTCTCAAATTAATTAATCGAAATTAATCAGTTATTTTGACAGCCCTAGTAGAAAGTATAGATAATTGCTGCAAAATGTAACGAAGTAAAAGTAGGCACTATAGATTCTACTTGAGTAAAGTACAGATACATGGAAAATGTACTTATGTACAGTAACAAAGTATTTGTACGTTGTTACATTCAACCACTGCTTTTATGTACTTTTAACTCTTTGTTTTTTTATGTAAACCACATTGAATTACACCTGTGTATGAAATGTGCTATATAAATAAATTTGCCTTGCCTTGCCTTACAAATAGATAATTTGAGATTACTTATTGGTTAAAAGTTTCATTATTGATAGCTCTAGTACACTATTGATACTAGTTATCTTGATATGGTGATGGCTAGAGCACAGGGTCAGTTTCTTGGTATTTTATGCCCCCAATGTTGTCTTCAAGGCAACGCTGCCTGGAAGGCACTAGGGTTAGGCATGGGTTAAGGTTAGGGTTAGGGTTAGGGTTGGGGTTAGGTTTAGGATTAGGTGCCTTTAAGTCAGCGGTGGCAGCGCTGCCTGGAAGACAACGTTGGGGGCATAAAACACCATCGATTATGGATGAAGATGCACTAATGGCTTGTCTGATCCTATGGATTCTAGTGTTTACTAGTCATTACATCTCTTAGCTGACCTCAATTCTGGAACCTTTTTTATTTCTAATCCTGGCTTTTGTGCCACTGCTTACCTGTGAGGGAAAAGCATTGAATTAGAATCTACACGCAGGTCTGTGTTCTGGGTTGCATCAGGCATCAGCCTCTCATCCTCAGTGCCATTAACACTTTCCGGTGTCAGAGGTGACTGGAGGTCACCTGTTGCTGATTCCTTTAATAATAAAAAACATCAGAAACGTATAGTTATGTATATACCCCTCAGTTCAGGAGAACAGAAGATGTTAACCGATGGGAAGTCAATCTTGACGTCATTGATCTGAACCAATCGCCAATCACCCGTATAGGGAAATATTTTTACATGGCTTATACTATGTAAGGCAGTGCCTGTGAAATATTCTTCCTCTTTCAACATTCTGAAGCAACCGAATGTTCAGATTCAGGGCCCAGTTGTTCAAAAAGTTTAATCTGGATCAGAATGATCCGGATTTGGAAATCCCATGTTTTACAATGCAGGATCAGGTAATCCATCTTACTTTTATGCTGTTTTTTCAAAGCAATTTGGGGTGGGATCAAACTGATCCAGATACAGTCTTTTCAGGATTACGAAATCCAGATTACCTGTGTTTCTAAATGGAACTATATCACAAACTAGCCTACGTAAGGAACAACAGTTAGAATAGGTGGCCTGAGGTAGCTTTGATTGTGTTATCTAAAGAGACCAAAAACACCCCAATAAAACAATACAAACATTCCCTTCCATTATCAGACCCCACATCTTATCCATGACAAATAAATAAATACAAAAAATCATACTTTGTCTTTTATTACTGTAACATTTTGTGCCTGAAATCCACCCTTCTGTTGGGATCAGGGTAATCCTAATTTTTGGATCAAATGTATCCCAATCCAACTTGTGTTTTGAACAACACAAAGTGAAGGTTTTATCCAGATCAAAACCAAGATTAGATTATGTGTTCTCTATCGTATCGAGACTATCTCTCCACTCCGTTACATATTCCATATGTACGGGGATCGACCTACCGGATCGAATAACGTGGATACTCTTTAAAGGTGCTCTAAGCGATGCCACACGTTTTTTAGGCTAAAACATTTTATGTCACTTACTGCAAACATCACCTAACCAACCACTAGCTGTCTGTGTCCTTAATACACTGTAAACGCGATATCTGTGGACAGCCCAGACTCCAAAAACGGCAACAAAAACAACCTGGGCAAAAAAAACCTAGCCCATAAAAACATAACAAACTGTTCTAGTAAATCACAGAAGAGATGCGCGTTTAAGAGAGTTTCAATTGCATTGGAGCAGCACGGGAGGGAGGGGGAGTAATTAGAGAGCTAGGTCTCTGTTTTGTTTGAAAGTCAACAGAAGTGACGTTACCCAGCATCGCTTAGAGCACCTTTAAGACACATCGGTTGCACCGGCCACGCCCTTGATTAGTGCTGCATAAAGCACCTGTGTTGGCGTGGAACTAGTGCTTTTTTGATCTCCACATGAAGACGTGCTAGAAGACTCAAGACACACTGAACGTAACACAACAGAAGCCGCTTACCAGGTAAGTATCAGGTAGGTATTGGGAGAATTGTCGGAAGGCTTTCTCCCTGGTTGTTGTGTTTCAGGTAAGTTATTCTCCAAAGGGCATATTCCCCGCGGTTCTCGCGGAGGTTCCGTGTCTAGGAATCATGGGGCTTGAAAAGGTCCAGGCGCTGGCCTGCCTGCCCCACAAATGAGATAATGGAGCATTTTACACGCTCAGGGCATACAAGGGTTTAGGCACTACCCTACCTGTCCCTCAAATAAGATAATAGAGTGTTTGCATGCGTGGTTACATGCGGAGCTACACAAGCTCAGGGCATACAAGGGTTCAAGCGCTTGCTTACCTGCCCAACAAACAAAGTCACAGAGCATATTGTACACGGTTACACGTGAAGTTAACGTGCTCGAGGGGGGTTCAGGCACCGGTGTAGCCTACCCTCTGTATTTCCCTACTATGAAAGGCCAGTAGGGCCAAAACTTCTGTGAGGGAAGAAATTCCATGTATGGTGAGTTAATTCATGCGGTTTCTGCCTGAATTCTCGCGAGACTGGCACAGAGTTAAATTAAGAGGGCTATGTATTATGCAGAGGCACTGTTGACTACTTATTTTTATAGTGTATAGTTAGCAGCAGTTGGTCAATGGGAATGTATAATAATAATAATAATAATATACTGTATTGGCCATACAATATACATGCCTATGGAGGATAGTCATGTACTAATATCTCGTTGAGTTCACTCAACACTAACCTATGGCATCTAGGGGAATAGTTTACATGTCTCACACTGTACAAAACAGTGTCTATATTCTCCTGATCCCTCCAACCTAGGCCGTAATGACAGGGCCTTCACTACCTTTGACAGCTAGCCTGAAGCATCTAGCTTTGTCTCTCCATCCCAGGCAGCAGACGTCTCAGCCAGCCAAAAAGCCGATGATTCCCCACGCACTGACTCATGCTTCAGTTCCACAGAGCAATAGGCTGCACCACTGCATTGCTTGCCGGTGCCGGGCTACTCGGCTTTCGCCTCGTCACGGCATCGTTGGCAGGGCAGACATCAATCATGCATTGGCCAGTCATGCCAAGCAATTAACACCGCAGCCCCAATGCAGGTCTGACACGGTAAACACCTCTGACAGTCATACACACTGCTGGCCACAGAGGAGCTCACAAGTGCAGAAAGGCACGAGAGGTTATAGTCCTCCCGTTCAGGGTATTCCAATACCCCAAACAAGGCTTTCAAAGTGCAGAGACGCAGTAATGGCCCCCCTGAGATAAGATGGCGTCCACATGTTGAATTTTTTGGACGATTGTGCGGCGATGACATCATCCCAAATGATCCTAGAACCGCACTTTATGGGCACACTCAGTCAGTCACTACAGCCACTTTGGCTTAGAAGTGAACTGGAAGAAATGCGCACTGACACCGACTCAACAGCTGGGGTTGTTGGATTCGTACTAGACCCCAGATGAATGTTGGTCAAGCACTCGACCGAGAGACAGGTGGACATAAGAGTGTGCATGGCCCTTTGTCACAGAGGATGTACAGTTAACGTACGCAGATGCCTGAGAGTGCTAGAGCCTCGGCGACACAAGAACTCTACACACTTAAGCGGAGGTGTTGCAGAATGGTGTGCTGGTAATGATTGTAACCCACTGTTGTGGCCCATTGACTCAGTACTTGAGTTCCTACAGTACTTATTGGGACTGGGATGCGTTGCATCTACACTTGTCTACCAAGTATACCAAGCTTAGCCTGCCACTTAGGTTGGAGTGGCATGGCGTCAGAATCTCATCCCCTAGCGTCTCTAAGTGGTGCTTGCTGCCTATGGCCTCTGAGCACCACAACAATACTTCCGTAGGACCTCTCAGTAGTGCCCAAGGCTCTCTCCATTACGCCCTCCGAGCCTCTGGGAGATATTGAGCTGAAATTACTTTCGCTCAAACAGTCCTCCCTCATTGTCCTGACTGCGGTAAAGCGGTTGAGGGATTTAATAGATCTCTCAGTGAACTTCAGACTTCAAATCAGGTGTTACATGGCCATGAATGCATTTTGCCAGCCTAAGGCACTGACCTCGGCCCTTAGGAGCAGAGTAATTGAACTACCCCAACATTCAACAGAAAGAAAAATGGCTACTTGATCGCTGCCCGATGAGAGTGCTTCGGGCATACACCGATTTTCTACAGAACTGACCGACTGTCTGTCTGCTACAGGGCTCAAGCAACTGGCTGCACATTATCAAAGCAAAGGCTTCCCTACTAGCTGGTCAAGCCCATCACTCTGGCATAGAAAGCTTTGGGTGTAGCCCCTCCTGAACGATCGAGAGCCCACGCCACTGAGTGTGGCTTCCTCTGGGGTAATATGGGAAGGAGTTCAATGGCGATGAGGGCTATGGTATACTGTACGTGTCCCATTGGTTGACGTTGAGTAAACTTGGCTGAAAGAGGACGTATGGTTATGTACAGTTATGTGCAGAATAATAGCAGTGTGTTTTAAAAAATTGAATAAAGCTCAAAATCCTTAGAATAGCTGTTCATTCCATAATGTTAATGCATTGGGAACACGGCACATTCAATTTCAAATCAAAACATGACCAAAATGGATCAAGTTTGTGTTATACCTTTCAGAAAGTGAAGAAAAGGGAATGTTTTTCAAAGAAATAGCAGTGTTTGCATTTTTCTTTACAAACTCAAACATTTACTGTATAAACTAAAAAATGTCTCAAGATTTTGCTTTACTTTAAATCACTGCACTAATATCTAGTTGCATCCATTATTTCTGAGAATTTCTTCACATTGTAAAGATTTGATCCAATTCGATAGCCGAAATCCGATCAGAATTCTTTTGAACAACTGGGCCCAGGAGTCAATAACCCCGTTTACATGGACACTTTTAATCTGATTGTAAATGGAGTAATGGCTTAATCGGAATAAAAATGCCTTATGTAAACAACTCAACCGATCGCACTCAGCCCGATCCGACTAAATTTCCAACCCAACTTAATAACACAGTTTAGAAATCATTGTTATGGTTAAATGACCTGCTGTGGCGAGAATGGAGAGTGGTTTTCCCTGCTCCCCCTACTGTCTCCTAGCGTAAAACCAGCCTTGCAAGATCTGCACTAGCACCCCGGCAGTCTTGGAATCCAGAAGTCCCGTAAAATTCTCTGTAAATACATATGCCCCCCTCAAGCACCGGTAAGCCATGCCGGCTAACTATAAGATGGCCTAACTTTTTAGATGTTCATCATGGCAGAGCCAGCGAAAAGACCAAATAGTTGTGAAATACTGTATGCACCCCAAAGCTGTAGGGGGAGCTACATAGAGAAACATGCAATAACAAAAGTGAGAAACTGGCAAAGAATTGAAGAGTTACAGAATGTCCTTTTAATGCTTGTGTAAACGCAGATTAAGCACCAATCAATTTATTTAGGGTTCATGTAACAGGTAAACGCAGCTAATGAGGAAGAAAGGGTTAACGTCTTGTGTTCTCCTTCAGAGGACTGATGCTCACTGTGGTCACGCAGGTCACCCAGAACCATTAGCAAAGCATAGTATATGCATTCACCCCTGGTAGAATAAGTCATCTGCAGAGTGAGTCTATCACATACTATATGCATTCTGACATAATGACCAATAGCAGTGTTCCCCTACAATTTCGCATTGGCAGTGCTACTGCTACTGGAACTGCCATGATACACCACATTAACTGAATGTACAAAGAGGACAAGTTTAAAAGATGTATAAACCTGTGTGGGAGAGGGAAGAGTTATTTGGGATGGAGTGGTAGCTAGTTCCATCTTCTCTTGGGACTTCTCTTTCGCCAGACGTGCGGCCTCCTTAAACTCTGCAAATTTTTCTGCAAACTATGAAACATACTCAGTCATTGGGAAAGTATGGAGGATTTTTTTTATCACATATTTTTAATTATATTGATCAATCTTTCATTGTATTTCATTTCATTGTATGTGTCAATCTATTGGTCAATAAATGCATCAACTAGATGTGACAAAATATGACTGCCACCCAGTCCTGCACATTCTCTCAAGAAAAATAAATCACTCAATTTGTCTCCATCTGCTACTCCTTTCCCTACTCTTGCAACTTTTGTGTATGTAAATGAGTGTGTGCATCTGTGTGATTGCATCTGTGTATGTGTGCTTCTCTGTGTGTCTGTATTGTGTATGTGTGTGTGTGTTTGCTTGTGTGTGTGTGTGTGTGTGTGTGTGTGTGTGTGTGTGTGTGTGTGTGTAAACAATATAATACTTAAATCTAACAAGGAACATGAAAATGAAGGAAAATAGCAATAATAAACGTTTATTATTAACGTTTAATAGTAAATGTTTATTATTCAATCAATAATATAAAAACAATAAAAATAGCATGGTCAGACTAGATTAAGGAGAATATAAATAAAAACAACAATGTCAATCAACAGCCTAATGAATATAAACTATCCTATACAAACCATAACACATAAGAAACGCTTAAAGGATAATTCCCGTGTGATTTTGACCTAAAGTGTGTTGAAACATGATACCGAGTGTGAATGTATGTCTCATAGCTCACCTCGGCTTGTCCCCTGCACTCAGAAATCTGGCGCTAGTTAGATCAGATTCCAAAAATAATTCTGTGGAAATGCATGGATTCCAGTTGGGGCTACTGGAAGCAACTGAATCCATGCATTTCCACTGAATTATTTTTGGAATCTGATCCCTTATCATACCTGTTCGTTCGTACTCGTCGCTCGACTTATCGTGACTAAATTCAAGATGGCGTCGAACGGTAAAATTCCTTAAGGTACTGTCTGTATAAATCGTCTTGTAAAAAAAAATATCCTGAAGAAAGCGCCGGTCATAATAATTAAATACATACATTCAATTTATTTTTAAACATTATTTCAATCTTGCATAATTTCAAATTGAAGGATGAATTGAAAATTAGATTGAAGGATAGACTGCCATATACAGCACTCAAAGAATCTCCCATAGAAATGTATAGGGTTAGTTCGTAACGCAAACATGGTAGTCGTCTACACATATTCCGCCCCTTCAACCAACAAAAGACATGTGAATACATCATGCCAATCATGTGGTATGTTGTAAATACATCGTGCCAATCATGTGTTGTGATCTGGAGTCAGGTTGGTGTCATCGAGCCTTGCGCATACGCAATTCTGCCCACAATAGATGCCCGATAAGTGCTCAAAATGCGTTGAAATATGGCCGCCGAGTGGAGGGACTTGCCTAAAAGGACTTTGATTGTAGTATTCAAAACAGGCCTTTTGTGATTGTTCTGTGAATAATGCGGTGAGGTAGACATTCAATCTGTTTTTCTATCCTTCAATAAATGTTTCAATTCTTTTGAGATGTGTCATTAAATCAAAAAAGAAAAACAAATTAAGAAAAAAAGAAAAGTAATTGAAATAGTTTTTGAAATTATATTGATGTATTTATTTGACCAATAGATTGACACTTACTGTGAAAAATCAATCAATTTCAACCAAGAATCAGTGATCCTATAATACTTTCCCACACTCACCTTAACCAATTGACTCTCTGAGGAGAAGCCAAGGCCGTAGACTGTATTGGCTCGGCTGTCAGCCCATTGGCCAAACTTCTGAGATGTTTTGGTGAAGGTCATGTTGGGAGTGATGGTACTGTTAATGATGGCCTGTAAATTGCAAATACTGCATCACATTCACTAGCAGCATATTGGTATTCTTTTATCAGACATCACCGATGATATTTGAATTTCAAAGAACTTAGCATGCATGTTACTCCTACACTGACAATATGGATAAACACTATACAACTAAGCAAAAATGATGAATCACCCAATAGTGTTTAGAGGCACTGATAGCCATTGTCCACCGTCAGAGAACCGGGTCAATCCCCATTCCTGAACCAACATTTGAACCGTTCAGAGCATTTCGACCAAACAGAAAACGGTTCAGAACGTGGCGCTTTGGTTAGGAGCTGGAGCCAAAAAATAGTTAATTTTTCCAGCAAACCGGAGTGGGCGTGTCATTCTACCGTTCAGAGAGGAAAAAGCTTAAAGCATGAGTTTTCTACATCAACTGTTGCCATGAGTAAACAAAACTAACTACTAGCAACAACTAACAACTAGCACTGCACTGCAGACGTTAACTAGCATTTTACAGTTAATTTCTGGGGACAGCTGTCATATCATTCTTCTGTTTAAGCATCTCATTAACTTTTGTTTATGCATACAACACCCATTGTGGACGCAGTTCCGTTCAAAATGGTGGAAATGCAGGCTTGTTCACTACATAGCACTAAGATTCCAAACATTCTTAACCCAACGGTTCCAGAACACATTTTTCGCTGGTCGAAAAACGCCCTGACTGAGCCTTATTGGTTTGGTTCTGATCATTGTTATCATTATAATGTTATCACTACATAAACATGCTAGACCTCTGTTGGTTTTGTATGGAGTTCCAAGCAGAAAAGCTACTGGAACTGGATCCATATTATTTAAATGTATGTACTGAAACACAAAACTATTGATTTTATTGATTTTCACAGTTGCATATTTACTAATATCTTGGAAACCGTATTTAGGTTAATGGAAAGTTTTTTCCCCTCTGATTTCTCCCACATAAATCCCACCAAGGGTTAGGCTAATTTTCCAATTTTCACCTTGGATGTTTTACCAACATCAACATCAAGCATGTCTCAGTGTTAGTCTGTAATTGCAGGGGTGTGTGGTCAGGGGAGGCAAAGCTCTCATACTCCAATGACTAAAATAGGAAAAAACAATAAAAGACAATAAAATGAATATTAAGATTTGTCCACTGGTTTATGTTATAATTGTTTTACTCCCTTCAAATTACTTGAGTAAAAGTAAATATTCCCATCTGAGAAATCTACTCAAGTAAAAGTAAAAAAAGTACTTTGTTACTAAATTACTCAAGTAACAAGTTACTTTTTAAAAAAAAAATTGATAGCCCTTTAAAGGGATGCAAATGTATCCTTTATGCAGTTTGCTTTTCTCCTCCTCTGTAGGCTAATCATATAGGCAACCATATTTTAACAGCCCAATTCAAATATAATGTATTTAATATACTTTAATATTATTTGACACACTTAGTGTTTTGTAGGCTATCTTGTCATAGCCAGAATAAGCATTAAGTGGCTACGAATTGAAAAGCAGTCACTTCCAATCCATTGCAAATTGATTCTTCTGCTTTGCATAATTGCTATATTATGGGTAGACCTATATTTAGGTTACATATAGCCTAGGCATGTCCACTTGGACAGAGCCACAGAGTAGGCTAGGTTATCTTTTTTTCTCAGCTGACCGTCTCTGTCATGTCCTGCACTGACAACATTGAGGCTACATAAACGAATGCTATGTTTTTGCTAGGTGTCCTCAATTTCCAGTGCATTTGCTTTGTTTGTGAATGAAATTGTAGGCCTGCTTTCCTTTACCAGTCCAAAGCTGGCACACACACACCCATTCTCATCAACGGGACTGAGGTGGAGCGTGTCACCAGTTTCAAGTTTCTGGGTGTCCACATCTTTGAGGACCTCTCTTGGACCCTCAACACCTCTACCCTGATCAAAAAGGCTCACCAGTGTCTCTTCTTTCTGAGGAGACTAAAGAAGGTCCATCTGTCTCCTCAGATCCTGGTGAACTTCTACCGCTGCACCATCGAGAGCATCCTCACCAACTGTGTCACAGTTTGGTATGGCCACTGCTCTGCCCATGACCGGAAAGCACTGCAGAGGGTGGTGAAAACTGCCCAGCGCATCACCAGTTCCTCACTCCCCTCCATCGAGGCCATCCAGAGCAAGCGATGCTTCCGTAAGGCACGCAGCATCATCAAAGACTGTTCTCACCCCAACCACAGACACAGAGGCGTTACAGGTCTCTCCGCACCCGAACCAGCAGGTTCAGAGGAAGCTTCTTTCCTCCGGGTGTCACCCTACTAAACTCTAGCTCTGCATCCCAGTGACATCCAACGAATTAAGCTCCCATCACCCCCCGCCCCGCCTGATGCCTCCTTGCCTGTGCCTGTTGAGGGGTCCATGACCATGGCAGCCTTGACAGGGACAACAAGGAGGCGGACACCCCCCCCCCCACAACTGCACTACCCTATCCCATCCATAGTGTCTATTTATTTCCAAATGTACATACTGTAATTACACTTAAACATAGCTGTATTCTACTGCTCTTCATCCTGCACATACACTTATTATTAATACTATTATAATGTACTGTCTCTGCACAATGGTACTGTTACCACACTGCACATAGCTGTACATACTGTACATATCTGTTTATATGGTTTATACTAAATATCCATATTTATTCAGTTTTTTTGTAATATATTCTGTTAATACAATGCATATACTGTATATATATATACTATATTGTTCTTACTACTACTATAATGGTACTGCCACCACATTGCACATATCTGTACATGTTTTTCATACATTGTTCATATTACATAGCCATATTCATTCTGCTCTTATAAGGTTAGTGCTAATACACTGCACATACTTTATAATATACACATAATTTATACCACTCTAAGCCACTTTCTGAAAACAACTGTATACTACTGTTTACACTGCACTATATATTTTGTCCTGTCTATGCACTACCTACTTTGTATATCACAATGCACTTTTTCTGCTTTTTTGCACTTCTGGTTAGACACAAACTGCATTTTGTTGTCTCTGTACTTGTACTCTGCACAATGACAATAAAGTTGAATCTAATCTAATCTAATCTAATCTAATCTAATCTAATCTAACCTTGTCCTGGCCAGAAATGAATATAGGTGAATGTCTCTTGTCATCCTATCGTCTCGTTGCAACTCTGGCAGTCTCACCAGAAGATGCAGTAGCTGACAGGACGATAATAAACTTGATCTCCTAACGAAAGGCAATTGAAAATGTAGCGGAATAAAGAGTAGATTACTGGCTTAAAAATTTGAGTAAGAGTAAAAGTACAGTTTTGAAAAAGGAATATGGAAAGATGCCGTTCCTGGAAAAAAATACTTTTTTTTACTCATATGCTTTACTTATAATACGTTACTACCCACCCCTGATGACTTCACTCAATTTTCTTGTCACAAAGTTCAAATGTGCAGAGCTCAGATGAAAGAGAAAAGAGAGGTATGACAGTGCTCTGCCTTTTTTATTATACAACCTTTGCATGCCTGTTACCATCTCTCTGTATGGCAATCCAGTTATTGCAAAACCTCTCAGTACATGTCCTGGCTTTACATATTCTAGGGAACTTATTAGACAGATGTTTGTTATTACAAAGATATAGGGCTCTATTTTAACAATCTAAGTGCAAAGTCAGAAGTGTGATGTGCATGGTAATTTAAGGCGTTGAATCGGAATTTGCTATCTTGACAGCGGTGAAAATGGTCTCTGCACCAGGCATGTACAGTAGTTCAGAAGGGTTGTTCTTATGTTTCTTAATTAGTCAAGGGTGTGTTTTGGGCGTAACATCCATTAAACCAATGAGAATCTGGCATTCCCTTTAAGAGCAAGGAGCGCAAAATGAAACAGCATGTATTTTGATAACGAGTGAGCGCACTGCCTAAAGCCTGCTTTGCTAAAACATGTGTGTGTGACGAGCAGCGTATACCCCAAATGCATAGATGCACTCACCTAGTATTTGAACTCGTAGGGAATGACAAAACAACGTCTTACACTTAGTTTACTTTCATTTGTTTTAAAACAATATGTTTATTGATTTTAACAGCTTACAGATATAATAACAAACAGCAAAAAAAAAAAAATATATATAAACAGGTGACCTAGAAATTATATAGACACAAAAAGTTACACACCCCACACATTCCAATCCTATGTAAATCCTTGTGTAAATATGGTTGCAATATTCACTCCTATGTATGACATAAAAGGCTCCCATATTCTATGAAAGATGTCTTTATCATGTAGCACACATGTCAAGTAGTCAAGAGATACATATTCTACAACATTATGCCACTTTACTCTAGAGGGAGCTCTATCTGTTATACAGTTCAAGACAATACATTTATTTTCTAGCACAGAAAGTTAACATTTTGTACAGTTTCTGTTCATATTTATCAACAATAAAGTCAATTGATATTCCAAGCAGCATGCATTGTGGTTCACATAGCAGATTCTTAGATAAAATCCTATTAATCTCCTATAGCAATAATAACAACATCCTACCGCACACTATTGACTTTACTCTATTTTATTCAACAAAGTGCGAACAACGCACTTCGCATACAGCATCCTCAGGTTCACTTAGGTATAGTCTGAGCTTTCAGGTGTGCACATGACCAGTTGTTCTTAAAGTCATAATTTTTTAAATGCCAATATCCAATATTCCCATAAATACCCATTTAAGACAACTGAATAGTTCACATCCTCAAATATATCTACACAATATATACATAATTATTATTGTCAAATATATAATTATCAAAAGCCTAACATGAGCAAAGAACAACGCACTTCGCATACAGCATCCTCAGGTTCACTTAGGTATAGTCTGAGCTTTCAGGTGTGCACATGACCAGTTGTTCTTAAAGTCATAATTTTTTAAATGCCAATATCCAATATTCCCATAAATACCCATTTAAGACAACTGAATAGTTCACATCCTCAAATATATCTACACAATATATACATAATTATTATTGTCAAATATATAATTATCAAAAGCCTAACATGAGCAAAGAATTTAAATATACACCATCAATATGTCCACAATGTTACAGAAACATGCACTACAGTGAAACTAATAGTCCATACCCATACCCAAAGAGTTTTACCGTTATCTACAAATAAAAGACTTCATGTATAATATTATTACAGTGCATGAAAATGCACTGTTCTGTTATCCGAAGTCTTCTTCTTATTCTTCTTCTTATTATTCTTCCCACCAAATTTCTGCATCTAATTCAGCTTTAACCGTTTAACGTAGAAACTTCATTCAAACTTTTTATTACACGGCTCTTCAAAGTGCTGCAGAAAGTTCCATTCACATGAATGGGCCTTCCCAACGTTCGGGCCTATGTTAAATCTATATAAATCACCGGCAAAGTATATAATCACCGCTGTCAATGGAAACGTCTTTCATATCCCTCCGCAAGAATTCCGTTCGCTTATTGCAATGGAATTTCATTGAAAGGGAAAGTAAGCTAGTAAGACGTTGCCACGCAACACCTGAAACTGTCAAGTTCTATCTGTGTGGCGAACTATTTATTTTGTCAGCGGAAGACACGAAACGGTAGCAAAATCATTTTTTAAAGATTCATTGTGTTAGGTTTCTTTTCTCGTTTTGGCAAGTAGCCGTGTAGCCTTCAGGTCGAAGCAAAACCCCTCCGCTGCGCGTCGGGGTTCTGTTCTCCCTGTCGGGACTTATTTTCTGATAATTACCGGCGGACAATATATTATCCCTTACGTAACGTACTGTAGGTCTTGAAAAGGACACTTGGGAATGTATTTTTCACTTTTGTAAACTTTATACTTTTTGAGATATTAATAATAAACAAGCTTATTTCCCCCATAGACTTTGTATTGGCACAATGACATCACAATGGGCTAATTAACTTGATTTGCACCTGTATCAACTTCCAGCTGCTTAACTAGAACCCATCAAAGGGCCAGTTAAACTGATTGCACCTGTATCAACTGCTTTCTGCTCAACTAGGCCAACTCTCTCTGTGTCTCTCCATTCTACAAGGATATAAGGCACATTCCATCCAACTTTCTATCCATTCATCCTCTTCAAACTATTCACCATTCAACTTTTAAACTATCTATCTCAGGCTTTAAGCATACAATCTGGCTCTCTTAAGACTACAGATTCTGTTGAACTATTTCTTCTGCCCACAACTGTTTCAAAATAAATGTCCTCACTACAATAATTCACTATTAAATAATTTAATTATTTGAACTACTCAACTATTTAACTGTTCAGCCATTTCATCTGTCAGTTGTTATCAACTATGACTCCAGCCAACTGTTTCCTCTGCCCACAACTGTTTCCAAATAGTTTGTTTTGTATTTTATGTTAATATACAGTTTTGCATTTTCATGCACTGGTAATTTCCTCGAAAGTCTTTTATTTGTAGATAACGGTAAAACTCTTTGGTAACACTTTACTTGACAGTATCAACATAAGAGTGACATGACACTGTCATGACACATGAAACCTAACCCTTTTCTTTACCTTTACCAACTCTTTTACACATACATATAATTTCAAAACATGGTTACTACTGTGATTTGAACCCACTACCTCAGGATCTGTGAGCTTTTGCTCTTCCGCTGGACCACAAGATCCCACCCTAACTGTCAGTCTAGACAGTCCCTTTATTGTAAGCCTTAAACCAGTCCTAAATGGTTTTATACGCCCCTCCCCTTTAGCTTACCGATGTCTTCTTCCTTTTTAAAAAAAAAAAAAGCCTTGTTGCCCTTGGTATGGCACTCTCTGGGTTTCAAACCAGGATCCTCGGATCCAAAGGCGAGTACTGTACCCCTAGACCACTGAGCACTCTCAAAACCAGTTTTATTGTATCATTTCAACCTAACCTTTTTACCTTTCTACTATACACACAACAATCCCCTTTCCTTGTCTTACACCTAGGTCCTCTTACTTTTATTTTTTATTTATTTATTTATTTTTTAAGTTTTATATTCTACTTTTATTTAAAATTTCATAACATTTCACTACTGGTCAGCCAGGTTTTGAACCACCAACCTCCTACATGGGAGTCCGACCTCTTAACCACTACACCACAGAGGACCTCTTTTCATGAGTTACTTTAGCTCCTTAGAATCACATAAACTCTATCAGGACTACACTTCCCTACATACATTGCAAGACAGCCACTTCCCCTGGCATTTTTCAAACTCTCCAATCATAGACACTAATTAAGACTGATACACTGCAGACCCAATCACATACACTTCCAACGCTCCAACCCCTACCCCTTCCTGTCTCCTCCCCCTGGTTTTCTAACTGAAAAACCCTACTCACCAGCAACATGGCATATCTCCTCTGAAGCAGGAATACACTTCCGAAACGTCAGGAGTACACAACTGAGAAGCAATACGGTAATTACTTTTAAAACAACTTTATTGGACACTAAATTCTCTTTAACTTTAGTTTTTAAAAAGCATTTTTAAAAAGCATTTCTAAATAAAATTTGGCTTTTAAAATTTCACAAACAAACTGATGTGGATTTTCCTGAACAAACACATGCTAAAACTACCTGGGAAACATTGACTGAGAAAAAGAACTCTTGCCAGCAAAACTAACTCTGTACCAAGGCTCTCTGTCCTCTCAAGTACCGAATAGGGATTGTACTTTTATGGACTTTCCATTTGGGATTTACTCTCCTGGACCAACATCTCCCTGGACGAACATCCCTTGTACAAACCTGTACAACCCGGTCAGAAAAATAACATCCCCCACAAGCATGTAAGGTAAGGCTTTTCTGCTCAGTTGTTTGTGTTTGGTTAAAATGCTGTTTAGCAACTGCCGTATTGCTTATTTGTAGCCAGCTGCCCCCTACCCTACCCAGCCCAGAACCCCAGAATAATTGTTTATTATTCCCCCCCCCCCCCCCCCCCCCAAACACATACACATACACTACAGCCACAAAATGGCCTCACGCTACAGACCACAACCCCTCACACAACCACCAGATCCAATCACCAGACAACAAGCTAAACATTATTTCAGACTTATCCAAGTCATTCACCACAAAACCATTATATCACAATCACTCCATACAGGCATGTACCCACCCGGTATGACACGGCAGGTTTTGAAGTTAACCCAATTAATCAAACCAGCCCTGCCTACCCCAGAAACACGCTCACATCCTCTCACCCGACCTTTCCTTCCAGGCCACTCCAACATCTCTCCATCAGAGAGACAGGCAATAACCCAACTCAGGACAAACCCCCACATTATCATTAAACCTGCCGACAAAGGCTCCAAAATTGTAATCCTCGACACCCACCAGTATCTTCTTGAAGCTAACGGGCAACTTTCGAACCCACTCCATTACTCACCCATATCTCATTCACTAAAACCACAAGCACAAACCAAAATTCGCAAGCTAGTCCACACGTTGTATTCAAATCACTTTATCTCCAGAAAACAGTTTGATTTCCTTTTAGGCCCAGACAAACCCAGACCCCGTGCTTTTTACCTGTTACCCAAGATCCATAAGATCACTTTATCAACCCTCTTTCCACTAGACACTCCAGTTACATAAGACACATATGACTTCATACACAAGATTCGGCCCATGGCAGTTTCCAACCATACTTACCTCTACCATAGACGTGGATAGCCTATACACTAATATAAACACTAGAGCCGGCATCCAAGCAATTCATAATAAATTCCTCCGTTATCCAGATCCCATGACAGACTTTTCTTACAGATTCATGGAACTGCCATGGGCCAAAGATTCGCACCAGCATATGCCAACATTTACATGAGTGAGTGGGAGCAAGAAGCTCTGGCCAAATGCCCCCTCAAACCCCTGTTCTACTATCGCTTCCTGGACGACATCATTGGCGCTTGGACACACACACTAGACGAATTCAATGACTTCTTTCACACACGCACCACACCACAATTAAACTGAAAGCCACAATTGACCTACACTCCGTAAACTTCTTAGACACTACCATCTTTCTAACACCCCTCTCTTCAACACATAGCTCCCTCAGTACCGAAGTATATTTCAAACCCACAGACACACATGCACTCACACAAAACAAGCTACCACCCAAAACACACCTTCCGAGCAATCATCAAATCCTAAATCATAAGATTCCATCGCATCTGCAGTTTTCCAGCCGACGTCCAGGAAGCGATAGTAACACTCTTTACAGTCCTCCGTACACGTGGTTATTCAAAAAGATTTTTGCGCAAAATTAAAACAGACACTCTACATCTTCTTGCCCCCACTCACTCTAACAGATCACCACACCACACACATTCTAACACACAATCTTTAACCCCTAGCCCTGATCCCCCCCCCTATCCTAGACCACACAATGGACACCCCTGAATCCACCTCGGAACCCCATCCAAAACCCATCATCCCCCTTATCACAACCTTCTCACATTCCACAACACACTTACATTACACTTTCAAACAACACTTCACGCACCTCCAATCTTCTCACCCCACCTTTCAACACCACAGAATCATTTCAGCTTTACGTAAGAATCACAATTTACAGGATAAACTTATAAGGTCACGTTTTTCCAGGAAACCCCCTCCACAGCCCCTCCCACATGATCCCTTCTTCAAACCCCAACAGTTCATCACCAACTTTCATTCCCATTGCACAGCCCCAAACACACCCCTTACACTGGACACCACTAATGCTGTTTACATCATTACATGTCAAAAATGCCATCTACTGTATATTGGGGAAACAGGTAACACGATCCGCACCAGATTAAAACATCTTTACACCATTTCCCGGAACACACGTACCACCCTTCTGGTTGGCCACTTCCAGGTTCATGACACCACTAACCTTGGCATTTGTGGCCTTGAGAGCAACCCTGGCTGGAGCCCGGCACAAAGGAGAGCAGAACGCCTCTGGATTTGCAAACTTAAAACATTTTTTCCCTTTGGTTTAAATGAAAGTTAATTTTTTAATTATTTTCTTCCTGTCTTCGTCCTAGGTTCCTTTGGGTAGTTGTTAGTTATATTTCTTTATTTCTATATATGTATTAATTAATTTATCATGTTCAAACCCCCCCCCCCACATTGTAGATACTCCCGTCAGTCCATCTACTACCCCCTACTGCCCCCGTCTTACCATCCCTCCCCCTTTGTACTAGGTCTGTGGGGTATACTACGAAGCACGTTAGACATATCTAGGCTATGTAGACATATCGAGGCTTGACAAAGCCTTGACTCAGGGGTATACGTTAAGTGATACTACGATTGCAGTTATGTGATATATTTGTCAAACTAGGCTTTCAGCTCAGATCTGTGCGCGTTCTCGGTGTTGGGATGACGTTGGCCAATCGTGAAACGTGGAGACGCACAAGACCGCCTCTATTTAAAAACAATTACTTCCGCATTCATGAGCGATAGCTTAATCTACACTGCGGTAATTTTTTGTCCTATAACCTATAACATCAAATAAATCAATTTTCATCAGTTGTTGTATGGTATGCACGTCCATAGTGGGATATTTCCACGCACAGCACTATTACAGCGCATTCGAGATCCAAAAAGTTAGTAGAGGCGGAGTTCCACCTGTAAGATATACGAGTCCTACACGTGAGAACTTCGTTTTTAAGACAATTGATTGGTCAGTGTGCGGTAGATTACACGATTCTGCGCTATAACTTAGCACATAACCTCCTCCCGACCAGGTTTGGTTGACAGCATAAGATACCATGGTGATATAGCGACACTAAAACAGATCCACTTTTGTGTCACAGCATAGCCTGGCTTTGAGCGCAACATACCTCGCTAACCCACTAATCGAGATTCGTAGTACACCCCACTGGACTTCTGTTTGTGTTTCTATTTTACACTGATTTTTGATTTCAACACTGGCTTTTCACTTTGTCATTTGAAAGTTTTGGTTTTCCCCCCACTCCACAAGTTTTTTTGTAGAGCACTTATTCTTCAAAAGCACTTTAAAACAATTTTAGCACTTATCTGGACTTAGCCCCTATTTCCTACTTATCCCTCTCCCCCAGTCCCAACTCCTGACCCTAACCCAGTCCCAATCCCTAACCCCTTCCCCCAGCCCCATTCTCTAACCCCAACCCTTCTCTAACCCCAACCCTTCCCTAGCCCTTACCCCTCCCCCTGTCCCAACTCCTAACCTTAACCCAGTCCCAATTCCTAACCCCAACCTCTCCCCATTCCCAATTTCTAACCTTAACCCAGTCCCATTTCCTAACCCCAACCTTCCTCATTCCGCAGTCCTTACCCCAACCCCTCCCCCTGTCCCAACTCCTAACCTTAACCCAGTCCCAATTCCTAACCCCAACCTCTCCCCATTCCCAATTTCTAACCTTAACCCAGTCCCATTTCCTAACCCCAACCTTCCTCATTCCGCAGTCCTTACCCCAACCCCTCCCCCTGTCCCAACTCCTAACCTTAACCCAGTCCCAATTCCTAACCCTAACCTCTCCCCATTCCCAATTCCTAACCTTAACCCAGTCCCAATTCCTAACCCCAACCCTGTCCCCCAGCCCCAATCTCTAATCCTAACCTTTCCCCAGCCCTAACCCTAACCTCTCCCCCAGTCCCAATTCCTAACCCCTACTTCTCTTAGCCCCAATCCCCTACTACACGGTTATTACAGTTATCACACATTTATCAGTTATTACACATTTATTACAGTTTTTACACATTTATTACACAATTATATTATGCACTTATTACAATATTATTATTTTTTGTACACATAGTCTACACCAGTTCTCACCTTTTTTTGTTTCCTCTATGTTCCTTTTTCTTTTATACTACCCTCCGACACAAGACAGTTTTCCACCAGTCTGTTCCGACCCCCAAAAGATAATTTTCCCTTCACCTAACCCTAATCCTAACTTGTTATGACAAAAACCGAATGTCACTTAATAACAGAAGTGTTATGTCATAAACGTTTATGACTTGTTTATGACACGTTCATGACAGTGTCATGTCACTCTTATGTCAACACTGTCAAGTAAAGTGTAACCCAACTCTTTTTTTTCTGAATATCATATCTCTCAGACAACTGACTGAAGGACATCCATTAAATCAGAGTTGTCACATATTGGTGTAAAGATGGATGTAAATTTACTTTTACCCTCTAATTTTCTAACAATATGCCATGCCTTAACAGTACAAACTGTAAAGGATGTTGGCTTAATTAAATATTTTGGTTTCCTTATAAACAGCAAGTTAACAAGAGGCACCTTGGACATGGAGCCCTCTATGTCTAACCATAGGGATGTGGGGTATTTATGCATCCAGTAGAAGTGTGCACCAAGTTGGTATTTTCGAATGTCAGGGAGGTCAAGTCCACCCTCTGAGGATGAGAGGCATAGTGTTGCTAGCTTGATGCCGGGTTTCTCTTTAGCCTATATAAAGGAGCTGTACCACCCATTCAAATATTAATGGTTTAATGTGGAAAGATAACTGGAATCATCTGAATGAGATAAAGCAGTCTAGGGAGAATATTCATCTTTAACAGCCACACGGGCAAGCCAAACCAAGAAATAGGAAGTGTATTCCATCTCTCTAAATCTAATCTCAAGCAACAGAACAAAAGTTATTTTGTACATTCTGTCAAATTCAGGTGCGATTTGTATTCCTAGGTAAACAAAGCCTGCTGGGGACCACATGAAGGGGAAAGGACAGGGGGTTTTAGGCTGGTCCTTTAAGCTACCCAGGGGCATGGCCTCATTAAAGTTAATTTTATAACCTGAAAAAGTGCTGAACTTGCTGATAGTGTCAATGATGCTAGAGGTGGATATCTCCGGTTTAGTCAAGAAAATCAAAACATCATCAGCATACGACAGTGTTTCCTCTAGATTTCTTTTATTAGTGGGGGCAGGCCAGTCCGCAAACTCCACCCCCTACCCCCCAATCAACACAACAATATGGGGAATGAACTGGACGGGCCCTTATAACCTCTGACTAGTGCTACTTATCGTTAAATTGCAATGTGAGCGGCAGCCAGGGGGGATGACACGTCGGCAGGATCATTTAAAAGGCAACTACTACTAAATTGTGCATCTGCCTTAATTCTGATAGATTGAAGGCAATCATTTTACAGTGGGGGGCCACCATGGCAAAATCAATTTAGAGGAAAGAAACACTGTATGAGGTTATTTTGTGCTATCTATATGGTGTTACTAAGCTATGTGTGTTAGGATTTGTCCTGACTGCCTCAGCTAGTGGTTATATTGGCAAAGAAAACAAAAGAGGGGAAAAGGGGCAGCCCTGCCTTGTGCCTCTCTTAATGTAGAAATTGGGAGAGCGCAGCCTATTAGTAAATACAGCAGAATAATAAAGCAAATATAAACTATACTATAAAGCAAATTAACCCAAAACCTGCAAATATAAACTATACTATAAAGCAAATTAACCCAAACCTGGTTAAGGTATAAAAAAGATGGTCTACACGGTCGAATGCCTTCTCAGAGATTTTTTAGGTCTACATTGTTCTGAAACTCCTTATAGAACTCACTGCTCAGCCCATCAGGTCCAGACACCTTTCCAGACTGCATCCCACAAATACCATTCAGTACCTCGTGTCTAGATATGGGGGCATTAAGAATAGGTTTCTGCACCTCTGATAAAGAGGGAAGATCAAGGGAGGAAAAAAGGTATCCGTTAAGTCTGATGTATCCTGTTGTAGTTCTGAATAATACAGTTTTTCACAAAAAACATTTAAATGTGTTGTTAATGAGTATGCTATCAAAAGATTGCTTACCATTATCATCTATGATTGAGAGTCAGATTTTTCTTTGTTAAATAGGCCAAGTATCTCCCTGTTTTATCCCCATGTTCATAAAGTCTCTGTTTAGCAAATCTAATTTTCCCTTTCTGCATGTTTTGTTAATAGGGAGTCTAAAGCTGAGCGCAGAGCAGATATTTCTTTAAGTTTCTCCGAATGAAGGAGCTTTAATGTATCGATTTTCAGCCATTTTAAGTTTAGATTCTAAAATGTCCCTTTGTTCGGCTTGTCTGCACCTCTTACTGGACATTCCTCAAATGGAGAACACATCCATGTTCCCTCGCGTCTCATGGCCACTCTAGGCTGTCATTAGCCTGGCGGGCCATCCAATATCATTGAAATGTATAGCCTGGAATCGACCCATTCACCTCGCTTAATCCAAGGGGCGGGCAGAGAATTGTCTTTCAAACTGCCTAGGCATGCAATAGGCCAGCGCTACGACCATATCCGTATCCGGTCGGCAAAACGGCAAATACATCCTTCTTCGAAAGGAATGACTTAAGTGCATTGTGTTGCTCTACTTTCAAAGAAAAGTCCAACTCCTCCAAAGTTGACGCCAATGCCGATTCAAACAACCGCTCTTCGTTCGCCATAGCCACCTTCCTTGTTGTTCACCGTCGTAGGACTGTCATCATCCTGTTAAGCCCGCCTTAAGACTCTCTAACAAAATAGAGCGCTGTGATTGGATGACGTCCACGGCGTCAGCCAATAGAAATTCCTATGGTTTAATACTAGACGTACAGGCTGAGCAAATTAATTTGTCGCCACTAGGGTGCGTCTAGATTTCTAGGCTAGGCTGTCATGCTTCTGTGTTTGCAAAATTCCTGACAGTTCCTGATCGCTAAACTTTTGTTTTCCTTTCCTGTCGGTTAGCAGTTGATGTAGAACAACCTAGCATAATTTGACTTCAGC